>NW_027040943.1:2644000-3305000 GCF_037179485.1 Ochlerotatus camptorhynchus
GCCAACCCCTAAAAATATAAAGCTTGCGAAGACTTGTTTACTGAACAAATTCAGCGGTTCAAGTTGGCAACTGGAGGTTGGTCGGTCGTTAGTTTTTTTTTTCTCGAATTACCTTTGGATCGGCAAGGAATTTTTTTGAACTTGCAATCTCACGCTGTCGCTTGTTGGATAGATAGCTGACCTCTGTGAATTGCAATGCAGAAACCGAAGAGTAAACAAGCTACCGCTATCGAATCCAATAAAAAGCATTGTCCGGCCGGTAAAATCCATTCGGTGTTCGTGGTGATTACGGATTCCATGCGTAATGCTATTATTTGTTGTTTGTTGAACATTGATATGGTATTCGTTGTAGTGGTTCTTATCTCCGTCGGTTCATTCGTTTGTGTTATGGGATGGTAATGAACACAAAGAAGTGCATATAAATTATACAATTGTATTTGGTATTCGTATTGATAACTTGCATTTATGATGCAAGGAAATCTGCTCACTGGAAAGATTCGAAGTGAACACATAGGGGAACTAGGGGCAAGAAGGTCACCCGGGGAAAGAGTGCCACCCCCAATATATCTTGAAAATGAAAACATTTCAATTCTATCTCACCATGAATCAATGCATGGTATTCCTATGAAGCATTCTAGAAACTTCGAAGTCGCAAAAAACATGCAAAAATCATTTTGTGGTGATGTATGAAAAGAGTGGCCTTCTTGCCCAATAGCATTTTTAGAGCATAACATTTAAAAAAAAATCATTAACGATTTTTTATGGGGTTTAATATTAATGTCAATGATAATACATGGAGACAATGTTATAAACTTACAATTCGGTGCACAAACTCCTATAAATATTAACGGAATCGCATATAACAACACACTATCGTTAGGGTGACCTTCTTGCCCCTAGTTACCCTAAATTCTTTAACTGTCATTGGTTGATAATTTTATTTTGCAAGCGGTAGAATGCGTGTTTATTTACCATTCAAGTGACACTAAACGCAAAATAAGGGACACTCATTAATGAAACCTTAACATTCTGAGAAATAATCAAAATGTTTGAAATAATTTCTTGGGCATTTTTTTGAAATTCACAACAAGAAATCTTAAACTCTCCAGAAAAAATGCCAAGAACTCAACAAAAAGATAATATTTTCCAGTACTACTTCCTTTCACGTTTTCAAACAATTTGGAAGAATGCTGCGTTCCAGAATTCTAAATCAATAAACGTCTTAAGACGGGCTTCACTAAAAACATGCTGTTTAAACTAATGATTTTTAAGACGCTTTTCAAAGGAAACATGCAGTGATCATATAGAAAGAATTTAAAATAAATTGATTCAAATATGGAAAAAAAAGTTCCTAAACAAGTTATTTCAATAGATCAAGATGTAATTAAATGGACGACTAGTGAGATGAGAATGCAGTTAATTAGGGTTGTAGATGGTTGATCAACTTGAGATACCTACACTTTATCAGACTATTGTACTAACCATTCATATGCATGCTGAATTGATGACTCATGATTTACATGGATTATTATTATAAATGTTCAGTTATACGATTGATGGGGATTGGAAACACTGTAGTATTTCGATGTTTTAATTATTTGAGTAGAACAATGAACAGTCAGACACGCTCGTATGCAAATCAATGTTAGGTATCGTATGAGTTCAAGGGTCATTGCCGTTGATAACCTAGTTCTATTACGCTTTCGATGCCACACAAAAACAACTGAAAAGAACCCAATCAGAGATAGACGTAGAACATGCAAAATGCTTTCTCATGTTATGATAAGCCGAAAGAAAATCCAAATCTATGCACTTGCCACCTACCTTCTGGGTTTCCTTGTACATGTTCAGTTGGTTCTCTGCTGGATTGCGAGACATCTTGTTGCTTTGCAGTTTCTGTCGTATCACCAAATCACACACCACTTGTATACTGAAGCTTTGAATTCTTTGTACACCGGCTTTTGTACTTCCAACAGGACGGGAATGGTCGAGTTATATAAGCACCGAATATATCAGGATTGCACAAATACACAACAGGTAGCACACCACAATGTTTTTCTTATCAAACCAGCGGTGGTGACAAGAGAATATAATATTCCGAGATTCAAGAGGAATACAAACGGAATTAATGATAACAATCGAAACGAAGGGGAGAATACAAAAGCTAATGTTGTTGTCGGTAAGAAAAACTTAACCTGACTGACAGTGAACGATGATGTGCAACTCGTATTTATAAACTTGTGTTGGCGTTGACGGTAACTCTGTAGCTCTTCACTCCTATGGTAAAATCCATAAGCAAACGTCAAACTGTGCATAAAAAATTGCGGGTTGAGTACTCTCCTTTCATTTCACCGAAAATTCCTGTAAGATACTGTCAATCTTTTCTAACAGACGATTTAACGACGGTGCCGTCAACGCCAATCGGCAAATTATTGGTGACGAGTTGGCAACCCTTGCATGCATATATATATATAGAGCTGGGAAATCACTACACTGAAAGAAACTCTCGCTGTGGAAATTGATTTTTGACGTAGAACTACACTCAGAAAAAAATTAAACTAATTAGTATAAAAATCACACTAAAACCACAAACGAAGTGACAGACGGAGCGGCTCGAAAACTTTAATGACTAACCTGCTATTTCAATTTTTCAGTGTACCACATGGCAACACCACTACTACTGAATTGTACCACATGGCAACACTACTACTGGATTGTATTAGCATTTTCACCAAATGTATTAGAATGTTTTGGTTCTATCTCTTTCACTCTACTCAAAACTAAAATGCATAAAAAAATGACAAAATGATACACTCTTTGCACACTGTCAAAGAATCATTGTACACAAAATCAACTTTGTTCAAATCAAAACAAAAAAACTAACCCATCTGGTGGATGATGGCACAAGCTTCCAAGAAAATTCTATTACAGTGAACCACATTATTTTAATGGATTTCTTCGCCAGTTAGTCGTCTGTCACTTCGTTTGTGCTAAAACGCTATTCGCCTGGTTGACCCCAGGCTTCGTTTAGTTGCCAACAAAACGAGCCTAGTATAAACTTGAAGTATAAGGGGTATAGTTTATCTTTTGAATATACATGCGTAGTTTACCGGTGGATTATCTATACAATGTATTTGATCACTGCCATTTTAATGTTGGTATTTTTATTGATTGAAAAGCAATAAATTCAAATAATATACAGTTTATTTTCTTAGGAAAGTGAAAACCTCGGTGAAGCAATTAAATCTTGTGCAATCGTGCTCCGGATCAGATTCTCTGGTCGACCGTTTTCTTGGTTCGGATTTGGACCCGAGAAGCTTTTGTTTGAACTGCTCGGCAAAGGATTTCTGGGCAGGCGTTTTGGTACGTACGATCTCCTGTTCCGCCGAGACATCCGTTAGCATATCCGTGTCGGAACGGATGACCTCTTTGATGGACTGCAATTCTACCATCGATTTTCGACGCTGCTTTTTGTTCAACTTCACACGATAGTTGAAATCGAACACGGTCGATGATCCGGCGGAGGATACTTCATTCTTCGGAGAAGTCAACGATTTGATCTTTTCCGAGCTGAGCTTCTCGAGCCTTACGACCAGTATGGCTCGAAGTAAATTTTCGACGGAAGTCCCTCGTGGCAGTCAAATCTTCTTGACCAGTTACCAGCTACCACGAGGCATCTCTAGAACAAATAAAAAATATTCAGTATTTCAATACCGATTCACCCACCTCCGCCTCACTTACTTTTCCGGTATATAAATCATGCGCTGCTGCATCTCCTGGCTAAAGTTGTCCTTGTTGCTGCACAAAGGGCGCTTGAGAAAGTACCCCGCAGATTGGGCAAACTGTGCCACGCAGATCCGATGGAACCAGCCATTCTAACAGCACGGGGCACGAATCTATTCCAGCTTCCTGTACGGTCCCATCTCATCGTTGTAAATCCCACCGGCCTCGGTCTCAGAGTATTTCACCTTATCCACCAGCGCTACGTGCTTATCGCACCACGACTTAGCAACAATCAATACGAAACTAACGATTTTAAATTGGCTCACCACTTTAGTAGCCTATTGGTCCCAAGCAAACGATTAACGTACCCTATTCTAGTTGAAATTCTATTACTACACTATGTTTGTTTTGATTCGCTATGAAAGTTTGACAGATAACATCAGGGGTGTGTGGATTCATGCAGAACATGCAGGGGTGAGTGAAATAGCTTGGGACTGCTTGGGACCGTTGTTCTGGTACTGAGTGAGCCAAAAATAATAATGATTTTCTTCGGGACCCAGTGGTCTTAGAGTTACCTCTATGCAGAGTTGAAAATTATCTGGGGAGAATCACCCGGGTGCAAGAGATATCATTCTCTGGGGTGATTCTCTGCTTGTCTCCTCGGAGATTTCTCCTGGCACCACTGGAGAGATTTTTAGAAACAGCACGAGAGAGTGAGAATGTTGACAGTTCACTTTTTGTCTGTTTATACACTCACTTCCGTGAGAAAGATAGCAGCGCAAATGCGTTATTGTTTCTCCAAAGATTCCGGCAGAGCTTGACGTGAGTGAGTGAAAACATCTATAAAATGGCTGAAAAACGTATACAAAGACAAGGGCGTAGCCAGGTTTTGAGCTAGGGAGAGGCGAAAAAAAAAATTTACTATGGAAAATTTTGCCGAATGCCATTTTACCGAACGCCTTTGTGTTGCTGAGTTTAGTGCGGTTTGAGGACAGTACCGAAAAAGTGGTTGTGAATGTTGTGCTTTGCAGGGCAAATGAAAAAAAACATTAAAAGTGGTCACGGTATTCAACTTGAAGCGGCATCTCGTCAATATTCATCGGGTGTTCTGGTGTGGCTAGATCGCTGCTCCTCTCTCCATTTTCGCTGCAGCTGCTGACGGCATTCCAAGTGTCTTCTTCTCGACACATTTCAACGACGACATTCTCCACGTTAAGGACGGGCATCTCCCTTCACAAAACTGCCTCGATCCTTTGACAGTCGAAGACCACATGCTTCGGTGTTTCATCTACGTTGCCACACTCCTAACAGAGGGGTGACACTGCGTGTCCGAACCGATGCAGATACTTCCTGAAGCAGCCGCGGCCAGACAAGAACTGCGTTAGGTGGAATTTGAAGTCTCCGTGATTTCTGTTCACCCAGGTCGAAAAAAATCTGTATTAGTGGTTAGGTTAGGTTATCTTTAATAGTGAGACTTTCAGCCAGAGCCTGTTTCATCTCTTTATTAGTCTACGTGTCCATCTACCGTTCTCTGCCGTGTTCCACTCCTGTTGCCACTTAGCCAACGACTCCGTTCTCACAACTTTCCGTACTCTTCCGGTTTCCCTCCGCCTGTAGCACTCGCTGTCTTCCACTTTGAGGTTATGGCATGCCCCCGACGGTGATATATTCCCGCTGTACCGCTTTGCAGTTACTGTCCAATAGATCTTCCGTTTTATGATGGACCATCTGCAGCTTCGCTCCTTACATCCAGTTACCAATCATGTTGATCACCTCGGCGCCAGCAGTTCCACCTCTTCCAGCGTCTCACCTGTTACCGTCAAGACGATGTCGTCCGCAAAGCCTACTCAACTACTTTGGGCAGCTTCAGCGTTAGCACGCCGTTGTACATCCCGGTCCAGAGCGTTAGACCAAGGATGGAGCCTTGTGGAACTCCCGCTGTGATCCTAATCGATCTCTGTCCCATGTCTGTCTGTCGACTAAACTGAAGCAAATTTCAATAATGGTGCGCTGATGCACTTCCCGTATTCGCATTTCCAAAATGTGTACACCAAATTTTAAAATAATTGACTACTGTACGTTAATAGAAAAAGTAACCTTTAAAAATTTTTTGTATGCAACAAACCTAAGAGGAAGAGAAGACAATACGGGGGGCGAAAACGAATCACTTTTCTGTCAATCGCGAACCAGCTCGTGATTGGCCGATTGGAAATGCGTAAGATAGAGATAAAGATAGAAATAGAGATAAAAGAGTAAGAAGTCAGTTGTCTCCTCTTCCTCTTAGCAACAAACTAACAACCAAAGTCTTCACCGAGGTGATTCTCCCCGGTGAAGCAAACGAACTCTCTACGGTGCTCCCTAGTGATCACTCATCCGCTCCGGTGTGTTGGACTGGTGGAGGTGCGAGGTCAGAAACTGTATTTGTTTGCGAAGTAGGAGAAGCGATAGAAAGTGAAAAGAAAATAAAGATCTCTCGGGTGAGTTTGCTTTTGTCATAGTGCGAGGTGTCTTTTCAACTCATCACCCTGCTTACACTGGGGAGAATGGCATCCCTGCCTCTATGGTATTAGCATAGAGGTAACTCTAAGACTAGAAGGTTCCGAAATAACGTGCTCAACTTTTTGGCTCAGTTCTGGTACTCTCTTCGGTCCCAAGCTAATCGATTCACCCCTCGAAAAATAGGAAAAACCAATAACCCCTCATTTTATCTGTCAAACTTTCATAGCGAATCAAAACAAACATTGCGCAGTACTAGAATTTCGACTAGAATGGGGTACGTTAATCGTTTGCTTGGGACCAATAGGCTAGTCAAGTAGTGAGCCAATTTAAAATCGTTAGTTTCGTATTGATTGTTGGTATTAGTATTATTCTTTGATATAATCACAAACGAAGTGACAGACGGAGCGGCTCAAAATTTGATTTGACGCACTTAAGGGCCACCCACATTAGATCCGTTTGCGTTGCGTTGACGTAAATTTGACAGTTAGACAATAGATTTAGCTGTCACTTTGCCGCAACGCGTCCGATCCGGATCTAATGTGCGTGGGCCTTTACGTTTGAAATTTTCGAGTGTACCTCACGGCAACACTATCTACTCATATGTACTAGCTTAAAGTATATAATTGATGCTATTGGCCTTGACGGCGAATCTATAGCTCTTTATACCCCGTTCACATTACAGCGTATATCACGTGATATACGCTGTCTTGCAATGAGCACTCATACATCTAGTTTTCACTGGAAATCCTATGTATGAGTGCTCATTGCAAGACAGCCTATATTACGTGATATAGGCTGTAATGTGAACGGGGTATTACCATAGAGGTAACTCTAAGACTACTGAGTCCCGAAGAAAATCATTATTATTTTTGGCTCACTCAGTACCAGAACAACGGTCCCAAGCAGTCCCAAGCTATTTCACTCACCCCTGCATGTTCTGCATAAATCCACACACCCCTGATGTTATCTGTCAAACTTTCATAGCGAATCAAAACAAACATAGTGTAGTAATAGAATTTCAACTAGAATAGGGTACGTTAATCGTTTGCTTGGGACCAATAGGCTACTAAAGTGGTGAGCCAATTTAAAATCGTTAGTTTCGTATTGATTGTTGGTATTACTCCTATGCAGGGTGGCCAGACCTACCGATTTATCGGTAGTCCTACCGATTTTCGGGATGCCTACCGATTCACAGACGAAAGGTTAAAAACTACCGATTTTTCACTTTTCCTACCGAGCCTCACAGATTTTTAGTAATCTTGAAAAATGTTCAATATCTACGTTTTGTTTTCTGTGTAGTCATAATTAGCATTGGAATAAGAAATATTGATTTCGACGCGTTTAAAGCAGAAGAACTGAAGGGCATTGCATTGTTCTGGAGCAGAGTCCCCTCCCCCCCCCCGCTCACAACGGTTTCAAGTATCGGGAAAGCCTTCTTAAGCAGCCTACCGATAACTACCGATAAAAGTTTTGAGAAGCTATCGATAATGAAAAACATAATCTGGCCACCCTGCTCCTATGGTAAAATCCATAAGCAAACGTCAGACTGTGCGTGAAATTTACTTCCAAAAACGAAGAGGTTCGCAACATGGTGGGTATATAAATGGTGATACAGCTTTTTCACTATATAGGCGAGGAGGTCGCGGGGTGGAAAAGTGCGGTTTTAGAGCAAATTGTAAACAAACTCGATCGCTGTCCCATACAAAAATCCAACATGGCTGAATCATGAATTTGACACATTAGAACACCTATATGTAGTCACCTTGGTTCGCAAGTGGTGCTACAATTGGCTTTGACGGTGACTCTGTAGCTCTTTACTCCTATGAGAAAATCCATAAGCAAACGTCAGACTGTGCGTGAAACACGGCGGACTTTGTACTATCCTTTCCCTCCACCGAAAATTCCCATAAGAAACTATCAATATTTGTTGAAAGAGCAAATTTTTCGACGGTGCCGTCAACGCCAATTTATGTTTTGTCGGCTTTTCCTCGAGTAAATAGTTCTTGGCGCAGGATCAACATTTCTATCCCACTTTTTACGGTTTTCGTCTTTTTATCCCCGAAGGAGTTCCTGCAGAGCGGTTGATGATAATAATTATTAATTATTAATTGTGAAACGGAGCTTTCTCTGTTTTGTTGTTTTTATGCTGCAGTTGAAAGTTAGCGGTGTATTTATTTTGGCTTGATTACCATCAACGTATCGGAGTGTCGTAAATCTACGAGTAGCAAGCTACGAACACCTTCCTATCCATGTCGATAAGTCAATGCAAATGTTCCACCCAAGCCACATACGCACCCAAGCCGAGCGTCGTCATCGATAGGACCAAAGGACCACTCCTACAAATAAGCTTAATGTTCCGTTCCACCTACACTGCGGCAACCGCAACCGACATGGCAAGACGTGCCCCTATAATGACCTGTGTTGCCGAAGTAATTGATACCAAAAATCGTTATCGAAGATGAAGGAAAGAACCGACCTTGTCCTCCTCTACATATATGTTCTATAGTTGTTTGTTAGACGACTAAATTTAACTTAACCCGTCTGCTTTTGAACTATCGAACTCAAGGATCGATCCAGAAACCAGGAATGAACCGCAAACATTCCAAACGAGCGATACATCGAAACAGGAAGATGTTGCTGCAGCTGCTGATGATGATGGTGATGATGAAGACGACAACGATGTTCTAATTAACAGTCAATAAAATTAAAGTGCCAGTCGGAAGCAGAACGTTCCTAAAATATCTCGTCGAAGTTGTGTATCGCTCGAACAATAACTCCGCAGGTGAAAGACGTTGTCAAATTTATTTCAATTTTGGACCCGGCCTCGAAGCTACCGTTTACGTGTCGATACCGATCGGTCGTTAGAGTCTAAAGCTAGCCCATTAGTTTCTATCCCAAACATACAAACTTTGCTCTTTCATTATCACGACGTTCTTATGCATAATCTAGTGTGACATAACGTTGGATCATGTGTAAGAACACTGTGAGAACGAAGGAGTCGACTACACTGAAACAAAGACCATAGTTAGGAATACTATTTTGCAGAAAACACTTATTTTCAGTATAACTACGCTTAATGCCGTTAAATCTCGAGGGGGGCGACTCTATCTACGCTGCAGGAAAGATTGTGTTGTGCTGTGGCTAGCTGCTCGCACGCTGAGTAGATAGAAAGAAGATTGATGACGATTCTGAAGGTTTCCTGCAAAAAGATGATGCGCGATGCAAGTAGATGCGAGAAATGCAAGAAGATTTTTCGAAGATTGATTCGCTAGTGTGAGATTTTTTGAGCATCTAAAATTGAGATTTAGATGTGTCGCCCCCCTCGTTAAA
Organism: Ochlerotatus camptorhynchus; assembly: GCF_037179485.1. NCBI lineage: Eukaryota > Metazoa > Arthropoda > Insecta > Diptera > Culicidae > Ochlerotatus > Ochlerotatus camptorhynchus. Next base: position 2,653,553 of record NW_027040943.1, read on the forward strand.
TCTACCATGATTTCAGTATAGTTGACTAAAAATATCATCAAATTTACTGCCATTCTGTCAAAACTACTATGCTTACTCAAACGGCATAGTAGTTTTGATAGAAACAATAGTAAAATTAAATGAATTTCGTTTCTGCACAAATCTATTGGTGGGAGTATTTAATTTATACCATCAATATAGTATTTTTGCCAATGGATTTTGTTTCTGTGTACATTCTTTCTGCCGCACCTATAGTACCGCACACGGTTCCCGCGCTGACTGTTCCTTACTTTCTCACTCTAATCAAAATTTCCTTCGATGAGTGAGAAAAGAGCACCCCGTCAACGCGAGTGAGAACGCGAGTTGCCAGATCATTGCACACAAAACCAACTTGAATTAATTCAAATCAAAAATACTACACGAAAAGAAAAATCCATATCGAATGTATTAAGCAAACCACATAGATTTTTGCCATTGCAATCTTCACATGAAGCTCAAGCGCAATTCATATGACATGTATAAACCTTGTCAAATCAATTTTATAACATAGACTTCTACATTTCAAGTGCAATCGAACATACTCTTTATCAGGCGTCAAATAGATGTCATTGAATTGATACATGAATATTATATTGAAGAGAATAACAATTTTATAACTCTCATACATAGCATTCATGTTTTTATTTACGGTTTTATTGCGTTATATTAAAATATGTTCTATTCAAGGTTCTATTATACTACCATCTTGGGGTACCAAGGCAATGCCCGTTTTCGATGAAAATGTATGTTTAGAATAAAATGCACATCGATTAAAAACGAGAAGAGGGGGTCATATCGGGTCATAGCACATCAATAATCAAAGTTTTATTCTTGCGCAGTTTATTTTTAGATATTGATTTGAGCCAACTTACCTATTTACCAATATTTGCAGGACTTCCCGCATAAGCGCGAACCATAAATTGACCTTACCGATAATGGTTATAAATTGTTTATAATCCCTGCTAAACTTCAACTGAAATGGTTATGGAACTTTACATGAACGTTTAATGATAAAGTTTTAACCTTAAGTATTATAGTTTTTTGGAAGTGGACCTTACAAATAATGGGTTGTTAAGAACCATTACCATTCAAAATTCTTGTTTTCTCCATACATTTTCGGAAAGAAAACTATACTAAAACCTTTTAACTTATGGTTTGAGAACATTAATGGTAATGGTTATGGTAACCAGTAAGGTCCATGAATGGTTTTGTAACATCGATCAACTTTATGTGGAATATATCGCGAATTGGTTGCCTGTAAATTACTGATTACCAATTCACGATATATTTCACGTAAAGTTGAGTGATAATACAAAACCATTAATGGACCTTACTGACTACCATAACCATAACCATTAATGTTCTCAAACCATAAGTAAAAACGTTCTAATATAGTTCTCTTTCCGAAAATGTATGGAGAAAACAAGAATTTGGAATGGTAATGGTTCTTAACAACCCATTATTTGTAAGGTCCGCTTCCAAAAAACTATAATACTTAAGGTTAAAACTTTATCATTAAACGTTCATGTAAAGTTCCATAACCATTTCAGTTGAAGTTTAGCATGGATTATAAACAATTTATAACCATTATCGGTAAGGTCATGTGATGGTTCGCGTTTATGCGGGTTCCTCTGGCAATTACAGCTCATTCTACACGAAATACTTTCGAGCGCCATATTGGATACAATATCAATGCCTAATCACATCAAAAGTATAAAGCAAATCTTATAACTTTTAGCCATAAGGCTTGCCTTATACTTTTGATTAGGAAAACAGATACAAGATATGTGGAAGGTGTATGCATGATATGTTCAAAGTTTATAAAAAAGATGAGTTTTCTTATAAAAAGTATTTGTTATTTAGATATAAACAGTATTAGCAACAATCAATACGAAACTAACGATTTTAAATTGGCTCACCACTTTAGTAGCCTATTGGTCCCAAGCAAACGATTAACGTACCCTATTCTAGTTGAAATTCTATTACTACACTATGTTTGTTTTGATTCGCTATGAAAGTTTGACAGATAACATCAGGGGTGTGTGGATTCATGCAGAACATGCAGGGGTGAGTGAAATAGCTTGGGACTGCTTGGGACCGTTGTTCTGGTACTGAGTGAGCCAAAAATAATAATGATTTTCTTCGGGACCCAGTGGTCTTAGAGTTACCTCTATGGTATTAGTTTAGCTTAATGAATTAAATAATTAGAATTCTTTGAGTGTAGCGAACCTGGCGGTGAGCGGCAGAAAGTGGTCTAAAATTCAATTACAGAGAATCACATTATTATACTTAATTTATTCGGTGAAAGTCGCCGGTAACTTTGTTTGTGATATAATCATGCATGACTACTGCCGAAGTAATCATGGCTCGGACTCAACAATGTGAAGCTGGAATGGATCATTGAAGATGCTGAGGTTTTGACAGCACCGTACTGTGGCTACCACAGTATTTTACATTGGTTCGTCCCAGCTGGGTGATATGCCGCCATGTTTTTGAAACCCACATCTGAAACGTCACAATTCAAGTGTGAACTGCAAAAATGGCGTGACTGCATTGTCTTATTTTTATCAAATGAAATTATTTTCTCTTTCATGCCATATAAATGGTTGACTTCGTGGTAGAAAATCAGAAAATAATATTTTATGAGTTCTAAGTTTATTTTTCACAAAATGTAAGCAAAAGTATTAAGAATATCTAAAATATCAGTCACGCCTTTTTTGAAATTCTGGCATGAATCTTCTATTTGTTTACAAATTATGAGCTGTCAGTGGGGCCCACGACTCGCGGGCCCGCAGCGATGTTAGCTCTTTTCAAGGCAAGGCAAACAAGATAGGGATGCCACCCAGCTGGTTCGCAAACTACCAAAATTGGGTACAATCCACCCATATCGGTCAAAACTGAACCTACCCAAAAATGGGTAAACTATGTTGGAAGTAACAAGTTGACAAATGAACAGAGTCGATCGGATTTATGTCAATGTTGTCCGTTTATCAACTTGTCACTTCCAACACAGCTTACCTATTTATGGGTTGGTTCAGTTATGACCGATCTGGGGGGATTCTACCCAAATTTGGGAAGTTTAGAAATAGCGCGTACAAAAGCTGAGAATCTGATTTGATAAAGCTGTGCCTGGAAGCAGGGGTGCCAGGTATTTTTAATAATTAAATATGATTAGGTTTCACTGTAACTGGAAAGCACTCATTAATGGGTGAAAAGTGCCCATTTCGCGGTAAAGTAGGTAAACTCATAAAATGGGTAAAACGTCTTTACCCACTAATGGGTAAAGAGCTTATACGTCAATTCATGGGGTACTTTTTACCCATTTCCAGAATGCATTGTTTTCCGTAACTGGGTAAAAAGTACCCCTTTTTTAAATATATTGATGGGACTTAATCTGAAATTTGAGAATTAGCAATAATTTAAAATCAATCAATAAAATAGAAACTACAGATTACTGAACTTGGTTTTTATTGAACATCATTGCAATAATTTATGAAAACAACGATGAAACCAAACGATTGACTATCTGACGGGAGCTGGTCGTTGTGATTCCATAACATATGGGGGCTTATTACGGATGTCACTTCACGGTGAAAACTTGTCACTTGTCGTCACGGTGAAGTGATTACCATTTGATTTGTACGGCAATCACGGCTCTTATTATGGGTATCACTTCCTTATCATCGTGTAGTGACACCCGTAATAAGGCCCATGATCTCGATGAAATCAATAATTTTCTGCACTTCTGCTGGCGGACGAATGTTGAAAACAGTAAACACTTTAAATAGAGTGTCCAGCGCGCGGATGGAGTCAATTCCACCGTGGATGAGTTGAGCGTCAACGTAAATGAAGTAATTGTTCCCGTTGAAAATCAGATGGGGCGCCACATCAACGTTAGCATCGACATTCCAGGCAACATACTTCATTAATTGTTCTTGTAAAGGTGTTTCAGCATCCTGCAAAAAAAAAATGAACGTCTTTTAAACAAAAGCAAAATCTAGTGTAATGGATTTATTACCGAGATACATCGAATTATCGGAGCCGCTAGTTCTGCTTCGAAGTCTGTAGACTCCTCCAAGGAAGATTTTCACATATTTATCACTTTTTTACTAAAACGGAACAAAGGCACTCGACAAGGCACACCAAGTATACCAGCAACGTTACCGAGCAACAAAGATATTTTTCACCCAATATAGGGTAAAAATGTACTCATTTTTGATCCCTGAACAGGTTTCGGAAATGGGTGAAAAAGTACCCATTATTTGAAATTTTCATTTACGCATTTTTTGACAGCTCCATACACTACCACAAAATGGGTACTTTTTCACCCATTAATGGGTACTCACCAGTTACAGTGTTCCCCGTGCTACCACAGTATATTCAAAACGTCAAACTATTTTCTCTTATTTTGGATTTTGATGTTTTGATTGAGCTGCCGCGGACCGAACCATCCGGATCAGTGATTATACAATATCACGATAATTTAAGTTTCATTGCAAAAAAATACATATTTTGTGCGTCCATCAGTCCTAGGCCAATAGTATTGGTTCAAGAAAATGTTGTCACTGCGGATTCTGGTGCAAAGTTCCCAGCGTCAGCTAATTACACTACCGCAGGAGTCGCAGAGAAGTATAGCGCAGTTCATTTCCGGCAACAGTTTACTTCGGCCAGTGTCAGTCTCCAGATGCCTATGCACAAAAGCATCCAACAGTTGTAGCCCTTCCGATGGCAATGGTTTCAAAGTTTACAACGGCATACTGACGCCTCAAATTCGAATGGTAAAGGTATTTTCTCTGGCCACTAGCTTAGGTGGCATCGTCGCGCAGCCAATCCTGCTGGAACAGGCCAGCAAAATCGGAGGAACCCCTATGATTGTTGCCATCTGTGGATTTGCTGGATTCTTCACATTTGTCACGCCTTTTCTGCTACATCTGATTACCAAACGGTACGTCACAGAACTGCATTATGACGATGTGAAGAAGGAGTACACAGCTTCCACTATCACGTTTTTGCTCCAGCGACAAATGGTATGCCGGGAATCAGTGCGAATTTTGAAATTTTATTTATTGCTTATCCATTTGCAGACCAAGTTCAAACTGGAGGACGTTGTAGTACCGGAGGTGCCCGGTATGTTTACTACATGCATGGTTGCCGGCAAGTCGATGTTTTTAGATCCATCGTTGTTCCCCGATCCAACGCATTACATCAAAATTATGGGATATGACAAGCCGATCGATTTCAAATTTGAGGAAGCGCGGCAAAGTACGAAGACACCTAGTGAAAAGTAATGTTTTGCTGTTGCATCTTAGTGGAATAAACAGAGAACTCACGTATGGTGGTAAGCACCAATCAGTATTTTCCTCGGATTACACCCCGGTCAAGAAAGTCCGACTGCTTTGATATGGACATCAGAGTTAATCAACACGACTCTAAGCAAACATTAAAACAGGGACGGTATTAAAAGTTTATCCGAGTTGAAGCTTACCGCCATTAGAGATGTCCCTTCATGATGTTGAAAATCGTTCTATTGTACTATTACATTTCCAACTTTCTTTTATTTATAAGTGAGGTTCCATCCATCCAGCTCAAAACAATATTTAAATTTCGTTCTTATTGAGTAGTCTCTCCATTTCGATTAACCCAAAATGGCCCGTATGTGATCATAACGGATTTGCCACACAATAATGAATATTTTCTATTGGAATACTCGAATGGACGAGCTCTTTAACTTTTTTACGACTTGATAACGTGCATATTGTTGTAATAACTGAAACTTTTCTTAAACCTGGTAATAGGGTAAAAAGAAACCATAATTATTTTGTGTACCGTAATAACGGCCTTGATGAAGCCAGTGGTGGCGTTGACATCATTATTCATAGACGTCAAACATCAAATTATTTCTTCATTTTTAACCAACGTTTTTTTTTTTTTAACTTTGAGAGTTTCTGTCGAAACAAAATTAGGACAATAATTACTTAAGTTTAGCGGCACCGGTGGTGTAGTGGTAAGCGTGATTTCCTCTCACTCCCAGTCGACGCCGTCGGGATGTTCTGAGGCATAACATCTCTGATCGTGCCTTGAATTGTGACACACTTGGATTCTAAATATATGCCTTGCTTTGAACATCATAGTTCAATATTCTACAATATTATACTTTACCGACTTTAAAAATGAATCGGAAAATATATAAACAAAACTGCCAGAGGCCAGAGCTTTCAGATATATTTTTAATGGGTTCTCATATATGAGGCTGGTTGATAGGATAAAGTCACAACTCTTGTTTTCGATGTTTACCTTTCTGAGCAAGCAATTCACATCGCATTGAAATGCAGAACACTTTAAATCCATCTGTTTTGAACAGTAGTGTGATTCAATGTGCAATACACTTGAATAGATAGTTAGATTTTCAACATTACAAAGTTTGAAACACTAGAAATTAACGTGTATAACACATTGAACCAAGTTGAAATACACTTAAAGTAAATGTGATTGTGCATTTAAAAAATCAAGTGTTTAAACACTTCGATCAAACGTGTGGAATTTTTTGAGTTGAGTTGAGTTTGAGTTGAATATTCCATCGAACCCAGGGGCTTCATGTTTTTGGTGCATTTCATCGCTGAGCAAATTTGTTCCACTGAAATCCTATCCTCCGGAGGGATAGCACAAGGGGAGGAATCAATCTCCTGAGGGGTGATTATGAGCCAATCGTCATCTTTGAGTGATGGAATGGGTTTGGGGTGCGTCTTTAGAACCTTGGCTACCTTCCAGAACGATCTGGAGCGGTCGTCCAGATTCTGGGCGATCCACCCGAAACTTTAGTTCCGAAGTGAGACTACTCTGAAAGCAATCATTTTGTTGAACCCTTCATCCATCGTTTTGCATATATCCCTAAGCATCATTATAATCATTCATTCTATCTCCCTTACCTGATGCTTTAGTCGTGTCGAAGCCGATCTTAGTTTTTTATGACACGAATCATATTCGTGTATTCGGATCTTTTTGAAGCTCATGCTTAATTGGCGTTGACGGCGACTCTGTAGCTCTTTACTCCAATGAGAAAATCCATAAGCAAACGTCAGACTGCGCGTGAAACATGGCGGACTTTGTACTATCCTTTCACTCCACCGAAAATTCCCATAAGAAACTGCTGGAAGAGACGATTTATCGACGGTGCCGTCAACGCCAATCGCACTCGGCGCGCATCTATAGTCTACACGCTAACTCGAAAGTACTCATTAATGGATAAAAACACCTATTTTGAAGAAAAGTGTCTTAACTCATTGAGGAGTAAATTTTTTTACTCATTGATGAGTATCTGTTACTCTTCAATGAGTATTTATTACCCCATTACTCATGAATGGGTAACAGATACTCATTAATTTATATCAAATTGACTCATCAATGAGTTAAGCCATTTTTCTTCAAAATGGGTATGTTGACGTAGGACTACGTATTTAATTTCTATACTGGGGGTCACTTGAAAAAAAAAATCAAAATTCAGACACGTAACGAAATATCCCAAACACGGACGGAACGATAGAGCGCAAATCGAACACACGACACATTGCGCATGCTCACATGAGTGAGCTCACTGTTCGGTTTACCGCCCACCATTTCACCCACAAACGAACCCGCATAAGCACGAACCATAAATTGACCTTACCTAAAATGGTTAAAACATTTTATAATCCCTGCTAAACTTCAACTGAAATGGTTATGGAACTTTACATGAACGTTTAATGATAAAGTTTTAACCTTAAGTATTATAATTTTTTGGAAGTGTACCTTACAAATAATGGGTTGTTAAGAACCATTACCATTCAAAATTCTTGTTTTCTCCATACATTTTCGGAAAGAAAACTATACTAAAACCTTTTAACTTATGGTTTGAGAACATTAATGGTAATGGTTATGGTAACCAGTAAGGTCCATGAATGGTTTTGTAACATCGATCAACTTTATGTGGAATATATCGCGAATTGGTTGCCTGTAAATTACTGATTACCAATTCACGATATATTTCACGTAAAGTTGAGCGATAATACAAAACCATTAATGGACCTTACTGACTACCATAACCATAACCATTAATGTTCTCAAACCATAAGTAAAAACGTTCTAATATAGTTCTCTTTCCGAAAATGTATGGAGAAAACAAGAATTTGCAATGGTAATGGTTCTTAACAACCCATTATTTGTAAGGTCCGCTTCCAAAAAACCATAATACATAAGGTTAAAACTTTATCACACAAACGTTCATGTAAAGTTCCATAACCATTTCAGTTGAAGTTTAGCAAGGATTATAAACAATTTATAACCGTTATCGGTAAGGTCATGTGATGGTTCGCGTTTATGCGGGAAGTGACAGACGGAGCGGCTCGAAAACTTTGGTGACTAACCTGCTATTGCAATTTTTCAGTGTACCACATGGCAACACCACTACTACTGGATTGTACCACATGGCAACACTACTAATAGATTGAACTAGCATTTTCACCAAATGTTCTAGAATGTTTTGGTTCTATCTCTGTCACTCTACTCAAAACTGAAATGCATAAAAAAATGACAAAATGATACGCACTCTTTGCACACTGTCAAAGAATCATTGTACACAAAATCAACTTTGTTCAAATCAAAACAAAAAAAACTAACCCATCTGGTGGATGATGGCACAAGCTTCCAAGAAAATTATATTACAGTGAACCACATTATTTAAAAGGATTTCTTCGCCAGTTAGTCGTCTGTCACTTCGTTTGTGATTTCACCAATGAATGGAAGGGAGAAGAAAAGCAGCGGTAATAAAAATTCTTGCCAAATCGTTTTCTTCGTCATTTACTTTCGAGTAATGGACGGATAAGCGTCGGACACGACTTCTGAGTTAAACAGCACGCATCGCACAAATACGAAAACGACGACGAATGCTTCCCCATCGACCGAAGAAAAGGCTGCCCGCATGATTGGGCCGCCGTCATTCGGTCGGCATCGACTTGCAATGGTCAAGTCAAGAAGCGCTAGTTGTTCTTGTAGTGGTGTAACAGGCAAAGCCTTTTCGATAGTTCGGTAAGATGGACAGTCACCTCAGAGAGGGACTGCCATAAATGAGAGAGTAGCAGAGTTTTGACTGTTGTACATGAATAGGTTGAATATATGGGTAATTAGTACTTTAACTACGAACATAGAAACAAGTGTTTTATTATTTCCTCTGTCGTATGCCTGAAAACTCGGTTATAATAGTGGCGACGAGGATGGGATTTTAAAATTAGGGTTTTTTTTTTCACATTCACGTGCGTAAAAGTTTTTTTTTTTTTTGTGAGAAACTCAAGGAAAAATATTGATTGCGTGCAGACGGCCTATCGTAAGTAGTTTTGCCGTGATTTTGTTCTCACCCTTGAATGGTAGACAAACGTACTTAATGGCGAAAATTAGATTCTTATAATTGAACACGTTTATACCATAGAGGTAACTCTAAGACCACTGGGTCCCGAAGAAAATCATTATTATTTTTGGCTCACTCAGTACCAGAACAACGGTCCCAAGCAGTCCCAAGCTATTTCACTCACCCCTGCATGTTCTGCATGAATCCACACACCCCTGATGTTATCTGTCAAACTTTCATAGCGAATCAAAACAAACATAGTGTAGTAATAGAATTTCAACTAGAATAGGGTACGTTAATCGTTTGCTTGGGACCAATAGGCTACTAAAGTGGTGAGCCAATTTAAAATCGTTAGTTTCGTATTGATTGTTGTTTATACTGTCTGTCAAGTGGTTGAATTTGTTTTACAGTATAATTTTTCTTGACACCACAAAAAAAACTTGTTTTTCGGAAAAAAAAATCCCTGAAATTTTCTGTAGAAATTTTTAGAGAAAAGAATTTTATCGGTGGGACACCATTTTGAATCGCTTAGATTCTTTTGTGTTCGAAAATTTTTTCATCAAGTGGTTTTCCCACCATTTTGTCTTTCCTTTTGTGCCATAGTGAGCGCTAGGAAAAGAACATCAACGACGCCAACATTTACGCTTGGAAGTGAGTGGCACACTTTTGGTATTCTAGTCCAGATTCTAGTACCTACCGTTGTGTTGCGAGCTCCGAGACAGTGACTGAGTTCCAGCAGTGTTGCTCATGTTGAGCGATTTTCTATTTATATGCTGAGTGAACAACTGAGCCTCACGGAGTGAAGGGTGCATTGTGTGCATGAAAGTGCATTGCCGTCACGATCGCTGGTGTAGTGTTTTGTTGTGCTGCTGTTTAGTGCTGTGTTCTTCTGCTTTACGAAGAGAAGCTATTGTTGGCTGGCTTACCTACGGATTGCTGTTGCTGCTCGGTTGCTGCTGTGCGTGCTGTTGATCGACGATTCGGTTTGCTGCTGTGTTTGCTACGCTTTGTGCTACGGCTGTTCACCGCCGCTAGGGTGGCTGTGCTGATTGTGACACCAGTGTTTTCAGGATGCCTATCAATCCAACATCTGAACCTTTCATTCCGGGAACTATTCCTTTTTCCCAATATCAAGAGCAACTAGAGTGGATGTTTGAACATAATAACTACACGGAAGATAGATTCAAAACTTCGTTTCTTGCAGTTTGTGGGACTGAAGTATTTTCTCAGTTAAAGCTTTTATTTCCCGGGCAAAGTTTAAAGGACCTTACTTATAAACAAATAACAGAAAAATTAAAACTGCATTACGATAAAAAGGACTCTGATGTTATACACAGTTTTAAATTCTGGACTCGTAGGCAAGGGCAATTCGAGAAGGCAGTTGATTTTGTGCTTGATGTCAAGCATTTAGCCGAGCAGTGCGAGTTCGGTGAATTTAAAGATAGGGCCATTCGTGACGTTTTGGTTATCGGCATCAATGATCGGAAGTTACAGAAGAGGTTGTTTGACGAGGACGTTCTTACTGTTGCCAAAGCGGAAAAAATGATAGTGATTTAGGAAATAGCTTCGGATAGAACCCAATTTTTGCGAAACGACGATGATTGAAGAGAAAGTGTTAAAGCTCGTTTGGGTCGAAGACAGGACCGTCCGCAGCAGAAGTAGGAGTGACAGTAGGAATCGATCGTTTAGAAGCAGAAGCGGAGGAAGATATGGAGATAGAAAGAATAATAAATGCGACAAGGAGTTTTTGTGTTCATTTTGTAAAAAGAAAGGTCATTTAAGAAAATGTTGCTTCAAGTTGAAAAACAAAAGCCCGCGTAAATTCAAGTCAGGTGTAAAATTTGTTGATTTGCCTAAAACTTCTGAGCCTACAACATCAGGATTATTCAAGCGTTTGAAGGAAGATATACAGTAAGATTCGGAGGAAGATATGCCTTGCTTAATAATTTCGGCAGTGAACAAAATTAATGAATCTTGCTATGTAGAGTTAAGAATCGAAAGCAAGAGAGTTACAATGGAGGTAGACTGCGGATCAGCGGAAAGTGTGATCTCTGAGGAATTGTTTCTCCGAAACTTTATAAATATTCCTGTAAAGAGATGCAATAAGCGTCTTGTAGTAATCGATGGTAAGAAGCTGAAGGTATTAGGAAAGGTGGAAGTATATGTACAGCTAGGAAACATGCAAAGAAAGCTCTACTTGGTAATTCTACGCTGTGAAAATGATTTTGTTCCTTTGATGGGACGTACCTGGCTGGATATTTTTTACACTGGATGGAGACATGTTTTCACCAGACCGACTGCAGCTACGGAGTACATCAGTGCGATTAATGACGAGCAGACAGTTTATGATTTGAAGTGTATCTTTGGGAGGCAGGGTTCTTTCGGCGCATAAGCGCCAGCTAAAGGTTGTCCCAGTCTCTCGCCAGAAAGCGCCCAGGACTTTTGCTCTCCAAGGAGAGAGTGTTTCTTTGCCGACCATTGAACCGACTACCTATCGATGAATTGTTACCTATCGAGCCACCAGCAAAGCCCAGAAACAAGCGCAGACGAGAAGATGATTGTGAGGATTCGTCAGACAGGTCAGACGTTAGCTCTGATTTTTACGGTTTCGCTGCTGATTCTTACTTTTTTTCGGGGGAGGAAGTTGCCCCAGTTAGCCATTATCAGAACGACAATTTGGCTAACGGTAATCGTCTATCGAAGAGGAAATGCAAGAAGAAGAAGAAGAAGAAGAAGAAGAAGAAGAAAAATGATTATGTATACTATTAGTTAGTTTTCGAAGGTTTTGCATTTTCCGTAGTTTACTTTAAGTGGATATACTGAAATTTTGCGCACAATTTAGGTTTTGCATTCTGAAATTTGATTGATATGAGAATTACTTTAAATTTTATATTTTCTGAGTATTTGAAATTTCATCTTAATGATAGAGGAGTTGTAGTGGTGTAACAGGCAAAGCTTTTTCGACAGTTCGTTAAGATGGACAGTCACCTCAGAGAGGAACTGTTATAAATGAGAGAGTAGCAGAGTTTTGAGTGCTGTACATGAATAGGTTGAATATATGGGTCATTAGTACTTTGACTACGAACATAGAAACAAGTGTTTTATTATTTCCTCTGTCGTATGTCTGAAAACTCGGTTATAATAGTTCTTTCACAACAATTCAATTCAATGCTGGTCGGAACACGTCTTGGTCTTGTGTGAATGCTGCCATATACTTACAATTAGGAACACTCTGACGAAAAAATACTCCAAAAGGGAAGGGCCTACCCGCATAAATGCGAACCATTGCTTGAACTTACCACAAATGGTTAAAAAATGTTTATAATCCCTGCTAAACTTTAACTAAAATGGTTATGGAATTTTACATGAACGTTTGTGTGATAAAGTTTTAAACTTATGTATTTTTTTTTTGGAAATGAACAAATAATGGGTTGTTAAGAACCGTTACCATTCAAAATAGTTGTTTTCTTCATACATTTTACAAAACTATATAAGAACCTTTTTACTTATGGTTTGAGAATTTTAATAGTAATGGTTATGGTAGTTAGTAAGGTGCACGGATAGAAATCTACTTATACCATTCATAAAATGTATAAGTCAACTAATGAGCAGACGCCTTGCAATGTATAAGCGGTTACACATTCGCGATATATTCCACATAAAGTTGATCGATGTTACAAAACCATCCATGCACCGTACAGATGGTAATGGTTCTTAACAACCCATTATTTGTAATTTGTCATTTAAAAAAAAAAAACATAATACATAAGGTTAAAACTTTATCAGGCAAACGTTCATGTAAAGTTCCATAGCCATTTTAGTTAGCGTTTAGCAGGGATTATAAACAAATGTTTAACCATTTGTGGTAAGGTCACGGAATGGTTTACATTTATGCGGGTAATTAGCTATTCTGCAAGTATAAAACAGACTGTAATTCAGTGAACGTGATCAGTTGCAATTCCATTAGCTGTGAGTACAGTCGAATTTGAATTTGAGTGAATTTAAATACTTTGAAAGACCCAGAAAGTGGACGTGGACATCGGAATGAGGAGCATTACCAACGGCAACGACATCCTTTGAACGTAACACAGCTGAGTGATCATTGTACACCTACGTAATGCTGCTGCCAGGAGAGCCAACTGAGCACGCTAAGATACTCAAGTACACCAGTTTGTTCGCTTCGATCCAAAATGGCAGTTTCATTTGTGACGGAGATGACCACCACAAATTTGGTAGGGCCCTGAAGGACGCGGACATCGGAGGCTCTCTGAGTAGCTTCACCATGTTTCTGACGTTCCACTGCAGTCGTTCCATTAGGCTGACTACTGCATTGATCACCTGTAAAATTTCAACCGCTGTGCAATGGTGTTAGCACGCCATCCCGAAAGTATCAGCATGTAAATCTCTTGGATCCCAAATGGCCTTTTTCAGGGCCACTATATTTCTACGCCACCATCTAGAGATCATAAAAGATATAGAATTTCTTTTATGACCTCTAGATGGTGGGTAAAACAGGTTCACAAAATTGAAATGTTTTTGAACCATGGAGAGAAATAACAACAAAGAATCATCAATCAGTGCCAATAGCAGTGTTCGGAAAATCACTATCAGCTTTGGGTCATTGAGTCTCGGTGAGAGAATAAACTTGCGTAAATCAATCAGCTCTAAACCTTCCCGCAGACGGCAATTGGTAGCATGTATATGCATTTCGTGTTAGTTCTCCATTCACTGAAGGAAATATAACATTTTTTTTTTTTTCTTTATTATAGAGATTTTTAGCCATAGGCTAGTTCATCTCTTACACTCAAAAAATTCCACACGTTTGATTGAAGTGTTTAAACACTTGATTTTTTAAATGCACAATCACATTTACTTTAAGTGTATTTCACCTTGGTTGTTATACACGTTAATTTCTAGTGTTTCAAACTTTGAAATGTTGAAAATCTTTCACTATCTATTCAAGTGTATTGCACATTGAATCACACTACTGTTCAAAACAGATGGATTTAAAGTGTTTTGCATTTCAATACGATGTGAATTGCTTGCTCAGAAAGGTAAACATCGAAAACAAGAGTTGTGACTTTATCCTATCAACCCGCCTCATATATGAGAACAACCGTGGCACAGTGAGATCGAACGAAGACTCCAGCAGCAGCACACCCCAACAGTCCATGATCGAATCCCAAATCAGACCCATGCATTAAAAATATATGTGAAAGCTCTGGCCTCTGGAAGTTTTGTTTATGTATTTTTCGATTCATTTTAGAGTCGGTAAAGCAGAAGTCGATAAAGTAGAATATGGAACTATGATGTGCAAAGCTTTTGATATAACCATATGAAGCACATAGAATCCAAGTGTGTCACAATTCAAATCCATAGTGTTCAGGCATGATTCATAGCATAAGAGTCACACATGAAATGGATGTGTTTCACAATAAGCGCAAAATTAAGTGTGAGACACATGATGATGACGTGTAGAATTTTTTGAGTGTAGGAAATATAACAGCATATCAACAAATAGCGCCAAAAGGCAACAGCGATTAGTATTCCCTTTTCGTTCCGTACCCTCCAACTCCAACAACCCTTTCGATGGACACCAGGAAAAACAACAGGTCCATTTGAAAAACAAAAGGCCATTTTCAGGGCCAACAACCAACAAACAAACGGCCCTTTTCAGGGCCACCAATTCAAATATAGAAGGAGTTAAGATAACAGATTTTCGAATAATTGAAAGAACTAAGAGCAAACACGTTTGTTCCGACCACTCACGACCTTTGCGCTACATATTACAGATCTTAGATGTAAAGTATTCATCACCTATTTATCTTACCATCGGCCTGTACTTACTGATATAGGTAAGTAGTAATATCATCATTCTGAATTTAATGTCACAAACAATCTTTTAAAATTACAGGTATCAATAATCACTATTTTCATCAGCTACACGGTAAAGGAGTAATAGTGTAAATATTTTATCTCTTGCTAAATTGTCGTTTCGGACACAGTGCAGTGGAATACTCTTTTATGATATAGAATTTTGTTTTCTAGAATGTTGTACTATATTTTATTGCCGTTGAATCAAGTGTATTTCAACGTAAGTGATTGGAAGAAATATCAAGTTATTTGTAAATTAAATTTTCACGTAACACCTTTCCAAAGAGACAAACCAACATTCTTTTAAGCACCCACTTGAAGATATGCGGGTTGATTCGCGACGATAAGTAGTAATTCAATTTAATAAATATCATTCAGAGGTTCTGCAATTCGTTAGTAATCTGTCGTCCTTCATACAGCTTATTTCACTTATCATGATTTCAAAAAAGATTTTCGTGTGCATCTCAATATTTTCGTTCATACATCTAATACTAAGTGAGTCAAAAAAAGTTTCACCTTGTAATACGCAAAACTGCAAGCCACCGAACTGTCGCTGCTCATCAACTGGTGTCCCGGGAGGTCTTCAGCCAAAAGATACTCCCCAGTTTGTACTACTTACCTTTGATGATGCTATAACAATATTCAATGTTCCGTACTACCGAGAAGCATTTGTGCAACGCGTTAATCCCGATTCGTGTCCTGTTTCGGCTACATTCTTCGTATCGCATGAATATTCTGACTACACCTTGATTCATGAAATGTACTCTGCTGGTCATGAGATCGCCTTACATTCAATTTCGCATACTACCGATACAGACTACTGGCGATCGGCTTCGGTGGAACAGTTAACCGACGAATTTGCCGGAGAACGAAGTATAGTGGAAAAGTTTGCAAAGATACCTGCTAGCCACGTGACAGGGCTTCGAATGCCTTTCCTGCAGATGTCTGCTAACAATTCGTTCCAGATGATGAAGGACAACAACTTCATTTACGATTGCTCGATGCCCACAAGGTCGTTTGTATCACCTGGACTATGGCCATATACCTTGGACTACAAGAGTACTCAGGATTGTGTGATCGGACCGTGTCCTGCTGGAAGCATCCCAGGCGTGTGGGTTATTCCCATGATAACGTGGACAACAAGAGATGGATTTCCATGTTCTATGGTCGATACTTGTTTGGGAATGTTTGTAATATGCAAATTGTCTTTAACATATGGTAGTTAACGTTTGTTTACCCATTTTTAATAGGCCAAATACTACCCAGGGACTGTTCGAATTCTTCAAGCAGAATTTCGAGAAATCTTACCTGAGCAATAAGGCGCCGTTCGGGTTTTACGTGCATGCAGCATGGTTCAACGTAAGCCCAGTTCATTTTGAAGCTTACAAAAAGTTTTTAGATTATTTAAAAACCCTGAAGGATGTGTTTTTGGTAATGTTTCTGCGAGGTTGGTAAAAACTGAATATTTATAATTTTCGTTTAATGTTAAAGGTCAACGCATCTACCGTTATCAACTGGGTTAGGAATCCAGTTTCATTGACACAAATGAAAAATTCTAACTGGTCAAATTGCCGTAAACCTGGTCCTATCAGCTGTAAACCGGTTTCATGCGAGTTGTGCAAGAAGGAAGGTGATAACTACGTTACTCGATGGGTCAAACTATGTGACGTAAGCTGCCCTAAGTCTTACCCATGGTTGGGAAATCATTTCGGTGCACAGGATTACGCTAACGGGTGTAAGCGAAGGTGGAAGTGGTAGCGGAAGTGCTAGTTACCTTATTTATGTACCTAACACTTGAAGGTAAACGTGATATCGGTGTAATTGACTACATTTTCAACACAGCAATCACGAACGCGTTCGAAGGATTACCTTGAAGTGTTTCATAGTCGATTTTCAATCACTATCACAATCACAAATACTATAAAGCTGTAATAATGGGCCCCTGCATTAATGCGTTGAAGTGTTTTTTTTTCTTTTCTGCCACCTGTTAAGCAACTAATAGAGGGGGAATTAGGGTAAAACCTGCACTGAATTTTCAGATTATCAGCTGTTTTTTTTATAAAACTGTTTAGTAACTCCTATGCACACTTGTTATTTCTTATGTTCCGAATCACCCTATAGCTGCCGTTATCCTGTTACTGTCAAAATAAATTCAGCTTTTAACTGTTTTAGACGTAACATTTTATAACATTCGGTAATTGATGTGTGCCTACACGCTACGAAAAAGACATGTAAATTTCAGTGCCCTGAGACCGACACATGCAAGTGGTCCTTTTGACATAAGAATCAGTTGAAAAGGACGAGAAAATCAATTCAATTAAGCGCACTTTTCGTCGAGTTGCATGTGTTTCAGTTTCAGGATACTTAATTTTACATGCCATGTTTGTTTACGTTCCATGATTTACGTCAAAGCTGAATTACGTCTCGTGTAAAAATAATAATTTCTAAGTGGGTAGTTCATCGTAAATCATTCTTTTGTGCATTTCGTATGAAGCTTGGTAATTTTTAAGTTTGTTGACTCTCAAAGACTTGTCAAAAGATGTTTAGTTCATTCGGGGTAAAATCAGCATTTGCAATATGCTTCAGAAACAGGATATGCCTTAAGTTTAATGCAAAATTGATGTGTTTCTAAATGTTTTGTAGATGCCTCATCAGGGATGGATCGCTCTTTTGGGACTATATCATTACTTTTTTTTTATATAAAACGCTTACGTTAAACTCAATTGAATGTTCACACACTTAGATATTTTTGCCGAGATGGGCACCACCGAGCAGCTCGGCATTTTTTTTATGCAGGATCTCAGTGGAAAACTTACTAGGATTCTAAATTTTGCTGAATCTCGGAAAATTTTTCACTGAGACCCAGTAAAATAAAATGCCGAGCTGCTCGGTGGTGCCCATCTCAGCAAAAAAAAACAGTTAACCGATCTTAAAGTAGATGGCTTAGTGCTTTTAATCTCCCTATCAAAATTAAAAAAAAATCTGCGCCGCAGCGCCACACTCTGTGCTTTCAGAGAAGGTGCACTTGAGAGCGCTCTCGAGTGCACCTTCAGTGAAAACACAGAGTGTGGCTCTACGGTGCGGAAGTTTTGGATTTTGATACGGAGTTTAATTGCATTAAGCTATCTTTTTCACGATGGGTTAACTGAAAATTCAACTGGATTTTACGTTAGCGTTCTATAATAAAAAGTAATGGAAAAGCCCCAGAAAAGTGGTTCATCACTGTTCCTCGTGTTTATGATCGAAAAACGTTCATTTCGGTGTTGATTTTACCCCGATAAGATGTGTCGATGTTATCCACATTCCTGATTGTTTCGCCTGAAATCACATAATTTTCTTATTCATTATAATCAAGCTTTATCAAAATATGTAATCGTAAGATCTCGTGGAATCAATAAATATTTAAATACTGATATCATCGTAACTTTGAACTTTAACAAAGAACAACAAAGATTGCCATCTATGCACATTTATAATCTCCTTGTTATCGATTTGCATCGCTGGTTAAAGAGAGTTCGAGACACACCAGGTGACAGATGGCAATGTTTATATTATTTATCGACATATTCGGCATTTCATCGGAAGAAGCAATCTGCCGGTAAATGAACGAGAAGACCGATGGCCGCGACCGAATACATATATTTAATAACCCGTGATAGCATGCGTGGTGGAATGGGAACCCAATGAGGAAAATTGATACTTTTTTGACCTCTATTACACCTACATGGCTGACTGGTTGATGTTTATGACAAATAAATATTGAATTCATGTATGAAAAGAAATTTCAATACACAACATACTAGAGTGTGTTCATCAACAGCAGCCGTGGACCCGAGGATAAGCAACCAACAACGAAATCAGTACACCCCAGATGGCATGGGATCGAAACTAGAAATTATGCAGATAAAAAATCACAAATAAAATCAGGAGTTGTGTATCGATATTTTTATTTTACAACAGAAATCGATATTTTGATCTGGCAACAAAATCGATATTTTAACATTGGTAACAATTGGTAGCAATATTTTGAAAAAAATCTTTATAAACTATTCACGGTTAGACTTTTAGCATCTTTACAATTATTCATGAAATGGTGACGTACGCTATTGATTTTTCTTATGAATGGCTTTGAAGATCGATGTATAGAAAATCAAAGAAAATTAACGAAATGGTTGGTCGGGAGAGGCCTTTGTGACTAGCCTCATGAGCTGGAATAGTGTTAGCTTGTTTTTTTTTACATTTATAGATGAAATTTAAATCCAAATACGCCAATCGATAGGATTTTACTTAACAAATCTGCTGAAATAAATACTTTTCCAATTTTAATCAAAAAACTTTTGAAAAATGCGCAAATGTTAATTTTATCACTGTTTTCACGAAGTAAACGTTTTTTTCTCAAACCCAGTCATCAAAAACGAATACCACTTGGTTGCACATCATTCTGCTTGCACCTGAAAAGATATAAAACAGCGCTGCTTTCCTGCCTCCGCTCATTACCGCTTCGGACGGTGTGGCACTAGGTCCTGCAGCTAGCAGGACCAAGACAGCGGCTTAAGGTGGATCACGGCGTGACCATGACCACCACAATGATGAATGAGACTTGGAAAATTATGTATGTGAAACCCCTCCCCCTTAACAACAACCTCCCCCCCCTTAATTAAAACCTCTCTCCCCCCCCCCTTAACAACAACCCGAAAAAGACATGGACTGTGACAATCACTTTTTTCCGGGAAATAAATTTTAAGCAAACCACAGTTAGGAGCTGTTCATTACCTACGTAGACAGTTTTTTGAATTCTTGACCACCCTGCGTTGACAATTGTCCATACATTTTTTTTTAAATTTGTATGGGCTGTGGTAAATTGCCAACTCCCCCCCTTAAACTCTGTCTTTGTAGTTTATGAACAGCCCCTTAAAAGTAAAAATACTTTTTTACACGCTGAGCTAAAATTTAAAAAAAAATGCTTAAGAGGAGACCTGTAAAACATATCTGGTACCTCTATATATGCAATTAGATTAACATCCAAAGTCCATCCTTTTTTTCATATTCTGCACAAAAGATACGTTCTGCCCCGCCCCATTCATAAAAAAACGGCGGAAAATCCTGTCAGGTGCGGTTGCACATCGTTCTGCTTGAACCTGAAAAGATATAATACAGCGTTGCTGTCGTGATTCTGCTCATTACAGTAGGATTGGGCGATCTTCAGAGAAAGATCGATCTTTTTTTTTTTTTTTTTCCTTTGATTTGTTTTCCGTCGATCTTGTTTTCCGTGCTGAGCACCAATGCTACCGACGCCAGAGAAGCAGCTCCCACACCTGGACCCTACCTATCGACCCATCAACTCATGAACCGGGGACCAACGGCTTTACTTCCCTTCCGAAGGAAGGCGTGATCAGAGATGTTATGCCTCAGAACATCCCGGCGGCGCCGACTGGGATTGAACCCAGGCCTGCTGGGGTGAGAGGTAATCACGCTTACCACTACACCACCGGCGCCGCTGAAAGATCGATCTTGACGAATCGATCTTATATTTGGCTCTAGAATCGATCCACTGATTAAATCGGTACCAAAGAATCGATCTTTGGTAGATCGAACTTTTGATTTTTATTTTAATACGCTTGTTTACGTTGGTACCCCAAGAAATTATTTCCTTTATAATATGTAGTTAAATGTTGTCGTGACGGTAAGGAGCAATGAGCATTTGAGGGAGGTAGCCCAAACCTTCAAATGTTGCTGTATTCGTAAATATCGGAAACGCAAATAGTGACGTCATTGTAGGGAGCGATGCTGATGTAGACGTTATGTTCGTTAAATTTACAACGCAATCTGTTGTGAGAGTTAATCGTTTTTTCGATGTAAATGTACTTTATAAATTTAACACCTTTTTTAAGATAGAAAATAATGAAAGAAGGGATCGATTTTCCGATCTTTTCGTGGGCAAAGAATCGATCCGAAAAATCGGAAATCGAAATGAAAAAGATCGATCTTCCAAAGATCGATCCAAGATCGCCCAATCCTACATTACAGCTTCGGACGGCGTGGCACTTGGTCCTGCAGCAAGCAGGCAAGTCAGCAGATAAAGGTGGATCACGGCGTGATCACCTGTCACATAATGAGGAATGCGACTTGGATATGCAAAATATCCCTCTCCCCCTCTCCCCTTCTCACCGTCTATAACGTCAACTGAAAAAAGACATGGATCGATCACTTTTTTCCGGGAAATACATTTTAAGCAAACTACAATTATAAGTAAAAACAAAAGCCAAAATTTTCAAAGCAATTTCTTAAGAGGAGACATACATCCGATGATATTATGTTGGTGAATTACCAACAACTGACTGTAAAACATATCTGGTACCTCTATATATGCAATTAGATTAACATCCAAAGTCCATCATTTTTTCCATATTCTGCACAAAAGATACGTTCTGCCCTGCCCCATTCATAATAATAAGAATAATAGTCAAAAATGTATGACAAACATCAATTTTGTGTGGTTCTACGTCATACTGCGGTCGTGTCTAGGCAGCGGTGCCAGTATTCCAGATTTATCTGGATTTTCCAGATTTTTAGTCGTCTTATTATCGGTACACAGACAATTCACGTTTATTTCCAGATTTTTAAAATGTGTTCCAGATTTTCCCAGATTTTTTAAATGTGTTGCTTCAATAATATCACTAATTTTGATTTACCGTTTATTTTTCCAAAAATAAAAAGCTACTTAACTTATTAAAGGCCATCAATGTATCCATTGTACACTATTGCAGCATCATACATGGAATTGTTACACCATGTTTGCTGCAAAAGTGGAATATCAGGTTCATTGTTGTATGTTTTGTGGGAGCTGCTATTTGTGTTGTTGAAGATTCAAATGATCATGACATCTGTCAGAAATAAAAATATGGTGTATCACAGCAATACAATTTACAATAGAAACTAATTCATTCACAAAATAAATTTATAGCATTTTAGTAATTTTTGTTATTTCATCTACCATGAAAATTGATAAGCTCCAAGATAGCAACAAATTTTCCAAATTAAAGAATTGGAAGAATTTTTCGAAGGTTGAGATATCAACAGTATTTCGATGCGTAATATTGAAAACAAAAATCAAAACTTGGAAGTGAGCCTTGGAAAGTTAGCAAGACTTAAAAATTTAGACAAATTTTCGGGATACTGGCACCGAGCCTGGCACTTTGAAGTATGTTCATGAGATTTTTAAGGATAATTCATAAGAATTTTAAGGAGAATTTAAAAGAGATTTGATCATTCTTAGATTTTTGGAATTCTAAGTTACCTTAGAATTCTCAATTACTTTAGAATTTTGAATTTTATGGTTATTCTGAAAAGAGTTGATAGGAAAGTGTGAGACGAATTCCTAGTGAATTCAAAGGAGCATTCCAAGAAATTCGGAGTAGAGCTCCATCGTAACTCAGCTAAGAAGAAAGTAAATAGAATTAGCAAGAGAAATCATAGAAAATTCATGGGAACGTTGAATTCAAGGAATTCCCGGGAGTATTTGTAAGGAAATCTGAAAATTTTAAGATAAGGGTATACCTAGGAAATTATGAAGAATATTCCAAGGGAATTTTATAAAGAATAATGGAGATAAAATTTAGCGAATCATGAGAATTTTAACCAGTTTGAGGGACTTGTGGAATTGAAGAGTGATTTATAGAATATTTCTATAGATAATGCGTACTACGAGTGGTTTGTAGAGATCGCCTAGAATATGATTGAAAAAGTTTTGAGATTATCAAGATTATTGTTGGGGAACTCAGAAAAGAAGTATGATAAAATTCTAGGGAACTCTTGAAAAAACGGTCGTTGATATCCTGTGAAGACTTCCAAGGAAATTCAGACTAAATAGCAAACATTTTCATGATTTGGGACACAGGTAAAATATAAATTCCAGAATCTACATTTATTGCAAGATCATGAGACTTAAAAAATACGCTCTCTGACTTACATTTGAGTTATATAGTAAATTTATTCTTTGGCATCGCGGATTAATCATGATTATGTTGACGTAGTGGTCATGCGGTTAGTGGAGTTACCCGTAGTTTAGGTAAACTGTGTGCGTGCCACGAAGTGAAGATTTGATTTCCGCTTCTACATGATGAATTTGTCATAAAAATAAAAGACTAAATAAAAAATTAGTTATAAACTCATTGTTCTTTAAAAAATCATCCATTAAAACATACTCGATTCTTTGCTTCTTAATATTTTCAAATAGGTTACAGATAAAAACCATTGTATAAATATTAAATATTTTTGAACGCATTGTGAAAATACTTTTCTTAGTTTTTTTTTCATTGTAATGGTACATCAATTTGATATCAATAACTTTATTGTCGCTACAGTTGAAAACTGGAATAACCCACTAGCCAAAATTGATTTAAATCTCTTTCTAAACGTTATACATAGCCTCGGAAGAAGTACGCTTGAATCGCACAGTGATACGCTATAATGTGCACTACTTCCGATACTATGTAAAACGCATAGATCGAGAGTAAAACAAAATCCAAATGCTCAGTTAACAAAATCCCAACCCCAATCCCAACGAACCATACTCATTCATTATCCACTCCAGACACCGAGCCATCGCTCGGACAAAAATGCAATTATGCAACTTTACGCGTCCCATATGTTTGCCACTTGTCACTAGAACTGCAGCGCTCTCTCGTCCTCTTCCTCCCTTCCTGGGTGGACCAAGGTTGTTCGCGCAGCAAGAAAGGTTTCAAATTACAACGCCGGGTGTACCCATTATTTCCGATATTGCTAGGATATTTAAAAACAAGATAATAACGAACAGAAGATTAGGAAGCACATGAATACTAACTATTTGACAGTTCATGTTCATTTGTTTGTATTCAAAGGTGCAACCGACAGCTTGGAGAACATTTGCCACATCCGGGCAAGTTCCGGCTCGCTAGGGTTAGCCAAAACATGTCCGGATGTGGCAAATGTTCTCCTAGGCACTTACCAGCAATTATATATTTTTTTTTTTCCTTTGGTTTGTTTTTTCCGTCGATCTTGTTTTCCGTGCTGAGCACCAATGCTACCGACGTGCCAGGAAGGCAGCTCCCACACCTGGACCCTACCTATCGACCCATCAACTCATGAACCGGGGACCAACAGCTTTACTTCCCATCCGAAGGAAGGCGTGATCAGAGATGTTATGCCTCAGAACATCCCGGCGGCGCCGACTGGGATTGAACCCAGGCCTGCTGGGGTGAGAGGTAATCACGCTTACCACTACACCACCGGCGCCGTTACCAGCAATTATAGTAACACTCAATGAACTTGGTCAATGTAGCGTTCTCATGTGAGTTGATGCGTCGCATGATGGACATTTAGAAAGTGACCAGGTACCATAATGTCTAAGAGTTGCCAATGTGGTACTTGGCACTCAATGTGACTGTCAATGAACATGATTTAGTCAGAATTGAGCCACTTCCCTGGGGATGATGTGCCATTTCATGATCCAACCGCAAGCATTCTGGACATATTCCGGGCATCTTTCAGAACCGTTGGATAAAATCAAATTATAAGGTAAACTGATACATATAGAAGAATGCATTTTTAATTTGACAATAAAATAGTGCAATCTGGTTACTGGTTGTCAATCTGGAACATGGGCTTTTATTTTATTTTATACCATTCTGATGGAGGAAAA
This sequence comes from Ochlerotatus camptorhynchus, assembly GCF_037179485.1. NCBI lineage: Eukaryota > Metazoa > Arthropoda > Insecta > Diptera > Culicidae > Ochlerotatus > Ochlerotatus camptorhynchus. Next base: position 2,678,500 of record NW_027040943.1, read on the forward strand.
TCCTAAAAATGCATATTTTTCCATTTTCACGGATGACATATTTTCAATCTTCGACGCGGTTCATGTAAGTTCGATAATATCCGTGTTCAAAAAATAAATTTTAATATTACTTTCAAGATGATGCACTTCAATCATGACGAAAATCTCACATAATTTTTATGGCCACAAAAATAAACAAATGCAGTAAAAGCAGCGTATTGTCAGTTCATGCACTGTATTAATATTATTTTTTCTTTTTTGGCAAGTAATATTACACCATATTTTCGACACCATTGAAGTGCATCCACTTTGATGTGATATCAAAATTAATTTTTTACTGTGTAGTCTTAAGCACTTCAAACTGGAGAACATCGGATTGAAGGCCAACCAATTTTTTACATGTCTTCTTCGGTGGATAACCGGAGTCTTGTCATGTAACAGCGTGAAAAAAAAAATATTTTGGGCTGAAAATTTTCGAAAATAAAGCTGAAATGTTACTTAATAATATACTGAAAACCCGAGGTGATTGCATTTAATCTTATTTTCTAAAAATTAACAAAAATTATTCTTTTTTTAAAGATCTCAACAGGTGTAAGGGAAGCTTTATTCCTGATTAATTTCATTTACACTTCGCAATTTCAAGAGCACACACATTAGCTCTCATGAAACATACAACAAGGAAACTAGAACTTAACGTTTGCTGCAGTGAAGCAAACAGTGAGTTCCAATTTCATGAGCGGTATCGAAACAGCCAACATCATAACGGCCAGCTTTGGACTCTTCATGGAATCACCTTATCGTTATATGCATGTAATGGTTTGGAAGATTTGAATCCAAAAATAATGTTCCCTATTATTTAATTAACGAAACCATCGAAACCATTGTAAACGGCACAAATGATTGGAATGAAACGCAAGCTAGTGTAGCACTTTTAGTTTTATTTCATCTCTATACTCTGAGTAACGATTGTTATGTCAACACTGGAAAATGCCATTATTCTTGCCGTTTTGTTTTGTCATTTGTTTTTTTGGCATCAACTTGAACAATCCGGTTACCCAAATGCAACATTACATTGTTTTGTCTGCTCCATTCTTTTCCTATACTCATATTAAATATAAATAGTACAATTTTTATCATTCATTAACATGTTTTGTTTCGCTTTCGCTTTCTTGTCGATACTGTGTGTACATTGTCTGATTCATATTTTACAGCACAACTATACAAGTCTAACTAACTTTCGTTTTGCTTTTACACTCCTCGGTTGCATCATTGTTCCGCTCTTCCTGTACAGTTTGTTTTTTGATCTCTTTTTATAATTTTTGTTCTTCGATTTATTGCATTATACTCGTTTTTTTTCCTTTTTCCTATTACTTTTCAATACTTCGCAAAAGATTTTTCTGTTGTGACAAGTTTGTTTGTTTGTTTTGTCGTTAATCCTATCGTTCCACTCTAATATAGTTTGGTTTCGTTTGTTACTTTGTTCTCCCATGGTAGTGGATGTTTGTGATTTTTCTCATTTATTTTCCCATGCTTTGCTCCTATTAGTGAGTTTTTCCTTGTGTTACTAAAATGTATTATTTTGTTTCAAAAAAGGGCAGTTTGTCTTATTTGCTGTTTTTCTTTGTGTTGGTATGGATTCATCGGTGAATTTTGCGTCAAATTTTGAACTCTTTTCTGTTTCCGTTTTGCTTTACTTTTGGTTTTCCTCTTTTATTTACAAATTGGCCGAAACGTATATGCCGAAACGTATATGCCGAAACGTTGTGTGAATATTTAGCTGACTGCTGTCTGAGTGTGTTTGTGTCTGTGTGTGTGTGTGTGGGGGGGGGGGGGGGCTGGCTGGCTGGGAGGAGTGCGTCTGTACTTCTTTTTAACTATTTCAAGGTGCACTGCTAGTGAGAATTCTGCTACTTTTACACTTGATTTTGACATCGTTGGGAAGTATGAGTTGAAATTTGCTGTTGGTTTTCGTGTTAATCGAAACAAATTCGAGTATTTCTCAATAAAACTGGTATGTCTGCTAATTTTGGCTCTGCGCTAACTGTTTTTTGTTGCTTCTTTCGTGTTGGTTATTTTATGTGAGTCATGTAACTGCAGGTTTGCTTGTATCTAGTAGTAATTTGATTACACATATCACAAAGTATTATTTTGCCTCATAAACACTGTATCGTTATTGGATAACTTGTCATTATTATTTTTTTCGGGAAACTTCGTTTACACAGTTTGTTTTTAGTTTTTGTTCTGCTGGAATTTCTTTGGGTTCAATATTAATTTTGTAGAAAATAAAATGATCGCTTGGAAACAATACTTGTTGCATATAATGTGTATGGCTTTGTGTATCATTGCATTAAATTCGTACAGTTCGTTGATGGATTAATTTATAAATTGTATCTATTTCATTTTGTAGTTTTTTTTTCCGGTTAGCTTTTAGTAGTTTATTTTTCTGCATTCAGTTTATCATCCATAATTAAATTCCTGATTCTTTTTTAATTCGCTATAACCAAATAGTTGCGTTGTGGAATGCTTTTATATCTGGTCTAACTGATTGCATTTTTTTAAACGTCAAATGTAACAAAATTTGGTTTCATTTTACAAAAACTGCGGGTAAAACAGGATGCTTAATATTTATCTACTTAACTTTACAAACTATCAATTATTTTCAAAATATTTCAATAAACCGTCTTTTGCTAAGTTGCTGACTAGGTGAGGCCATATAGTTGTCGGCCATTTTGTAAATTTGATTGGTATACACTTGCATGCTGTTTTACCCGGATTTCTCCATCTTCGTTCCCTTTGCTCTATCGCTGATTTACAACATTTGACGTTTGAACCATGATTTTATGCACTTTTTCGCTATAGTTTAATCCTATAATACGATTTGTTTTGCTTCTGTCCTCTTGAGATTCTCATAGTTTAAGATGCATTAATGAAAATTCAGTCTTTATACATATAGATACAAAATCCTAGCAAATATAGGTATTGTTTAAGTTTGTGTCACTTTGTTCAATCGATCTCGCTGCGTCGTACTCGACAATAAACTAGTTCAATATATAAAAAGATTGGGAATCGATGAAAACAAATTTTCGATGGATCTAACTTACATTATCTACGGTAATACGGTTCGCAATCCGGTTCAGGTTAACGGTAGAGGTTTCAATACAAAACGAAGATTTCTCATTAAAAACGTATTATTACACATTTTGGCACGTGACATTCGGGAAGTACAGTTTGCAGTTACTTTGTAAAAAAGTAGAGTAACACAATTAAACATTGTTGATCGTCGAAAAGCAAAAATTTGAATCGTTAACAGGGTGAAAACAGGATTTCTCCTAGCTTCGTTTCTCTATGTAGCATCCAAACGCTTGTATATATTTGCTTTAGAGTATAAAATTTTATCTACAAACTCGACTTAAAATAATTTTGATTACTAATAACCATTTGTTTTTCGTGCCGATCGGGTCACTCGTTCGATGGCAATCATCTGTTGTTGTGATCTGATTTTGTAACAGTTCCACATCAGAAAGTATAGCTAAGACTATATCATCAGTTTCGCATCGCTAACATTAGATCTTTGTGTGTGTGTGTGTGTGTGTGTATTTGGTTTTGATTTTGGTACTTGCAGTGTTATATTGTTGGCACCGATTTGTTTTGTCTTCAGTTGATTGGTCTGTTTCTATTAGCTTCATATTGCCTAGATTAAACTGAAATGTTAAATGTGCTTTTTCAGTGCCTCGAATGACTAGCAAAACGATGAGTTGCTATAGTTAAATAATAAAGCTACAGAAGTGCTTGACTTAACACCCGTTCATAGGAAAGCACGACCTTTTGACGACCCAGTGGATGACATCAGTGAAAATGGGTAGCGACTCATAGTTCAAACAATTTTCATTCTAAACCCGACTTCTCTAAAGTACATTGACGAGTGCACCCATGTATTCAAGTTCATGCACTGAAGAAAAAAAAATAAGTTCATTATTCATTCTATCTCAGTTTTCTTTAATGAATCCATCGCTGCACTCGTCAATGGTATCATATCGCAATAATCAACCTGGCCAATGACACCTAAAACAGGTAGGGAGGGGACGGCCCCGGCGTAGTGGTTAGAATCCATACTGCCGCTCTTCGCATATCGGTCCCATAGCAGTTTTTGTCAAAACTGAGTTTTACAATGCAAATGGTAGCTGATCACCCATATTTTCTTAATACTGGATGAACTCAATAACTTTGTTCTGAAAAAGTTTGGAAAGACTGCCAAATTGGTTGTCTCATCACATAAGAAGCAATGGTACGAATCAAGCTTAAAATGCGATTTTCTCGGCTTGCTGATTTTTGCCATGGGACCGACATGCGAAGAACGGCAGCATACCTCTCATGCTAAAGTCACGAGTTAATGACCCAATAGTGATAAAAAGACTATACTAATAATGAGTATTTGAGAGCTCACGACTGGTGTAAAGAAGTTACTGTCTTGGAGATTTTCGGCACTTTCAGTCTTCTAAAGTAGCAAAAACGACGTTTCGCTGGGATTTTTGTAACAGCTTAGGTAATGTTTTGAAGCTAAGCGAGAACTTAAAAATACAAGGAGCACAACACTGTGGGAACGCGCATAGTAAGTACTATACCGAAAGACAAAAACCGATATAAATCGCTATTTATATTAAATAACAGCGGTAGAAGGACACCATTAAGAAAAAAAAAAACGGATTTATGTTAAGACTCACATACAATCAACAATGAAACGTAGCTTTTGTAAGTGACACATCCAGCACAATACACATCCAATTTTTGTAACCTTCTTATGATTATAGAAATCAATATATTTTCAAACGGTTATTGTGAACCACGCGAGCGGTGAGAATCAGACAACATGAAATTGTTTTCTACTGGGCACGAAGAGAGTAGGATGAGTCAGTGGATCTGGAGCAACGCGAGTCACTATCGTTCGAGTAGTGAATGTGGAGATTTTTTTTTGTTCATTAATTTATTTGATAAGGCTCAACCGGGGGGGCCTCATAGCCTAGTCAGTAAAGGCCCGGTCTGGTCGAGGGAATCTTTCGGGTTGGAAATTTTCTCGACTTCCCTGGGCATAGAGTATCATTGTGCTTGCCACACAATATACAAATTCATGCATTGGTATTGGCATCGAAAGCTCGCAATTAAAAACTGTGGAAGTGCATTTAGAACACTAAGTTGAGAGCACGCAACAAGCTAATATGCGCTAAGCAATAAGCTTGAAATGCGAATAAGAAGAAGAAGAAGGCTCAACCGAATTAACTTTACAGAGCCGAGGATTCTTGGTCACTATACAATACATCTTAAAACTATAGTCAAAAGGTACAACACAATAAACACTTTATCTTCCGCTATGCAAAAAATCTCCTCCATCAGAACTGGAGCCGCTTCCAGTGGTTTCATTGTATGGCAGTTACGCCATCGTGGGGCAAAGCGCTTCCATTGCAGCAACGGACGCAAAACGTGGTCAACACTCACACACTCATCACTAAACGGTTGCTTTCCAAAGTCGACGACGCATCGACCGAAAGAACTGCTGATGAAGAACAATGAGGAGGACCACACAATTGCAATGGTTGCTGCCGAGAAAGCAGACGATCGCGTGGCACACATCGAGAGTGGCCTGCTTTTGTCGACAGCCGAGTGAACACTGTGAATGTGGAGATGTATCCACAAAAAAATAGCTAACCATTGGCGTTGACTTTACCGTCGAAAAATCGTCTCTTCTTGCAAAGAGTAACAGTTTCTTATGGAAATTTTCGTTGGAGTGAAAGGATAGTACGAAGTCTGCCATGTTTCACGCACAGCCTGACGTTTGCTTATGGATTTTACCTTAAGAGCTCCAAGACCAGAAGGTCCCGAAGAAACGTGCTCATTCGTACAATACATGAACTACCGGCAACTCATTAGATGTTATTACCATAGAGGTAACTCTAAGACCAGAAGGTCCCGAAGAAACGAGCTCAACTTTTTGGCTCAGCTCTGGTACTATCTTCGGTACTAAGCTAATCGATTCACCCCTCGAAACATAAGAAAAACCAATCACCCCTCATTTTATCTGTCAAACATTCAAAGCGAATCAAAACAAACATTGCGTAGTACTAGAATTTCGACTAGAATGGGGTACGTTAATCGTTTGCTTGGGACCAATAGGCTAGTCAACTAGTGAGCCAATTTTAAATCGTTAGTTTCGTATTGATTGTTGTTATTACTGCAGAGTTCCTCTCGGTGCTAGTTAACCACTAGCGAAGAAAGTCTTTCAAAAAGCGGCAAGACATCTAACGTTAATACTAGTGATATCATGCTTTACAAAAGGTAGGACAAGCGCCGACTGCGTCGAAATGTGGATCAGTTTGGGAACTGAATTGATCAATATCGTTCGATTTTTGGTACCGATAAAAAAAAAACAGTGTTTTGTATTTCGTTCGTTGCACTCAAATTAAGTTCACGCTAGGAGGGCATGTATATATTTTTTTGTATTTTGTATGGAACTATAGGAATATACGCGCTTCATTATCGGCACAGTGATGGCTTGCTACGCTCTTGAAATCTATCACAAAAGGTCGAATGGACAAAGGGTTGAAGGTACAAAGGGTTGAATGGAATTTAAAGAACAACATTTCGACTGAAATTTACAGTAACAAAAGATCGAAATAGACAAAAGGTCGAATGGAAAAAAAATGCCAAAATGCACAATGGTGATTTGGCAAAAGGTCGAATGACATTTAAATGAACAAAAGTTCGAGTAGACAAAAGCTCGAATGAAGGTTGACATAGACAAAAGGTCAAATGGACAAAAAATTGAATGAACTTGCAAGCACTTTAAATTGAAGTGTTCATTAGCTTATATCTGGCAAAGAAATTCTCATGGTATAAAAAGGAGTCAACCTTCTGGAATTCGACCTTTGCCTCTTCGACATTTTGTCTCTTCGATCTCGAAACTACCGTCACTGCTGGCAGCAGTAGCTTCGTGTTGTGAAGAGTAAAGAGAAATAATAAACTATAATTCCAGGAGGCTGGCAACCCCATATCAATCCTATACGTTTGACAGTAGGCAAAATAACGGGCCTTATTTAAATACGTATACCGCCTGACGTATACATGGTAGAAAGGGATGGAAAATCATATTATAAGCAGGAAGACAAGAGCAGATGATAGCGTAGTAGCGATGAATTACGGCAGACTTGGAAGCGGTAACACCAAGAACCAGCAGCAGATCGCAAATACAGCAGCAGTGGGCCTCAATCACTCAACAGTAGCGCTCATCCAGGAACAACAACATCCGGGCCGAGGCTACACAACAGTAGCGCTTATCTAGCAACCACAGCTTCAGTGGCATCCACAGTCAGGTCTTTTGAAGAGTTTACCTCAGTGCGGCTTCTGAGATCTATTCATCAGTCGCAGGGGTGATACCCTGACCGGGACTGCTTAACAGTAGCGCCCATTCATCAAGCCAGTATCAAACCGCAAACCTGGAGAAACAATGGACGGTCGCGACAGATAGCATCAAAAACATGGCCAGCAGTCAGGCCCCTGTATAATTCTAAGAAAACGATGTGCAACGGAATCATTATTGTGTTGAGTCAACTCTCAGCCTCGCTCTCAGCATCACTTTTACATGTTGAGAATAGTCTCGCAACCAAAGGTGGCAACAGTACATTTTTTGAAAAACCGTCGTCCAGAGCGAAACAAAACAGCCAGCACACGGGCTGCCATTTATAACTACATTCCAAGCGAACAGCGGAGATAGAGAATAAATAAAATCTCGCAGCCTGATTTTTCCAAACTTGAACCTTGATTTGTTTTCCGTGGATCTTGTTTTCCGTACTGATACCAATGCTGTCGACACCATGGAGGCCGCTTCCACACTTGGACTTATCGATCCATCAACTTATGGACCGGGGACCAACGGCTTTACTTCCCTGATCGTGAGCAGAGATTTTATGCCTCAGAAAATCTCGACGGCGCTGACTTGGAACGAGCCCAGGCCCTTTGGAGTGAGAGGCTGTCATGCTTACCACTACACCATCGGCGCTGCTGAAAATGACACTCAATCATGCTTATTTTTTTATATACCAGAGACTCAATAAATTCCCCAATCTTCGCAAAGAAGATAACTGCTTCAATCCTGGAATGTACCGATAACTCCAAAATAAAGATATTGGCTCAAAACAGAAGTCCCTTAATCATAAAGGGTTGATGCATATATGTCCCGCTCTAAGGAGGGAGGGGGGGGGGTCTAAAATTTTGTGACAAGCAATGCATTAGGTATAGGAAAAACGACGCGAGGGGGGGGGGGAGAGGGGGAGGGGCTAATTTTTTGCTCGATTTAGCGTGACATAATTAATGCATGGGCCCAAATAGGTCTGTCATACCTTTCTTAGACAAAACAAACTTTGTCGGGAAAACTTCAAACCCATCGTTGCTAGTCACTGCTCATTTTGAATCAGTATTGTTTATAAAATTTGGAACATTACCCTCGTTTAAAATTTATGCTCAGTACTTTTCCTGCATGATAGGTGCATGTTTTGCGAAATATACCTGCAACTTAACCTACCTCAGAGATGCCTAAATAAAACCCTATCCGGTCTCAGTTGAAACAGAGATGTAGGTATCTCTAAAAAAGTGTCCATATAAATCCTGCACATGGTCTTCAAAAGTACGTTTGGTAGGAGTAGAGTAACCACTTTATACCGCAATCGAGTAATCCGACGGATGGCCACCCGGTGCCTGGGTTGTGCTGCCGTTTCCTCCTCCTGGTCCACCACCGGCACCGTTACCACCGACTGCTGCATTCGCCACCGCACTATGGCTTTGCTGGGGTCGGGACCACAGAGACGAACGCATACCCAGCTTCAGCTTCTTGATCGTGTCGATGTCGCACTCCGCCTCCGACAGCTCCAGCCGGTCCGGCGTGCCACTCTCGATCGGCACCTGGTGGAACAGCGGTCCGCCACCGCCTCCCGGTGTATTGTCGGGTAAATGTAGTGGTGTAAGTAAGGATCTCATTGTTCCCCTATACATATAGATGTGTGTTTGATTGTAGTTGTTGTCTTAACTTTAACGATTTTGGTTTAGATTCAAACAACATATTTCACGATTTTTTTATTGATCAATGATTCAACAATGAAAGAACGGATCGTATTTTAAAAATCAGTTAAAGATTAATGGGTTGTTGAAGAAACCTTGTCAGTTTTTGTGGGTTTACTTTTAGCATCTTCCATTTTTCCATGGTTTAACGTGTTTTGTTTAAAAAGATTTAGTTTACAATCGTTCGAGTTTGGTTTAAATTTTGCAACAATGGCGTCTAATTCTAATTCGGAATGGCACAATTTCATCAACAATCGGAGGATAGTCGTGATGGAGTGTTGATTGTTCTACTACTGTGTATGGGACGAAACTGGGACGGCATGCGAGGAAGTTGAATCGTTTGAGTATCGTTTTGGCAACTACTACGAGGGGATGCGATTGGCGATTGAACGGTTTTGCTACTGAGAGAGGATTTGTGTCGTGGTGTAGTGTTGGTGTTATGGAGATGAAGGTGATGGTACCTTGATCTGCCACGACGAGGTAGTGATTTTTGTTCGGACATCGGTGACAGGTCGGATGAGGTGCTCGATTGCGTGCCATGATAGATGAGACCTGGAATGGAACGCATGAAATGCTGGTTATAGACGAGCTCATCATCCCCACAGGCGGCTGGTTGTAGAAGGTCTTCCTTACTGTGCTTGATCTTGGCGTCCAGCTGATTCGACGATTCAGTTCGACTGGACGTTAACTGGTCCGGGTCGGAGTCTGATTCTTCACTTTCAGGCTCAGTTTTACGCGAATGCCTTCGACGACCTTTCGACGAATTCTGATGGCAAAACAAGAGAAATACGGTATCCGTTAATATGGGCTTTGTCAGACAGACAGAACTCACGTGTTCACGCATAAAGCCTCTATCGCGCGCTTAAAGCTTAAAACTTCAATGATTATACGTGTCCCAAACTCATGAGTGTGGAATTTAGAAATAATGAAAATGAGATTGATCAAACGTTACAAAAGCAAGAACTAGAAGCCAATTAGCGTGTGTGTGTGAGTGCAGATTTGTAAAAGGAAATAAGTTAAACGCACAATATTATAGTAAGGCGATTGATTATGAAGCTGTCTCAGTACCGCTGCGGGAGGTGGCGAAGCGCATCCCTCAGTCATGGCACGTTCGTGGTACATGAAGGAGTGCAACAGAGTGTTGGCTGGCCCACTGTGATGAGGCTGAGCCAAAGTGCTTGCTTCCGACAGCTGGAAAGTGGCATACGGTGAAATGTCCTCGGAGGTTTCTATTGGGAGTGGAAGCTCATTAGTACCTTAGATATTCTTGTGAGACGCCAACGAATAGAATACCTGGTATCTTGTCGCCAGCTTGCAGTGCCACCTTGTGGATGGTAGCATAGTAGCGGTCCCGCTGGGCGTCTGAGCTCTGTTGGTTACCTTCCATCGTGTCCTTCCTCTCCCGACCACGTTGGCCTGGGAAGTAACGAGGAGGCTCAGTGCCGTAACCCAAACAGAACAGGACAATATACTCACGATATTTGTAGCAAACTACTGTGAACGCAATGCAGATGATGGTTGCCGTGATGGTGATGATAATCGGTATCAGCAGCTGAATGTTGCTGTAGAATACTTGAGCGCGATGTCCTCGATGCAGTATATCTGGCGGTGGTGGATCTAAAAACAAAAGGAGTAAGCATTTAGGTGATTTCGTTAATGTTTTGGAGAAATGACCGTCACTACTAGATGAACATTTCAAAAGCTCTTATCTGCATTAACCGATTCTTAGGACCTTCTGAAATGTTCGTCTAGAATACATAGCAACTGTTTGGAGTCTCGATAGCCAGAAACGGAAGGCATCACATCGAATGTACACACATAATTGACAATGTGATTTTTTTTAGAACATTCCATTTTATGATATGCATTTCGGATCAACCTACTTAGTGAAATGTGAGATATAACCTGTTATAAGGCTATCTCGATGACATTTTTCTTGTTGATAAGTATTATAAGATGTTATAATTCTGTAGCCTGAACGAGGTATAACCAAACGGTGGAAACTAACGCTAACTTTAAATTGGCTCACTACTTGACTAGCCTATTGGTCGCAAGCAAATCGATTAACGTACCCCATTCTAGTCGAAATTCTAGTACTATGAACGTTCGACAGATAAAATGAGGGGTTCGTGGATTTTCCTATTAGCATCGATTAGCTTGGGACTGAAGACAGTACCACAGCCAAATGTTGAGCACGTCCCGAGTACCACACTTTCATCACAATAAGTTACAGCAACTTGTTTATGACTGAAAAAGCCGTATATAAGTTTCTACAATTGATTTGTGACAAGCGTGCTACTAGGGGTTTCTTCGGGACCCTCTGGTCTTAGAGTTACCTCTATGCTATAACACTGGTATAACACACTACATGCTATGTAAAACAACGCTCCATGCAATGGAGATGAACGCTATAAAATGCACGGTTATTAGCTTCAGTAGTACCAGTTCGCCACAAATCTTCCACTACTAATTCAGTTGAACTGGGACGCGTCAAAAAAGACCTGGGAGTAACTATGTCCTGAGTTTCATTCGTTGAAACCGTGCTGAGTTTCGTGATATCCTTGCACTGACAGTTCTCTACTGCTCTCTGGTGCGCAGAATTCGTGCTTCATCAGGTTTGCTTTGCGAAACCTGCCGTGGAATGACTCTTGCCGACTAACTCCATACGAACACTGATGTAAACTGATAAGTCTAGGCCTCTCACCAGCGTAGGGTTTACTTGCAGAAATGCTTTGCAATCGCTTGGACTGTACACATCTTCTGCAACAAGTAAACCTCCATGTTCCTGCTCGCAGCTTTCGACAACGACAGCTTTTGTGGATTCCGAGGTACCGAGCAGTTTTCGGAAAAAAAACATCCTCTAGAAAGATGCTTCAGGAAATTAAATGAAGTGAGCCCTTTTTAATTATAGTCACTTTAGCAGTCAAGGATTATTCGTAATTTTGTCTCAGGCCGGTAGAGTAAGGTGAGGCAAAAGTTCGAGTGGGGCAAAATTTTGTTTGGAGGTTTTCGACGCTTGTGCAAAATAAAACTGAGTTTTTTGGAACTTTTTTTGGAAGGTCTTTAAGAGCAAAAAACTTTTCGCATTTGGCACATTCGATTATGGAGGACGATTTTACCTTTCATATGAAGCTGGTTTTGTAAAACTCGATTGACATTTTACATAGTAATCGACCATAACACAATTTTAAGCACTAAAAATAGGGTAAAAATCTTTATTTTCCCCCTAAACTACCGGAAAATGATTCGTGCCGTGAGAAACCGCCTAAGCATTCGATTTCTCACCAAAATCAAATATCAATATCGTTGGATGTATCAATATTCCATCATATCCAGCGGCATTTTGAGACATTGAATTAAATGCATTTAAAAAAAAATCCATTGTGCACTGCGGGACGATGAATTTTCCGAAAAAGTACATCACCAATTTTGGGTTTACTTGTGGGTTTCTTACATTTAATATGGGGAAGGTGCACCAGTTATGGCACTGCTTAAATATTGTACCAGTTTTGGCCCTTGTTGTTCTTATTGGGTAGGACCAAAACTGGTAACATTGCGCGTATATGTGAGCATGGAAAAACTGGTGCACATATCAAGAACATTTTTTTTACGAGAAAAAATATTGGCTCTGGAAAAACTGTTTGTTCGCTTCAATCTATCGTAATCCTACACGGCCAATGAGATCAACCCAAATTTGAGTTCAGTTTACTCATAATCGCAAAAAGTGAAGGAACTCAGCGATGAGTAAATTTACCTCATGTTTTCCTGTGCAAAACCTCAAAAATCTGCCGGAAAATGAGGAAAATTTACGTAAATTTTACTCAGTCTAGGAGTAGAATCAATAGACTGAGAGAATCCAATCTTTAATTTTCTCATATTCTGGAATTTTTTCCTGGAAAAACCTGGAAAAACATGAGAAATTTCCTGCACTTTTTGCGATTTATGAGTAAACTGAACTCAAATTTGGGTTGATCTCATTAGCCGTGTAGGATTACGATGGATTGAAGCGAACAAACAGTTTTTCCAGAGCCAATATTTTCCCACACCTAAAATTTGCAATGATTTTTTTCGGACATCTCTCTCAATTCTATTGAGAATACTTTCCAAAATTCCGTAGGAGTTCTTTCCTCTCAGGATGTTTTGCATTTTATGATATCTAACTAGGATTTATTAAACCCGAGCAGGAACCGATAGATAATCGATAACAAATGAATATCTTAATGTGGTATGATACCAGATTTTGCTATGCTTGTGGTATAAAACCTTGTTTTGATATTATTCAGTTATCGAAATATTTTGTAAAATATCAAATGAATACCAAAATAACAAAATGTGATCTTTCAGTTTTTAGACAATAACACCTAAAAGAGTTATTGAATTGGTATTAAAAGACCTTCGAAATAAAAAAACTATGGTATTCTGGCATCTAAAAAAGCGTCTGTTATCCGTTTGTTATTGTAATAACTAAATTATTTATTAATTCGTTATTCGTAGAATATTTTTGAGGTATTTTACCTCTTATGTCAGCCTCACTAATACCATATTTAGGTTGCCAGTTATGCTATTTTCATACCTGAATTTGGTATTGATAAGTTATTTTTTCCTGCTCGGGAAGAAGGTTCCACATTGAATAATTTAGAGTGATTCAGAGTAATGTTGTGTCTTACGATTCGTAAGTTACGAAAGTCTGTAAAAAGTCCCTTTGACTTGCGAAACTTACTAACGACTGGGGCGAAGGCGTATGACGGAAATGGGTCCCATATGGCGAAGAAGACCAACGCCCTAACACTTCTTATTCTTCTTCTTATAGGCGTTTTATGCTTCTTTTACTAGTGTTTTATCTTCTCTAAACTTAGTGTTCTAGATGTCCACAGTTATTAACTGAGAGCTTCCTATGCCAACCAACGCATGAAATTATATATTGTGCGACAAGCACAATTATTGCTATGTGCCCAGGGAAGTCAAGAAAATTTCCAATCCAGTAGAATTTCTCGACCGGACCATGCCTTTACTGACTGAGACCACACCCTAACACGCAAAGGTATATTAAATATTTGAAACCAACCTCCATCCTTGGTGAGTGTTACGAAGTTGTACTCGGCACTCGTCGATCCAGCCACGTTGTGAGCCTCGATCTTGAGCTGATATAGAGTGGATGGCAGCAGTCCCGCAACAGTATATCGACGCTGCATTTTAAGTGCATTGGAAGCCAAGTGCCACTCGTCATCCAAATTGTTCGCCACTGACCGATACTGAACGACGAAATACAATATTGGACAACCGTTGTCCGGCCATGCGTTGAGCCGCAAGACAACCGACGTGGAGTTCGGAGCTATCAATACTGCTGCTGTTGGAATTCCGGGTGCTTGCCCTTGGGTCCTAAGATTCAACGTGGTACTTGCCGGCGAAGAGCCAATCTTATTGTGCGCTACCAGATAAATCTGGTAAGTAGTTCCACAGAACAGTCCCTTCAGCTCGTGGCTTTGCGCATGCCGAGAAATTTGCATCTCCTCTAGGTTTCCATGAACTCTTCGGTAGTGTAACGAAAATGCTGTAATAGGAGCATTTCCTGTTGCTCCGATTTTCCAGTGTAGCAGTATGCTGCTGGAGGTAGCACTGGTTACGTACAGGACAGGTGGTCCCGGAGGAACTTGAACTAGTAGATTGTGCGTCAGTCGATCAGTTCCGATTCCGTTGTCAACCTGACAGGTGTAGTTACCGGTATCGGCTGACTGCAGCATGGTGATAATGATTTCTCCTGAGTCTAGAATTTGAATGTTATGATGCGAACCAGAACGTAATAGGACGTCACCTTTGAACCACTCCCGACGAGGTTGTCCTACGGCCATACAGTTAAGCGAGGCTGACGTTTTCCACGGTCTGATGGTCAAACCTCCGAAGGAGACTATCTTCGCCGGCACTCGACTGCTGGTCATAAGTGAAACAACCCGAGTACTTTTGCCTTCACCGACCCTCGTCGATGCCGATACCCAAAATTGATACTCGGTGTGACCTTGTAGTTGTTTTGCTTCGAAATAGTGTTGATGGGGCAGTAGATTGCGTTTATCATTGCTGAGTTCTTCGCGACCATTGACGGCACGCATATAAAGATTGTACCTTGTGATGATTCCATTTGGCTCATTTGGTGGCAGCCACGAAACGTATAACGATGATGGTGAGCTGATGGCTATTTTGATGTCTGATGGGGCTTCCGGCGCGTCTTCTTCGGTTTGACAGAATACTGGAGGTGATATGACTCCGTCGCCCATTCGCGTGTAAGCGAGGACCTGAACACTGTAGTTGGAGAATTTTCTTAAACTAGATAGCGATGCTATGAGGGAGCTGGTCTTGCGAGTTTCCATGTCTCCATTGCTAATAGCCTCTTCGGAAACTGACTCGTAGAATACTGTATATCCCTGCAATAGGCCATTCATGTGTTGCTGTGGCGGTGGCTGCCAGGAGACTTTTATAGACGTGGAGCTTGTTGAAGAGCATCTTATATCTTCTGGAGGTTTACTGGGTACGTCTTCCATAGTTTGCGCTGTTACAGGTTCCGATTGAGGTCCTGATCCTACCTGGTTGTAGGCCTGAGCCACTATTGTATAACGGGTATATTTGGCAAGGTTCCCAAGTAAAAGTTCGCCTGAACCATCCTCGCCATCTCCGACTACAGATGTATGATTGTAGCTGTTCAAATTAGTGTGCATCGAACGGAAACCAATGCTATATCCCTGAATTTCACCGTGTCTAAGCTCGTAGGTAGGCGGCATCCAGTTGACAAGAATTTCCGTTGACGATATGGGTCTAGCAGAGAGATTCAATGGAGCTCCTGCTGGTCTTTGAGGTTCGGTTTTTATAAATAGTTCTTGACTTGGTGAGCTGCGTCCAGCAGGTCCTTCAGCTATGACCCTGAATACGTAATTTGTCGCTGGCTTCAAATTTTCAATACTCGCTGAATACTTCGGTGGGTCAAGTTCCATGTACATCCATTGGCGGTCGATTTCTCGGTATTCTATGATATATTTAGTAACTTCGGCGGCGTCTCCACCTCGTGGGTGCCACTTGAGGTTAACCGACCGACTGGAAATCATCGATGTTTCGAGAGATGAAGGTGGCTGCGGTGGTTCCTGAACCTGCAGTTGTACCAACTGTTGATCACGACCATACAGATTGCTGGCCTGACAGAAGTAAGCGCCACTGTCACTGCTCTCCACGCTGGATATTTGCACTTCTGCGTGTATGCCTTCTGGAGTGGCATCCTGCTTTATCGCTACTCGATAGTTGGTAGAAGGATTCAGTTCATGTTTGCCGTTACGCAGCCAAACTACATTGATTGGCTTATCCCCCTTTACTTCGCACTGCATAATTGCCGTATCTCCCTTCTTAACCGTTACCATTTTAGACTGTCCCGAAAAGTAGGGTGATGCTGAAATAGATTGATTTCTCATTAGTATGACCTCTAATTTGAACAGTAAAATTTGACTTACAGTTCACTTTCAATTGAATAACTTTCCCAATTCCAGTTCCAATTCCGTTGTGAGCCTGGCAGAGATAAAATCCCTCTCGATCTTCTTTGACGTGCTGCAGTAGCAGTGAACCGTTCGTTAGCAGCTTCGTGTAAGGTCGTTCCCTAACCTCTTCGTAGTCTCCCGATTTGCTCCCTGTTGTTGGAATCAGTTCAAAGACAAGAAAAGCAATAAAAAATTCTTATCGTTTATCTTGTAGCACGACAGAAGCGACACATTCGTCGTTGTACGTGATTTATGTTGATTTGCTTCCACTCTATAGCATAAAACCATACGTAGGTATGCCTAACAGCGACAGAAACCCACCTGTTGCTTTCTTCCACTGGATAGTCGGTGTGGGAACTCCTTGGGCTTGGCAGTGCAGCGTTATGTGGCGGTTTCGTTCGACACTCACGTCGGTTGGTTCAACAATCCAACGAGGTGGAACTGTTTTACGTTTTCCGGGAGCCGGGTAGATGGGCAGGCAATCGTGAAAATATGGAGAGAGAGAGAGAGAGACGAGGACGATAGAAAGAAAAAATGGTTTCTATTAGACGGGAAAGTTGTTGAAAGTTTGAGATCATTTTTTGCATGGGGATTTAGGTTCGATTGGCAGGGGGATGTGCGGCAGGGAAAGGTATAACTTTCACTGCTTTTTATGCGAATTATGACATATCCTGTTGGCTCATCTACACGATAACGATAATGTTGTTCATTTTTTGTTGTCAAGAACAGATGTTCATTGGAAAACTTGCTGAAAGCATCAGGGTGGAAAGTTGGAATGTTTACATATTGATATTTTACTATGTACGATTTATGGTGAAGATAAGCCTCGGCGATATGTCACAATTGCTCCAATAGAGATGATGTGTAAGTTCAGAGGAGTTAAACTAAAAGCGGTGCACGGGAGGTATTATTCATATTCAAGGGCATTTGGGTGAGGGGAGCTAAATGCTTTATTTACTTTGAAATTCAGTTCAGGCCAGAAAAGCGTGTATAATATATTTTGATACTTTAGGCAAGGTTGTGAGGGCGGGAGCAGTGGCGGCATGTCAGGAGAGGTTTTACATGTATGCTAGTAGTTTATGTTGCATTACACTCGCAGTTGGGTTGTTGAATAAATTGCATAATAGCAACAGGCGCATACTGCTAGAGGAAGCAATTGGTTGATCAAGGCTTAAATGGATTGATTGGAGTGTAGAAGCAACGCTGTGCAGGTGCAGACACACAGAAGCGATTTGACTTTTTGAAGCGAATGGGAACCTTGCGACTGGTTTGCTGGCTTTACTGTTTGTTTAAAAAATACTGATTATATTTTATTTATTCTGTCTCGAAGCAACAACATTGACATTGATATTCATGAGTCATACATGTCTCATAGATCTGTAAATTCCAAGTACATAGATTCACAAAAAAACCTCAAAAATATTTTGACAAATAACGATTGAAATCGGTGATGCAACTTACCTGCAAGTTAATTTTCGAACAGTTTCGGTAAAAGTGAATCGAAAAGTATATTATAGTGGTTCAAATTATCGATTTTGTTAACGCGTTAAAAAATGTTTTTTTTTAGATAAAAAAAAAACACGTAAAATAGAACCAACCGATTAGTTTTGCTAATAGATATATATAGATTCTTGAAATGCGAATAGTATTTTTCACTTTAAAAAAAAAGTTCAAGCCATTTCTGGCAACTTTGCAACAGCTAGCTGGAGCTAAAGTGATCGATTTTTTGTTTGTAGGTAATTTTTAGCTTTTTCATTGTGTTGGGAACAACACCGCTGGGCACACGGGTTGCCCCTGTCGGAGAACGAAGCGGCGGCTGCAATGCCAAAAAGGGGAGAAGTCGGAAATAAACTACGACTGGTAGCTGTTAAACGGGAAAAACCAGCAGGTTAATAGTTAAATTGAAAAGTGTTCTCTCTTGATTATTAAAATTATTAATAAGTGAACTAAAACATTTGTTCCTATTAAATCGACAGCATAATCGGACAAAATCTCAAATAAAAAGCAATTCAGAAGGAGGAAATTCCTATTGCAGTATAAAATTGAAAAATTGCTATTTAAATAACAATAACAATTAGCTTTGAAACTAATAAATGCTGAAGGCTTTATTGGATATTAATCAATTTTGAGTTTGTCAGTTTTTATTTTTTATGGCAAATTCGTATTGTTTTATTGGCAGCGTTTGGATATTTTAGTGCTTATTTTAATTTTTTTGCAACCTTCAGATTTGTTATTAAAAATTCATGGATTATTTATGGAACATTCAAGATATTTTATTTAAAACAATATGTTGCTACTTTTTTATTTTTCTGCTGTATTTTTTCAAGTTAATGTTGTTTCTTTTTTCGGTTATTTCATCTGCTTGATTTTCAATTGCTACTTTTTAATACGTTATTGCTGCTCAGCTGGTTTTTTATCCATATATTGATAATTTTAAACGCAAAATGTGAATTCTTTATGTGCCGTTTATGTTTTTTCCATTTTTTCATAGATATATATTCAGATAAAAGATTGAAAAATGAAATCCTTAAATCACAGTAATATTGTCAGCAGTATACTGAAAGCTAATGCTCACGAGTTGAAGCTCAGTGATATCTTTTGATCTTTAGAAATTGATGGCTAGCTGAATTGCCAGCCCTAGTCTTGTAAATTTGTCTAGGCTGCCGCTATATATCCAAATTAGATCGATATACACATATCCAATCGAAAACGGCAGTGATAGGTGAAAGAATGTAACAGGTAATAGATCGAGGAGGCGCATGGTATTTCAATCCACACCTGGTGTAAAACCTGCACCTACATGTGTTAACAAGAGTGTTTTATCATCTGATATGTAAATATTCCACGCCTAATCAGTTTAGAGTTATTTCATTAAAATCATATTAGATATGTATTTACTGTTACAATAAAGCCAGCAAACAAACTCAGCACTAGTTTCCCTTTGTGCACACAATCGGGTAGCAATAGCAGTCATTCTCTTCGTCAAGTACCGTATCCAATTTATTCTTGTGATGTGAATTTGTCGTCACTGGTCTGTGTTAATTTCGTTTTGTATTTTACTTTGTGTGTAGGTATATTTAGAATACGCAGCGCACGATCCTACTGGTTGCATACGAAGGAATGTAGGTTAGCTTTTATTGTTTTTTGTTGTTATTGTAGCTGTTGTGAGGTGCAAAACCAAACAGGTATCACTGTGAAAGCGGCAAGCTGGCAAAGAACGGGGTACAAATGACTTAGTTTGATATTATTAGCTGACAACACGGTTAGGTTACTATAGGCGTAATTGTTACAGGTTGATATAGGCATTGCTTTTTTTTTAGTATTTTCTTAGGGAAGGGACAAACGTATCAATCAATCGCTAGCTATTGTTATATGGATAATAGATAATTATATGCATATGCACACCACGCTGTGGGTCTACGACTCCGGTTTTGCTTCGGTTTGCGGCAAGCTACCACCTAATTTTGCTTACTGTTTTGTGCCATATCTTAGATGACATCTGTCTGACTTTGGTGCCGAATTGAGTTTCAAAATAATTAAAGCAAAAATCGAAATTAAAATCAGGATCTAACATAGGGAAGTCAAGGAGGACTGGTGGGTATTTGGTGATAAATTGAATTTAGGTAAACATTGGGTGGGGGAAATGAGAAGGTTGATATCGAACTCCAATATCTGGAATGAGGATTATGACTTCAAAATGAAATCGAAACATAAAATCAACTGAAAAAATGCCATATATAATATTCATACTGGTGCATATATGGTGGGTGTGAGTGTGTACTGGGTGGGGTTCTGCGAAAGCTGCTCATAACATTCGGTGCCGTTGAGAATATACGGGGATATACAAAAACTAAAATCAAATTCAGTTTTTCTCATACAGCTTCGATTTATATTGATAGGATTAGGCTGGTGAAGTGGTTTTAGCGGTGGTGAAGTGGTGGAAACACACATTTATACCAAATATATCACAGGGGAAAAGACAAAACAGCGAGATAGAGGCGAAATATTATACTATTGATCGATGATGGCTGCATCGGTTGAGCTGGCTGGAAGATTGAATTGCAAAACATAATCGAAAAATTGCGAACTAGATATAGTGTGGAAATTGAATTTTCGTAGGTGAGAAAATGCGGACTTAAATTTATGATATTAATAAATACCAAGCGTACATTATGATTATTCGACGTAAATTTCCAAGCAATGATGACTCTTTGCACTCCCCGAAATAAGTATAAAACCACTTTTAAAAGCATAGCTGTTCCGAATTCAGGAATCTTACAAATTATTAACCATTTGTGTTTAAAAACCGCGTAGGAGAAACAAATTACATTGCTTTTTTTGCTCAGGAAATACGGTCCGTAGACTGGGGAAATGATGGTCACTTTATACTTTCAATTTTTTAAATTATATCAGTATCAACAGGTTCAAATACTAGCCATAATGACACACACTAGTTTTTTACAATATAAATACATTCAAACTATTTACTAGACAAAGATTGGGTAAAATTCTCCCTTAAAGTAGTCCTAAACACTTAGTTTTGCTGCCGAGATCGTTTGTGCAAAAAAAGTTTTACTGAGATCTCAGCAAACATTTAATTTGTTTGCTGAGATTGAATCAGCTGAGCTTAGCATTATCCGAGACTCAGCAATCAAATGTCACTTTTGCCGAGATTTGCACAGCCGAGCGCGGTAGAAAAACCTAAGTAACAGATTAAAATCAAATACATTATAACAACGGTTGAAAATACGACACATACTTATAATGGGGATATTGTTCATTGTGTATAGTGGCGACCGACACTTGTTATTCTGTGCTTATGGGATTTAATGTTTTAGAGCTATTATAATTTTGATCATGTCAAATTAATGTTAACTACTATAACAAGAACACAAGTTTGTTCGGTGTGCTTACAGAAAAAATCAAATTTTTTTTGCTTTAATTATTAGGTATTACCGAAGCTCTTACAGTAGACTGGCCCACATTTATATGGGGGATTTTATTTTTTTTCAACAGGCCAACCCCCAGATTTGTGATATTAGGTGACTAAACCACTCTCTGAAAATTTCAGCTCATTCGGATGTAACACGAGCTGGCGCTTTTGAATTAAAATTTATATGGGGATATTGGTTGAAATGTATGGAGAAATAACATTCTTACACTCTTTCGTACATAGAACTGGTCCAGCAAACTCTATTAAGCTCAGAATTTCAGCACACGTAGCTTAAACTATAAGGAACAACTTTGCTAAAGGCAGCATCACGATTCAAGTTTGGTGTTATAGAGATATTAATTTTTAAATTTATATATGCATTTTGTTCGTATATTGCAACAAAATACAGGCAGCTTATACAACGTACACACTAATATTTTGTTTCCGTGTTCGGTAAATTTTACCGAAATCAGAACAGCTGAACGTTTGGTAAAACTTTAACCTTCATTTTAAAGGCTATTGAATTTGAAAATAATATCAAAACACGTTCAACCTTGTTTAAATGATCAAATCTTGTCATTTTTGTCGAGATTTAGTTTCAAAGTAGCTGAAAAGCAATTGAATTGAATTGCATTCATTTTACCGAAAAGTTCAGCTGTTCAGATTTCGGTAAAAATGACCGAAGTCGGCGATAATTTCTAAGTGTGTATCAACTAAATTTCCACTAAAAAAATGAAAGTTCATATTTTCCACAGGCCAACATCCAGACTCGTGTCAGTAGGTGAGATAACCACTCTTTGAATGTTCCAACTGTTTTTGACTTAACACGGACTGGTGCTTTTGGTTTGTATAGGGGATTTGGTTGAAATTGTCATATACAAAATTTTCATATACATTAAAAAGCGAATATCTCAATAAGACTAACCGTATTCTTAATGCAGTCTTCAGCAAAGTTGTTACTCATTGCTTGAACTACAAATTTGAATCAAATCGAGATTAAGGAAACTTTTTTATAATCGATAAAATGTAGGCGTGTAATTTTTTCTTGTATTTAATCCAAAATTCCCATGGTTTTCTCACCTAAAGGCACAAATTTAGAGGTTGGCCCGTTCAGAAAATCTCAAAATCTCTCATCTCACGCTTGAGATTATTCGACAACGAGATTTGCAATGTAAAATTCAATTGCACATAAATCTCTGATGTGTTTAAAATATGCAATGCCTTAAATTTGGTGTTTTTTTTTGTACAGTGTATGGAAATCTATCAAAACAAGCATAAGCATGCTATCAATTGTCGTTTAGGAGGATTTCATGAGTTTTAGGTTGGATTGAGTTTTTGGCGTTGTGAGTGTGAGTGTGTGAAAATTCATGAGAATCGCAAGCGTGAGATTGATTTGCCAGATTCTATTATCTCCAGCGCACAGAGGTACATGGCCATTTGCGACGAAACTATTGAGTGTAGCATTGCAGTGTGTAGCATAGTGTATTCTAGAATGTTTCTTCAATTTTTAAATACTTTATTCTAGGGGAAGGACAGGTCCAAGTATCAGCATCAATATCGATGGTGGAAATATTAAATATTTTATTATACTTAGTCTGACAGTTGTTTTTTTGTTTTCGACTATTTTTGGTTTGAAGTGTACATTTGACATTCGTTTAGTAAAAAATGGATTTCACACCAGATGCAAGTCATTCTTTGATGATCTTGCTGGCCACCGCCACCAAAATCCGCTCCTTGTTCTAAAAAAATCGCCATTATTTGTTAGCTGATCTCAGTGCAAATAATCGGTCGCACTTCTGTTCCAGAAAATAGTCATTAATTTCCACGAATTCTTCATCGTCTGCAAATCAATGTGCTGTCCTCCGATGGAACGGGAATCGACTGCCTACGCCTCCCCTGTAAACGGAGTCCCACACACTTAGTTTTTTCTACCGAGCTCGGCTGTGCAAATCTCGGCAAAACAAGTTTCACTGAGATCTCAGCAAACCTGCATTTGATTGCTGAGTCTCGGATAATGCTTAGCTGAATCTCAGCAAACAAATGATCCATCCCTCTCCAAAGGGAGAGTTTGGTAAAGAGAGATGAAAAAACCGATTTGTACCTTCCTTAAAAGTTGTTCTAGCTCGCTATTCTAATATCTATATGCAATCTTCACACTGCCGTACTCTAACGGAACTATCAACTCTATGCTTTCATCTACACCATCTATCGTATAAAAATTACCACTACAGTCTGTTATTTGAAATTAGCATCTTCAACTTTGTAAATCGTTGACTTCACGTAGAACATATAGTCAAAGAACATTTTTCTATTAAGTGGGCGAAGTTAAAGAGTGAAAATGAAGTACAAACGGAAGTACCCCCTAGAAACGGTTTTTTTTACCATAACTTTTTTGTTTGAATTTTCCAATTTTTTAAATTTTCTACACCGTTGTATGACTCTAAAAATGCACATTTGTGTCCAAGAAAGAAAATCGATATCTCTTCGTTTAAAGGATTTATATCCGTATTTATAATGTTTTAACACTAGGGGTATTCACAAAGCGTATCGTAACCGTATACACAGTCGTAAATGCGAATTTTAGGGAAGTCCAGAGAACTCTAATTTATTGAGCAGTTCAAAGCACTTCTGAAGAGTAAAGATATTTTTAGGAAACTATTGACTGTTGGGAAAGTTAAAAGATATTCAAGAGAATATTCAGACAACTTCGTACATTTCAGAAAAAATGTTGAAAACTTCATCGAAGAGTAGCTTTTAAGAGAACTTCAGAGTAGTTCTGACGAAAGCTTAGTTCTGAGGAGAACTTCAGAGTTCTGAGGAGAACTTCAGAGTTCTGAGGAGAACTTCAGAGTTCTGAGGAGAACTTCAGAGTTCTGAGAAGAGCTTCAAAGTAGTTTTGAGGAGAACTTCAGAGTAGTTCTAAGAAGAACTTCAGAGTGTTTCTGAGGAAAGTTTCAGAGTAAGTCTGAGGTGAAGTTCAGAGTAGTTCTGTGGAGACCTTCAGAGTAGTTCTGTGGAGAGAGTAAGCGTGGTTCTTAGGAGAACTTCAGAGTAGTTCTGAGGAGAAAGGAAGCTCCGGGCACTCCAGAGAAGTTCCATTGGCTTCAGGAAAATTTCGGGAAATTTATGACACTTCCCGGGAGCATCTGGAACATGTCTGGCCAGCGTGGTCCTGAGTACTTAATATGGCCTCCAATGTTCTTATTTTTTAATTCTCATGTAGTTTGATGCGTCACAAGAGAATGTAGGTTCAAGTTTCACTTCTCCGGAGGTATCAGGAACATGTTTACGCAGTTTTATAGAAATCGTGAAAGGAAAGATCGATTACATTAGTATCGTGATCGACATAAAGGTGGCACATTCTGATTGAAATTTCGCTTTCCTTGCGGAATAATGATGGCCAATGTAGAACTGATAACTTAATATGGCCACCAATGATCTTATTTATATGTCGCATGAGGATGCTGGTTCAATTAAAATCTGACCATTTCCACGGGGGTACCCAGAACATGTCCGGATGCGGCCAACATCGTTTTGACTACTTACTACGACCTTTTTTTTCCTCTGTTGGTACATACCAGTAATTTGATCTATTGTAGTATATCCCGTGTCCTTAGTTTAGTGCATGTCGTATTACTCCATCACTTTTGATAAATGATGAAGTATTCGATTTTTTTTAAAGTTGTCATTTTTGCATTTATTGCAAGGATCCGACTCTAATTGAAAGGTCCCGCTATTTATACTCTTCGGAGTGTTGAAACACTCTCCAAAGGTGCGCCCCTTTGTCAGTCAAAATTGGATTCCTTAGCAACAAAATTTAGCAATGACACCGATAATGACCATGTATCAGAACCCTAGTCTTAACCACTTCAAACTAGAGAACAACGAATAGAAGATTAGGAATCACATAAATGAAGACTAACTAACTTATTTTTTTCTTGTTTCAACATCATCCTCGGTGGACAAAGCCGAGTCTTGTCACTATCAACAAGGAATAAAAAGTAACAAGGACTAGTCAGGATTACTGAAAAATCCTGTTACCCTAGTTTGAAGTAGTCAGGACCAGGAATCGGTGGTAGATCTTACATCCCGTAACGTACCACGAAAAGGTGATCTATCCACGTTACAGAGCTACTACGACCTTGGTTCACGTCTTGAAGGTTCTACACACCAACAAATTATGATTTTTAATGGTGATGTAAATATCCATGCATGCTAAAATTAAAGCGTGTAAACTTCCTTTTAACGTAAACTAGTAACTTGCAAGACATATTGCTTACAAAGATGGATGATTGCATAGAATATTTAGAATATTTCATTAAATGACTCATAAATTTACACGATCTGTAATGTGAATTTGCATGATAGTCATGCATCATAGTGACAGAAATTTACACTACTTTTTCGAACTGTGTAAATAATTCAAAATTACAAAAAATACAACTGTAAACATTGAGCACTTCTCATATTAGTAAAAACAAAAAATGTATGCGGGAGAGCTACACCTATATCACACACGATGATATGATTGACACCGTGTGTCACGTCTTTTCGCATGCTATGCAATCCCCAGTCTTCATACAGATTTTATTGCTGATATTAATGGTGTATTCAGATCTGAGCGTGCATTAACGGAACTTACACAGTTCGAAAAAGTAGTGTAAATTTCTGTTCAATATGATGCACATAGAAAGAGGCGTCACATATCATATAAGCTTACAATATAAACCGTGTAAAGTTCTGAGACTTTTCATGAAATTTGGCAAATATTGTATACAAAAACCCATCTTTGTAAACAACATTGCTTACAAGTTGCTCGTTTGCGTGAAATGAAACACAAGTTTACGTGAATGAATATTTACATCACAATTAAAATTCAGAATTCTTTGCTGTGTAGCTCATATCTGGCACGTTGGCACGCTCATATCTGAATACACCATGATTCTCCAATAGAATTGCTCTCACTATTCTCGGCTTCAGCTCCAGATCATCAGCTCAGATATGAATCGTAAAGAATCGATAGAAAAAAAGATCCGAAGAGCTGGACAGAAATAGTGGAATATTATATCGTTTTCATTTTTGCTACACTACACCGGTTTAGTGTAAGCAGCAATAAGCGCGAGTCATTGACAGCTCATCATCATTTGTTTGTAAACAAAGGTTCAACCGATAGCTATACCCTGATTTTTTTCGGTGTTCGACGCTGTACAAAAACGAAAACGACATGTTATATTATGTATGCTGTATAGCATATATTCATATTTAAGCTCTGTTCAACATATCCAAGTTATATGTTTAAGTCAGCTATTCTTATATGATATATTTTCCAGCATTTCAAATTATTTTTATTTCAAGCAGAAAAAAAAATCTAAATGGCACACATACCGAAATTTTAAATCTGCCTTCAAATCTTATTTTTCATGTAATGGTACCATTTCTGTTGCGTATGCAATAAAAAGACGAACCCCTTGACTGTCGGAACTATGTTTGTAGGGTAGATGAACCAGTTATAGCTGTACGTTCCTATTATAATGTGTTACAATTATGGTATATGGGATTACCATAGGCCATAATTGGAGCACACCATAATATGAACTTGTAGCCATAACTGTTACGTCTACCCTAGGACACGGAATACTAAATAAATTTATTTTCTTTAGCATTTCTTGACCCAGTACGCAGTTTTGAAAAAAATCGTCAAAGGAAAGATCGATTACATTAGTATCGTGATCGACATAAAAGTGGCGCATTCTGATTGAAATTTCACTTTCCTTGCGGAATAATGATCTGATCAATTATTCCGTTAGGTAATTTTACGTTTGTTGAAAAACTGATGTTTCGGATGCATTTTAACAACATAAAAACTAATTATTGTTGATTTTAAAATTTGACGACACCTCGCTATGATCTCAAAATTACTGCATGGTACGCAGTTGAAAAGAAAACGGAAAAGTAATTTTTGAGGATTTTTCCCAAAAGAAAATTAGACAGCTATAGGGAGGTGTCTTCTGGTAAATTTTGAGATTATAGCGAGGTGTCGTCGAAAACATCTCCGATCCATACCGAAATAATAACAATTAGTTTTCAAACACGTTTTCCTACCCGATTTAAGCAAAAGTTTCCACGGGAAATTATTAGTTTTTCTTTATGTACCGATTTGCCCCAAAAATCGTCTATTTTACTTGGAAAGTAAAACAGACGATTTTTGGGGAAAATCGGTCTCCGTTTTTTAGGCAAACATATTGATACTCACAATTTCCGACGGAAAACGCAACGGAACTTGATTTACTTAACACGCACCATACTATAAAATGGTGTTAGATGGTTTTCAAAGTGATACCAAGATGACAAATCATCTTTATTTTGAGTAATTGAGCAATTTACTTCTGTTTACATCATATTTACGATGCAGCATTGATGGAGCCGCGAAATGAAATGAATATATCTTATGAAAGTTCATCTGAAAAAGTCAAAGATGCACATCAGTCTGATCGTGAAAACGTTTTCTTCTTCAATTCGAATGTTATATTGGAAGGATTTTACACAGGCTTGATGAAAATTATGATTAAACGCTAATTTTCACGATATTTATATGCAGTCTGTCAACATTATCATCATCATGCAGTGGTGACTTCTGCGTTGAGCTTTTACGGCAATCTCCAAATTCCGTAGCACGTAAAAACGTCATAACTTTTTTGCTGCCTACCAGGCTTAAGTGTGCAGCTTTAGAACAGTACTGGCAAGCTACTCTAATAATTATGAGATCTGATTGGAGGCGAACCAGCCCCAGGCTGAAAGCCTCCCTAATAAAAATGTCAGAATCTTCAATACATAGAAGAAAACACGAGAGCATTTCCACGCAATCCAATGATTTGATCAGACACAACCTTTTCTGATTTCCTTTGAAATTTTTAACTTGTTTTCAAATTTTGGATAGCAATTTGAGATTTTTTTAAGTGTGTAGTTTATTCTGAAAAGGCCATCTATTTTCCTACAATGTTGTCTCAAATGCCATTTTGTGGGGGAGAGGTAGCTCATCGATTCTTCCGGTTCGCCTCCTAGCATCGTGCTATAAGGTACCAGGCGATAACTAGGGTAGTTGATCGATAGCTCGATGACGTCATTTCGTTGGCGTCTGCAATGGGAAATTATCATAGCAGGCGTTGACGATGGGACGTTGTCGAGTTGTTGAATAGCAACTATCGTTGTAACTCACCGATTACCTGTCGATCTGCCAAATTTGGAAAGACGTCTGCATTGAATTGTCTCATATAATAATTTTCCGCCCACTAAATCACAAGAAATTGCGAGTAGCTGAGTGGAATGGAGATAAGTTAAGCATTGGGTACAGGACCAAGTCTCCCCTGGGTGGTGCCAAAAGATGAGTGCAATAGAATCATCAAGTTGCCATAAGGTACGGAATGAGACTATTGCATGGCTGGGTAGTCAAAGCCTTCCATTCGTTAGTCATTTCAGGTGGATTAGAACAGGTTTAGGTTTAGGGTGGGCGTTGGCCAGATTTGGATTTTTCAGATGTAATCCTGGATAGGACCCTGTCATTGAACGTCGCGTGAAAGTGGAACTTAATGAAGGCCTAAGTACTTTTTCGTAGTTTTTAGTTTTCGGATTTGAAAGATCGTCGGTTACAGTGGCCTGCTTACTGAGCAGAAAAACGCGGTCCCAGGTCCTTACATATCAAAGAGATTTATGGTAAAATCGCTTGTGTATCGTGTATTTTGCGAAACTCGTTGTTGTCGTTGGTTCCGGGTTTGAATGGATACACAAATTTGAGCAACGGTATTATGTGATATGAGAGGCTCGGTGGCCTTAGAGCAACCGTTTTTGCTTACTGAGCAGAATATCATGAGTCTAATCTCAGGCCCATCCACATTCATGATTCGTCAATCGTTTTATTTGTTAACATGACTACATGGTAATAACAGCAACTCGGTGATTAAAAACGTGCTCGTCTGCCTAGTGGCAAACGTTTTTGCTTACTGAGCAGAAGACCGTGGGTTTAGTCCCAAGTGATTCCTCGTGGAAGCGCACAGGTGTTCTCGGCTTCCATCAAAGCGAGTGTCATGTCAACACAATCCTTCCCATTCCTTTCTTGACCTGTGTTCGGGCGTGGCCGGCGCTGGTATTGCCTAATTTAAGATCACCAGTCTTTACACATTGAGGATGATTGCTAGTCCCAAGCATCGTCTGTTGGTTCTCTGTGTAATTACAGCTGATCTGGCAGTAACAGAGTAGCAACCGTGGGCGGTCAATCAAGCTCAAGCTCAATGTTGTCTCACATGCCATTTTGGTTGGAAGATACTTTTTCGGGCATTTCTCGAATTCTTTTTCAAATGGACGTATCTGCTTTTGTAAACAAATTTCAAACGTCAATTTATCGAAAATCTTAGCATCACGCAAATTAACAACACTTTGGTGTTAGGGAAGTAGTGTTAGATTGCGTGATAGTGCTAGCACTTTCGACAAACAGACTTTTTAATATTGGCTTACAAAAGAAAATACGTCCCTTTGAAAACAGTAATCGAGATTTGTGTTGTGATTTTTTTGAAAAATAATAAATAAATCATTTTGAAAAATGAGACGAGAATCAAAATGGCTGAATTCCAGCACAAATTCGAATGATTGCGCATAGCGAACAATTTTGCAACAAGTTTCATGTAAATCGGACGAAGTCGAGTCTGAAACGTATCATTTAACGCTTTTTGCATTGGCCTGGTGTTCTGCATTGAATATACTCTTGGAAATACGGAAATAATGTTTGAAACAAGTTTTTTTTTCAATATTTGATGACTATTTCATTTGATGTCAAAAGATTTTAAGCCAAATTTTTCTTTTGATTTTTTTTGCAAGTACAGTGTCTTCACAGTTTTGTACCATTGGTTTATGGATAATTTATAATACATTTCCAACCATCTCTGATCTCTAAAGAACACTATACACAGCCAAAAATTCTCTATTTTAATTGTGATGTAAATATTCATTTCACGCAAACGAGCAACTTGTAAAAAATGTTGTTTACAAAAATGGGCTTTTGTATACACTATTTGCAACATTTCATGAAAAGTCTTAGAACTTCACACGGTTTATAATGTAAACTTTAATGATATGTGATGCTCCTATTATGTGCATCATATTGAGCAGAAATTTACACTAATTTTTCGAACTGTGTGGTTCATTAAAATGTTCTATAAAAACATCGGTTGATTTCGAACTACAAAACGATGATTTCTCATGATTTTCAAGGCATTTTTTAAATTGGTTCCAAACTAATAGTGAGGCAAAACGCCGGATTCATGGTTCAATATGCACTACAACATTAGGGCAAGACGAACGACAACAATGGCCAAAACGCACCACAACGTTGGGGTAAAATGAACCGCATGATACAGACAAACCATAACCTGTAAGTAGATATCACTAAGGCATGAGGTATTTCAAATGTTTATTCCTTTATATTACATCAGAAATAAGGACTCAATACTGTTATTCTTAAAGTATAACATATAAAAAATACATGAAAAGTAAATAAGTTCGATTCTTGCAGTCGATGATTTTAACAACTGTGTCATGTTTTGCACAAAATGCATTTTTTAAGGGATCAGTAGGTCATATATGATTTCATGATAAGGAATTATTTGTGAAACCTCCAATTGAAAACAAACACAATCCGTTACCCGGAAAATGCATCTGAGGAAAAGTTATCGTTGCTTTTCTATAAGCCGACATTTTACCCAAGGGGTGTATTATGGGCTGTTCTCCCTTACTCATTCTTCATGAGGGCGTAATGATGAAAATTTAAATCGCATAAAACCAGAATTGAGTGTATAATAAATTGAATTTAGTGTTCAATGGATTTTATAAAAAATTTAGAAACAAAAAAAAAAATGCGTTTCCAAAAGCGTTAAGGCACAGTATAGCTATCCAACATTTGGAGTAATATTGTGAAAACTAGAACTATATAATATTAAGTTTAGTTTTCTGCAAAGTCATATTTCAACTAAATGAGTTCAAATTTCGGGTGGAGCAAGCAGTCTGAAACAATTTAACCACTTGAGGTGTTGTTCTACTCGAAATTTTTTGGGCTAAAAAATTTACCATGAATTTGCTATATTAGTTAGTTTGTTTGAAAATAAATTAGATTGATGTGAGTTAAGGCGTTAAATGTTGGTTTAATATTTATTCATAACATAATCCAAATTTTCTCGCAGCTATTCATCCTAATAATCATCATTAGTTTATAAAAAGTCATGGTCGTTTATTTGTCTATCAGGCCTGACGCCTAATTAAATGCTGAGATATTGTCTCTACAAAGTTTTCCACATCAAATAACATAGCTCCTTGCGGTTTTATCTAATTAGAAATGATTGGAACAACTTAAAAATGCTCAACCGATGCAACCAATCTAGGTTAGACCTAGCGATGCTTTTTTAGCAAGCTTAATTGAGCGCGCTGTGCAAGATGAGGGGAGTTTATTTTCAGCTGGATGGTACATCAAATGGACCCATTGGAAAACGGCATTCCGAGGTTGCAAGTGGAAGGTAGATGTGTGTTGGGTGAGATGTTTTTTTTCTTCTTCTTTTTTTAGATCCACTGTGAACCGAACTGTGGGAAAGTTTTTTTTATTCAGAATCCGCTCCCGGGCATATCCCAGTTTATGAATTCCTGAAATTGCATCCATTGAACGTTCGCGTGACTGCATCGTTGATTTCCAGGAACGGCTTTTGCTAGGGAGACCGGCCTAGATTTGTAAAAAAACTGTTTCTGAAACACAATGTTCCTAGAGTTATTTTCTCTTGCATGAGAGTTTTATTTTCACTAGTTTCTACAGAAACAAGAATGTGTGTGAGTGTGGCATGTTTGGGAAAGCTGTGTTCTGTTGACGGTTTTTCCGATTTTATTTCTTGATTCATTTATTTCAAATTGGCGGATGAAAATATGGTCCACATGAAAAAGGAACAGGAATGAATAAATGTGTGTGTGTGTGCAGCCCGCGAATAATGTTTGCGAGGGTTGTTGAGCTTTTAATGGAAACCTTTCGTGGAATCCCTGTCATTTAAAAATAATTTAATAGTGCTGCATTCGTGCATGCGATGCGACTTTTTATTCCGTTTTAATTTTTATACTAACTGCATGAATTTATACTTCGTTATATTAATTCAATTCACCTAACTATGATTATTTGATTAATGCACTGTACGACTATACGACGTGCAAATTAGCCCCTATACGATCAATTGAAATGCAATAATACTTTTCTATAGCTATAGTAGTATATGTTCCTATAGTAGTGTACGTTCCTTAGCTATACGTTCCTATTATGGCCTATGGAATTCCGATAGGCCATCATTGGGACATAGTAATAGTTTCAAAATTTGTAGCTTTGAGGTAGCTATTTAGAATGTTTTGTGCTGTTAAGAATAGATGAGTTACATTGGGTCAGTTTCTGAAAATTCCCTTTTTTGTGTTGCTAGAATGTCATATTTTTTTTTAAATAAGTGTGGTTCGAAATGACAACTATATACTTTATTTATTCGCTTTTCGTGGTTGGTGTCTTCGTAGAAATTAAATGGTCTTCTGACTGAGAATTGACTGAGCACAAAAATGATTTCGTTGCTCATCGTTTTCTTAGAAAGAGAAAGTATAGTTTGCCATCTCTCTTTACTATTTACCGATGGTAGACACGAAGCTACTGCTGCCAGCAAGCTTGCAAATGCTCATTACAGCTAAAATGCTATTTTTCGGATTTATGAAGATATGAGATATTTTAATGATAATTGTCATTTAAAAGATGCAAGAAGAGAAGGTAGAGCGTGTGTATGACACATACAACCTGTCAATTTAGCTTTCAGAGGGTCACAATAGCGATTAGTTGTAACGATGAGCAACGCGATGAGCGAGCAATCAGCGACCATAAAATCGGTAGTTGTGACCTTCTGATAGCAAAATTTACAAATTTTTTATGTCATTCACAAACTTTTCCACCTCTTCTTGCTTCTTACAAATTAAGATTATCATTATAGTATCTAATAGTTTCATAATAACGACAAATAGCATTTTAGCTATAATGACCAATTACAAGCCAGCCAGTAGTGATGGTAGTTTCGGGTCGCGTTCGTATGTAAAGCAAAAATCGTGAAACTCAAACTCAACACGGTGTGGTTAGAATTGTAGCGTAGCTGGTGAGTTTTGTTAGCTTGATATTCGTAGCTACCAAATCACAGCTTATAATGTCGTCTGCAGTTGCTTGCTTATTGATTTTTGTCTACGAAAATCAAGCGTGATCTTGGGTATTGGTGAGATTTGATTTTTCGATATTTTCCCAACACTGAATTATTAACATTTGAAAACTGCAAGCTTTTTGGGTAAAATTTTTCCCATAACTTTTCAATGTCAATGGTGTAGACTTTGTATAGCAAAAATGTGTGCCAATATTTGCTTTACAAACAAAGTTAGAATAAAAATTCTGATCTTTTATAAGGGCACCCTAATTGTATGATGAAGAATTGCTCTACGACGGTCAAATAAAAGCTAGATAAATGGTGTTTTCAGTAGAGTTCCTTGAAATGAGCAGTTCCACGACAAGTGACGAATTGATCTGATGCACTCTTCTCCGATTTTCATCGTACTTTGCATCATTGTTTGTTATGGTCATTCAATCAGATTTTATCTAAAATTCGGCCATTTTGAATCACACAAAAAACTTCAAAATGGAGTATTCGAAATGTTTCCACAAACCTCCCTCGAAAACGTCACTTCCAATCGAAATCACGTCTGAGACAAAGTTTCAGGAATAATATGCAATGTAAACAATTTCACGTAATTTTGGGTAAAAAATCAAAAAAAGTGTTAAAACTAAATAACACAAAATGACTCCCTTCAATATTATTTTAATATTTTCCATTTAGCTTAAAAAATGCTATGTTTTGAGAAATTTCCAAGTTGTCACTTAAACATTAACAAAACTTATTGAACTACATCTTTTGGATACATATTTGAAATATTTGTTTATAACATATTTTGTGAAATTTTGCGCAGCAAACTATTTTACAAACCCGTTTTAAAAGTTAATGTTTTATGATTTTTAATAATTTGTAAGAGTAAGACTCTTGAAATTTTCACAGAAAATATAATTTTGTATAAGCTTTTTAATTAAAAATAGTCAATTTTTTTTTGGAAAATGGTAACATTTTTGTTTTGTATGGTTTAAACACTTTTTTTGATCAAGGTTCCTACGACTTTGTCTCAGACGTCATTTCGATAAGATTAGCAGTTTTCATACTGGATTTATTGAAAAACATTGAATACGCTATTTAGAAACATTACGCACGAGTAAAAATGGCCGAATTCCAGCAAAAAACTTGATTTATTGCCCCTAGCATAGTTTCATGGAATTCGGAGAGGGTAAAGTTTTGACGATTCGTCAGTTGTAGCGTGTAGTACCTCTTAATTCCACAATGAATCACGAATAACTTAATAACGGTTTAAAATAGGGATATACTGTCTCGGGCAAAGTTTTTCGCCATAAAATTTACCATCTTACTGATGGATTCGATTGATGATAGCAACCGCATTAGTACCTTCAAATTCATAGTATTAGAGAATTTAAAAATTTAAACAATAAATTTTGACTCTTATCATGTGTGGCAAATTTTTATGTTATTGTTGAACTTTTAGGCCGATGCCATAGTGAGAGCGAAGAGAAGGGAAAAAGCGAGCGAAGCGTTGAAACTGATGAAAGGAATAATATAACAGTAGTTTAAAAATCAATGTAAAGAAAATGAACTTGAATCTTTGACCAATGATTTTTATGTAAAATCGTGCGCTGAATCCAAAAATGTAGTCCAAAAAATCTCAGTAGGATAGTTTTCGAATGAAAATTTACTTTAAAAAAGTGTGTGTATTAAATTACAAATATATCCTGTTGTAATAATACTATTTCAATTACTTTAACGCCAAATTAAAGGTAATCAATAAACTGTACATCAAGTGTCGGTGAGATTAGTGGTATTGTTGTTGATTAATAGTTTGTTTGTTATATTTTTTACATTTTGCATTTTGCCAAGAAAAATTAAATTTCGGATAAGTTTTTAAGCAGTCTAAATAAAAATGTTTGTAGTGGTTGTATTACTAATCTCACTGAAATATAGTTTAAAATGATTGAAATTTTATTTTCTTTAATTTGGCGTTAAATATCTGATATAACTTCATTACAACCGGAGTTAATTGTGTTTTACTAAACACATTTTGTTGAAAAGAAATTTCATTTTTTAGTTATATCTCGAAAACTATCCAACTGGCTAGATTTTTGGATTCAGCGCACGATTTTACATAAAAAATGACCATCAGCGTACAAAGTTCAAATATGCGGTAAACTAGAGTTATTAATGCAAATTGCCATTATTGATATTATTACTTACATTCGTTTCAACGCTTCGCTCGTCTCTTCGCTCTCACTATGGCATTGGCCTAAAGGTCCAAGAATCAGGATAGTAATCGGTAATAGCGTAGTTCAAAATATCGATTTTGCTCTACCAAGCTGAATCAATTTGAAATATTATGCTTATCATCCTGAAAAAATAGGAGGCCATTTGGTTGCAAACTCATATTGCACTTGCCCTATGAAGTTTTTTATGGGAAAGATGAACTTTATATTCTCCTGATGCTAACCTTTTGCCATACTGATTTATGGGTAAGCTTGTTATATTTACTAATATGAAGTATTATTAGGCATAACTTTGCAAGACCTGTTTCTGATTGAACTTCAAGAAAATTAGTTACTGATTTTGCTTTTTGATTTAGTTCACAGAAGTTTGCATATTTTTTTCGTTATTTTTGCAAAATACATAGTAAACTCTTCAGATAGTTAGGTCACAGACAAACATACATAACACATTGAATATTTCTCACTGTAAAACATCGGCGCTAAAAAATTTACGCTATCTGTTAAGCACACTGTGGTGGACACTACCCTGAACAGATGGCGGTAGTGTGTAAACTTCACCACCCAGTGAGAGAATTTTGCTCTAATCTGTCACCCAGCCTTAGTCACCTGAACTACTTTGCAGAAGATACCTACAGGGGATACTCAAAATAACTAGGATAGGAAAATTTTTGGTCATCTTTGGAGTGTTGTATCTTCATCAAATATGATCCGTTTTCTGATATTTCTGAAGCATTCGACTGCAAGCTAATATAAATTCACGGTGTAGCCTCAACAATAAAAATGGTTATTGGAGAAACTCCGGGGTTTCGGAGGACATGTCTAACTTGCTAAATTTGTGATGAGACTGTTTATAGGATACGGGTTAAAATCTATATTTTTAGAAAATTCACAGAACCATTTCCAAAGCGAATGATACTTCAAAAACTAAAGTCGGCCTAAAATCGACCGAGATATGGCCATTTCCCTGGAATCAATTCTGATGGAGGGTTCTGAATGCAGAAAGATCTTTCAACCAGTCAAAACATGCCGTTCGACGGTTTTCCATCAAAAGGCTTTCGATAGGCTTTAAATGGCTCATTGACAACATTGGCCGCTCTCGAAACCACGGGATGTCCCCGGGGGAAACCTTTAGCTGGGTACAGTTGCATTTTTACACCATAAAAATGTATTAAAAACATAGTTTTTAAACGGCATATAAAAAATATTATCAGAAGTATACAATCTCCGGATACTTGGATTATATCCGGTATCCGCTGACTATGATTATTTTCGTGGCTTCACCAATAATTATATTAGTTTTCCAGTCGTACCTTATTTGACGAAGTTACAACACTCCAAAGTTGATCAAAAATTTGTCTAGTTATTTGGAGTATTCCCTGTTCTTTCTAAATGATCAGGATTTTGAAAAAATACATCATAAAGGTTGAACACTAAAAAATACGGACACATTAAAACGCTGCCATTAAGGCATTTTTTGAGTAAAATATTTCAAAACTTCTCTGAATCAAGCTAAGAGTGTATATTATCACAGTAGGCATTGGTTGTCAGGATAAGTTCATTTGTATACATCATGGCTTCACCGGAGCAAGCACGTCGTGATTGGATCCTGCACGCTCGAAACGAAAATCCCTGTCTATCCGCTCCTTTCAGTTTTCAATCAAATTCTTGGGCAGGAATTTTATGGCTCGGTTGACCGGAAAAGTGCCCCGAAAGAATGTAAAATAAAAAAAATCGAAATTCCCCAAAAAGTGCAGTTGTGAGCTTTCGTTATTTCTGGGACCATGAACCAACAAATTTATCAGGAGAAGAGCCTTTGGAAGAGACTACTGCCTTTTCTGTAGCAGCATTCCCTATTCTGGCCGGACTTGGCAAGATGCCATTACTCAAATTTCACCAAACACTGGTACAGCGAAAATGGCGACACAGTGGTTCCCAAGGAGATGAATCCGGCAAATTCTCCGGAACTAAGGTCAATTGAGGAATACTGGTCAATTGTGAAGCACATACTGAAGAAAAAGGGTAGAACTGTAATTCCCCTGAAAGATTTCAAACGGAAATGGATGTTGGCAGCCAAACAAGTGGGAACAAGGCTCGTGCAAAAGATGATGGGCCGATTACGAAGAAAAGTTCGAGCAATGGCCTATGGTAAGAAGGAAGACTGAAACAATGGTCTTACGATAAGCATAGCACCTACTAATGTATAGCTGTTGTTATTGAACTATGAAAAATAAAACGCATTTTTAAACCCTTACAAGATTTTCGGGACTGAAGTTTTTCGTGTTCAACCTTTAGTCTGAACAGGAGGCTCACATGCACATTATTATGGCGTAGTGACAATACCTTAGAGGCCCGTTGGTTTGAGTAACTTAAATAGGAATTTGACGCATTTTTGACACAATCGCTTGGGGTTCTATCAGTTAATTTTGTTCCGTCAGGTTGCATTACTAACCCATAGTGGATTGGAAACTCGGAACATACAACTGTAAGTCGCTCAATTTCATGGAAAGAATCTGCATTCTTTCCGACATATTGAGGCTCTGAGAGTCCACAAGTTCGACATTGTAGCGATGCAGTAGGTTCGTGGATACATACAGTACCGGATAAAAGAATATAACATCGTGATTTTTTTTCTCTGCGAAAAAGTTCAATGAGCTGTAACTTTTCTGGATGTGCATACAAATTTATCACATTTTGGTTTCTGGTTGATCATTTATTCACAAATTTTCAATATAGTTTTGGAATTGATAAGATGAAACTACTTTAAGTTTCAGCAGTTTAGTAAAATGTTTCTTAGTTGACTGTTATTTATTGAAAAACAATGACACAATTCATCTGAAATTATGCACATTTATAGTCAAAGTATTGATCTTTGAAAAGCCTTTAATTTGACTAGAATTTCCTCACGGCAAAAGTAATTTATAGCAGAATGATTTTATTCGCCATTTAGAAAACAAATATAATTAATTAATACAATCTTTTAAAAATCAATATGGCGCCTTTCGCTAGTCAAAATAGGTTCAAATTCACTATAATATAGGCATTTTCGTTGGCAGCAAAATGAAAACCAAAGTAACCAAATAAAAAAAAAATATATTCTATTTTCGTAGATGGTGATAAAAAATCCAACTCCTATAATTTATCTTTGTCGTGAACAGATTTTACGTATAGCGTTTCAAAGATCATTATTTTGACAAAAAATGTTCGAAATTTCAATTGATTCGGTTCATTGTACGACAAGAAATTAAAGTTTGAAAATGGCCAGTTAAATAAGAAGTGTTTCACTAGAATTACCAAAACTTCATGTAGACTAATTCCATCAAACCCAAAACTATATACCGATAAACCATGAATAGTTTATCAACAGGCAGCCAATATTTGAGAAATTTTGAAGCAATTCTTAAAAAGTTTCAGTTCATTTAACTTTTCCCAAGAGATACAAAAAATCACGATGCTATATACCTTTGTGCGGTACTGTACGTATAGGGGTGGTTTTACCATGTACGACAAACCACATGAGCTGAGTAGCTTTCATCGTAATGGAAGATATGAAAAGTTGCATGATTGGGTGGTGGCAAATCGACAACAGTATGGGCATCTCCTTTTGATTTATTACGTCCTCATTGGGACTGTACGCTGGATCTCAACTTAGTGTTCTTTGAGCACCTCCATAGTTGTTATTGATAGCTTTCTAAATCTGTACCTGTACCATTTTTTCCAGTAATATTTAGCAGTTGCACGCCAAATTATGAATCAATAACACTTGACCTTCTCCGATTTGCTGGCTATGTTGCATAATTGTTTGTTATGGGCAATTCTCTTTGAAAACCAATACCTCCTAAACGAAACATTTTGATTTTTTTCTCGTTAAGTGATTTTTATGTAAAAAAAAGTCTGCTGAACGCTTTGGCACTATAAACATTTTTGAGATATTTGCATTCAAAGTTTTCAAATGTAAAAATCATGGATTTGGTAACATTGTACAAAAATTACGAACACAATTTTTTATTGTACCTTCAAATCTGTAGAAATTAAAATTTGTTATAATTTAAAATCGAAAAAGAGGGGGGTAGCCCCCAGAGCCTACAGGTAGGCCGATTGGCACTAAAATTTGCATTTAATAGATTTGTGCTAAAATAAGTAGATCCACATCAAAAAGGTCGATGTTATTGCTCGGTCACTTGAGGTGGAATGACCATTTTGCAATGAGGTGGAATGACCAAACCAGCTTTTATAGAAGAAACGCATATAGATCGACATTTCTACGTCCAGTTAATTTTTATTAAAAATACAAATCGGTTTTCGGAGCTGGTTACTCATGGAGTAACCATGAGTAAGCACTATTGACAAATCATTGATTTTTCAAGCCCGCATCGTGCTCTCTTGCCGTGCGGATCTATTTGCTTTTTGCTGAAGGAAGTGTTACTACTACCTAAAGCTACAACAAATTTAAACAGCACTTTTCAGTGCTCAACCTGTAAAAATTTTCTACCTTGTTCAACTCTTATTCCTCTTCGATCCTTGTTTGGACCCTACCCGAGGTAATCCTTCTTGGATATCGATTTGGAAAATTCCTCTTCGATCCTTCAGATTCTTATAGTAATCTGCTTGGAAGTCGATTTGGATAAAAATTTACTGCCGCCATGGCACCTAAACGCAAAAGAAAGGGGCAAACTCTTGACCCCCCTTCTGATGAAATTAATTTGAGTAATCAATTTGATTTGCTCACGGATGATGAGAATGATCCATCATCCAAGAAAAATTCTAGTAAACTTTCCCGGCTTAATGCCAAGAAGGAAAAGATTCCCCCTATTGTGATAACCACTTCCGATTTCCATGCTCTTCGCATGGAACTTTTGAGCTTCGTGAAAGTTAAGTTTTCTCTACAAATTGGACGTCGGGGTGAATGCCGTGTATTGGCTGAAACCTTGGACGGATTTAAATGTCTTCTCAAGTATCTTACTGAGAAGCATCACAAATTTTTTACTTACGACACCAAAACTGAACGTGTGTTCAAGGTTGTCATGAAAGGACTGCCCAGTGGTGAATCCCTGGATCAGATCAAAGATGAACTGGCAAAATTACTTGGAGTTGTGCCACTCCAAGTAATCAAAATGAAAATGAAATCCCGTCCTGGCGATTCGCGCAACGGGATTTCTAATGATTTTTATTTAGTTCACTTCAAGTCTAGTGAACTAAACAACCTTAAGGCCTAAGAAAAAGCTAGCCTTATGCTCCATGTCCGAGTGAAGTGGGAACACTTCAGGAAGACTGGAGGAAATTTCCAAAACCTCACTCAGTGCCGTAAGTGCCAGGGATGGGGTCACGGAACTAAAAAATGCTACATGCCAGCTAAATGCATGAATTGTGGTGATTCCTCTCACGCAAAGGACGACTGTCCTGTGAAGGAAGATCCTAAGAAATTTAAATGTTCAAATTGGAGTGAAAACCACAAATCCAATTTTTGGGAATGTAAGACTCGCAAAGCGATCCTACAATCTCGTTCTAACCGTCAGGTAGGAAACGTTCCACGTTTCCGACCAGGTACAAATTCCTCTGCTGTTAACAACGGTCAGCGAGGAACAAATTCTACATTCGTACCCGTAGGTACAAATATCACGCCTGCTTCAAATGTTTCATCTGTACCTACTCCCCTCGCTGCTAACAATGTTCAGCGAGTTAATGGAGCTACCTATGCTACTATTGCAGCGAGTAGAAATCAAAATACTAACCAACGTTCTAACGGAAATTTTGACAATTTTGACTTAGGAAGCATTACTGCCCCTAAAATGGAATTTTTACAGAAATCATTAATTGACATGATTTCTGATATGCTTAAATCTAACTCCATGTTTGATGCTATTCAAACTGGAGTAAAATTTGCAAATAATATTGTCATGGCTTTAAAATTCAGTAATGGATTTTAAAGCATTAAATATTGTAAATTGGAATGCTCGATCTCTTAAAGATAATGAAGACGAGCTATTTACCTTTTTGAGAGTTCATAACGTGCATATTGCCGTTATAACTGAAACGTTCCTTAAACCTGACCATAAGGTTAAGAAGGACGCAAATTACTTGATTTATAGAAATGATCGTCTTGATGGACCCTGTGGTGGCGTTGCCATCATTATTCATAGACGAATCAAACATAAAATTTTTTCTTCATTTGAAACCAAAGTTTTTGAAACTTTGGGAGTTTCTGTTGAAACAAAATTTGGACAACTTACGTTTATAGCTGCCTATTTGCCGTTCCAATGCGTAGGCCAGAAAAAGAATTTTCTCAAGGGTGACCTCCAGAAACTTACCCGTCATAGGTCTAAATTCTTCATTATTGGTGATTTTAATGCAAAACACCGCTCATGGAATAATGCTCAAAGCAATTCCAATGGTTATATTCTGTTTGATGATTGTTCTGCAGGTTATTACACTATTCAATATCCAAACAGCCCAACATGCTTTTCTTCTGCAAGAAATCCCTCAACTACTGATTTGGTCTTAACTGATTCATGTCAACTTTGTAGCCAATTGGTTACCCATGCTGACTTCGGTTCTGATCACCTTCCAGTAACTTTTGAAATATCCCAAGAAATAATTTGTAATCCCAACAGTTCTATTTTCAATTACCATAGGGCTGATTGGGAGCAGTATCGAACATTTATGGAATATAACTTCGATCCAAACATTCCTTTGCAAACCAAAGATGAAATTAATTATGCTCTTGAATCTCTGACTACTTCTATAGTTGCAGCAAGAGCTGCCTCAGTACCAAAATGCGAGCTAAAATTCGATTCAATTATAATAGACGACGATCTTCAGCTCTTGATCCGTCTTAAAAATGTCCGTAGGAGACAATATCAAAGAACACGCGATCCTGCCATGAAGGTTATCTGGCGGGATTTGCAAAAACAAATTAAAAAGCGATTCTCTGCCCTGAGGAACAAAACTTTTGAAAATAATATTTCTAAATTAGACCCGAGTTCCAAACCCTTTTGGAAACTCACAAAAATTTTGAAAAAACCTCAAAAGCCTATTCCAGCGCTTAAAGAAGGTGGTAAAATTTTGATTACAAACTTGGAAAAAGCTCAGAAACTTGCTAAGCAATTCGAGAGTTCCCATAATTTCAGTTTGGGTCTTACTAGTCCTATTGAGAATCAGGTTGCTCGGGATTTTCTGAATATTTTCTCTCGGGAAAATATTTTTGATGATTCCTGGGGGACTGATTTGGACGAAGTAAGGTCTATAGCTAAAAAGTTTCAAAATATGAAAGCTCTAGGTGATGATGGAATTTTCTATATCCTCATCAAAAAACTCCCAGAGAGTACCTTGTCTTTCTTGGTAAAATTATTTAACAGATGTTTCCATTTGGCATACTTTCCTGATAAATGGAAAAATGCAAAAGTTGTTCCAATTTTGAAGCCGGATAAAAATCCAGCTGAAGCTTCTAGCTACCGCCCAATAAGTTTGCTTTCTTCAATAAGTAAACTTTTTGAAAAGATAATTTTGAATAGAATGATGCTTCACATCAATACGAACTCAATTTTTGCAGATGAGCAGTTTGGATTTCGCCATGGGCATTCAACTACTCATCAACTTTTAAGAGTTACCAATTTAATTCGTTCAAACAAATCTGAAGGCCACTCAACTGGAGTTGCTCTTCTAGACATAGAAAAAGCATTCGACAGTGTTTGGCATGAAGGTTTGATTGCTAAATTGAAAAAGTTTAATTTTCCACTTTATATTATGAAATTAGTTCAAAATTATTTAACTGACAGAACTCTGCAGGTAAATTATCAAAATTCCAAATCTAATCGACTACCTGTTAGAGCAGGAGTTCCTCAGGGTAGCAATCTTGGGCCTATATTGTATAACATTTTCACTTCGGACCTCCCTGATTTGCCTCAGGGTTGCCACAAATCTTTGTTCGCTGATGACACAGGCATTTCCGCTAAAGGAAGAAGTCTTCGTGTTATTTGCAGCAGACTGCAGAAAAGTTTAGATATTTTCTCCTCTTATTTACAAAAATGGAAGATTTCTCCCAACGCTTCCAAAACTCAACTTATAATATTTCCACATAAGCCTAGAGCTTCGTTTTTGAAACCTAGTAGTAGTCACATAGTCACTATGAACGGAGTTCCAATTTCCTGGTCAAACCAAGTGAAATATCTTGGATTAATACTTGACCAAAAATTAACTTTTAAAGATCACATTGAGGGCATTCAAGCTAAATGTAACAAATATATTAAATGTTTGTATCCTCTTATAAACAGGAAATCCAAAGTTTGCCTGACGAATAAACTTCTAATATTTAAACAAGTTTTTAGACCGGCCATGCTTTACGCTGTGCCAATATGGTCTTGTTGTTGCACTACCAGGAAAAAAGCACTTCAAAGGATTCAGAACAAAGTTCTGAAAATGATTTTGAAGTTGTCTCCCTGGTACAGTACTACCGAGGTACATAGAATTTCGAATGTTGAGACTTTAGAACAAATGTCCAACAAAATAATTAATAATTTCAGGCAAAAATCGTTGCAATCCTCAATTGCAACGATTAATTCCCTTTATACTTAAATAAGATTTAGTTTTAGTTTTTAGTTTTAAGATATCAATTGTTATACTGACATGCAGGTTAAAAAACCTGTTTAAAATACTGAATTGCCAAGACAAGAACAATGTAAAAACACTTATATATATATATCATAACAATTAAGGCTGGTACGTTACTGCAGTAACTGGAGCACCTAGGTTAAAATGAAATGTAATTTATTTTGAAATTGAAACAAATAAAGAGTTAAAAAAAAAATTGATTTTTCAATTCATTTACTTGGTAAAGCTCATCTGTGTTAGATATCTTTTAAAATTGGAAAAAGATCATCTACTTCGAACGAAATG
This sequence comes from Ochlerotatus camptorhynchus, assembly GCF_037179485.1. NCBI lineage: Eukaryota > Metazoa > Arthropoda > Insecta > Diptera > Culicidae > Ochlerotatus > Ochlerotatus camptorhynchus. Next base: position 2,723,375 of record NW_027040943.1, read on the forward strand.
CAAAAAAAGGCAGATGGACGGTAGTTAATCATCTAATGGTTGTAATCTGCAATGTTGCTAATGGTCACATTTTCCATTGTAAAACACAACAGTAGTAAATTAGAAACTGACGCCGATATGACTCACCAAACACATTTTCCCAAGTTTTGCTTTATGACGAAGAGTGTCTACACACTATATAATTATTCCATCCAAATTCAATATTAATGTGGGGTAGGTCCAGTTATGGCTACACGTTTCAATTATGGCGTGTTCCAATTATGTCATTTGAGAATTCCATTGGTCATAATTGAAACACAGCATAATAGGAACGTATAGCCATAGCCATGGTACACATACCCGATCCCATTGAATGTAAATAAGCTTAACCCTATATGTAGAACACAAATAATATTATATTTGTCTTGTAGCTTGAATTGGACTTAGCTTCTTCAAACAATTGACATATACATTTCGAGAATAGTATTGTCACAAAGGAAATGTTACTAAAACTACTGTGGAACTTGGCTTCACTATTCAACGGTTCTGTATTTTTCTATTCAGTTGCTTAAAATTTGGATTTTTTGATAAATTTAATCCGATTTTCAATAGTTAAATAAAAAAATTGTGATATTTGCAGCATCTTATGTTGTTTCTTTGTTCGTTAGATTGAATTGAAACTCTTTATTTGTTTCGCTTATACACGTACACTGTACTACCAATGCCAACGGAACAATTTCTGGCGTGAATCAGTGATTTAAAAGATGCATGTCACTTGGTTCTACTTGTTATCGATGGCGGGGATGATATTTATTGGGATATGATTGGTATTGGTGCAGTAAAGCAGATAAGTTGATTTGTTCGTTCCAAAAAATAAAAGTTTGCTCATACGGACAATCATATCACAAGCAGTAATAGTATTGTTGATTGTTCTGGTATGAAGGAAAAGGGATAGGAACTTATATCGGAGGAAAATCGAGATCAAAATCAAAAGAGGGAATGTGTGTATATTTATATATAGAGAGAGAAAACACTAGCGTTTGTGAGTGGGGTTTGCGGAAGCCTTCTGTCCAAACCGAACTAAAGTTGTTACAAACACAAAGAACTTAATAGTATAAATAGTACGTTCAAAAATACCAACTTATAGAACTGAATATTTCAACCAAAGAGTTACCAGTGAAGCAATAAAGCTTTAGTCAAATATCGATATTCAAGCAAGGCTTTATTATATATGGGGTCGGTACGGGGGAGTTGAATTCATTTCTAGGGGTAATTAGCACGCGCATCTATTTGTGGATGATAAGGCTATGCCACAAATTGATTGGCTGAACCGTCAGGAAAAACGGTAATTAAAAGATAAATTTTGTGGAAATATTTTCATTCCGATTAAGAACACAGCTTTGTCAGGAGAAGAGAAAGAAGAATGGAAAGAGTTGAGATTGGAAGCAATTTGAATGCTCTACGGCTACTTTGAATCCAACATCTACGGCATGCGAGCTCTACCGACAAAAACAACGAAAAACGAACACAAACAAAAGAGAAATAACGGTGTATAGGAAAGAGACTTTAGAATAGATAGATAGAAGACAGTTTCGGCGTGAGCTTCGAAGGAGGAAACGGGAAGGAAACGATACAGAGAAAGATCAAGCGCCTCCGCTGGTTCTTGGATCTGAGAAACTCAGAGAGCTGTTCAGTTCTAATAACAAGTGGATTAAGTAGGAGGTTTTCCAGATAGAGATTGGGAAGGCAACAGAAGATTGAAAGAAAAGAGAAGAGACATAAGAGAAATAAAAGAGAAAACAAAGAAAGGTGGTGCAGAAAACAATTACCTGGTGATCGGCCGCAAACCCACTGCGTGCCAAAGCAACTGGGAAGGGACACACAATGGTGGTTATAATTGCGCGTATAAGATTAAATATATATGTATGCATCGTAAGATTTTGAAAGAAACGAATGCAGGAACGGGTGCAGTGTTGCAAACAGTGGCATGACTTTACTTTACCTTTTACCTGTAACGACGCAGTGAACTTCACCTCGGCCGCTGGATTGCTGGCGACGCACGTGTAATCACCGGAATGTGCCGCTGAGAGGGAGGGAATATTGAGGAGGGACGAATACTGATCGAGAGTGGACACGTTGGCACCGAGCATTGAGGACAGCGGTTCACCGTCCTTGAGCCACTTGAAAGACATTGGCTGATCACCTTTGGACACGCCGCAGACGGTTCGCGTTCGCATGCCCTCGGCCAGGCCATCTTGGAAGATGAAAGGCTCGATATTGGGAGGAACTGAGCATGATGGAGGTGTTTGTTTTTCAATGTGTTTGATTTTTACAATTGTTCCCACCGTACAGACACAGTAGTGGTAGTTTTAGTAGTAGTAGTAGTAGAAGTGGTAGTAGTGTGGTAGTAGAATACAACGGAAACGGAAAGAGAAAAGAAAAGAAAAAAAAAAACACACGTGAGTATTATTTGGTATTAACACAGCACGGTTACCGTTGACAAGCAGTGCCTGGCTGCCCTCGGTTTCGGATGCGGTATTGCGTACGACGCAGGAGTAGTTTCCAGTGTGATCAGCCGACAGGTTTTCGATCACGAGAATTGAGTTGTACTGGTCTACTTGGGTGACGGACATTCGGTGGTTTTGATCGACTGGACGGCCATCTTTTCGCCAGTTGATGGTGAGTGGGATGTCGCCTTTGATAACGGAGCAGGTTAACGACGCGCGGTCTCCGACGTTCAGTGACAGGATAGTCGAGTGGAAGGGGTTCAGCTTCGGGGGTACTGAAATTCATCAATGATCGTTAGGGTGAGCTGACAGATCTAGAGGTAGTTGGGTTCAAAAATTGATAAATTTTTCAGTCTACGAAAAATGGTTTATGCAGTTTCGTATTACCTAGGAAGTTTGAGGTAAAAGACGAGACAAATCAAGATGTCCATACTCTCAAACCCATGAACACATAAACGTATTTATTTCGAATGCAACCAAAACTAAAGCTACTCCAATTACCAGACAATAATATTTGCCGGTGTAAATGCCACTTTTGGTAATTATCACTAGAAATCAACGCTCTAAACCACTGTATCAACTTCAATTACCTAAGGAAACTATTTACGTACAGCTTATCGCTTAAAAGTGTGCTGTTTCATTAAGTCATCCAATTCTAGAATTTACACAACCTTCTATTTTAAATAAAAAAAGTACCCCGCGTTGATCTTCAAGAAGAATAGTGTTTGTTAGCAAGCATACCGTACTTCTGATTTGTAAAAGATTAATAAATAATTAGAAAAGTCTATGGTATCTTTTATAACACCTAGTGAATATCCTGGTATTTCTGGAAGTAATGTTGTTGTAAATTATGTTCTTTAATCTTTAAAAAAGATGGATGATATTCTTATTACGTGAAGATGAAAAAATAAGTTCAATCATGAGCTATGAAAGGTAATGTTTGGCGTTCATAAGGGCCTAACTGCGATGATCGATTCTCTTCATCAATTTTCTCTTTTGCTAACTCGGCTGGATTAATGTTTATCGGTAAATTTGATCTTGCTTTTGCTAGCTAATATAACCTTTTGATACACTGTATTGGCAAAATTTCGGAAAATTGGTTAACTTATCTGTAGTAATGTGAAGAGAAGATCGATAAAGATAATCGATCATCACAGTTAGGCCCATATGATTCTGATCACTAGATGTATAATATTTGTCGACAAAATATTACACCAAATCCATCCATCTTGCAGAAATTGGGCTAAGGCAAGTTTATATATAAAAAGATAATCATATCTACAAATCTCTCATCACTTAACACAAGAGACTTCGATTTGAAATTACAACTGAAATTGAGTACATCGCTCTTTTTTTTGTTTCAGAATTTGACATACAATCGACGTATGCCGTCGACCGAGATAGGCAATATTTCATTAATGGTGAAGGTTTCAGATACCCTGTTTTTCCTGCTAAATCCCACCTCCATATACATGGCGATCTGTCAGCTCTTGATAAAAAAGATCATTCATCTGTGACCGCCTCCAAACTTCGGTCACCAACTAACCTATCACAGTAACTTCACCACTCCGCCTGGCGCTGTGGCCTTGTTTGTTCCGTGCCCAGCAAGTATAGACGCCCGAATCTAATGACTTTTGCACCTCCTTGATTTCCAACGTTCCATCCGTTTGAACCTTTTGCCGCATATCTTCTGGCAGTTCTCGTCCTCCGCGTTCCCAATGGATTTCTTCGATGGGATAGCCGGCAACGGGGCATTTAAGGTACAACGTTTGCCCGGCTACAGCGGTCACCTTGGGTATCAGTCGGATGTATGGCAATCCTATTTAGTCAATAGTCAATATTATGATTACATCGCTGTTCCGAAAACAATACTACCAACTCACCATAGATGTTCAACCGGGCCGAATGGGACGTCTTTCCAGCTCGGTTTTCCGCTACGCACGAATACTCTCCTCCGTCTTCGACCATGACGTGGCTAATGTTCACGTGCGATATCACATCCCCGTGCACCGTAACGTACTGACCAATCATGAATCTGGAATAAAAATCAAAACAAAAGTTTTCCTCAATATAACACGCACGTACGTCAATCTTAGCAATTCAAACAATCAAGAAACCCACAAGACCAACAAATCCTCTTTCAATTTCATCACGAAAACAAAATTGAAAATCCGATCTCAAGTGTTATTACCTTCACTGTTGTTCGATCCGAAGATTCCTTTCGACCGAAAAGCACACAGAAGCACTCTTAATCTTGATCCCTTGGCCGTTCGTGGTCGTCGAAACAAATATAAAAATTTCCCCATACGAAGCGAATCCACGTGGAAGAAGTGGAGATGCGAGAAGACATAATGAATTCAGAACTACGACAATCCGGCTGGTCCGTGTCGAATGAAATATTAAAGTTTAATCTTGTGTCTCTATAATTGGATTCAGGGTTGCGTCTCAGTGGTCACAAAACTTTCAGCAACGGTATTTCATATGGCCGCCGGTGTGCGTAGGTAGGGGACTCTTGTGACAATATAGTCCACTCTTTTGTTATTTTCGGAGACACAATTTTCAATTGCACAAAGGCAACTGAATGCTTCAAAGCTACAACAGAGAAACTTGTTTAAACAATTATTTTCGTGTTACCATAGGTATCTACCGTATCTACAGGCCGAGGCAATTTGCAGAACTTTTCCCTGATTGTAATTAATGTTGTTAAATTAAAGTATATTTTTTCATATGTAATAATTGCAGCTCGCTCACCCCTCGACTGTAATCAAATGCATGTTGGTTTACTTTTCTGACGTTAGGCGGTGTGTCAAACACGAAGTTTCTCTTCCCTTCTTGGATAATCGAAGAGTGAACTATATTGTTAATATAGTATACAGTGCCTTCCCGTTTTTGGCAACACGACTTCATCAACTAATTATTTTTTTCAAATTAGTGAGATGGAATTCGGTTGAGACTTGTAAACGTATGCTTGTTGCTACATCATCTTCTTCTTCTTTGGCTATATTACGTGCATACTGGGACTTTTTGTTGCAGTAGGTCAAAAGAAAATGATTGATAACTTTTTGCCAGAAGTCCAGTAAATTTGCGGTCTTGAACAACGTTGTTGTGCATATTTTTTCCAATCACAATCTCGTTTGATCAAAATTGATAATTTTTTTTTTTAATTTTGAAAAGCAACAGAATAGTTTTGCTGTATTAATTTAAATAAAACATATTATTTGATTTAAATCCAAATACCTATCTCAAATATTTTTAGGAATTAAAGTCTATTTGATGTTAATTTTGAATAATTGATGACATTTTGCGATCACTTACGCATTTTTTTTTGGAAAAAATCATTAAGAAAATCATGTATTTTTTTTTCAAATTTCATGTTTTATGTACTATAGTACAATAAAAATAATAGCATTGACCAGGAAAAGATTGAATTGATTAGTACCGATCGAGGAAAAATGATGAAAAATATCTTGTGAACGAATGTTTAAAATGTGATACTAATATGGCAAGTTTTATAAAACTTTTAATATCTCAGTTGATTTTTTATTTTGTCGTCAATCAGTGTTGACCGTTTTACAGTAGTGCTGTTGCCTTACATGCTATTTTAAAACATACGTTTTATTTGAAATTTTCAATAAATGTAGACTACACACACTAACTTTAGATTACTGGAGTCAGTAAAATTTTACTGGGTTTTTGAATTGCGGATCGCCCAGTAATCATCACAGCAAAAATTTGCATTACCGAACTGTCCGTAAAGTCAATCTGTCAAAAGTAACTGTTTATTCAGTAATTGGTTCGAGTTGCATATACTGGAAAACCCAGTATTTTTTTTTTCGTTTATTTTGCTGCAATTTAACTGACAAGACAGTTATTTTGTTCATTCTTGTACCGTGTTACCCAGTTATATTAAAAGTTTTGTCAGGAGAAAAAAACTATTTAATTTTAATAATAATAAGATACCCGGGAGGAAAACCATTTATTGCATTTATTTTGAATTGCATTTTATTTTTCTCAAATTTTCAGGATACTGATAAGAAACAACAACAACCATAAAATCAATCCAAAGTACGGAGAAACTTTTCACCCGTAGGTAGTTGTTATATTTCCAACCCCCATCAATACTTTCCGTCGTTCATGTTTTATTTCAAATTTTCACAAAACTGCGCGATAAAACACTTGCTCCCGGATTTTACTGATGCTAAATGGCGGCGGGAATGAAATTGACAGGTTAGAGTTTTACAATTCGTGGTCAGTAAAACAAGGTGGCTATTTTTCTGACCAGTCAGTAAAAAAATAAGACTTCTTTGTGCACAGTAATTATTTTTACTGACTTTTCGTGAAATCTCAAAAATTTGGGAATTAACGACTATCTCAGTAAATATATATTCTGTGTACAGTATTTTGCATCAAACGATACCGAAGTTCAGTTTGTGTTTTACAGAACGTCGGTTATTCACCAGATTTAAACTGAATTTTCAGCAAATCTTTCGTTTTACCGTGCAAGCCCAGTACATTTTTTTTCCTCTGTTCGGGACATGCGACCAGTAATTTGATCTATTGTAGTATATCCCGTGTCCTTAGTTTAGTGCATGTCGTTTTACTCCATCACTATTGAGAAATGATGAAGTATTCGGTTTTGATACAGTTGTCATTCTTGCCTTCATCGCACGGAATCGATTCTAACTGAAAGGTTCCGCTATTTATACCCTTCGGAGTGTTGAAACACCCTCCAAAGGCGCGCCCCTTTGTCAGTCAAAATTGGATTCCTTAACAACAAAAACAAGCTATGAAACCGATAATGACCATGCATCAGAACCCTAGTCTTAACCACTTCAAACTAGGGAACAACGAATAGAAGATTAGGAATCACATACATAGGTGAATACTAACTAACTCATTTTTTCCTTGTTTCAAGATCATCCTAGGTCCAGGCAACCCGAGGACTTATCACTATCAACAAGGCATAAAAAGTAACAAGGACTAAGATGTGTTCCTTTGATTACTGAAAAAAACCTGTTCCCCTAGTTTGAAGAAGTCAGGACTAGGAATCGGTGGTAGATCTTACATCCCGTAACGTACGACGAAAAGGTGATCTACCCACGTTACGGGGCATTTTTACCATAATACGTTCTGTGTTACGTTCGTTCGAAATACATTTCGAGTTCTTAACAAGCGTGATCGTACGTAAAAATTTAAGCTTGCTAAATAAAGATTGCTAAGGAAATCATGGAAATGTCTCTTCGTTTCTTAAGTGTTTCAATGTTTATCAACATGCAACGGGACTCATAAGAAGGAAGGGGAAAAGAGGTCCAGCCTAGTTTCCTAAGAGCAAATAACAAACACTGTTTTTGAACTGATTCTATACGATTTAAATAAGTTTCATGGTATGGAGCCCAAACCACACTGCAATATTCCAGAATTGATCTCAGGTAAGCTATATAAAGCGTTTTGATGGTATATGGGTCTTTAAAATGATAAATAAACCTTTTAATGAATCCCAACATACTATTTGCTTTGTGAATTGTGGTATTCACATGATCTTCAAATGTCAACTTCAAGTAAAGCATTACAAGAAGTCCCTAATTTTATCGCACCTTCAAACCAGCTGGCTTCCTAGAGTACATGTAAAATCTAGAGTAGCGTGTTTTCTGGAATAAGATATAATATTGCTTTTTTTTACATTAAAGTCCAGCAGACTTTTAGCGCACCAATTGTAGAAAACATCAATTTCATTTTGAAAATGTAGCAAATCAGAATTGTTAAAGATTTCCATGTACAGTTTCGTATCGTCAGCATATATGAGCACATTTAAGCGATTTAACCCAAACTTCACGTCATCCACAAATAAAATAAATAATAAAGGACTTAAATGAGATCCCTGTGGAACTCCCGAGGCAGCATTAACTGGCGAGGACATTTTTCCTTTAAAGCAGACCATCTGTATTCTTTCTGTCAAGTATGATCCAATCCATTTTAAAAGTGTACTTGTCATACCTAAACGTTTTAATTTAAAAAGAAGTAAGGGAATGTCCACTCTGTCGAAGACCTTACTAAAGTCAGTGTATAAGGTTTCAACGGTATTACCTCTATCCATTGATTCAATAGAAAAATTACAAATTCCAAAAGATTAGTAGACGTTGACCGACCTTTAAAAAAAAACCATGTCGATTATTTGAAATGCGATGCTTAACCTGGTTAAATATTTTCTGGTTAACAATTGCTTCAAACCGTCTGACCGTTTGCCAGATTTAAATATTGGGACTATTGAAATGTAGCATTCACAGCAATAAGTACACCACCACCTGATTTTTTCCTGATAATGATAAATCGCGGTCACATCGAAATACACTAAATTTACTACCAAAGACCTCTTCGCTATTAATACTGTCAGACCAACTAGTTTATGTTCCAATTATTATATCATATGTGCAGACGCTTATTTTATTTCGAATTTCATTTATTTTATACGCACTACGCATACGGTTAAAATGTTGGCAATAGACACTTAAAAAAGAGCTACTTGATAAACTAGCGACATGGTCACTTACGTCGTGCTGGTAAGGGGGTGAAGTTGATGCATACTGTCCAAAATCCCTCAAGTTATGTGAGATGCCATGATCCTCGGGCTCAGCTGTGTTGTCATATTCACCTTAGGTGAGTGCGTCAGTTGTGCCGAAAACACGCATGTCTACATGTGCACGGCTGACACGATGTGGAGGAAGACCGGTTACTGGGTACGAGTTTATAGTTTCCCTTTTTTCAAACTGCATCGCAGGTTGATAATTAACCGGTGATCTGATAGGAACTGTTGTTTTTGTTATTGATGTTAATGATATCCTGGTCGTTATGTAGAATGATGCTCCGGTGGCCGAAAATGTTTCTGTGATTGGCACTGTAACCGTTGTCGGAATTCATGTTCCGATGATTACGAGGATTTAAACTGTTGCTGTGTATGTTGTTCCTTGTGTTAGAACAATTTCGTGCTGTGTTTTGTTTTCTTTGCCTTCTTGTTTTTTCAGCATGTTTTTGTTGATTTAGCCGTCAATTTGCGTGCGTCGTAATCTGACCAGTCTCCAGACCCAGTCCAGATCCTCCTCGTACACAAAATACGCCACCCTGAGTCATTAACGTTTTGCTAATTGTGAGGGGGTCAGGTGATGGTGATATCACTTTGTATCGAAAGTCAGGCGTATTAAGTGTGACATAGTTAATTTGGGCACAGACAAACAGACGTAACTCTTCATTGTGTATCTTCGTTCACGCATTTAACGGTTGATTTAAATATTATCAGTCCCGCGAACTACTCGCTGCAGCGCTGGTATCGGATCACTTTTACGTTTCTATACATTCTATAGAACTTGTATGCAATATTGTTTGCGAGTTAGCGAGCAAGCTTGTTTTCCACGAGAAGCCCGAGAGATGTCGTTACTGAGGTCCTATGTTTTGAGATATTATGTTTTCAAGAAAAACTTTTGCCAATACACACCGATAACGATTTCAGCTCTTCTAATACAATACATTGCAACAGTAGAGCATAGGTCAGAAGTTATTTTGCTGATATTTTTCAGCTCGTCCTTGAGATATTTTAGGTCTCCGGAAATTTGTGATGTCATTTTTGAAAATTTTTCTATTGAAGCTTTCATCGCTATGTCAAATAGCACTTACGTTGTCAGTAAAACCACTGCTTCCAGTTGCCGTCAGCTGTTTTTTTTTATATTGACGAGTAAAGCATCGAGCTTCATGGACAATGTCAGCATTATTTGGATGAATCGTGGAGCGATGAGTCACCTCAGTGTTTTTGTTGACTTGGTCGACCAGCCGCGCTTGTTGCTCCACAAGCGCGTTGAACTCAAAACTAGCCGTGATCATACTTTGGCATGAGCTACAGCATGGTAACACATATGACGAAATGTTGATTGTCTTGTCTCTCTTGCGAATTGAGCTCCTCTGAACAGGCACAGGTTCAGATAACCCTAGGCAGGCTGCGTAGAATTGACGCGGGCATCCACCACATTTCTACATGCCGGAGTCAGCGGAAGAATCCACAGCACAAATTTCACAGCTCATTTTAACGCCATCCGAAAAAAAAACGAAATTAAAACGCACGCGGCTAGGAGCGACTGAAAAACGCGTCCAGTGTGAGTTCTCGATGAACATTTCAAATGGTCCTATCTGCTTTGATCGATTCTCTTCATCGACTTTCTCTTTTCATAACCACTGCTATGCAAACAGATTTTGCGCTAATTCTACCACATAGTTTGATAAAGGAGGTTCTTATCTAGCGTCCAAAACGTCAAATACAACAGGGAAAGGTTTTGTAGCTGTGTTATTGACGAAAGAGAAAGTTGAAGAAGAGAATCGATCAAAGCAGATAGGACCATTTGAAATGTTCATCGAGAATTGACGATTGACGACCGAAATGAAATGAAGACCGAAAAATGTTTCCGGCAACTTTTCATAAAATTCTACCTCAACGTTCTACATCTTTGCCCAAGACAGCAAACATCTATCTTGCAATTGGCTGCCATTTTTATCCTCCAAGTTGAAGTCTTAACTAATTTAAGAAACTTCCCTCAAGATGTCAACTCAATTGGATGCAATCCCAGAGCGTTATTTTTTTTGACGTAGGATTACGTCTTTCGGAAACATATTGGGGGTGCAATTTCAAAAAAACCAAAATCAACCGCGGGACGAAAATAGGTCAGGTTTTGACCACATATACCACTGTCAATAGCAAATGAATTTTAATTCTAAATAAGCCAAAGAATTGGGAATTTATCTACCAATCTGCTAAATTGAACACTTTATTAATTTTCAATAGGTCACTATTGAAAAATACACAAATGTCCAAATGTTGCAATGGTGATCAAAATTATAACCGATTACCTGCAAACAGCGCATTCCCTAACACAGATTTAAAAATCGAATTCGATCCTGTCTCACTGAACGGTGCTCATTCAATCACCGTGTGTGGTGGTGTCCGGTCGTCAACGTCAGCAGCAGCAGCAGTGATTAGCGTGTGGCGTACCCCACGAAAGGCAGCCTGCAAGCAGTGAGCTGCAGAGCCCACACGAGCACCCATAGAAGGAGGAAGAAGCCGCTGGATCGAAATCAGTTTCCTCGTGAGTAGCTGTGGGTCATTTATGCCAAGCGTGTCAACCTTGCTCCAAACAATTAACAGCTCGCCAACCACACCCCAATAGCTCAGCATTACACAACCATCACGACTAAACGGTCCTTTTCAGGACTACCACAAATTTGTTAAAGAGTATGTTTTGGATATTGTAAAGGTTATCAATCGGATGTCAGTTCCCGCAAGCAGCTAACTATCAAAACTCAATCTGGTCTATAGAAGGTGTGGAATTGTAGGCCTGAATGTATTGGTGCAATTCGTTTTTCACTAGGTTTTCATTTCGATTCGCACGATTCGTTTACTCAGTCACCCTTGTAGTGGCGTCATAATGTTTGTTTCGATCGGCATAGGAAATTAATAAGAATTATAGAATTTGTGTATGTTACCAAAATTTTTGAATGGTCTGCCACTAAATGTTGAGATAATTAATTGATTATTGAATATCACACTGTGTATACCATGAAAAAGCAGCCTGTTTGTGAGTTCCATATAATATACAGTTCGCCAGCCTTATCCGTGTTGAACACCCTAATAGATCAGCATTACTCAACCATCACGAGAAAACGGTCCTTTTCAGGACCACCATAAATTTGGTAAAGAGTATTTTTTTACGTAGGATTACGTCTTTCGGCAACATATTGGGGGTCCAATTTCAGAAAATCAAATTCGACCGCATTACGAAAAGAGATCAGGTGTTGATTACATACATATAACTCTGTCAATAGCAGATGGATTTTAATTCTAAACAAGCCAAACGATTGGAAATTTAGCTGGCAAATTGCTACAATGAACACTTTATTAATTTTCAATAAGTCACTATTCAAAAATACACAATGTCCACCTGTTGCAATGGTGATAAAAATTATCACCGATTACCTGCAAACAGCGCATTCCCTAACACAGATTTAAAAATCGAATTCGATCCTGCCTCACTAAACGGTGCTCATTTAATCACCGTGTGTGGTAGTGTCCGCAGCAGCAGCATCAGTAGCAGCAGTGCTTTCGGCGTGTGGCGTTGAACATCGTTATCCTGTACACCACGAAAGGCATCCTGAAAGCAGCGAGCATCCATAGAAGGAAGACGAAGCCGCACCGCGATCGAAATCAGTTTCCTCGTGAGAAGCTGTGGGTCATCAATGCCTAGCGCCGTCAACCTTGCTCCAAACAATTAACACATCGCCAACCTCATCCGTGTTGAACACCTTAATAGCTCAGCATTACTCAACCATCACGACTAAACGGTCCTTTTCAGGACCAGCACAAAATTGTTAAAGAGTATTATTTGGACATTTGTCGAGGTCATCAGTTCCCGCAACCAGCTAGCTATCAAGGCTCAACCTGTCTATATAAGGTGTGGAATTGTAGGCCTGATTGTATTGGTGAGATTAATCATATCGTCCGGCCATTTTGATGATGATGATGATGATGGTCCCACCTCTTACCCCTACAAAGGTTTGAGCTGGACGATTTATCTTTAAGATAATTGAATATGACATTTTAACCAGGTTGGCAAACAAAATCGAACTGGTTTCAGTTACAGATATAGATTCCCTCTAAAGTTTACAGTTGCTTCACAGCGATATAAATGTGGAAAAGCTCAGGCGTCCACCTCTTAGTTCGCCTTTTTGTCCACCTAAAATATTCATAAGTATTACAAGCAATCAAGAGTTAATGAACAATCAACAAAGCATCCTATTACACTAGTAACCCCGCAATCTGATGCTATCATAATTTTCAGCAATGTCAGGAATGCTCACGAACCCCTAACATTTGCCAGAAAACTTACTACTAACTCAAGGTATCTTTCAAATAAGCTTCAAAATTGCATTTTTTTTATCAAATGTTAAATTCAGTCCTCTATATCCGTAATACGCGCGCGAGGCTCAAACCTTTGTAGACTACTATTTTTTTAAATTAATCTACTATTAAATCAAATATTTAAAATCCATCATCACCCTCGTGGCGAACAGATATAGTTTTTGCAGTGCTACAATAATTATTAAAAAGTCGTTATGACAGCTATCCATATAAAATAATCCGTTAGAGATAACTTCGTCAAGATACATAATTTGTCAATTCATAAAAAAATCACTGGATAACTGTTCAAAAGACAGTTTTAACGTGTGAAATGCAGTGTCTTTTAAATTCTGTAAGTGTTGCTAAACGTTTGATATGTCTAGGCATCGAATTGAAAACATTTATTCCTTTATAATATAATGAATTTTGTGAAGCACAAGTCAAGAAATGTGGTGTTCTTATTTCAACCGCGTTTCTAGTATTATATCTATGAAAGTCACTTCCTCTTTCAATTCGATCACACAAATATCGAGGCAGCAAACCGTTAACTACTTTAAAAATGAACACCATAGTCAAATATACAATTCTTTGCTTCACCGACAACCATTGTAAGGCGTCTAACATCAAAGTTGAGGAAGTGAATCTATTACATCTCAAAATCAAACGCATTATTTTATTCTGCAAGCGCTGTAATCTCGATATTTGTGTTGCATTGGCCAGAAATAAAATGGAAGGGCAAAAGTCAAGATGAGGAGAGATGATTGATTTGTATAGCTGTATTTTACTGGCAATAGTTAAATCGTTTTTCAGTCGACATAGAATTCCATACTTCTTGGCAATTTTCTTGATGACATTGTCAATGTGAGAGTTGAACTTAAGTGTGTCATCAATAATCACGCCAAGATATTTAATCTCCCGAACGCGATCAATAGTCTCATCATCAATTACAACAGAGACGTTCTCATTTACTCGATTCCGCGAAATTACCATAAATTTAGTTTTACTTGTATTCAATTTTAACTGCTTATACTTCAACCATCTACTTAGAGAACGCAAATCTTCATTCAAGTGTAAAACGGCATCATCTAAATCCTTAGCTGCAATGAATAACACAGTATCATCTGCAAAAAGATTAATGTCGCAAAATCGTAAAACACGTCGCAAGTCATTAATATACATAATAAATAACAGGGGCCCTAATACACTTCCCTGGGGCACTCCAAGGTTATTCCCCACGGGACTGGAAACAGAATCATTAAAAACAGTCCGTTGAGTTCTGTCAGACAAATAGCTTTCAAACCATTTATATGCAGTACTCGTAATTCCAAAGCGCTTGATTGATCTTAACAATAAGGGCCTAGAAATTGTTTCAAAAGCGCGTTTAAGATCCAAAAAAACAGCAACAATCGTATCTTTACACTCCAAGTTATTTTTCCACTTCGCTAATACCAAATTCAACGCGGTTTCACAAGAATGACCTTCCCGATATCCCGATTGTTCTGGTATCCACAAACTATTACTATTTAAATACTCCAACAGCTGACCTTTAACAACAAGTTCTAAAATTTTCTCTAATGTGTGCAACATGTTGATGGGACGAAACTCTTCGGCTTTAATCGTTCCAGCAACTTTTTGAATAGGGACCACTAAGGATTCCTTCCATATTTGTGGCACATGTCCAGTTTGTAATGATTCATTAATAAGGTCCAGCAAGATGTGGCCAATGACATGAAAGCAATCTTGAATAACTCTAGCATTAACATTATCTACTCCAGCCGATTTTCCTAATGAAAAACAAATAACTCTAAGTTCATCTAATTTGATTGGGTGAAAAACTTCAAATCTACAACTACTATTAACTGGCTGTTTTATTTCGTCAGGTTCATCGACCAATTCAATAGATTGATTAATCAATGAAACGCTATCTACGAAATAATCATTAAACTTAGCTGCAATTACTTGTTCTGACTGTTCTAATGTGCCATTAAAAGTTATGGACCGCGGTTTGCAATTACTAGGTTTTAATAAAGATTTCAAAATTTTTCATAACTCTTTGCTGTTGTTTTGATGCTGATCAATCTTCCTTTGAACATATTCACAACGAGTTTTCTTTATTGATTGTGAATACTTATTACGCGCGATTGTGTACCTAGTCCAATGATTGTCATTATTAGATCTTCAAAACTTTTTGTACCATTTGTCCCTTTTCCGTTTAAGACGCAAAAGATCCAAATTGTACCAGCTGTTCGAGTTTTTCAAAGAAACAAACTTTTGCTCAACTAGTTGATTGGTACACGTTTTCAAAGCGTTATTAAGAACAGCTGTAGATTCATCTAAGTTACCGGCCGTGAATGGAAAATCCAGGCTTCTCTCAACAAGATTCGAAACAGCTTGCTTCGAATATTTCCTCCAGCACTTCAATTTTACAAAATTATCGTTATCGTTAACATGGTCTAAGACATTAATCACTAAGGTCTCATGATCGGTTATTTTCAAATCAGTATCCGTAACTGAACAAATGGAATCAAAATTGGAATAAACGTGGTCAATTAAAGTTCTACTGTGCCTGGAAATACGCGTATACTCATTTACCGTTTGCTTTAAATTAAAAAACTCAGCTAAACGCTTCAAATGATTCGAATTATGGTTATCACGCCAATTAATATTAAAATCACCAGCCAATATATTTAATTTACTAGAATCAAGGAATGTCTCAAACCAGTTCTCTAAAACTTCAACAAAACGCTGGTCACTAGAACTGGGAGAATGATACAAAACACCATAATTACCCATCTTCATGCCACGTACAACTGTAATGCCCAAGAACCAGTTGCCATCAATAACTTCGTTGGTACGAAGGTTGAATTGAACTGATTCTTTGACAGCAACACCGCCAGTGTGTCTAGAATGTCATAAACATGCAGCAACAATATATCCCGGAATACTATACTGATCAAAAGCTTCAGTTTCTACAATATGAGTTTCAGATAAGAAAACTAAAAGAGGACGTTTTTCCTCAACAATCTGACGTAATGCTACGTAGTTTGTTGACAACCCCGCAATATTCAAGTATAAAAAATCGAATTGATTCACATTCCTGGAACTTGGCTGCTATTTCTTGAAACGCAAGCTGCTTTTCTTCTGATCAAAAAGTCTTTTATAGAGCAAACATTCCGAGCTAAATGCGGCATGGTTGACGTCTAAGTTCATTTTTCGTTCTTTATTCATTTTCAAACAATTAATACATTTCAATACAGTTGACGTACACTCCGACGTTTTGTGTTGTTGGCTGCATCTAGAGCATCTATCACAATTTTTGCAATCCATGCTCTTGTGCCCAAATTCTCCACATTTGAAGCATCTCAACACATTAATCGCGGGAACTATCGAGCACCGATCAAACCCTACATTTACTTTTTTCGCACATAACAAACATTTATAAGTATCGACATCGACTTCAATTACAACACTAAACTTGTTATAAGTGAAGCGTGGATTTTCAAACATGTTCACTACTTTAACATCATTTATAGCGATGTCTTCATTTTGACTTTTTAAGTAGTCAATGAAGACATCGGAGGAAAACTGATCGCTCATGCCCACTATTTTCAATCTTGGCACCGAAGTGGGAACAACAGCACTATATTGTTCACCCAGATTGCTTTCAATACCAGTTTTTATATCATTAAGATTAGCTCCTGTTGCACACTCAACAATAATAGAGCCATCTTTACCATTCCTAAAATTACTGATTTTGTGTGTTTTTGGATCCAACTGAGTTTTCAAAAACTTACGAGTATCTTCGCAAGCTTGTTTGGACTCTTTTGGTTTGATCACAATGACCGGACGAGTCTTACGATTACTCTGTTTGTTACTGTTACTGTTACTTTTCCAGAGACGGAGCTGTTTCGCTGGTAGGAAGTTATAAAAATCCACATATAGAATTTGAAAGAAGTGGAAATAATTAATAATCCTACGTCAAATCTACGGTCGAGTCTTGGATACAACCTCTTACTTTTTTTCTTGCAACATTCCATTTCTGGCCCACTAGTGCCTTGGGAGAATAAATAGTTAGTTAAAATTTATAAAAAAAAAATATAACCTACCTAATTACAGAAGAAATATAAGATCTGAATGGGTACTCAAACCATACTTTTTTACCTGTGTACACCTATGCATCTAACATTGGCCAAGGCAGGGCTAGTTTTCCTTAGATGAGTCTCATCGTCACAAAGTTCAGCTATGCATTATCCCAAAAATTTAAATTAGTTAAAACTTTGTCAATCGTGTTGGCACCCACTGCTTCTTTGGTAGGTAGTGCCAAGGGTTACATATTCAGTTGTGAGGATGATTTTCGGGGGATACAAGTGGTTGTAACTGGGAAAAAGCCATATCGACAGTTGACGCAAGGAATAGTGTACACCTCAGCTTGTTAACAGTCAAAGTTCTTCCTTCCAGTTTCCCCAGTGGATTCTTCCTACGAGTTTGATCCAGATTTAGTAATTCTAAAGGAAGGTGAAAGTTAGTTCGGATAACAAGCTTGCCGCTTGACGAACAGGTCTCTGTCTCGTTTGGTAAACGAATAGTGTAGGCGGGGATGCAGGAACTTTTCTCACATAGTGTGAATTAACTTTTGAAGATTATGGTCCGCCTTGTGCTGCGCAGACAAGTGTGCTACTAAATGAATTCAAATAAAAGCAGTTTTGTGGTAATTTCCTTTTAAACTGTTCTCGGTGATGGGTTCTGAAGTGGAAGTTACCGTTTCCGTTGTAATTGGTTGAAAGTTAAAAAAAGGGATGTGGGAGACAGTGCTCTTATGTATCTGTTGAGTGGATTGTGTCACGCTCTAGAACTTTGGGCTTATTATTACACAAGCTGTCGAGGAGGGCCTGGATTCGTTGAAAGGTTAACTGAAATGTTGTATGCAAGCTGTTGTTATTTTTTCTTAAATTTTGTCCTAAAATTACTTCCAAAATTTGTAAAACTTATTTTTGATTTGTGATTAAAATAATTGGACATAAGCAAGTGCGACTTAAATGTTTAAAAATACTCCACGGAGGCGAGTATCAGCAAATTGTTTCATAAAGAATGTATTCACAAGATATAGGCCTTTGTCCAAAACGTAAACAAACCAGAAAATGAATTTTAAATTTTTCCGCCACCATTCAATTCATATTTAAGAAAATTGAAGTATTTTAGGCATTTATATTGTTCAAAATAACAATAGTAACTGTATCTCAGTATACAACATCCAAAATATGCGAAAAGCTTTCAAAAATATATGAAAATCGATAACAATTTAATTTCATAAATTAATAAGCTTTTTGTGAATCTTTCAATGGATAGGCCCTTTTTGTTAAGCCGTTGTGCTTGTCATCACAAATGGTACGCCCTTTGCTAAGCCTTTTCGCAACGTCAAATAAATTCAAAACAAATCATCGGCCCTGCCTCAACCAGTAGGGCCTAGCTTTGGTTTGAAAATTTTCAATCATTGGCCCTTTTACGTCACTAGGCTTATCAAAGAAATGAAATAAATGAATGGTTGGCCGTTTTAGCGTGCGGGCCTATTAATGAATCGAAAAATTTCGTTGATCGGCCGTTTCGAAAATCGAGTTACTTTTAATAATTTTTCTCGATTATGCGGAACTTTCCTACACGATTAGTAGCTATCAAGCGGTGCTAAAGAATGGTATCAAAACCCGATTTGTTTACATTTTGGACATAGGCCCATTTCAAATGTTACTCGAGAATTTTTCAAAAGTTGTAATTGGTGATTAATTACTGATAATAATCGAATGCCAGGGAGGCAATTCCAGCATCTGGAACCTATCGAACCCATCAACACATGGTTCGGAACCAACGGATTCACTTTCCTTCCGAAGGAAGACGTGACCAGAGATTCTTAAGCCTCAGAAAAATCCCAACGACGTCGGCTGGGATTGAACCCAGACACACTGGGGTGAGAAAGCAGTCACACTTAACACTCAACTAATGGCTTTGTCTAAAGAATTTTGTTTGCCATTGATAATAATGGAAGAGAAATGTGGGACAGGAATTTCCGGTATTCGTGTTTCTGCCTTTAACAGTGCCAATACCGGAAATATATGTCAAGAAACTAGCCAGCTGTGAATGCAACATAAACTAGATTCGATGCTACATTAGGTTAAACTCTTGATGCCTACTAATTGGCTACTGGACGATGGTAAGAAACCTAAGGAAATAATATGCGAAGGTTAACCTTAGACGTGCCTATAAGGTAAACCGGGGCAAGTTGAAACGGTTTTTCTTGTCATGATTTCCATTTCCATGACCAGATGTTTTTGCATCAACAGATTTGGGAAAATGTCTTTTATAAAGAAAAAATATCGGATTATAATTAATAACGAAGAAACTTACATTTTTATAAGGATACTTGCATGGTGTGTTTTATTACCCATAATAGTGGGGTAAGTTGAAACTAATATATTAGACCACTTTAGCGGTGGAAAAAATTATCGATTTTCTTCGTTTTCGTATAAAATAAGTTTTCGTAGACTTCATCAGCCCCCGAATGTGAATTCTAGTATTCCCCGAAGAACACGGTGAGTAGTTCAGTCCATATGGAAAAAAATATCCTTGAAATGCAATACATTCTATTGTTGACAATCAATCCTATTATAAGTGTATAGTATTGATCAAATGATCATAGTATTACCATAAAAGTTTACCACTGGCTATCTGTGGGCCGATACTTTTATAGTCGAGTTTTAGCACAAGCCACTGAAGATGTCTGCACATTGTAGACAAAATACGTGGAATTAAATGGATATTATTAATCCTTCTTTCTCTTTCTTTATACAAGTATTCCACAATAAGTCTTCACATTCATCAGAATAAATTTCTTTATTTTCATAATTTTCAACAATAGGAAAATATTCAAAGATATTGGATAAAACTTCTCAAAAATCAATTGTAGTTGCAGAACAACTTATGCAGGCAAAAATTGGCTTATGCAGCCAGGCTTGTTTCCACTCACTTGCTATAAAAAAATGATTATCGGGATTTTGTAATCATTAGATGTTATAATGTTTTGTACTTGTTAGATACACAGCAAAAAAATAATTTTAATATCACATCAAAGTGGATGCACTTCAATCGTGTCGAAAATATGGTGTAATATAACTTGCCAAAAAGGGCAAAATTATCATTAATACAGTGCATGAACTGACATTACGCTACTTTTACTGCATTTGTTTATTACTGTGACCATAAAAATTACATGAGATTTTCGACATGATTGAAGTGCATCCTCTTGGATGTAATATTAATTATTTTTTGCTGTGTACAAGAAGAGGTTGAAAGGCAAGCGTTTGACACATAAAACCTGTCAAATTCGCTTTCAGATAGTGACAATCAGCGATTTTACAACTCGTGAGTGCTCACTCTGAGTGAACGCTGTCAAACACATGTCTCAAACACATACTTTACATCCTCTTCTTTTAACTTACAAGTACAAAATAATATAATAACGTCTAACGATTTCATAATTCCGAAAACATTTTTTTATAGCAAGGGAGTGGAAGCAACCCTGTATGCAGCTATACACAGGCTTATTCAGCTTTTAACCAGCCTATTTTTTTGGTTACATAACAAACATTGGAAGCTGAATAAGAGTTTACTAACGAAAAAAAAAATGCTTCTGTAGCTAATAAATAGCTTATTCAACTCTTAACCAGTTCAAATTGGTTGTTGGGTAGTTTGTTAGTTAATATTCATTTTCTTTAGTTAGGATAGCTCGACTCCCTTTTTTTTTATCGTAGAAACAGTACGTTTTATTGATTATTATATTGCAGATTTTTTACGGGCACCTGGCTCCGCTATTTCCCGACTCTTTTTTTTCAAATATTTTTTTTGTATTGAGAAAATGACGTTCGCTATTTCAACTTGCACCTCTGTACGTATTTGGATTTACCTCATGGGGTGTAAAAATGTAGGGCATGTTGAAATGTTTTAAATGTTTGGAATAAATCATTTTTGACTGTGTTTTTTCTATAACATCATTTTAACTAGCCACCATTGTGCATTAAACTGGATAGTGTTCAGAAAATACAACGTTTTAAGAAGATTGAAATGCTGCGAAAAAATGTTTGTTATACATTTCATAGCTAATGAAAATAAACAAAGTTTAACACGCACGATTAGCTGTTCATAACTACCTGATTTGACAGTAGAATGCGTTTAGGTGTATATTATTCACTTCCGCTAATAGTTACGCCTTCCGTTTTAACTTTCCCAGCATTTCTACTAGCCCCGGTGTACCTTATATAGCACCTCATTCGTGCGTCCTGCAGAGTGAAACCTGAAAGCTTTTCTTCTCCGTTTACGTTCGGTCATGCGGAAAATCTTTACTGTTCCGGCCTGTGTTCTAATAGCTGTCGCCCTCGATTGCATGGGAGGAAGTAAAGCTTGATGCAATGAGATTATTGCCAAGAATAGAATACAGATTAGATTGCGTCACACTGACTGCTGAAAGTCAGATTCTGAATCGGGTCAAACATTGAATCACGTTGCAGCAGATAATGCATGGGATTTAGTTGAGAGAAAGATATCATTAGTTGCATAAGCACATTCTAACGAAAGCAGGACCAGCGAGTTAATTTATTGTACAGTGATTTCCTGTGTCGTGTGTGGACTGAAATAGGCTTTATACCGAAAGATATGTGACTAATCGATAAGCCTTATTCATGTGATTCGTAGGTGGATGAATGAGCATGTGACCATGTTCTGCAGTAGGTAAATGTGAAGTGGACACATTTTTGTTGACCTTGACCTATTTATAATGTAAATGATCTACATTGAATGAAAAGCAACAAATATAAGACGAGCTTTGAGTGGGTTGGTTTATTTCCTTTAAATTCCGTTATAATTGCTTATCTTTTGACAGATACGCGTATTTCGTCTACTACTTGCAGACTTCATCAGTGCCAAGTACTCAACACCACAGTGGTGTTGAGTACTTGGCACTGATGAAGTCTGCAAGTAGTAGACGAAATACGCGTATCTGTCAAAAGATAAGCAATTATAACGGACTTTAAAGGAAATAAACCAACCCACTCAAAGCTCTTCATAAAGGGATTCTGTTAAGAGGTTCGACAAATTTAAAGGATTAAATATAAGACGTTGAAGAATAATTACTCTTCATATAACGATGAGTTGAGTATTACCTTAGAGTAAAAATATATAGAGTGCAAACTTATTAATAACCTGAACAAATGAAGCGTGACACTCTAAGTGTTTACAGTACCCTCTAACGGCAAATGGGTGAAGCAAAATTGAACATTGAACAAAAAAAAATATTTTAGATGAAGACAGCAATGGAGTTGAATATAACATCTGAGCTGAGTCTTAGCAACAATTATAGTAAAAAATATTCTGACATTAGCGAATCTAGTGCATGACAAGTGAAGCGTATAAACCCTCTTTTTAATAGTGTGTGTAATAGATGTGTGTAGTGCTTATATTACAGTTTCAGCTGCTTTAACTCAAATTTTTATTTCATATATAATCCACAGTTCCTTTAATCGTATGCCAAAGAGGGAACTTTTGATCTGACGCTGCCCATAAGCTTCAGCACAGATTCCTTAGCGATAATTTTGGCCACTTTTGCCCAGTCTTTTTCAAATTCTTCGATTGAATTCGCTGCCTTAAAATGTTTCCGTAGATATACCTTGCAAAGGGCCCAAATATTTTCTATTGACCGGGCCTCCGGACAATTTGGAGGATTAATTTCTTTTTGCACGTATGAACATTGTTTGTTATCGTATCTTTCGAGTAGTGCATTGACACCAAATCGGACCAAAATAGTACTGGGCCATCATGTTGACGGATCATGGGTAGCAGACGCCGATTCAAACACTCCCGAACGTAAATTTTAGTACTCATCGTCTCCTTCGTCACAAATGGCTTTGAAAACTTGCCACACTAGCGGTGCCTGTGGTGTAGTGGTAAGCGTGATTACTTCTCACCCCAGTATGCCTGGGTTCAATCCCAGTCGGCGCCGCCGGGATGTTCTGAGGCATAACATCTCTGATCACGGGGGGATGTAAAGCCGTTGGTCCCCGGTTCATGAGTTGATGGGTCGATAGGTAGGGTCCAGGTGTGGGAGCTGCCTCTCTGGCGTCGGTAGCATTGGTGCTCAGCACGGAAAACAAGATCGACAAAAAACAAATCAAGGAAAAAAAACTTGCCACACTCACATATTGCTTGCCAAATCATGGCCTTCTTAACAATTTTTTCGGAAAAAAATGGTATTTGGCAGAATTTCCAAGTTTTTCTGTAACCGGAAGTCACCATCTTGGATTTCAAAATGGTGTCAGACATTTATTTACGGTCCCTACACGTCACTCCGATTCCAAAAATACCCATATTGTGGGGTATTTGACAGAATTTCCAAGTTTTTATGCAACCGGAAGCCGCCATCTTGGATTTCAAAATGGCGTCAGACATCGATATCCGGTCCTACACGTCACTCCGATTCCAAAAATACCCATATTGTGGGGTATTTCACAGTTTATTCCAGTTTCCCAAAATCTCAAAAAAAAACTCGTTATTTTGAATTTACTTCGTAAAAAGAAAACTCGTTATTTGGGATTTACTTCGTAAAAAAAAACCTCGTTATTTGGGATTTACTTCGTAAAAAGAGGCACGTAAATTGAATACTGCGTAAAAAAAGACTTCGTAAACGGAGATTTCAGTGTATAGCAAAGCAAACTTAATTAATTTGAGATGAATGGCCAACATTTTTATGATATATATGAAGAAAAGTCGCTTTTATTTTAAAATTGATGGGGGATTAGCTTGTGAAAAACTAATTTATTTGAAAAAATCCAATATGGCGGCCAACTTTAATTTTACTATCAAATAACCATCAATTCAGTGCCAACATTTCAAAGGGGCGTAATTGCATTTGTAAACAATGGCTTTAGCCATCGATTTCTCGCGAATAAAAGCTCACTCATGAAAAATAATGACACCATTAGGTAGAGGAATGTTTCCTCTACCAGCTAGCATTGTTATTTTGAAGAGGTAAGATTTCATTCGCGAGAAATTGATGGCTAAAGTCATTGTTTACAAAAGCAATTACGCCCCTTTGAAATGTTGGCACTGAATTGTCGATTGATAGTTATTTGATAGTTTTCATTTTACGTGATTGTTGTTCTACCGCTCGTGCTGAGCGAGGAAGGTGATGGTAGAGCATGAGGGTACGAAAATAAAAAGACTGTTGCCCACGACAACGAAGTGAATGTAGTATAAAGCAGTCACTGTTTACGCGCGAAAATTAGTCACAGTTTTCTGAATTCGGAACAACTTTAATGTTAGGGCAATTGTGTCATTTCGTTCTAATTCATCTATTTTGTGTATATTTCAACTATTTCTGATCAGAAATGCTACCTCTCGCTTATCGTTGCAAATTATATTGATAATTGTCATAAGCCCGGCATGAGCAGCTCTTATAATGAGAAAAAAAAAACAACACGAAAGCGTAATATTCTTCGGCGGCACGGTCACATGAGAGCCATGTCATATGACATTTTAGTATGGTATTGTATTTGGATAGCTTGTGTTCCGAAAGTCAGAAGGAAAGGCAACGGATTATCATAGAAAATATGACGACTACTTACCACTTACAACACAACACGTACCAAACAACAAAAATCGCCAATTTTTAATCTTGACGAAGGTTTTTAATAGATTATTTTGAATGGTTGGCTGTCATAACGACTTTTTAATAATTATTGTAGCACTGCAAAACCTATTTTGTTCGCCACGATGGCGATGATGGATTTTCAATATTTGATTCAATAGTAGTAGTTATAAAAATAAGTAATTTTGAGTAGTCTACATAGGTTTGAGCCTAGCGCGCATATTACGGATATAGAGGACTGAATTTAACATTTGATTAACAAAAAAAGGGGGTACTGAAGTTTATTTGAAAGATGTCTTGACTTTTTTTTTCTTGATTTGTTTTCCATCAATCTTGTTTTCCGTGCTGGGCACCAATGCTACCAATGCCAGGGTGGCAGCTCCCACACCTGGACCCTACCTATCGACCCATCAACTTATGAATTGCGGACCAACGACTTTACTTCCTAGCGTACTAGGTATTTCAGAGAAAACTAACGGGAGTTTTTGAAAGAACTTTTAGAGATTTTAGACATTCACTGCAAGTCACTTGCGTGAGTTCAGATTTCGAGTAAAATTTCTAAGTAGCTCTGTGGAAAACTCCAAGTCGATTGTGATTATCCTAAGATCTGTGAAAAATACCAAGGGAATCGAATTCTGAGGGTAAAATTCCAAAAGAAATCTGAGAATAATTTTAAGAGAATTCCAAGTACTCGAAACGAATTTCTATAGAATTTTAAGGAAATTACTAAGCAACATTTTTGGAGAATTTAGAGGAGAACTTTAAGATAATTCTGATGTGAATTGCTTGAGAATTCTAAAGATAATTCCAGTGAATTTTAAATAGAAGTATGAAAGGAATTCGAAGAAAACATTTTAGCCCAATCCCTGGTACATATTTTATCCACGATTGAGTAAAAAAATGCCACTAAATATTGCTTTATTTAAAGATTTCGTGCGTTTTGTAGCATCCATCATCTTGCATATGACAATGGGAAAAAGTGGGAAAAAAGTGATTTCCCTATCAAAGATTACAGATTTCAGTTCCAAGCACTGCCATTATCAGACTATACCTCTATTCAAGCTTTTAGATAAACATTGTAAGGCCCTTCTACTTTGAGAATTATGCTATGGAACGGCTATTCTAAACATATCTTATTGCAATTTAGGAACCAAATGTAAGTAATTGACTAGGTAATCGTATTTGTATGAAGTCCTGATTTGGCCTAGTTTGAGTAGTATAAAATCCATATTTTGTACATAGGACCGATATCATAGATTACTTCTACTGTACTTTAAATCAATATCAAGAAAAATACACGAGAAGTTCACTAAACACTAAACAGCAACAGGTAGTCTACGTCAACCATGCGGTCGTGTTTTGTACACAACCCCACCATTATTTTCACATTTATATCGCTGTGAAGCAACTGAGAAATATTGAGGTAACTTATGTCTATTATTATAACCACTTCGTTTTTGTTTGTTAATCTGGTTAAGATGTTTTACTTAATTATCTTAAAGATAAATCGTCCAGTTCAAACCTTTGTAGGGGTAAACGGTGGGATCATCAATGTTCAAATAAGTTTAAGGAACAGAACTAAAGAACATAACCACCGTGATTGGTGATCACTCTACAACCTAAAATTATCAAACATATAAGATTTTATTTAACCACAATTTTGATTATCGCAAGTTTTTATGAGCGTATGTGACACATCTAAGGAGAGAACACCCGGTGGGTCGTGATCCATAGATTGAAAAAAAGGCGGGTATATCCCATAACCTTCTAGTTCTAGTCGAACTTCAACAATGAACTCCTTTGTGATTGACCCATGTTGGACACCGGGACGCACGCCTGCCATATGTGTTATGGAAGCCCCTAATTCATCCATCACAGTCGAGTCATTCCTGCCAGCGACCTCCAGCCGTCCCTGTCCTGTGTTTGGATTTGATGAAGGGGTCTTCCAAAACCCTATCTCAGGCAAGTACGACATTATTTCGAACAATCCACTTCCTGAAATATATTATGCCTACAGCCGATCATTTCCGATAAAAGCACAACCTGCTTTATTCAACTCGACAGTCGGACGCACACTTGCAACTAGCCTTGTGGAAGCCCCTGATCCTATCATCGCAGTCGAGCGTATGCTGCCAGCGTTCAACAGTCGTCCCAGCCCTGCGTTTGAGTTAGGAGAGGGGGTCTTCCAAACTCCAACTGTAGGCAAGTAAAGGGTGATACGGTCAAAATTTGGTCAATATCAACTTGACGTATTTTTTTCAATTTTGCATTTAAAAAACCTGAACACCCCTCATTTTGAAGGTGTGTGTGTGTAGAATGTTGCTCCTATTTTGATTTTGGAATTCACTCTTCAGTTGTCAAAATGCCGTCCAAGCAAGAAGAGCAGCGTATCAAAATTTTGCTCGCGCATCGCGAAAATCCGAGCTACTCGTACGCAAAGTTGGCAAAATCGCTAAAAGTTGCCAAATCAACCGTTACAAATGTAATTAAATTGTTTGGGGAACGTTTGTCAATATCAATATCAAGCCAGGAAGTCTGGATCGGGGGGAAATCGAAAACCGGAAGCCGCTGAGACGACAAAGAGAGTTGCCGGTAGTTTCAAGCGAAACCCTAACCTCTCTCTCCGAGATGCCGCAAATAAGCTGGGTGTATCGTCTACAACCGTGCATCGAGCCAAAAAACGAGCCGGACTATCGACTTACAAGAAGGTAGTGACTCCAAATCGCGATGATAAACAAAATACGACGGCCAAAGCGCGATCCCGGAGGCTGTACACGACGATGCTGACGAAGTTTGACTGCGTGGTAATGGACGACGAAACCTACGTCAAAGCCGACTACAAGCAGCTTCCGGGACAGGAGTTTATACGGCAAAAGGAAGGGGAAAGGTAGCAGATGTTTTCAAGCACATGAAACTGTCAAAGTTCGCAAAGAAATATCTGGTTTGGCAAGCCATCTGTACCTGTGGCTTGAAAAGCAGCATTTTCATAGCTTCCGGGACTGTCAACCAAGAAATTTACGTGAAAGAGTGTTTGAATAAACGTCTGCTGCCTTTCCTGAAGAAACACGGTTGTTCCGTACTGTTTTGGCCGGATTTGGCATCTTGCCATTACGGTAAAAAGGCCATGGAGTGGTACGCCGCCAACAACGTGCAGGTGGTTCCCAAGGACAAGAACCCTCCCAACACGCCAGAGCTCCGCCCAATTGAGAAATACTGGGCTATTGTCAAGCGGAACCTAAAGAAGACCAAAAGCAGCAGTTCAAGGCAAACTGGCTTTCTGCGGCGAAGAAGGTGGACAAGGTGGCTGTACAAAATCTGATGGCAGGGGTCAAGCGTAAGGCCCGGCAATTCGGATTTGGAAAAGCGGAAGCCGAACTGAATATTTTTCCTGAATTTTATACTAATTGAACTTGAAAAAGAAATTTAATTTGATTTTTTAAATAAACGATTTCACCGATTTACACGCGTTTTCCCTTGACAAAATTTTGACCGTATCACCCTTTATACACACTTAGAAAAAATCACCGACTTCGGTAATTCATTTACCGAATTCTCAACAGCTGAACGGTCGGTAATGTTTTCGGTAATCGAGAACATTACCGAAAAATCTGTAAACTGGATCAGCAAAATTAGCTGTCAAATTTACCGAACGATCGGTAACGTTTACCGATGTGCATTGCTTGATTTGTAGTCGACTTTACCGGAGAACTGTAATTTTGAGGACGATATGCAAATCGAAAATTACCGAGAGATCTGTAATTTTTTAAAAAGGTCACCGACTCAACTGTAATTTGATTTAATATTGTTTCAAGGTGGCGATCGCTGCAACCCATGCAAAAATTTGGCTGCAGTCGTGATCAATAAGTTAGTGTTGCAAATTGCACCACCAATGAACAAAACCAAGTTTTTGTCGGAATGATTCGGCGCTACACTGAAAATAAGGAAGCATTGGAAGAATATTCCAAATGCTGTTTTCAGATCGTCGCCAACGGGAATGGAAGTTGGACCGAAAGAAAAAACAAGCAACAACATCGGCCATCTGTAATCGTATTTATTAAGATAATGAAAATAAATTATTTGCGGAAAATATCTACGATTCACTCATCTTGGTGTTGAATAACAGCCTCCATAATTTCACCTTTTTATTTTTCACAAGCACGAACGCTTTTAAAGTCGATCGAAAATAACAATATGGTGGATTTGAAGTTCACCTAGACCGTTACCGAACTCAGTAATGGAACGCTTTGTTTACCGGAACTTCAGTAAAATATTTCACCGAAGTCAGTGATGAAGCTGATTTACAGACCTGGCGGTAAAAATGTTTACCGTTTTCGGTAAATTAAAATGAAATCACCGAAATTCGGTAATTTCATTTACAGTTTTCAGCAATAAACCGAGAAAATACCGAAACATCTGTAATTTTTAGCATTACCGATCTAAGACGGTAATTTTTTTTACCGAACTCAGGGTCTCTGTTTAAGTGTGTAATCAGCAAGCAACAACTGCTCTGTCTGAAAAAATCTTGGTTTCCAGATTGCCATTGTATATGTCTGCTCCTCGACAATTGTGGTCTGAAGATAACATTAACAGTATACCAGCCCCACCATACCAGAAGCCGAGACGCTCCACAGAAAATTCACCGGAAAAAGCATTCAGATCCTCTGATCTAGTCCTGCCGAAGATTGACGACTTACACCATTATGATGAATCAACTTCTGTTTGTTTACTGGGACGCACTGCCGTTGGCATCATGGAAGCCCCCGAGCCCCCCGCCACAGTCGAGGCATTCCCGCCAGCGACCTGCAGCCGTCCCGGCCCTGTGTGCGGGCCTGGTGAAGGGGTCTTCCAACCACTCGTTTACGGCAAGTATGAACTCGTCCATGTGAATTCAACTGTTGATCCGCCACTTCGTTTCAGTTCATCTTCGCTTATGGCCACCACTTCGATCGTTTCTACGTCAGGTGATCTTTCGCTGCCTGATAGTTCACCGTTCTCTCGTGCGGATCCTGGACAAGTTATCATTGACACGGCTCGCACCGAACCCTCTAGCGGTTTACGTGTCTACTATCAGAACACCAGGGGGCTCATGACTAAATTGGACGATGTTTATCTGGCTGCGCTTGAAGGGGAATATGACGTTTATGTATTCACGGAAACTTGGCTCGATGGGAGGATCAATTCAGTGCAACTGTTTGGTGACTCTTTTACTGTCTACAGATTAGACCGTAATTCATCCAACAGCATTCGTACTCGCGGTGGTGGTGTGCTCATCGCTGTTTCCAACGAATTCGCCTCCTGCGTAATCTCCAACGAACTATTTACTACAATTGAAGTGATTTGGGTTAAGGTCAACCTCACTTCGCGGGACATCCTCATTGGAGCGGTGTATATTCCCCCTGAACGTCGACATGACTGCACCACAATGCAGCTTCATCTGGATGCTACAGAATTTGCATCGTCCATGGCTGATATAACGGATGTGCTTCTTCGGCTTGGTGATTTTAATCAGCCTGGGCTTAGCTGGTCACCCTCAGGCCAGGGTTATGCGTTTCCAGATCCGATTGCATCTTCAACTACTCCTGCCAGCCGCTTGCTTGTTGACGGCACGGCTTTTCATGGACTGAGCCAGATAAACCTTGTTCCCAATTTCCAGTCTCGTGTTCTTGACTTGGTTTTTGTTAGCGAAAGTGCACTTCTGGACTGTGTCGTCGTTGAAGCGCCTGATGTCATCGTTCCTCTTGACAATTTCCACCCTGCTTTGGATATATCTATCGCGAACGGATCTCAAATTAGTTTTGATGAAACCATGACTGCCACTCGGCTTAATTTCCGGAAGACCGATTTCCGTTTGCTGAGACGTTCCTTGTCCCGGATCAACTGGAACGTGTTGAATGACCTTGATATCGATACAGCAGCCGCTCGCTATAATAGCCTTTTGCGCGACTGTGTTTGTGCTTCAGTACCGAAGTGCCAACCTCCAAGAAAACCGCCTTAGTCTAACGCTACTCTCCGCAACCTGAAACGAGTGCGATCTAGAGCTCTCCGTGCTCTCACTCATCGACGATGTACCCTTACCAAGCGAAATTTTTCAATTGCCAGCAATGATTATCGCCACTACAACAAGCTTCTTTACAAGAGGTATGTAATTCGTACTCAACATAATCTGCAATACCACCCCAAGGGATTCTGGTCGTTTGTGAATACTAAGAGGAAGGAAACTGGACTGCCGTCAAAAATGTTTCTCGGCAATGACGTAGCAACAACTGAGGACAAATGCAGCCTATTTGCTAGGCACTTCTTAAGCGTCTTCTCGAATGACTCCCCATCGCAAGCAGAAATTGAGCGAGCCGTCCGTGATGTGCCAACCGACGTCGTAAACATGGATGTTTTTGCCGTAGATGTACAAATGGTTCTCTCTGTGATGAGTAAAACCAAATCATCATTTTCACCAGGTCCGAGTGTTATTCCATCTGCAATCCTAAAAAAATGCTCCGGTATCTTAGCTGCTCCGTTGTCCTTGCTCTTCAACCTGTCACTTCGTCAACAGAAATTTCCCGCACTATGGAAACGGTCTACTATGTTCCCTGTTTTCAAGAAAGGAGACAAACGCAATGTGGAAAACTACCGTGGGATTACCTCGCTTGGGGTTGAATCTAAGGTGTTTGAGTCGCTGATAAATGAGAGATTGTTTGCTTCCTGCAAGCATTACATAAGTACATGTCAACATGGTTTCTTTCCTGGCCACTCCGTGGAAACTAATCTCGTCAGCTTTACGTCGTTCTGTATGGAAAATGTATGCAAGAAACTTCAAGTGGATGCCATCTACACTGATCTTAAAGCTGCGTTTGATAGAGTTGTGCACGATGTTCTGCTAGCAAAGCTTGAAAAAATTGGATGTTCTGTTTCCTTCTGCAGCTGGCTTAGATCGTACCTCGTGCAACGTGAAGTTACTGTATGCATTGGAAACTACTCATCGTACTGTTTCTCGAACAGTTCAGGAGTTCCACAGGGTAGCACTTTGGGACCAATGCTCTTCTCTTTATTTGTGAACGATGTAACGTTTATTCTACTACGAGGAGGTAAATTGTTTTTTTGCCGATGACTTGAAGATTTATCTAGTTGTTCGAGGCTATGCCGACTGTTTAGAACTACAAAACCTTCTTGAAATCTTTAATGATTGGTGTGAACGTAATTTTATGGTCCTGTGCGTCTCAAAGTGCTGCGTAATTAGTTTCCGTCGAACTAGGACTGCCATTTTGTTTGATTATAACGTTGCTGGAACTGCAGTTCAACGTGTCGATCACGTTAAAGACCTCGGTGTCATGTTGGATGAAAAGCTCACATACACTCGCCTCTTCTCAACCACGATCGACAAAGCTAATCGACAGCTTGGATTCATGTTCAAGATATCTAAGGAATTTCGTGACCCTCTGTGTTTTAAAGCCCTTTACTGTTCATTGGTACGCTCACTACTGGAATTCGCGTGTGTTGTCTGGAATCCCTACCAAGCTGTATGGAGTGGACGATTCGAAGCTGTTCAACGCAAATTCGTCAGATACGCACTGCGCTATCTTCCATGGAGTGACCCGCTGAATTTACCACCGTATGCTGACCACTATCGTTTACTGGGTTTGGATACTCTTGCTAAGCGACGAAACATATCGCAGGTCGTCTTCGTTGCAAAAGTTTTACTCGCAGAATATGATGTTCCTGAGTTACTGGCCAAAATTAATCTGTATGCTCCTGCCCGAACACTCCGTCCGAGAACCTTGCTACATGAAGTAGTACATGCAACCAACTATGCTGCAAACAGTTACTTTGTCGCCATGATTCATCAATTCAACGAAGCCTCTGACCTATTTGACTTTGACATCAATGCCTCGATGTTTCGTTATCGTTTGCTGTTGGCCAATTTTTAATTTTTAATGAGTGACTACATTTAGATTTAAGTGTTTCATTGAGACTATCAAGTCAGATGGACTATAATAATAATAAATAAATAAATAAATAACCATAAGGCTCACTTTCAACATTTCATTTATTTCCACAGTTTCCAAACCACTCTAATCATTTGCTCTCATCCTATTATCTTCTAGTGCAACGCAATTGTTTTAATTGCCTATTATTTTTCAGCTGAAGAGGAGTTTTAGTTTTCTAAGCCAACAAGTTTATTTATTGCGTGGCAAGCACAATTATTTCCTATACACATAGAAGTCGTGAAAATTTTAAACCTTTTAACAGATTATGGTGGCATCACTGTCATTTTACTATTTTTTCACTTATCCGTTCAACCGATTGATAATTATTATCAAATGTCTTTAAAATTTTCACTTCATATTATAAGACCCTTCACTTAATTGCATGGACATAAACGTAAAACGGTGATTGCAATTTTGATCGATGGCCAACCAGAGCAAATTGATTCTGAAATGTGTCACACATAAACTCATTCACTTCAATGTACGGAGAAATGTGATGGTTGATGGATTGATTTGAACGCTGAATCAAGCAAACAAGACAGCTGCCGCCCGACCCGCGCCCAGTGTGTGAGCTTTGTGTGCACTAAGAAGGGTTAAAGAACTTTATGACCTCGTTATCAAGCCTCAACAGACACCCAATAAGGTTCACGACCACGATACGAAAAGTTCAGCCAAGTTTTGCCAAGTGTGAAACTGATTGATCAATGACATCATATTAAAGTATTTTACGATACCAACTTTTGACAGTAACTTACCCCTTGCACTTTACTGTGCTGGAGCTCAAACGAGCAGCTTTCGTACAAACCAATTCGCCAAAGTCATTAATTAATGTTTCGTTCGCTCACTAGGCGGAGTTCCTTTCTAAGTTGCTGGCTGTTCCTACCCTGTCTGCTAGAAAATCAATCCGATAGCTATATATTAGATGGACGAAGTTTCAGCTTCTGAGCTGCATGAGCGTTCACATGTTTGCTCTGAGGATAGCATACTATCGACAAGGATGTGCCGGCAGCGCGAGAAACTAGCCGGGGTTTGAAACTAATTAATCACCATCGACGTCCAACCAACCGACCCATGGCGGTGAGGATCGACGTGTATTGGCGATGGCAAAGGATTGAAAGAATCTTATTATAGAGCAAAATGTATATGTATGCGATGAAGTGTGTTCGAGCGGATCACAACCCCTGTCAGATGATTCCTTCGCTCGTTCGTATAGTATACAGACGCGGGTAGCGAAGATTGATTTCCATGCAAACTAATAAATTTTATTTGATTTGAAATCCATTTGGAAAATTTCCCCACTGCCGGATGAGATGATGAAGCAATTTAACGAAGCGGAGTTGATGACTTTAGAATGATGAGAAAATCGATTGATGGGCCTCAAACGCTTTTAACTGATTGGCGAACGTTGTTTCAGACTAGGAAAGAGAAAAAAGGATTTACACTGAATATTCAATTTATAATGATGCATTTGTTTACAATTTATGGACATTTACTTCGTGAGGATCCTTGCTCCCCTCGTCGGGAATGTGATACAAGCATATTATATTGTTGTTTTATCTTTCACTTGTCTCCCCTTA
This sequence comes from Ochlerotatus camptorhynchus, assembly GCF_037179485.1. Taxonomy (NCBI): domain Eukaryota; kingdom Metazoa; phylum Arthropoda; class Insecta; order Diptera; family Culicidae; genus Ochlerotatus; species Ochlerotatus camptorhynchus. The sequence goes on from NW_027040943.1 coordinate 2,758,030, forward strand.
TAATTGCACAGCCGTCGTTAGAGGCATAGAATTTTTTAAAGAGTAATTTGCACATAATTTACTGTTCACCTCATCCCAAAAGTAGCAACAGATTAGTGACGTGGATTTAATTTGACCCGCAACCTACACCAACACAACTTCATGCAACAGATTCTCCAACAAAACTGTTCATACCCCTTCACAACTTACAAAAAGTAGATCCAACTCACACACAGTGCACTTCCGGTCGGTTCAAACTTTTCCAGTCACCTCAACCTTCAGGGTTCATATAAATTCACATTTTAATGTCTTATTAAGTTTGAATGGCATTAAAAAGCTGAGTGTGAAAAGGAGATGTAAAAACAGCAAGCTTTCGGTAAACAGAAACCTAGGTTTTCACACCATTTTCCCTCCATCAGTCGGTGACATCCGCCCAAACTCAAACCAGCAACGAGCAATGGAGGAAGCCCTGTCAGATTTTTCCTCCGAGGAAAATAACTTTTCGCAACCATAAGCTCGCAGTCAGGTATTTGTGCTTCGAGTCCCATTCTCAAAACGAGAATAAAAGTAATAGAGAAAGGTGGGGCAAATGTACTAGGTTTTTGAAAAATTAAAATATCTCAAAACTCCCAGCATTGCGAATCAAATTAATTCCATACACTGAATTTTTCTTGGTTAACAACTTTCTCTTGCAGAACCTATAGAGGAATATATAGTTAAATCATTCACCACCGGTGGGACAAAGGTTCGATTTAGTTATGCCAGGTTTTAGGACGTTTTGATTGTGTAAATCATAGTATGCATCATGAAGACATCAATAAATCCCAAATTGGTGTCCAGATATTGTTAAATCTTGGCGAACAACGAAATCCAACGAAATGCAGTACTTTCGCATTTTTACGTGACTTTTGCACAATCTACTCCATTTATGTTTATTTAAAGTATATAAACGCTTCCCAGATTTTTGTGAATGTCAATGTTAAAACATGGAGTTTTACACAGGCTTTGAATACCTCAAAAACGTTTTGTCCCACTCGAACTTTTGCCCCACCTCACTCTACGGCTGAAATAATAACACCTACTCGCCCTGCCCGGAATACTCCCTTTATGTACCCACACCACACACATCCCCGAAAGGTATTTCGGAAAGTCGAGAATCTATTCTATTGCTGCTAGCAGCACGAGCTTCCACTTTTGCTTTTGGGTATGGAAAGCTGTTTGTCCGTTTGTGGTTACGAAACTTAATTATACACAACCCTAAATCTACTCTACACAATGCTGCCATGTCGGAAGGGAGGGTGCGGTTGGGGGAGACCTAAGCTGGGATGTTGATATTTCATTGCCTTACGTTCCAAAAATACCTTACAAGCGAGGTTTTATCACTGCAAAAAGTCACACCAACATAGCTGTATCGAAAATAATGACATAAGAATTTGTAGCTTCAATTAAAATTTTGGCTGTTCTCATGCACCTCTCTTTAGATCAGCTAGCCACCGTTGCTAGTTAGTTCGCTGATCGTCTCTCCACTTTCGCTGCTACTCCGACAGTATTTGAGTAACTGCCCTGCTGACGGCATTCGGGTGTTTCTTCTACATTTCCACATTGCGTACAAACGTTCCGTTGCGTGTCCGAACCGATGTAGATAATGCCTGAGGCAACCGTGACCAGATAGGAATTGCGTTAGGTGAAAATTTACCACTCTATGCTATCTGTTCACCCTGGTCGAGAGATTTGGTATTAGCCTATAAGTGCTGCCACTTCGCCATAAACTCCGCTCTCACCACATTTCCGTATATCCGAGCCTCAGTATCGACGATGATACACTAGCCAGAAGACGCCTCTTGTTACTTCTTGGTCCAGAGACACTAACTACTCCACTGTGCGTTCCATTCCAGAGCGTTGGACCAAGATTGGAGACTGGTGGAAGTCCGGCCGTGGTCCTAAATAATAGATCTTTGTCCCATGTCGGTCTCGTAAACCAGAACCCGGTTCAGGAAATAACTCTTCAGAATTCTGCACAGGTAGTCAGGGACTCTCATTCTGTGCGGCGCTTCGGCAATGGCTTCCCAGCTAGCGCTAATTAATGCATTTTTGACGTCAATCGTTATTACAGCTCAATATAGATTTACCCTCCGTTTCGGTTTGCACGACTTCTCGGCTCTCTCCATCACTGTCTGAATTGCATGCACCGTTGATCTCCCTTTACGGAATTCGTGCTCACTCTCCGTACATTTTGTCAGCCTGTTAAGAATTATTATTTCCAAGAGCCTATACGATGTTGGATCCTTTGGAGGTTTTCCTAGTTCCGGCAGCAACACTAGTTTCTGTATCTTCCTGGGAAGTGACCTACATCCAGACATTTCTGCAGCACCATCCTAAACATGTCCGGGAACGCCTGGATCTGACAATCATCACGATTGATCTAAAATGTGTAAAAGTGACTGATCGTGCACCGAACTTTGTTTCCCTACGTTGTGATATATTTAATAGATAAAAACAGACCGACTGTTGGGCCATCCTGCCATGGCGGAGGCATACGAACTATACACGTTTATTCAATTGTTTTTACATACGACTGACAAATAATAAGACAATTATACATGGACAAGTGGTGACATCTATGTACAGGTAGAGTTATTATTTTATGCTTAGGGTAAAGGCGGTAAACGTCGCTTGCACGAACATACCGGCCCGCCAAAACCAACGGTTTTAAAATAATTTAATGATTTCGATGATGAATTCACTGGTCTTTCTTTATTCTTCGTCGGTGGATGAATATTGATATTAGAAAGTACACTGATGCAATCACGCAGGCAGATGAATATCCAACGTAGACACTTGCCCGTTGTCAATGAGCATCCGCCTCTAGCTAAATACTGAGCCGTTTGCAGCAGTATCGGAGGGTGAGCTAGATCCAAGCGGGATGCTCTGCTAGATGGCTGCTTGAAAAGCCACACCATCGTAGCCGGTAGCGTAGTTGAATACTCCATAGCACACTGGTTTGATCGCACAAATGCACAAAGTTCTGGGATTTTCGAATCGGATAATCACGTCACTTTCATTACAGTTTGCGCAATCCTGGTCACGGCACCATTATGATCGTGCACCGAACTTTGTTTCCCTACGTTGTGATATATTTAATAGATAAAAACAGACCGACTGTTGGGCCATCCTGCCATGGCGGAGGCATACGAACTATACACGTTTATTCAATTGTTTTTACATACGACTGACAAATAATAAGACAATTATACATGGACAAGTGGTGACATCTATGTACAGGTAGAGTTATTATTTTATGCTTAGGGTAAAGGCGGTAAACGTCGCTTGCACGAACAGTGACAATATTGCGCACTCTCAACCAAAGTAGACTCAGAGTAGAACTAGCCAGGCTAAAAATCTCCATAATAAAGAATTAAAAAAATCATTTCTCAATAGTGGGCCCATACAAAAATTCAGCAATCGACTAAATTTTCAATAGCAACGAAAAATATCCATTAGTACCGTCCCAAATGACGCGTTCATCCAGATAAAATTGATATATAGTAGATTTTTAGCGATGGGCCCAATCTTAGATCCATTGTCCAACATTAGAGCCATTTCCCCTATTTAAAAAACATTAATAGTTCCAAAAATATGTAAAGTTTGCTTAAAAAACTATCAAAGTTAGCCCATTTTACGGTACTTGGGCTGGCACAACTCCAAGTAATTTTGCCAGTACATCTTTGATCTGCTCCAGAGATTCACCACTGGGTAGACCTTTCAAGACAACCTTGAACAGATGTTCAGTTTTGGTGTCGTAAGTAAAAAAAATGGTGAATGGTGACGTTTGAATCCGTCCAAGGTTTCAGCCACAAAAGTTCCGTGCGAAGAGGATGGAAATCGGAAATGGTTATCACAATAGAAGGAAACTTTTCCTTCTTGGCATTAAACCGGGAAAGATTATTAGATTTTTTCCTTTTTCATTCTCATCATCTGTGAGCAAATCAAATTGATTGATCAAATTAATTTCATCAGAAGGTGGATCAAGAGACTGCCCTTTTTGCGCTTAGGTGCCATTGCGGCAGTAGCTGGTTACTATAAGCTTCCAGGCTTCCAAGCTGGTTACTATAAGAATCTGAAGTATCGAAGAGGGATTTTCCAATTCGATATCCAAGCAGAATATCGATATCGAAAGAACAAGGATCAAAGAGGAATAAGAGTCGAACAAGTTACAACATTTACAGTCTCCGTTCATGCGGTCTCCACTAACATCCTACGATGATTAATCCCTTATAATTGTGTACATCCTTCGGTTGGGTGTACACTACGGAAGAAATCATATCAAAAAGACTGGCAACTCCCACGTTTTCTCATACAACTGCTATGAGACAGACACAATCTAGCGTTTAAAGGTAAATACCCCAAACAAATTTGATGGCAAAGACCTCATATGTTTGTGTATGTATTCAAAAATTCCATGTTTTGTTTCCACCACATAGCGCTACAGTATCTGTCGCTTGTATTCTGGAAATGTTGCGTGTCTTTTGATATGATGTCTTCGCTACTACACAAGAACCCTGCCAATTTTGTTTTGTGTTTTTGGAAAGTGGCTGTCAGTAGTTGTGAGATCATATTTTACAGCAAACGGTTATCAAAGTTGGTTTTTAGCGTCGAACTGCACTTTGTCGTTTTCGGTACCTATGAGCGATTTCTTCTGTCACAACATAAATGTTTGCCATTGATATCAATGAGCTTTACTACTAAACTTGTGATACCAAACACCGCCACATTTTTGCGATACGGAATGTATTATTTTCACTCCACAAATAATTCACTCCGACTGATCTCATTTGGGTGTAAATAGAATGAAAATTTGTAAATAGAAAATATTTTAAAAACCTGACGCATGTAAATACATACTATCTTTTGAAATGTTAGTGCTGAATTATATGCATAAGCTGTTATGCATTATTGCATATTTATTTATTATTTTCATAATTTGCTTTCCCCTTCCGATAAAATCTGCAATAATTACAATTCATCAACAAAAAAAATCCTACCTTCCGTTGGTTGGCAGTGGGAACCCGTCGAGCGTCCACGAGATTTGCGGTGTCGGATTACCCTGAGCGGAACACTTGAGCGATACGGCTGGTCCCGGTTGAAGTGTCTGCTCGATGAAGCTGTACACCAACGATGGCGGGGCATCTGTTCGTAAGAGGCAGGAAACGAGAGGGTTTGAAAAAATAAAATTAAAGATTGCGCAGAACGAGAAAGTGAACATAAACGAGCATGGTTGGATAAACAAACCGCAAAGTGTGCTGCCGTCTAGGATTGGAAGGGAGAACGAGTCTGGGTGAATTCCAGTGCAGAATAGGCAGAGACCTCCGTTGGCGGATTCGGGATTGTAGAAGAGCGCTCGGAAAGAGGAACAGCAGCGATTTACGAGAGTTGGCTGATAATTAATTTGCGGTTGAGTAATTTTCTCCGAATCTTCCAAGCGCAAAATTTTTCCGGAACTCTTTTACCCGCAGGAAAAAACTGGAAAAAGGACCCCGCCGATGGAGGATGTGACGATGATGCCCTTTTAAGCTCTGACCGAAAAATTATCATCATTAAAATGTGTACCGACAAGAATTAGGGCTTGGGATAGGAGTGAGAAATAATTTTTCAAATTTATATAAACACGTTGTTATTGCTGCCGGCGGTGACGTGGTGGTGGTTTGGTGGTGATGATTTTGTCGAGGGAAATTAAGTGTGGGATTGGGTCGAATCGTAGATTTTCTTATCCGTGGAAATTTTCTGTGCCATTCCGTTGTTTGCCTTCTCCATAATTCTTTGGGGATGATGTTTTCCCACAGAATTATAACTAGCTCATTGGAGCGAAGATTTGAAAAATTCAAAATCTCATTACCTATTTAATAACCGAAGGCAGTTTATGGTTAATTAAGTTGGATTTAAATTGGATTGCATTAAAATTAGATAAATAAATAAACGGCAACGGTTGTTTGCTTAGGGACTATTATGAGCTTTGGTGTGCCTCGCCTTGACACCGAGCCTTGCTGAATATATTCGACTTGCTTGTTTGCGTGGGAGGAATGTTGTTGGAAAGAACGAAGTCGGCCACGGCAAAGCAAGTAGTATATTAGGATGTCCTACGTTTGCTTCAGGGATTATACAACACGTTGGGATGCTCGAGCATTTCTGTTTCGTACTGGTACGCGTTCAGGTGTGTTCGAAATGGATAGGTGAACTGCGGCTTGTTAATATCACCATCTAGGCTATGGAATGTGTGTCAATCTGGCGGTTGGCCAATGTAGCTACGTTTTATTTTAGGAGGGGTTGGGTATGTTTTATTTGTTCTATTATTATGATAACTGTGGAACATTAAAGTCTGTATTTTTGACGTGTTTAAAAATGTTGTAGTGTGGTTGTAGTTTATGAAGCACAAAAAATAATAATAATAAATAAATACTCTCACCGATACCTACCTCCAAGTTGCAGTTCGGCGGACGCTTGAAATGAATCGCCCTCTTGCCGCCGAACGACGCACTGGTACATTCCCTTGTCCTCCCGGGTAACACCGGTTACCTGCAGCGTATCTCCCACCCGCCCCGAGCTGGGCAGTTGGCGACCGTCCTTGAACCATGTGATGTGCTGTGGTCCCGCATTCATCCCATTGGCCGTAACCAGGCATCGGAACTCGGCAGTGCCGCCCATGTGAACACTTAGCACGTTTGGAGATATCTCAACATGAATCGGTGTCGACACCGTTAGCCGCAGATCGGCACTGGCTTCGCCACCGGCATTCGAAGCGGAGCACTTGTAGACTCCTCCATCCTCGCTCGTCACGGCCTCGATGGCTAGCACCGGCCCGAGCAGTCGTATCCGCGGTCCGGACGAGACGGGAATCGGTTCCGGTCCGTTATGGGTGTACCATCTGAAATTGAAAAAAAAATTGAGAAGATGTGAAAGAAGAAAATCAATTTCATTTCCAGCGTCCGGTGGTGGCGAGCTTGTTTCTTGATTGGTTGCACCCTGAAAGTGGCAGTTAGAAGTTTCACTTCTTTTCAATTGTGTACGACCAGAGGCAGGAAACAAGTTGAAATCAATTTCCGTTGTTTCCTTCTTGAAGAGGGTGAAATGGTTGAGATTGACACAGAATGCAAAATTAGAACGGCTGATGGTGCAATGACCGACGGGAGGAAGTACATTGAAGTTTAATAATATTGCGCATGTTATAATAAATTCTCATTATGAGGAAAATACAATAGTAGACATAGAACTCCGTAGATTTGATATAGAACATCATGCCCGGTATCGATGAACGGCTATCATGCAAGTGCGTTTCCGACGCAGCGAAATGAGAATTTAAGACAAGCACGCCAGTAAGAATTCCTCCGCGCTTCTATTTTATATAGTAAGGTCATTAGAGAAAACTGGACATACTTGATCCCTGGAACACTGTTTTCTCGAAATCCAGGAAAGTTTATTATTAAGATAAGTTTCCAAAAAGTTTCGTCTAGACGGAAGATAATGCTATTGGTGACGTTTGCGTCAGATTGCCTTTTTTTCCTTTATTTAACGTCGGTCTCTGTTCTGCAACCTAGTGCCAATCACCGACGGACATCGATTGCTATCCATTGACAGCAATCGAATGTGCTGGAAGCCAGCTTCCACACCTGCGTGGGATATCGCACCCATTCAACACACATTGGCTGGGACCAAAGGCTTTACTTCCCTTCCGAAGGAAGACGTAACTAGAGATTTGTATGCTTCAGAAAAATCCCACTGATCTCGGCTGGGATTGAATCCAGACCCATTGGGGCAATGCGTCAGATTGTGGAACGTATATATTTTTGAGAGCAGTTCTCATGTTTTCACTCTCTTAGACTTTTTTTTAACCAGTATGAACAATCTTAGTAACTTTTTAAATATTCATTTAAAACGTATAAGGTTTGGCAGCTGAATTTTTTTTTTGTGTGTGTGTGTGAGCCTGTATGAAAATCGTATGAAGTTTCAATTTTACCGCTGACATATATCCAACATTAAAACAGGGGATCAAGTGTGTCCACTAGGGTGGGTCAAGTTTACAACCCCCTGTTCCCCACTACTCTTTCAATGCATATTGAATTCCACAACAACACAGCAAAAAAATAATTTTGATATCACATCAAAGTGGATGCACTACAATCATGTCGAAAATTTCATGTAATTTTTATGACCACATAAATAAACAAATGCAGTAAAAGCAGCGTAATGTCAGTTCATGCATTGTATTAACGATAATTTTGCCCTTTTTAGCAAGTAATATTACAACATATTTTCGACATGATTGTAGTGCATCCACATTGACGTGATATCAAAATTTTTTTTTTGCTGTGAACTGTGTGTGGCCAAAGAATGTGGTAATTAAATAATTCCAACCACCGGTAGTCGTTCCGCTGGTTATTTCGTGTATGTATTTATAAATCGCAGGATATCACCCCTATGTCACTTTCCAGCTGATCCGGTTAAATTGGCCTTTCAAATGCCTTCAGGAATCGCAGGTGTGTATTGGCCTTTGTGCTGTTGCGGGTTGGTGAGTATTTTGTCCTGATTGAGAACATTCTCGCACGCATAAGTTTATTCATAATCAGCGTTAAATAAAACGAGCCAAGAAACTGCAATCATGAAAAAATGCTGTGACTCTGAATGTCAATGAAAGATTTGAATCTGATTAAAGTGTTATGCCAAAACAGTTTTGCGAGCAGTTAAATTGCGCTGAATAGTGAGTTTTATCTGCTTGATAGTGCGACAAATAAAGTAAAAAAAAAAATAATATTAGTGATCGTTCTTTGTCTGTTTGATGATGTTTGTTTAACATGTTGCTGGTTTTCTGTTGATGGTTAAAATGATTGCTTGTGGCAGAAAGTGGATACTGATCATCTCCGAAGTGGAGTGGTTCTTCAAGATCAGCGAATCCAAACACATAATGCAACCAACGATAAAGACAAAACTGTTGCTACGTCTACCACGATAAAAATCTCCTAAAAACACGGTAAAGTTTCTTTGCAACACAGCTCGATCGGAGTGGTAGAAGGATAATGATATATTGTTTGCCTGCTTAATGCTTAATCGGAATGGACTTAAGGCATACAAAAATCCCATTAGCACAGTGTATTATCTTCGGCGTTACTTCGTGAAGCAGATTACCAACAATTTGGGCATTTCCTTCTACCGGCCAGAGCTAGCTATATTGCAATGGCAGTTTTTTCATGATAAAAAGGGAAGTAGATTATATCATCATTGCTTTCCATTTCTGACATAGCGTTATCGTTCGGCTCATAGATTGCTTGTCATTTTGTCATTTTGAGATATTTTTGATTCATTGCTCAGAAACCATGAGATGATATTGGCTAGCAGATTACCTCACCGAATGGAATGCTAGAATTAGATGAAGAATTGGATAGCCCAGTTGTCCGAATTTGTTTGTGGTATGGATGTTTTAGTAAAAGATCAAATGTATGAAATGGTTTTGTATAGCCAACGATAACCAAAAATGTGATTTTAAATTTCATCTATTTTTTGTGTCGTGAATCTACAAATGAACGAATATTGTTTTCATGGATATAGAATTGATTCGTACTATTTCAATCCATAGATTTTTTTCCTTTGGTTTGTTTTCCGTGCTGAGCATCAATGCTACCGACTCGAGGGAGGCAGCTCCCACACCTGGACCCTACCTATCGACCCATCAACTCACGAACCGGGGACCCATAGATTTATTAATTGTTCATACGAATAATTCGTAGTATTTCGTAGAGTAAAATAATGTTTTTTTTAGGTAAATTACAAATGTATTTCGTTGCAGAAAACAGTGAAAAGCTTCGTGGTACAAACGAATATTTTCATTGAATAAACTATATTTTATTTTCAGCGTAGGTTCATTTAATTTCCCATGCATTATCCCATGTAAAAATAAACATTCTCCCGCAGATCCAGATCATAACCAAATTTGTTGAAATTTTACACCGTTGTTGAGGGCCTCAATACTTATTGAAAGAGCAGTGGGGAACAGGGGGTTGTGATCTACCATATAAATTTTACCCACCCTAGTGTCCACTCTTTCTTATACAATTCTTTGCAACAAACTCAATCATTTAAATAGTAAATCATTGTTCATTTAACATTATTCACTTACTCTTAGTTAAGACGTTTAACTCCTGTCGAAAATTTTCGACATATTTTATTCTTTTTAATAGTTGCCAATTGTTTTCTGTGTGGCATTTATCAATGACCATGACATTTACCAATAAAGGACATGTTAATCTAAAGCTTCAGAAATCATAGTTTCTGGTCATTTCTGGATGTGGCACTATCGCCCTAAGGGTGTCCGGAATTAGGTTAAAGGATACTAGGCCGAAGGTCATTAGCCCAGACTTAAATAAATTTGGACGAGATTACTTACACAGTTTTGTTTTAATATTTTAAAAACTTAAACATTTCTTCAAACTATTCGGACTTGGCAAGCAATTATAGTGCATTATTTTTATAGTATTTTTCCTTCATTAAAACATAAGTAGTTCTTCGAGTTTTACTGTTTTTTTGTGATTTTCCGTACATGATCAAAATATGCAATAATTTTTTTTTTCATATTTAAAAACCTATTCATTCTTTTCTTAAACCAATATTTATGACTATGTGATAGTTATCTTTGGATAAGAATTTCAGGGTGTCATTTGGCTGAATAAAATTCCCTGAGTTTTCCTGAGTTTTTTCAGAACTTTTACGGAAAATTCTCAGGTTTATAAGAAAGTTGTCTTTTTTTAATTCCATAAAAAATACGTTGTTTTTGGTAAAAAAACAACAACTTGATTGCCGCAAACGTTTTTAAGACATGACAATTAGTTCAATAATTATCATTAAAATTAAGTTTCGTTGGAATCATCATCGGAATTCAATTCTCATTGAATTTTTCTCAGAATTACCATCAGTAAGAAATCCTTGGAATTATCCTCAGAATTGTTAAAAAAATCATGTCAGAATGCCCTTTGAATTTTACTCCTTCCCTTGGAATTCTACTCACTCTGAAAGTTTCATAAGATTTAGCTTGCAGTGAAGAAACAAATTCCATAGATTTCTCAAGTAAGAACCCTCCTAAAATTCTTTCCCAAGTTCCTTTGATGTTCTCCTGGAATTCTTTTATTGTAATCCTCCTTCAAGCATACTACCAAAGTATTCTCCGAAATGAGTGCAGTTCCGAACGCCGTTGGATACGGTTGTGTTTTAAGTTTGTTCTCTGTTTTGTGCGTGCGTTCACTTTCATGATTTTCGGCTGCATTTGCCGGATTAGCGCTGGCACTCTGCCTCCTGGACGGTTATACGTGTGTGATTGGTGGTTTTCTCCCTTTATGGGAAGTTTTAGAATCGAGAAAGAAAATGTGATTCATCTTGTTTGTTTGCAAGCATCAGAAGAGATGCCTGCGTTGTTTGATTTTTTTCTCCCGGACCAGAAATTAGTGGTATCGCGAGTGATAATGTGCGTGAAAGAACTCGGTACGATCGGTGTTGATGTTGGTTCGCTTGCAACTATTTTTGCAAAAAAAATTAACTACGTAGACAGGATTTTGGGATTTTTGACCCCTCCCTCCCCCTGCGTAGACAATTGTCCATACATTTTTTTTTAAATTTGTATGTGCCTTGCATAATTGCCAACGCGACGTGACCAATTCAAGAGAATCTTATTATTTTTTATTAATGTCGCTTAAGAGTTGAATTTAATGAAGGTATAAGCGCTTTTTCGTAGCTTTTTTGTCTCCAGGTTTAAAAGATCATCGGTAGTAGAGGCTTATTCTTGTGTAAAGGGCACCACCGTGGTGTTTGAGTGTGAATAAAACCCAGGTTCTATTATATTATTATTATATATTCAATAATATTTATAACAGGACCAAAACACAACTGGAAGAAGCAACGTAACATTGTTTGATTTTCTCTAATGTATGTTTAACGTTTATATGACAGTGCAATTAACCTTTCCAGGAGAGAAAAAATTACATTACTGTTGATATATTTATTTGTATACTTGTAAGTACTTATTTAATTAAATTCGGAATATGTTTGATGAGGGAGCTTATTGTGTTCGCGAGTCCTTTGTTTTGGCTGGATTTACTGATTCAAATCTTTAAGTTTATTTTCAGTTTTTCGATTATGGAACATTTTTAGAATAATATTATAATGGTTCAATTTTTTCAGCCTTCGTTCAGGAAAATACAAAAACATTGTAACGCATGATAACAAGTGCATGAAAACTGCTAACTGTCCAAAAAACCTCGATTATTCTGACTATTGATTCATTCTTAAAGTTTACCAATATTTTAAAAGCATTCCATATTGCGTTAAACAATTCCATGGTGCATAATAAAGTGTTTGTTTCAATTTCAATAAAATATCAAAAGTTGTAATCAGTTAAATGTACTGAGGTTAACTTAAATCTAGCTTATTCGTATTTTGTTATATTTGTTTATTTCTTATTCATTATGTTTTATATATTGCATGATAAGTAAATTATTTTTATTTCACATATTTAAAATCCCATTATATCATTATAACTATAATTTTTACAGACAATAGTTGTCCTGCAGATCCTGAAGGACCAACAAATAGCAAATCATTGTTATTACCATTTTTATTTTACTATAATATAATATGATCTATGGTTTTCAGAATTTGGATTACCCAGAGAATAAATTGAATATCATCATACATTAGGCCAATGTTTTTAAATTGTTTTACCTTTGCAGAATTATTCATGGATACTTGTTTTTAAAATCTTGCATGCTCAAATAACCTTGATGAAATTGTGAAATCATTAGATCACTAGTTTTTACAAATTGAGGATGATTGCTAGTCCCAAGCATCGTCTATTGGTTCTTTGTGTCAGTACAGCTGATCTGGCAATAACAGAGTAGCAACCGTGGGCGGTCAATCATGCTTATGCTCACTACCAAAGTATTCTCCGAAAATTCCCTTGAAATTATGCTCTGTATTATTTTTCTTGAAACTATTCTCAGAATTCCTTTTCAAATCTGTAATCTTGGAAAATACTGAATGTCCGACATAATGAATATGTGTCTTCGTTCCAGGTTCTTACGAATTTCTCCAATTCTAGTTGTTCAAAAGAATTTCAAGAAAATGTGTTTAAATTTATAATTTGTGATAAATATTCATATTTCAGAATCTGAAAGAAGAATAATTCAAGCCTCTGATTTTTTTTAAATTTATTGTGTTACTGAAGATTAATCCGCTCAAGATCTATTATTATTCAATGAGTGAAAGAAAATAACGAGTAAAATTTAATGATTGCATAATAAAATGTATTATATTCTAAAAAAAAAAATCCTTAGCAGCACAATTTCAAAATTCCTTGAGTAATGATGAAATTTCCCGAGAATTCAAGGTTTTTACAGGAAAAATAAAATTCGTTGATTACGAGTTTTCCGTTTTTTTTTTTCCAGGAAGTAGACACCCCAAATTATTAAGTCATTTCTTTTTCTTCTTCCTGACCTGCGCCGGATGAATCTTCGCAAGTGTATAGAAATAAGACGTAATGACCGTTCGGCCTAGTGATCATTCGGCCCAATGACCTTTGACCTAATAACCCAGCATCTGCTCTGAGCATTCATATAACCTGTTTGATATAGCTCTAAATTAAATATAAATTAAATATAAATTAAATATAAATTAAATATAAATTAAATATAAATTAAATATAAATTAAATATAAATTAAAATATAAACATAAACAGGTATAAATTAAAGGTACGGACTATTCTCCCGAAATACCAGGAACATGTTCTAATGTGAGCGATAGGTCATGGGTACTCAATATGACCACCAGTTGTCATGTTTTTAAATTTCCTTTGACTTTAACATTTACCTCACACAATTCAAAAGCTGTACATTTGACATATCGAGACATAGAATCAATATTACACTACCGAGATCATCTATCAAAGGAGACATCGACTTGTACAAATATCGACCTATGGAGAGTACGATATATGGAAAAACGAAGGGACCGTGAAATTAGTAAAAGTGAAAGTGAATTAGTGTAAGTGATAGTGATACAGAAGTATTAGAATTAAAAGGAAAAACAACGTAATAAGGTATACAATACATTCCGTTGTTGACAATTATCCCAATTGTAACTATACTGTATTGGTCAATCGATCATATAGTCACCACAATACGTTTATAATATATTCTATGCTAACAAAACAATAACATTAAAATTTATTGTGATGTGATCAGGCTTGCTTCTACTCACTTGTTATAAAAAAAAATGATTTTCGGAATTTTGGAATCATTAGATATTATAATTATATTTTGTACTTATTAGATACAGGAAATGATTAAAAGTTGCCTTTTGTGTTTGACACATAAAACCTGTCAAATTCGCTTTCAGATAGTCACAATCAGCGATTTTACAACTGGCGAGCGCTCACTCTGAGTGAACGCTCACGAATCATAAATCCGCTGATTGTGACACTCTGAAAGCGAAATAGACAGGTTTCATGTATCAAATACATACTTTGCAACCTCCCCTTTTAACTTACAAGTACAAAATATCACAATAACATCTAACGATTTTATAATTCCGAAAAACATGCCATTGAAAAATATTACGACTTTAGCTCCTTCACTGTGGCAAAAACCAGTTTATACAGTCCAACCAGATTTCAGTGCTTTGGCAGTCATCTTGACTGATCATTGGTCCACATTTAGCCTGTTGATGTAAATAAATAAATAAATGTCTCCTAAATGTTTACAAAAAATCAGGTAAATTTAAATTTAATGTGTAAATTTACGCGATAAAACTACATGCATCATTTGAATGGTGAATTGTCAAAGAACATCAACATATTACCAATAATTTTGGTGCATTTTCAGATGTGTGTAATTTATTTAAAATATTATGAAATTTCTATACAACTTTGAATGTTGTTTTTTTATTTCCATCTGGAAAATCATAATTCAATTTATAAGAAAACTAGGGCTTTAGAGAAAGTTACCCTATACTGAGCAATTGAGTTGTTTTAGTTTTTATTAATTTGTCATTTACTACTCTGTTTTGGAAGAATCCAGGCACGCCCATGCTCATTGTAGATATATGTACAATGGCGAACGCATCGGACGGAAAATTTATTTATTGGCTTAATGGAGGCTATTAGGGACATTTTCGGATTCTCGTGCAATGATTTGTTCTCGATAAAAGCTTATGCAGTGAGAGAGACAAAATATAGGGACGAAAGTTTCAACGCATCGTATAGTGGCACTTTTGCACGTTGCGCGAAAATGCCCGATTGGGGCGGACAATTTATGCCAGAACCGCTTCTGCTGATGACAGATGATAATTGGATGGAAAATGTTTTATTCGTTGGGGTCATTTTGCACTTTGCTTGATCTTGCTACAAGTACGAGCGCTGCCGGCGGCTGTGGTTGACATAATAACTCTCTACCCAATGATCAGCGGGAAATTAATCAGCGATAATTACTATGAATAAATGTGGAAACATCTGACTGAGCTCTTGGTGAGGTATTAACTACCATTCACATGCAATACCGTCGTAAGTGGAGCAGGAATTAGGTCTAACACAATTCAATGTCGTTTCACATGTAAGCATCGCATCCGTTTTTAACCAGTGTAGGAAAAATCTATTCTGGGAGAGTTCATTTGATTTCACTATCACCCTCTGCCAAATACAAACAAGCGTCACAAATTGAAAGCTTTTCCCAGAAAGTTCAGCCCGAAATCGAATCAACAATGATATTTCCAATTTCCTCTAACCACTTTCTGGACGAATGAAAGATGAAATTTCAAACAACATCTCAATGGGTGTATGCGGAGAGCATGATCACGTAACAAATCGACTTCGGTTCTTGAAATTCAGCACGTTTTTTTTAAACAACACAAACAATATGAGAAGCTAGGAAAGTCATTTAGAAGAATATTTTCAGTAAATTATAATATATCTTGCCCCAATTCGTAAGGTAAGAAAAGGCGCTAAAGCGTGAGGCCAAAGTGCAGGTGAATAAGCCTCCGCAACCAATCATCATCAACATCATCATCATCACACTGGCCTTGTTGACGACGCCTTTTCAACGTTGCTCGTCTTCTTCATGTTTAAGTTTTCATGGCGTGGTGGTAGCAGCCAAGACCACCACCGACCGCACAACGCTTCGCTGCTGAGATGTAATAACAGCGTTTGAGTTTATGTCGGCATGTGGAAACAAAGAGGAAAACTCATTTCCGCATTCTGCACCCGCTTGTTAGCATGAAAAGGGTGAAGGGGGCAATACATGGTAGAGGTATTGTTATTACGAGACTTTGCTCCGAGACATAACTGGCATGTAACAGCGGCCCGGACAGAAGCAAAGCCAGCTCATGCAGAAGTGATGAAAATCGATGGAGTGGCATTTATATTTTTCTTTGAGTATAAATTGGGGAAATTGTGTGACAATTTCCACGGCCAATAAGAGTATTTGGTATACAATTTGCAAGTTTATTATAAGAAAGCTTTTTTTTTCTTTATTTAAAAGGTTTTCAGCCTAAAGGCTGGTTCGCCTCTGAAAGCTTTTTTTAAATGCGTTGAAAATAACCTTTTTTTTTGGTAAAACAATATCAGCAATTAACGCACATGTTTTTAGAACTTGGTAATCAGTTTTAAAGGCACAACAATCAAATTCATTAAATGTTAAAGTTTAACACTAACTTAATTTACTATAATATTACTAAGTCTAAGATCACAAAATATTTAATGTCTTAAAGTTTCATATTCCACGTTAGAGTTCAAGATATTGAAAATTTTAAGGCAAATAATTATATTATTTATTTCAAGTTTGTAATTAGCTGAAAGATCAGATATCTTCAGTTAAGACCCATTAACTTCACAACAGTTGGAGGAACTTTACAGAAGTTCTATTGAATGAAAGGAAATGCTGAGAATGTCAGTGAAGCTTTATAAACAAACTGAGAATGGAAGTTTACATCCTGAAAATATGGGGAACTTACTGGAAGCTGTATGAACCTCAAAGTGGTTCTAATAACTTCCGGAAAACTGCAAGAACTTTTAAGAAGGTCCTAGAATTTCAGAAAGCATCAATAAAATCTTCAGAAATATAGAGAAATTGAGGAAAATTGTGGAAACTTTTAAGAAGTTCTAGGTACTTCAGAAAAGCTAGATCTAAAGATCTTTGGGGAATTTCAGAAATCTTAATGGCAGTTCATGTTACGGTAGTCCAGCCGTTTGGAGCTGGTTAAAGATCTAAAGACTGGAACGCGCATAAATTGGTCGACAAAAAAATCATTTCTTTCAGTCAAAATTCATACCACAAAAATCATCTTATTTTTCTTATGGTAGTTCATTTCATATTTTTAAAGGAACTGCCGTGTCTTCCGCTTAACCCCTTCCATTAAATTTTGCACAGTGGTCTCATCGACCTTATTCGCCGCCGAACGCCAGTTTGATATAAACTGTTGCTAGTTTTCCATGGATTTATTAGTTTTTTTTTTGGGAAATTCCATTTGACCAAGGCCCAATACCGTTCGATAGGGCGGAGATCTGGGCTGTTGGTAGGGTTTGCGTCGTACCACTTGATTGTCTTTTTCCTATAGTGGCAGCTCGCTAAGTCCGGCCAGAATAGCACAGGTCTATAATGTTGCTTTAGGAATGGTAGCAGCCGCTTTTCCAGGCACTCCTGGACGTATGTAGATCTCTTGATTGATGGTTCACATAGTAATGAAAATGCCGCTTTTTAGACCACACGTGCATATGGACGCCAGACGAGATATTTTTTCGGGAACTTTGATAGTTTGATGGTTTTGAAAATTTCAGCCACCTACCCTTTTCCTGATGCGGTATAAAACTTCTGTCCCGGAAGCTGCTTGAAATCCGCCTACACAGAAGTTTCGTCATTCATGACGACACAGCCGAACTTTGTGAGCAGATTCGTATACAGTTTTCGGAACCGCTGCTTTGCCAACGTGTTTTGTTTGTAATCTCGGTTCGCCACCTTCACCTTCTTAAACGTCGACAACCCGGCTCGTTTCTTGGCCCGCGGCCGGATTCCACAAGGAGGGGGGGAGGGTGTCTGTCAAATACGAACAATCGTCGCCTACCTCGCATAACTGGTTTCAAACATAAGCAAGCCATAAGAAACCTACAGGGTTTGTTTACGTTTGGAACCAATTTCATACAAGAATGATCAGTAAGCTGATTTGACAGCACGTCCCCCCAGTGATTCCGCTTAAATTTCACCACCACCTTCTTCGTCGTCGCTGCCACGCCGATTACGATTGCCGCTGATTCCAGGCTTCCTGGCGGTTGATAGACGCTCCCCAAACACTTTTAAAACGTTTGTCACGGTCGATTTGGCCACATCCAGCAATTTTGCCAACTTGGCGTGTGAGAACGTCGGATTCTCTTAAGCGAGCAAAATTTTGACAAGCTGCTCCTCTTGCTTGGACGTCATATTGAAAACGGGAGAGCAAACGGTGAAAACTCATCATAGCAACCATTGTATATACACTCAACTTCCAAATGCAGCATTTTAGGTTTTTTATATGCATTTTTAACAGAAATACAACAATTTGAAGTTGACCAATTTTTGCGCGTTTAAGACTTTATAAGCGGAAATTTATGATCTTAAGCTGTTCCGATAATTTCAGGGATGTACAGCGACCTTCAGTGAATTGAGAGTTTCTGAAATATTTCAGGAGCTTCACAGAAGTTCAGAGACTTTCATGGAAGTTTAAATGTGTTAATGAGAATTCCATTTAATTTGGAGCAGAATCGAGATCTTCAAAACCGATCAAAGAATCAAAGGGCAGTTAAAATAATTTAATTTAATTTGCATAAACATTAAAGAAGATTCGAGATATTCAGGGAATTTGCGGAAACTTTAGCAAAGCTCTGACAGAATTTCTGGAATGCAAAATAAATTATATGAAAATGTGAGAGTATTTTGAGGGTTTTCAAGAACTTTTTTTTTTAAATGGTGAACATTAAGCTAAATTGTTAAGTTAATTAAAAAAATGCGAAAACTTTTAGCAAGCACCGATATCTTCAAGAAACTCCAGAAAACTTATAAGAAATTTAGAAATTTTTAGAAAGTTTCATGATTTTCAGCGCAGATCTGAGTACTTTGCGAACGATCAGCTAACTAAAGAAAAATTCCATTAAGTTAAAGAAGCGACTTACAAGTAGTTCCGTAGAATTATGTGAAATTCCAAGAATTCTATGATTGATCCGAAAAATTCAGAAGCGTCAAGGAATTATGAATATACTTCTATCCGAAATTTTTCCTGAACATCAAACAAATTTAGAGAACTTCAGGAAAGCATTGACAACTTCAGAGATGTCCAAATAAGTTCAGGAAAAACTAATGATATAAGGCAAAGCTCCGTGAGTGTTTATAAAGTTTATAAAACTTAAGGAAAATTGTTGAAAATTCATGCCAGTTCAAGTAATTTTGGTAAAATATGCGGGATCTTATAAAAAATACTGAAATATTCAGGGCCACCTACAGAACTTTATGGAAATTTAAAAATGTTTTGGCAGTTTAAATACTTGATGATGTCCAGACTATTGAAGAAGTTATGAATTAGTGTATAATTTCCATGAACTTCAGAAAAATCTTGATAGCTTCAGTGAAAATTATAGAACTATATTAATTATTTCATTTTGATTCCAAGAAAATTGCGGGAGAGTTAAGAAGTGTTTTCGAACGGAAGGTGTTGCATACCATCTACGGTGGAGTGCAGATGGATAACGGAACATGGAGGAAGCGAATGAAGCACGAATTGCAACTGCTGGGTGAACCTTCCATGGTCCACATTGCAAAAATTGGGTGACTACGGTGGGCTGGGCATGTCGTAAGAATGTCAGACGACGAAAATGGTTCTCAATAGCGACCCAATAGGAACAAGAAGAAGAGGCGCGCAGCGGGCAAGGTGGATCGATCAAGTTGAAGGCAACCTGCGGACCCTTAGCAGACTATGAGGCTGGCGACATGTGGTCATGGTTCGAGTAGATTGAAGACGACTCTTCGGACAGCAGAGGACATTAAGGCCTGAACCTGATTGGTAAGGTAAATATAAATATCGTATATTAGTGAGTAAATAAAAATTTTAAAAATGGTTTTCTTTGAGACATCACATCAGATTGCAAAAAGCTCTCGTCGATGTTTTCCTTTTATTATTTCGCACAAAACCATGTTTCTCCATATTAACATTTAATTTTATTAACTAAACAGATGAAAATTTACCACGTGTCCAAAGTAGCCCATCTTTTTACATTTCGAACTCCGAACTTGATAACTAGGGGAAATGGCTCTTGTTGGCCTATGGACTGGGCCCATCGCTAAAAATCTGCTATTTATCAATTTTATCTAGATGAACGCGTCATTGGGATGGTACTAATGGATATTTCTGGTCGCTATTGAAAATTTAGTCGATTGCTGAATTTATGTATGGGCCCAAATTAGGGGCCGACTTTACATCAATTTCCCCTATATGATGAACATTTTCTTCAATCAGTCTTGATCGTTCATATACTTCTCATTACACACCTTAAAGGTATCCACGTTTTATTATTAACTACTTTAATGATTTCATACATCTCGCTTGCACCTGAAAATTGTCCAAAGAAGCCCGCCATTATGGTACAGGTTTTAATTATAGATCTTCTATTGCATCAACGTTCAATTCTTTAAATATTTATTCAGTAGTCATAGAGTATTTTTAGAAGTTTAAATGTATAAAATGGAAATTTTGTCGGAAAACTTTGACTGTCCCGTCGGTATTTTGAACATTGAACGTTATTATACATACGTTGACAGAACGATGTTTTGCTTAACACATTCAAATTCCCAAAAAACTTAAAACTTTGAATCTCAAGTTCCCCATATGTTATCTGCCCCTGGGTTTTATATCTGAAATACGTTTCACAGCCTTTCGGTGTACCTAAGTATACGAGAAAGATTGAAATAAACATTTCCGACTGCATAATTTGCATTGAATTACAGTCATCTCTCCATATATCTATATTGATAACCTATGGCATCAAGATAAGGAGAAACCATTATTCCTAACAGGGGCTACATTGCGCATCTCGAAACGAAAAACTTTTTCATACAAGCCCAGTACTTCATCAGTCTCCTTGTACGGTTCAATAAGCTTATTTGTTTATCCCGTATCCAAAACTAAACTCAATGCTTTCTAGAGAGAATAGCGAGATATTGAGAACTTGTTGTATGAAAATCTGAAGAAACTGCTCATATAGACAGGATGAAACATCAAAATATCGACTGTGTTACATAATCATTATTGTGTTTTAGTACTTAAATAATATTTTATTTAAATGCATGTAACACCCCCTTATGGGAAAAAACAAGCTCTACCTAATGATATTTAAGAAACATTGTAATTTACTAAGTTGTTTTGATATCCAAAATATTCATCAACCTACCGATATTCTGGTGATGGACAGCCTTGTGCCACACAAAGCAAGACGGCTCCTTCGTCCTGTGACACTGATACATGTGACGTATGCTCTACCACACTAGGAGACACGATGCCCCTTTGATCTGAAATACGAAAATTAGGTGTAAATTAGTAGGGATCTGTTTTATTTCTAATTACCTAATGAGTGTGAGTGATTATAGATAACAGTATCAATTTAAATGATTGGTCACAATTTATACCAGCATGTAATATGCATGAACGCCATAGCTTTGGATTATAATCATATTTTATGACCTTGTATGCGGACTGGTATGGAATGGAAAGGGATGGAAATAGGTCGCAATAAATCTTCAATATCTGAAATCTCTACTCCTGGCTGTCATCTCCGCCTTGCACTGATCCATGAAGAAACCTTCGCCTGTACGCACTCGAAAAGTTCAAACACTACGAAACCAGAGACGAACTCTCGTTTACAACGGAATATTCCCAACCCTGAGCAGGACGGTATATAAGCATAATTTCTCATGGTTTAGATCTTGTGCAATGCCACTGTAAAGATGCTGTCTCCAACCTACTTGTACTATGCTTTTGGTGGCTATCATACAACAGCTTCGCACTTTCATCTGTCAACCATTTAAACGCTTCGTTTAACTTGGTCGGACATTACTCTGCCGCTCTGCCACACTTCAGTCTGCTTCAGCAGCTCCACAACATTAGGTATGGCGTATACTTTTCATCCGCAAACGAGCCTTGATGTACAACCCAGCGTTGTGGTACAAAAGCTCTTCACATTGCTGCCTCTGTCTGTCTGGTTGTCTATCCTGTGTTATTTCCGTTTCAAGTAGAAATGGAAACTGCCAGTGACGTTTCCCCAAAGCTCTCAGAGCGTCTCAAGGCAATTTTCAAAACGGCACGATGGTAAACCGCATGTTGATTTTGTTCGGGTGAATTCAAAAAAGGATTTAATGGCTGTATTTTTACGAGTGTGAAAATCGGGCATGACGCAGTTTAGCTTTTCTTTTTTTAGGCTATAATGTTCTACCTGTTATTTGACGATTGTTCTCAACTAATTGTTCGTTCTCAGAGTACTTCCACAGCTGTTGATAGACTAACAATTTTTGCATTTGTGCATTGATAAACACAATGATACTTCAGAAAGGTGCGAAATCTTCCAACTAGAAACCTTTCCTGATCGGACCGAGAAATGTGGCGCTTCTATTGACTAGACCAGTTGTTTTCAACCTTCTCCGTTCCATTCTCCTCCTACCAAAAAAGAACGCTTCCAATCACTAAGGCTAGTATGGTTGCGTTACCCACCGGTTGAAAAATGCTGGACTAGACTATCGGGAGAGCTTTTCTTAAGACCCAACAAGCTCCATTATGGTAGAACTGTAGAATATTGCACATAAACAAAGTGACATCAGTTTGTGAAAGAGCTTTTTAGCTAAAGCGAAAAATGTTTGAATGTAACATTCTTCCTCCTCATTCTCACTCACAATTTCCTCTGTTGGAGCAACAACTCAAAGCTGGCTTCAAAATTGTGCTCTTTTGTGGAGTATATCAGATTCATATGTAGAAGAAGGAGCAAAACGGAAGTTTCAGATTTATTTGCCAATCCATCATAACAATAGGATTAAGTTTTCGTAAAAAGTCGCTGGCTATGATAAAATATAAGCTTCCGACTGGTGCAGTAACATGGAAAGGGAAAGACAATCGAATCAGAGACAACATGAGGTATGGAGTTTTTGTTTCTTGTAGGGTGTCTGAATCAAAAGGAAAGCCAAACTTGGCAGTTGGAGGGAAATGCAAATTTATGGGCTGTAATTTATTTCTGCTTTGGATTGAGCTTTAAATTGAACTAATACTAGGTATTTTTTTAATTGCCTTGGTAACAAAATATGAGTGAAATTTGATGACTTTGCATTAGTTTTTCAAAGTTTGATGAAGGTTCATGTTCTCTCCGCAAATTCTCCTCCATTCAAATAAATGAAATGTGATCTTATTGCATACAAGTCATCCTGATCCTACTGGTTGATAAAACAAATGCTCATAATAAACTACTTACTGATTGGTCGATCCTTAAATTTGCTCTCTGATCGTGACGTTAGCTAACCAGATATGAGGATTCTAGTTTTTGAGAAAGGATTTGACGTTTTGAAACCCATTATTGTTGTACCACGAATTCGAATCTGACAGCTATCGTTTCAATAAACTGCCACACTTAGGCTTATTCAGCTATAAGAGAAGGTTTGCCGCACTTTGGACATCACTGCATTAGATAAGGCCTATTCATTAAAGAAAGTGGACACATGTTTATCAATGGTTTAGGGTTAAAACTTAACGAAAAATTGTGAATTTTCGCTCAGTGTGTAAAAACATTTTTTATTTTGGCGACACACCTGAAAAAAGTGAGAAATTTCGAACGATGGGTCGAATCAGCCTATCAACTTGCAGATTAATTCTGCACACATGGTTTTCCGAAAAGTTGTCGTTCCGAGAATTGGCAAAAAGCGTGAAGTGCAGTAAATCTACAGTGTTCAAGATAGTTAAGAAGTTTGGAGAAACGTGTTCTCTTGAAGATTTACCGAAGTCTGGGCGCAAAAATAGGGCATCGGACCAAAAAAGGAGCTGGCAGCAGTACGCCTTTTGAAATCGTATAAACCGTGTTCCGTTCGTGAAATTGCCAAAAAATTGGATATTAGCGTCGGAATTGAGCAGCATATAAAAAAACGTAACAATGTCAGTACCTACAAGAAGTAAAAAGTACCCATGGTATTTTGATGGACGACGAGACGTACGTCAAATTGGATACCAGTACACTTCCTGGGCCGCACATTTTCAACGCTCAGTAGAGGACAGATATGTACCTGATGATGTGCGATACATCCGAACCGAAAAAAAGGTTTTGGTGTGGCAAGCCATTTGCTCCTGTGGCTTCAGGAGTTCTTCGTATTTCACAACGGGCACAATCAATAGTTAAAATTACAGAAATGAATGCATCAAAAGCGGCTTCTACCCATCTATCGAAAGCATACGGATCCTCCATTGTTTTGGCCGGATCTGGCATCTGCTCACTATGCTTCTGCTACGTTAGAGATGCTCAAGAAGGAAAAAGTCGATTTTGTCGAAAAATTCCAAAATTCCCCAAGCTGCCCTGAACTGCGTTCTATCGAAAGATACTGGACAGTAATTAAACGGCATATTAAGAAAAATGGAAGAAAAGCAAGCTCTGTTGACTGCTTCAAGAAAATTTGGTCTGCAGCACAACGAAAAGTTAAGAAGAAAGTTGTGCAGAATGCAATGCGCGGTATCAAGAGAAAAGTCCGAGCGTTCTTCAGAAATGAGAAGAAAACATTCAAACTCACGTGAAAACGGTCATATGTATGTTGATTTTCATTTATATAAAGTAAACTTATGAATTTGTTTGATAATAAATATTTTCCTTTGAGAAACAGGTGTCTACTTTCATTAATGAACAGTCCTTACTCCTAAATTCATGTAAATTTCTTTGAGATATAGCGCACATAAAATTAACGCTAGATTTCGCGTAAATTTAGGCGATATTTCATGTAAATATAAGTGCAATTAACGGCGCCAGTGGTGTAGTGGTAAGCGTGATTACCTCTCACCCCAGCAGGCCTGGGTTCAATCCCAGTCGGCGCCGCCGGGATGTTCTGAGGCATAACATCTCTGATCACGCCTTCCTTCGGATGGGAAGTAAAGCCGTTGGTCCCCGGTTCATGAGTTGATGGGTCGATAGGTGAAAATAAGTGCAATTAAGCATAAATTAACAATATTGTATGCAAGCTTGTAAACGATTTCGTTGTTTAAGCCAACTGTAGCTCAAAATTAAACGAAGGGAGATTTTACACGATGGTTAAAATTTAGAATTTTTTTCTGCGTACTTTATCTGTTTACGTTGCCTCAATTTATGCAATTAGAAGCTGAAAGAAGCACAGTTCGAAAAAGTAGTGTTAATTTCTGTTCAATGTGATGTACATAAAAGGAGCGTCACATATCATACAAGTTTAAATTATAAATCATGTAAAGTTCTGAGACATTTCATGCATTGTTGCAAATATTGTATACTAGAGCCCAGTTTTGTAAACAACATTACTTACAAGTTGCTCGTTTGCGTGAAGTGAAATACAAGTTTATACGCATGAATGTTAACATCATATTTAAAATTCAGATTTTTATCTGTGAACGCTCCCTTCCGTTCTATCAATCCCTTCTCAACCAAGTAATTCCTCCCCCGCAGACCTTCCCTGCCTCAAATTAGTTTCTCAACAATTTTCTCTTCTCCCCCCTTTGTTCGAGAGCACCCTTTTAGTGAACACATACATCGCTTGTTTTTGGACCCGACGGAAACACCACGGGTCGAAAAGAAGAATCCTGGCATGAATTGGAAACGAATTCGGTTAAACATCGCGACGAAACAGCTGTCATTTAGCCATCGGAGCAGCTTATACTTGATCATAAATGAGAAGACGGAGCACCAAAAATGGATGAGAACCATCCAACGGGCGGACAGTGCGAATTGTTTGTATTGCAATACTGTAGTTGAAACGCTGGAACACAAATTCAGAGGTTGCCCTCGTGTAGCACGCGCATGGGCTTCGTACAACAGGGGATGACGATGATACTTGGAGGATGGCAACTACTGTCTTTGGATGAATTGATGCGCCCAGCATAGGACCAACAAAACGAAATCAAATTTTGATGATGCTTATATTATACATCACCTATGTTAATGAATTTAACGTTAGAATCGATGTAAGTGCACTAGAATATTATTTAACCCTCCGTTACTCGCGCCTACTTTTGTAAAACGAGTACTCGCGCGTTGTACTTTGTACAACAGTGTGAGTTTTCCATTGCCATTTTGCAGCCGAGCTACCAATCGATATGAAACCAACGGGTATTCCTTAAAAAACTTGTTTTTAACTAAACAAGCTAAACTTTTATCACAGTTTACCCCCAAACAATGCGGATAATAGAGAAAATGTGAATGGAAACCGCGTAAACGGTGTCCGTACTACGTGGGATTTAACTTAATTGGTTACAACATAGAAAATCTCGAGATCCTGACCAGATTGAAAGTTACTGTCTTAGGCAAAGTATTTCTAAAGATCATAAACTTTTCGCTGGTGGAGAGTAGTTCAGAATTTTCTCACTACGTAACGCTAGAATACATGTGAAATTCTCGCATGTGATATATCTAGAGATCTTGACCAGATAGAAAGTTACTGTTGTCGACAAAGTTGTTGATGAGATCAAAGCCTGTTTCTTGGGGCACAATAGTTCAGAATTTTCTCAATATGCGGCGCTAGTATACACGTGAAATTCTCATATAAAATATCTCGAGATTCTGACCAGATAGAAAGTTACTGTCTTCGGCAAAGTTTTTCTGGAAGTCAAGATCTTTTCGTTGGTGGAGTAATTCAGAAAATTATCACTACGTGGCGCTAGTATATACGTGCAATTTTTGCATATAGAATAGCTCGAGATCCTGAGCAGATAGAAAGTTACTGTCTTCGGCAAACTTGTTCAGGGGGTCAAGTATTTTTAGCTGAATGACAGTAGTTCAAAATTTTCTCACTACGCGGCGCTAGTATACACGTGAAATTTTCATATAAAATATCTCCAGATCCTGACCAGATAGAAACTTACTGTCTTAGGCAAAGCTGTTCAGGAGATCCTAGCCTTTTTGCTAGTGAACAGTAGGTCAGAATCTCACTAGGTAGTGCTCGTATGCATGTTAAGTTCTCGCATGTGATACATCACTAGATCCTGACCAGATAGAGAGTAAATGTCTTTGGCAAAGTTGTTCAGGAAGTCAAGATCTTTTCGTTGGTGGACATTTGTTCAGAATTTTCTCACTACTCGGTGCTAGTATCCACATGCAATTCTCGCATATACAATAGCTCGAGATCCTGAGCAGATAGATAGTTACTGTTTCAGGCAAACTTGTTCAGGGGGTCAAGACTTTTTGGCTGGTGGACAGCAGCCCAGAATTTTCTCACCACGTGGCGCTAGTAAACGTGTACAATTCTCGCGCATGCTATAGCTCGAGATTCTGAACAGGTAGAAAATTACTGTCTTCGAATAACTTGTTCATGAGGTCAATGTCTATTGCTTGGTCCAAAATAGTTCAGAATTTTCACACTACGTAGCGTTAGTATACACGCAAAATTCTCGCTTGTAAAATACTCGAGATTCTGATCAGATAGATTTCGCTAGTGGACAGTAGTTCAAAAATTTTCTCACTACGTAGCGCTAGAATACACGTTAAATTCTCGCATGTGGTTTGTTTCGAGATCCTACGCGGCACTAGTATACACGTGAAATTTTCACGAGATCCTGACCAAATAGAATGTTACTGTCTTCGGCAAAGTTGTTGAGGGATCCAAGGCCTTTTGGCTAGTGGACAGAAATTCAATTTTTTTTCACATCATTGCGCTTGTATACACATGCAATTTTCGCATTAGATATATTTCGAGACTTGGTAAACTGTCATCGGCAAAATTGTTCAGGAGATCAAAACTTTTTCGTTGGTCGACAGTATAGAATTTTCTCACTCGCGGCGCTAGGATATACGTGAAATCTTCGCATATATAGTATCTAGAAATCATGAACAGCTAGAAATTTACTGTAGTTGGCAAAGCTGTTGAAGAGATAAAGATCTTTTGGCTGATCAGCAGTAGTTTAGAAATTTCTCAAAACTTGGCGGGCAATTCTCGCATATCAAATATCATAAAATAAAAATACAATTTACATCAGCCTAAGTGGGATAAGACAAATATATTCTGGATTTCTTTTACTGGTGAAGATTTTCATGCAGATTTGTGGATACATAAATTGGGGTGAGTCTTCCACTTGTATACCTCTGATAAATTAGTGATAAAACGTATCTCAGATGG
This sequence comes from Ochlerotatus camptorhynchus, assembly GCF_037179485.1. Lineage (NCBI taxonomy): Eukaryota > Metazoa > Arthropoda > Insecta > Diptera > Culicidae > Ochlerotatus > Ochlerotatus camptorhynchus. Next base: position 2,786,416 of record NW_027040943.1, read on the forward strand.
AAAACATTATCCTAAAAGATCAATATAGCTGAAACTTCCACCAAATGAATGTTTAGAGTCTCCCTTTCATTCGAGGCTAATTTCAAAATGTCTTATCGAGGGGTCTAGAAGAAAAAAAATCCCTGTATTTATGTGTGCACGAACAACGAGACTGACTCAGAGAGTGAGGCACTTTTGCTGAGTTGAATGGAGAAATATATAAACCGTACACTCCCGATATAAGTTTAAGGACACCACCAACGTCCAATGTTCGTTCTTTTTAGAACATTTGAAAGATTTTGAATGGAAATACGAAGAGGCAAAGTGCTCAATATCATTTTCAAATGTTGTATACCAAAGGTTTAGCAAAAGTTACAATATTTTTCAAAACTTACTCTGAAGAATCATGATTGATTTTCTCATAATTGACTTAAAAAAAAAATTGAAATAAAAAGTAGTAGTAGAACCCTTATGCCATACAATTACCATTCAAATAACCTAAGTAGATCAAAAATTGGACGTAAAATGAGAGAGCTTTAAACAAAACACATTTATTTGAAGATGATAACTTTCTATCTGGTCAGGATATCGAGATATATCACAGGCGAGAATTTCACATTTCACTAGCGCTAGTAGTGAGAAAATTTTGAACAACTGTCCACTAGCAAAAATTTTGTGAAGTGTACATGTATACTAACGCCACGTGGTGAGAAAATTCTTAACTAATGTTTACCAAAAAGTCTTGACCCCCTAAACAACTTTGCCGAACACAGCAACTTTCTAGCTGATCAAGATCTCGAGCTATTGAATATGCGAGAAAAGCACGTATTTCAGCACCGCATAGTGAGAAAATTTTGAACTATTGTCACCCAACAAAAATATCTTGACTTACTGAAAAACTTTGTCGAATTAATTTATTTTCTATCTGGTCAGGTTCTAGAGATATTTTATATGCAAGAGTTTCATATGTATAGTAGCGCCGCAAAGTGAAAAAAACTCTGAACTACTGGCCACCTGCGAAAAGCCTTGACCTCCTGAACAACTATGTCGAAGACAGTACCTTTCTATCTGGTTTGGAACTCGAGATATTTTATATGAGAATTTCACGTGTATACTAGCGTCACGTAGTGAGCAAATTCTGAACTTTTGAGCGTCAAGCAATAGACTTTGGCCTCCTGAAAAACTTTGTCAAAGACAGTAACTTTCTATCTGGTCAGGATCTCGAGATATATCACATACGAGAATTTCACATGTATACTAGCGCTACGTAGTGAGAAAATTCTGAACTACTGTCCGCCAGCGACAAGGCTACGATCTCCTGAACAACTTTGTCGGAGACAGTAACTTTCTATCGGGTCAGGATCTCGATATATTCCATGTTGTAATCAATTAAGTAAAATCCCACGTAGTTATGGTCACAGTTTACGCGGTTTCCATTTACATTTTCTCTATTATCCGCATTTTTAGGTGTTTACTGTAATAAATGTTTAGCTTGTATAGATCGAAACAAGTTTTTTGAGGAATACACGTTGGTTTCAGATCGATTGGTAACTCAGCAACAAAATGGCAATGGAAAACTCATGTGTGTTGTGCTGACAACGTTTTGTGTCCATTGCTGCCATGGAAGCGCTCTGACCCCCGTTGGCGAATCTGCCATACAAGTAAACCACTGGAAGTGGCTCCCGTTCTGGTGGAGAAGGCTTATTTGATAGTGGAAGATAAAATGTTTATTGTGTTGTACCTTTTGCCTATAGTTTTAAGATGTATTGTATAGTAAACAAGAATCCTCGGCTCTGTAAAGTTAATTCGGTTGAGCCTTATCAAATAAATTAATTAAAAAAAAAATCCGATCCCAAATTGAACCCAGGACTTTTGATGTGAGAGGCAATCAAGCTTATCAGTACACCACCGGCGTTGCTAGGGTCCTTGTTTATGTCACGACCCCAACTTATTTCTTATACCACAGTTCCAAGTGTTAAAAAAACCGCTGAGCTCTAGGATTATCCGGCCATCCGGAACTATGTTTAATTCACGACCCCAATTTATTTCTTATTTCACGGTTCCAAATGTTTTCGAAGAAACCGCGGAGCTCTAGGATCAGTTTCATGGATGGACCACTGTTACGGATGTTCCGTATCTTCCGGAGGACGGTTCCATGGCCATCCAGGTCCATGTTTATGTCATGTCAAAACCCCATATTATTTCTTATATCACAATTCCTAATGTTTAAAAAAACTCGAAGCTCTAGGATCAGTTTCGTGGATTGCTGAATAAAACAGGGTCCGGAATTATTTTCTGAAAAAAGCTCATGATCGATGGATGCATCAGTGGAATATGTTTGCTATCTATGGTGTGATTAATTAATTTTTCAAAAACTGTATTTTGAACATTAATCTAGAAGATTTTTAATTGGAGATGCAAATGCACAGGTCTAGGTCAGGAGAAAGGATTTCTTTCACCATTTGCTCAATTTTACAGAAAAAAATCTTAATAATCGAAAGGATGTTGCGACTTTCAATAAATTTTCTGAAGAAAAACATGATGATAGCAAATTTTAAATTCAACATCCAAGTTTTCAATAATTTTTGATTTTGTTAATATATTTGTTACTCTTGAACGGACCAGACCTTAGTTGGCAAATTTGATTAATTTGAGAGGAACAATTTCATAATATAGGTGCCATTTATATTTTGAATATTTTATTAATTGATGATGTGTCTTTTCTAAAAGACGCCCACAAATTGGGCGCGATGCTGCTACCAAAATGCGATGCTCGAAGCGGAATTCAAAGATCCATGATGAGTTTGTTAGTTGAGTATGTGGATATGTAATGTTTTTTTTTCTTCTATTGATTATGAGTAGTTGAACTTACCATTCATTCGTATCTTCGCTGCACTGCTGGTGACGACCTGCCGCGTTAGTTTATGCATCGTCCTACACCGGTACGAGGGATACCGGTCGTTATACTCTAGATTGTGCACTAGAAGCTCGCCTGTGGGAAGCAGGTGATATTTTCCATCTGAGGAATGAAACAAAAACAAAACGAACAACAAACTGTTAGAACGAAGTTCATCGACCTTGTTAATCCTCCGCTCGACAAAATGTCACTTACCACCCTGCAGCGAGGGATAGATGTAGAAGGCAGGTTCCTGCACCCAGGACACCACCCGTACTAGCTCCTTAACAAAATTAGGCACTACACAACGCAGAATAGCGGTACAGCCTCGGGACGCTGCCAGCATTTCGACGTCAACTTTGTACGCTTGAGCAACCACTGTTCGTCGGTGATGATGGGTGACGTTGCATGTAGATGAAGAAATCAAGGAAAATTGGAAAAAGAGAACAAACGGTTGCATCATTAGTGACGGTGTGATCATTACTGTCTTAATGAACTTGAACGCTTCAAAGATAATCCTGATGAAAGTGCAGGATGCGCCAAGGGACCCGGTTGATTGCAATAAAAAAAATATCATATTGAATTTCACTAGTCAATAACTTCTGATTATGGGATTTAAGCACACCAAAGTTTAAGCTGCTTCCACCGTGCATTATAGAATTGAGGTATAGAAAAGCGATCTTAGCTATAATTTATCAGGCAAGCGATGTTCCACATTCCTTCCACTACACGTTGCTACAATGTAATCATCTCGAGGCATTATGACACCTCTTCTGCTATTCATGATGAGGGCGCTAAAAGTTTTACATGCATACATTCTCTGCTGCAAGCTACTTTACCAGGTGATGAGAAACTTGTACACGGTCTGAAGCTTGCAGATCGTTTAACATTACTGCTGTGAATACTGACGTCGGTGACAAGCAAGGCTTCCAGTTGCAGATAAAATCTTTTCTTGTCTTTGGAATTAAACGTCTTTATGAAGAATGGTTTTCTTCAAGTATGGAATAAAATGGGATTTCCTGTATTTAATGCAATTAAGTTCTTTCTCAACTGAATTTTTTGCTCGTTGAAACTTTAATGTTGGGCGATTAAACTTGAACATACCTCCAATTACACATGAACATAAATGTCCTCACAAAGTTAATGAAAACCGTTCCCACAAAACAATCTGTAGGGTAGGATGGTGCAAAACGCACCGTTTAAGCAAAATTGTCAATTGCTGCCGTATGGAAGCTAAAATCAAAGAAAAAGTAATGGTGTATGGTGTATTACCATTAGAGTGATGCAAAATTTGAAATTTTCGCTCCACAATACTTAAACGATTCCAAATCCGATCCTGACTAACCTCTCAAAATTTGAACCCATTTGGTGAGAAACTGAGATAGTACAAATCATTTGAAGTTTGTATGGGAATTTCTATAGTAAAAGCAAGATTTTTGTTCATGTCTATCTAATAATTCACCATATCGATCTGCTTCAAAAGTTTTCAACTACTTGTAGAAAATTTTCCCAGCTACAACTTTGCTCAAGACCACTTTTTGATTAAATGAAAGGATCGAACGTTATCGATGGTTCAATGCGCTGATGTCTTATGATCATGCTCAATCAACTGCTCTGCAGGCAACATTGGTGTTTCTGGGGCGTTGAATAGGACACAAAAGTCATGGCTACTATGTCACACTGCAAAATACAGTGTTGCCTACAGAGCAGCTGCTTGATCATGTCATAAGTTTACCAATCTCTTAAATAATTAATAACTTTTTCCTGTCTCGTTTTACATTGAAACATTTTTTAGCAAAGTTATAGCTGAGAAAATTTTCTATAAGAAAGGCTATCGAACTGTTTCGCAGTCCAATATGGAAAAAGACTAGAAGGCAATGAACAAAAAGTTGAGATTTCCCATAGTAATTTACATGTAAACTTCAAATGGCTTGTGCGAAGTCTGTTTCTAACCAAATTAGTTGTAACTTTGGGAGGCTAATCAGGACCCGATTTGAAACCATTTAAGCACTGTGGAGCGAAAAAGTCAAATTTTGCATCAGTCTAATTACCATGTTTTCTACGACGATCATTCAAGGCATTTTTTTTCCAAAATGAAAGCGGGGCAAAACGCCTGATTCATGGTGCAATATGAACCACAAAATTGGGACAAGACGCACGACAAAAATGGCCAAAACGCACCACAACATTGGGGTTAAAATGCACCGCATAATAGACAAACCATAGCCCCTGAAAGTAGAGATTATTCCTTTCTGTTACATCAGAAATAAGGTCTCAATAGAGTGTTAAACTGTGATTCATGAAGTAAAACATCTAAAAAATATAGAAAAAGGGAATTCGTTCCATTCTTTTTATAAAAGCTTAATTTGCACTCGATGATTTTAACAGCAGTGGCATGTTTTGTTCAAAATCCAATTTTTTTTTTTAAAGAAATCTAGTTATGATCAGAAATTATTTGTGAAACCTCCAGTTGAAAACAAACATAATCCGTTGCCCGGAAAATGCATCTGAGGGAGAGTTATCGTTATTTTTCTATAAGTGGGCATTTTACCCCAGGGGTGCATTATGGGCTGCTCTCCCTTACCTGGAAATTTACCTCTAAACTATGCTTACACTGTTGTGTGCGACTAGCAGACTTTTCCAACATGGCAAAGATGCATCCAGAGTAATTAGCGAACCAACATCGTGTACGCCCGACAAGAAACTGGAAGAAGGATCATTAGGTTAGGAGGGGCGTCAATGCAGCTATGGTGCCTACCTACCAACCGGAGTAAATTGAATGAACGGAAAAGAAGTGGAAAACAAGTACGAAACATGCTCCGGGGAAAGCCAGTTCATTAAGAGATGCCAACGAACAACCCTTTGGGCGTAACGTTCCATTTCCTTCCGGACCCGCAACCTCACTTTGGATAGGTTTTTTCATTTGATTTTCCTCCAAGTTTAACATTTTTAATTACGTACTCATTCTACCTCAGTGACACCTTATACCAACTTCTGTTTTGCTTCAAATTCCCCGTCGATGATTCCAGAAAATTAAGGAGATTTTTTTATATTCACCTTTTCCATGCACATAGCCGCCAATTATACCAAGTCGACTCGAAAGCTCAGCCAAAAGCACAGAGCAATCTGCACTCGAATTCACAATTTATGTCGTTAACTTAAAATTCAATTATACAAAAATACGAGTGAGAAGCAGAGACGGATATAAACGTGCGCGGATAAAATTTTGTCTTTTCCGGCTGACTGTTTCTATATCGTTTCGACGCTTTTTTTTATCGGACTACAAATGAATTCCTCACCCTCGAAACCAGTCCCTCCATGATCCCATTCAGCGGCCCTAATTGGAGTTCTCTTCTTTCGGTATTTTTCACTGTTTCCATTTTTCTCATTCGAGCTTGGTCACATTTCAAAACCCTTTTTCCATCTGTGGACCATCTGCTAGAATTCATTATACAATTAATAAAGAAGAGAATGCGATGTTGCTTTCAGAAACAGTTTCACTTCTCTATTTTTATACATTAGTGAACCTGGTGGTAGGGAGTAAGTTTTTGCATGGGCGGAAACAAAATAGTATGTTATGATACAAACATTGCTTCTATGCTGCCGTGTGACAACAATCCCAAGCAACACACATGTTATATAATAGTTTATTTAACCTTTACATTGCTGGTTTTGGTTGTATAGCAGTTTACTCAATATAATTCTATGAATTTGTGTAACTTGGGATGTGACGTACACGCCAAAATGCACATTGCTCACGAGAAGCTTTTTTATGTTCAAAATTTTTATCACAGCTTAATTTTTGACGTAGACTACGAAAATCTAAAATTGCTACCGCCACGAAAAGGTGTTAGGTTTTGAACGCTATGTCATTTATAGATAAAATTAAAATCCAATTTCAATTAGATCGATTGGAAATATCTCTACAAATCTGTTGAAATAAATACTTTTTGAATTTTTCTTAAAAAATACTTTTGAAAAATGTACAAATAAAAAGTGACAATTCTATCACGTTTTCATGAAATAAACGTTTTACCCAAACCCAGTCGTCATTATCGAGTACCACTTTGTTACACATAGCTCTTCTTGAACCTGAACCAGAGAGTTCTACATGAAATTCTCAAGATTCTTGCGAGTTGTCTGTACAGAAAAGATGAACAACATATTTTTTATCATTTTGAAATACCACAAAACGTCAAAAAATATTACGATCAAATTTCAAGAGCAACCAATGTTTTGGTGATAAAATGTTGTATTCTGATGTTTATCTGTTTCGTTCCTCTTCATTAGCTATACTTCTTCAGTGTGTGTTAGACGGGGTGTCGTCTAGGGATAAGATGGACCACTTTTGACCGGGTAAAAGCACCACCCTTTTTTACTGCGTAGTGTGTTTGTAGCAAAAATGCTTAAATGATATAGTTTTAGTCCATAATTCCTAATACTTTAAAAAGTTGATAATCTTTGCATACTATGCTCACAATAGAACGTAAATTTTATCATGGCAAATTTAATATAGCTGCTTTTTTTTCTAGGCTTTTTACGCTTCTGGAGCGTTTTGCCGGCTCTCAACGTGGTGTTCAAGATACATTTCCACAGTTATTAATTTAGAGCTCTTGATACCAATGCCACCAATGCATAATTTTGTATATTGTGTGGCAAACACAATGATACCAACAATCAATACGAAACTAATGATTTTAAATTGGCTCACTACTTGACTAGCCTATTGGTCCCAAGGTAACGATTAACGTATCCCATTCTAGTCGAAATTCTAGTACTACGCAATGTTTGTTTTGATTCGCTATGAAAGTTTGAGAGATAAAATGGGGGGTTATTGGTTTTTCCTATGTTTCGAGGGGTGAATCGATTAGCTTGGGACCGAAGATAGTACCAGAGCTGAGCCAAAAAGTTGAGCACGTTATTTCGGGACCTTCTAGTCTTAGAGTTACCTCTATGATGATACTCTATGCTGAATCCGTCGCTTTCGGCTTGGTAATATCGTGCCTTTACTGACAAGGCTATCTGAGGCCCAATATTGGTTGGAATTTTAAGATTAATTTCGATTTAATACAATTTATGATTATATAAAAAATACATATTGTTGGTAGAGGCAGATTTCATGTGTGAGTAAGTGATGAACATTGTTATGTGCAATTCACTTTAAAAGGTGCGTTTCACATTTCATCACATGTAGTTCCAAAGAGCCTGAACGAAATGTGGCGCTTACGAAGATCACTTGAAGATACGATATGACGGAACATTGATACTAACTGTATAAAACACATGTAAATTCTTCCAGAAATTAGTTAGGATAACATATTGAGAAATGTGTTAATTTTCAGCGAACAAATGTAATATTGCATCGAAATACTTTAAATCGTGTTAAATTTAAATGTTCCCTCACATTTCACATCCGTTTAACCATTCTGAACGGTCATCCCGTTGTGGTTATATCAAATCATTGCTAATAAAGGGTGATACGGTCAAAATTTGGTCAATATCAACTTGACGTATTTCTTTCAATTTTGCATTTAAAAACCCTGAACACCCCTCATTTTGAAGGTGTGTGTGTGTAGAATGTTGCTCCTATTTTGATTTTGGAATTCACTCTTCAGTTGTCGAAATGCCGTCCAAGCAAGAAGAGCAGCGTATCAAAATTTTGCTCGCGCATCGCGAAAATCCGAGCAACTCGCACGCAAAGTTGACAAAATCGCTAAAAGTTGCCAAATCAACCGTTACAAATGTAATTAAAGAGTTTGGGGAACGTTTGTCGACAGCCAGGAAGTCTGGATCGGGGGGAAATCGAAAACCGGAAGCCGCTGAGACGACAAAGAGAGTTGCCGGTAGTTTCAAGCGAAACCCTAACCTCTCTCTCCGAGATGCCGCAAATAAGCTGGGTGTATCGTCTACAACCGTGCATCGAGCCAAAAAACGAGCCGGACTATCGACTTACAAGAAGGTAGTGACTCCAAATCGCGATGATAAACAAAATACGACGGCCAAAGCGCGATCCCGGAGGCTGTACACGACGATGCTGACGAAGTTTGACTGCGTGGTAATGGACGACGAAACCTACGTCAAAGCCGACTACAAGCAGCTTCCGGGACAGGAGTTTTATACGGCAAAAGGAAGAGGAAAGGTAGCAGATGTTTTCAAGCACATGAAACTGTCAAAGTTCGCAAAGAAATATCTGGTTTGGCAAGCCATCTGTACCTGTGGCTTGAAAAGCAGCATTTTCATAGCTTCCGGGACTGTCAACCAAGAAATTTACGTGAAAGAGTGTTTGAATAAACGTCTACTGCCTTTCCTGAAGAAACACGGTTGTTCCGTACTGTTTTGGCCGGATTTGGCATCTTGCCATTACGGTAAAAAGGCCATGGAGTGGTACGCCGCCAACAACGTGCAGGTGGTTCCCAAGGACAAGAACCCTCCCAACACGCCAGAGCTCCGCCCAATTGAGAAATACTGGGCTATTGTGAAGCGGAACCTAAAGAAGACCAAAAAAACTGCTAAGGGCGAGCAGCAGTTCAAGGCAAACTGGCTTTCTGCGGCGAAGAAGGTGGACAAGGTGGCTGTACAAAATCTGATGGCAGGGGTCAAGCGTAAGGCCCGGCAATTCGGATTTGGAAAAGCGGAAGCCTAACTGAATATTTTTCCTGAATTTTATACTAATTGAACTTGAAAAAGAAATTTAATTTGATTTTTTAAATAAACGATTTCACCGATTTACACGCGTTTTCCCTTGACCAAATTTTGACCGTATCACCCTTTAATGTATACATCTATATCTTTTCCGGTACCATGAAGTCATCAAAGTAAAAGTGAAATAAAAGCTGCGTTAAGAAAATACCCGAAGACACTGTCCATTTTCCGCATTGGTGTTACGGTTTTATAAGACGCAACTAGGAACTCAAGATCATCAAACAAAGATAATGGACGTCGAAATATCGTAAAACACATCAGAAATAAGATGGGAGACTTTCGGGAGACTAGTAGCGACTAGCAGTGATGCAGAGAAGGACAACGAGTTCAGGCACGAAAATCTGACAGAAGGGTGAAGAAACAGCGAATATTGGTGAGATCGTTTTAAATTTTAAATTTTTATTATTGCTCATGATGTGATGTGATGTGAATAGAACCCACCATCAGTGCAAGGATTACCTATGACTGCAGATACTTCACTGGTTGTAAAGTCCTGCCTGATGGTTTGTTGCAGCAGGGTGAATCAACTTCATTGAAGACCTTTGGAAGACAAACGACAAGATGTACATCTATCAACACGTGACAAGGGACTGGCAAATCCACGAACCCTTGTCCAGTCTACAAATCCTTTGAAACCCTCAGGCTGATGGCTGAGGCTGATGGGGAGAGTGAAATTGTCAACTCTCTGTTGTTAACACCTCGTGTAAAAAGGGCGGGCTCTTCTCCACACTCATTGGGGTATCCTTCTGTCGGACGGTTCGTTTTTTGACCATTTGTATGATCATGTGGCTGGAAGGAGATTCTCTACCATCCCGAGGAAGCGTATAGGTAAATTTACCTATCGATCCACCAAACCCATTTTTTGCCCTTCATACAGTGACATGTTGAGGACAATCAGAGGCTATTAAGCTTGATCAAATCAAACAGTGTGAAGCGCCCACTGCTATCGGACTTAGTTTCCGTGCTACAATTAGTGGTAGACAATTATCATACATCATACATACTATGAGTTTTGCCTTCCGAAATTCAACTGTACAAAAATCACCGAGGAGTTGTCAGGTTCAAAATTATTTGCTTTATATTTCAACATCGTTATTCATTATTATTGTATCAGTGGATGGAAAGCTAACACATCATACATCAAGTACCTATGCTTTCAATGGATCATTGAAGATGCTGAGGTTTTGACAGCACCGTACTGTGGCTACCACAGTATTTTACATTGGTTCGTCCGTATACAGTAGCGCCAAATGAAAACTGTGGTGGGTTCAAAACTCAGCCATCTAAAATGATCCATTGATGTTTGTGCAGATGTTATAAGTTTTAAGCTGGAATGTTTTTTTTCGGCGTTGTGAATATAAAGGCGTGAAAATGCATGAGAATCTCAAGCGTGAGACTTGTTTGTCACATTCACACACGAGTTTTTTCTCTCAGGGTGGCTCAATGAATAATATTTTAGAATGATTTTCCGAGCATTGTCACTATTCCATGCTTGTTAGTGAGTTGCGATGCGAAGTGTGAGCGGTGATGTAAACAAAGACAAGAAAATTAATATTTTTAAGCAAAATAACTAAGCAAATTGAAATAGATCGACTCCGCACCACTCAGGTTGTAATTAAATTAATCTCGATTACTTTTTTAAGGGGCGTATCTGCTTTTGTAAACAAAGATCTAAACATCAACTCCTAGCACTCCAACGCAAACTAACATCCCAACATATTGTTCGGGAAACCGACACGAATGACCATACAAAGAACCATTCAATTTCTGATCAAAGCACAAAACTGACATCTACGTTCGCGAAAAATGTGTATCTTAGCCACGAACACCCATACAAAATGTATGAGTTGGTTCGTGTCTTATCTATTCCGGGCAAATTATTTTTATCTAGATATAAAAATGCTATGCTTTTGACAGATGGGGTCGCTGCACATTTGAATTCGCCGTTATGGATTTTCGATCAAGAGTTAAATTTAAGTTTCATGTCGGTTTGTCGGTGGTGTTAGTTTGCGTGGAAGTGCTAAGAGTTTCGCCATATCCACGTTTGCATCTTTGTTTACAAAAGCAGATACGTCAATTAAAAAAAAATGTTGATAGAAGAAAATGAATAGAAATAGTTGTTCAAATCGAAAAACATTGCTCGAAATCGATATTTTCCGGGGATATAATCAATCTTTGAAAAGGAGCCTAAGCTTATTTCCAAACCTCAAATAATTTCAACATGCACTTCAAATCTCAATCGACATTTTTAAATCAGATCTAAGTAAGATATTTTCTATATTTAAAGTAATAGAATAGCTCCCGCGCGAAATTTATGCAAATGTCGCAAATGGTTATACAATATAACTTATATTAGGCAAAATTATTTTTATCCCTATTTTATTGTTTGCTGAAAGAGTATGCCATAGGGCATGTTTGGTGAACATAATTTGTGAACAATTCAAGTTTGTTTTTCATGTAAACGGGCCGCATCCGAAAATACACTAAAATTCAATTTTTTTTTATTGGCTCTCCGATGTACGCAAACTGAATCAGAGATATCCCTTCATAGTCTGCATTGCAGGTGCAGGGCATAGCAGATGAACGTCCGTACCTTCAGGTGAGAAATCATTTCCATCCGGTCGTTTTCGAAGTCACGCGGTAACTGAATTTACCAATATCCTGCAAGTCAAGCAAAAGTTGTGCTGAGCATAAGAGCTCACCTTGCTCAGACGTGATGTTCCATCTAACTTCCATCATCATTTTCTCGGCTCAATCATCAGCGTCAGAATCGTCGTCATTTCGTGTCTTCATCATCATCTCGTTGACGGTTGTGGTGGAAGGTATTTCTCTTCCAGTCAGTACCTACTAGTACTAGTTGGCGAGTCACTCATCCAAAAGCGATGCGATGACTACGAAGACGACAACGACGTGATGTCCTGGGGGCGTAGGAATTGAGTTGGACCAAGTCTGGTAAGTGTGATGGAGAAAGAGAGGGTAGGCACTGCAAAGGCGAAAAAGATGGCAGAAGTTCGGTACAGAAATTTCAGGAATTAATTCCAATCACGTACTTTGAGATTTCGTTTATAATGTGATTGAGATCGTGTTCAAGCGGAACAATTTCCAACCCGGCGGAGTGAGTGAGAGTTTTTCTGCTGTTTTGTTCGACTCGCTGCGCCCCGACAAGTGGCCAGGGTAGACAAAATGATAGGGGATGATAATGGCTGTTATCCTCTGGTCGTTTCTCGGCATTAGTATAGAAGTTTGCTGCCAGATGGTGAGTGTTTGTTGTTTGGATAATGAAATTTTTGCAGTTTGCTGTTATGTTTTTGATGTTTCTGCGGATTGTTGCTCCGAGATTTAAGCTTTCGACGCATCCTGGCACTCGAAGTCGACATCAAATCAGAAAATTCTAGGGGGAAACGGTCCAAAATGCACCAGCGGGGTAAAATGGCCTGATTTCCCATAGCTTTTCCATTCCTGGATTTGGGACTTTTTGTACAGAAATGCTAGTTTAAGCACAAAACTAGCTATTCTGCTCGTCAAATCCATGAATTTAGAAAAACCACATCGGGCTATTTATTCCTCTCTGGTATATTTGGGACTGTCTTCTCCTATGTGGTGCTATCATCTTACCTGCTCGGACTTGAACGTCCCGGGATATTACCCGTCCTACAGTGTTAGATGCTACGCATCTATAGATTGTATTATGAATATCCTGCCGGAAGGCAGCAGCAGGAAATGGTAGCAGCACTAGGGTGCCATTCCGTAGCACTCGTCGTACTCCACCAACGTCACCGACGGACGTTCCGTCCACCGAGAGCCAGTCTATAGTGGGTTGTGGGCTACCCGAGGCCGAACAGTCCAACCAACCGCCGGAAGAATTGGAGAATTCGAGTCGAGGAGGTGGTTCCATAACGAAAGAAGGTCCCCTCAGATGTGAGTCGAATGCAAATGTGAAACCTGTAAAGATAGTAAAGGGATTGATTATAAATTTGATTGATTGGGATTGATTTTATGTATGGTATTCTTCAAGAACGATTAAATTTGAATCTGGTTGACATTTGGTCGATTTAGTAGGGACATCACTCAGACATTTTACAGATCTACTGAACAAGGTTGGTAATAACATTCAATTCTCCTTAAAGCAAATCACCATTAATGTCGTACAATGATGTACGTCCGATGAAGTCAATAGTTTTAGAAAATGTTTTGCAATAACGAGTTGTAACCGCTAGAAAAATTAACTTAAAAAATATAAACCGTTTATCCCATCCCAGGATAGGTTAAGTGAGCTATTTTTCATTCTTTCCAAAATTTATTTCGAAACAAGCTTAGAACATATAGAGTGGAACACTACTTCGTCGTATGGGACTCATTTCCGTCTCATCACAATCTTTGCTCATGAGTTAAATTAAGACTACTGTTAAATAAATTCTACGGGGAAGAACGAAAGGAAGTGATATGTACTATGACGAAGTAGTGCCGCACCATATTTTGCCATCCTTTACTTCCACTCACTTGCTATAAAAAAATGTTTTTCGGAATTATGAAATCATGAAATAGTATAATGCTAATTAGTACTTGTAAGTTACAAGAAGAGGTCATGAAGTATAAGTTTGACACATAAAATCTGTCAATATTGCTTTCAGTGCGTCACAATCAGCGATTTTACGACTCGTGAGCGCTCACTCTGAGTGAACGCTCTAAGATCGCTTTTGTGACGCTCTGAAAGCGAAATTGACAGGTTTTATGAGTCAAACACATACCTTACACCCTCTTCTTGTTACTTATTAGTACAACATATCGTTATAACATCTAATGATTGCATAACTAAAAAAAAAATGTTTTATAGCGAGTGAGTAGAAGCAACCTTGTTTGCCATATAGGGGAATTTACGTATTCTCGGCAACCTAAGCAGCGACCTTCTTTCTATAGCCTTTTTCTCTAAGGAACGCACACATATGCAGTATTGGTTTGTTTACATTCTTTTGCTGCCAGCTGCTCTAACAATTTCAGTCGAAAGAATTGTCAAAAACTGTTTTGAAACGCTTTTACAAAGCTCCAATATTCTCTAGTGAGAGCGAGTATTGTCGGCAACCAGTTTTTCTTCGGCAACCGTTCCATTTAAACTGCATGTAAATCTGCTGTTCTATTATCGGCAACTCGAAATCAGCTACAATTTGTAGTGCGTGTGTTGCATTTCAAGAAAACCTTGCTAGATTGCTTTTTCTCAGTGGTTAAAATATAGTCAAATTGAAGCTGAAAGCATAAAGAATCGTTTGCATGCATTCAGCGAAATGTTTTCGTAAGAAAATCCAGTGAAAATAGTGTTTTAATTTGGGTTGCCGAAAATAGTCTGTCATGCCGAAGCCGTCATTTCCCCTATCTACGCAAACAAAATCAAGAAAATTTAATTAAATTTGATTTAGGCCTAAGGGCCAAAAACTGTAGCACTATAGTGCTAAAGCTGGTGCACTGACCATATGATGTTTTGAATGATGTTGTTCAACAAGGTAATATGTTTTTTTATGATTTCTTATTGGTTATTAAAATTCTTAAGTTAAAATCTGGACACAGAATTTATTTTATAGCAGCGATCAGTTCTGGAAAGCTTTGTCAGCAGCTACAAGTGTTTTTGACCCAAGGAGATATACAATAAATTTCATACCTTATAACTGCCAGGTAGTTATGGAAGAATATCAAAGTCAGTTGTAATACTGATGTTAAAATCAATAGCAAAATGATAGTAAAAAAAAAACATAAAAACATCACATGGATTTTGGCACGTGACCTTCACTGCTGTTTAACCATTCAGCTCTATTTATATGTAGTAGAGGATGGAATAAATGCCCAACAGTTCCTTCGACACTCGAAGTTGTATACTGTTCAATGATTAGCGTTAACCGCACCACCTTAAAGTCCTCTCTCCTAGCAAAGATTGACACTTTCTTAAGGGAATTTGGTGAAATGAAAGTGAAAGAAGTGGAAATAAAAGAATACTTTTGCGAGAGCACAGGCAGCCACTGACAAAGGTTTGCACGGCATGTATTATTTTATAAAAGACTTGTGGATCGCGTTGGGCGAAATGATTTTCATAAGATGTTTGCGAAAATCACATTATTAAGTATTTTGCAATTTTCGCAATATTTTTTACATTTGGGTGTATTGAGGTCACGCATATCTTTTGAAGCGTGTATGGAGACTTTGGGATATTTTTGAAATTCACTTCCATCGCTCTATCTTTGGTTCAAGTAGTCAGAATGCTGTCAATATTTTATATGCGGTTGACATGACAACGATTAACAAGTCTGCCTGTGATAACAAAAACAGGATTGTTGTTCATTGCAACCTCATATAAATCCATTTCATCTTTTGAACAACTGGAACCAAAGATTAAACGACATAAGTGATATTTGGACTGCTTCCACACCAAACATACTTCAAACTATTTACGCAACCTCTAAACCTTTATCAATTGTATACTTGTACTATATTTTGGGGGTTATGAATCAAACTGGAGGAAGGCTAAATACTTTTTACATATTGAAGCACCCTTGCATGCCAGGAAGCTTCTCGTGCCGTGATCCGCTGGTAATCTGATCGTTTTAAATCTGAACACTTTTTAATTTGTTCACCGCTAATTTGCACGACGCACAGTGGGAGAAAGCTAAATAACGACGGTCAAACATATTGTATAGCCTTTTTTGACGTTTCAGAGTCTAAGTTTCTTGGTAGAAGTTGCTCAAAATGATATTCCGCATTTTTTGAACTCCTGAATAATAATACACACATACAAATTCTAACTTTTTGCAGTTATACATCTTCGATAAAGTTGCAGAGCAGTTAAATTTATGAACATATGCTGACCAGTGCTCAAAATCTCGACAATAAACATGGCCAACTACAACAACTCAGCGACTAAATTCAATTGAACATTTTCTTTCCATACGAAATTTACTCATATTTAAAAAAGAAAAAATAGTTCTGCAGTTACTCATAACTAGTGAGTAGCTGCAGTTTTTTTTTCAAATATGAGTAAATTTCGTATGAAAAGAAAATGCTCTGAGCTTATTGAATTCAGTCGCTGAGTTGTTGTAGTTGGCCGTGTACGGTGATACCGACTATTCTGCTTTGGTCACTCATTTGAGCTAACAGTCACAGTCAAAGCAAACCATGTCAATTGTCAATGACAATGCAGTGACGAACATGTGTAGATTTCTATATTAACTAAATTTGTAACGACATTAAATGACTTGACTTAGCCGGCGCCGGTGGTGTAGTGGTAAGCGTGACTGATTTCTAACACCCCAATGGGTCTGGGTTCAATCCCAGCCGAGGTCGGTGGGATTTTTCTGAGGCATAAAAATCTCTGGTCACGTCTTCCTTCGGAAGGGAAGTAAAGCCGTTGGTACCGGCCCATGTGTGTTGAATGGGTGCGATATCCTACGCAGGTGTGGAAGCTGCCTTCCTGCACATTCGATTGCTGTCAATGGATGGCAATCAATGTCCGTCGGTTATTGGCACTAGATTGCGGAACAGAGACCGACGTTAAATAAAGGAAAGAAGAAGATTAAATGACATGAGCAACACAATTACAGGGAGCCGTTAATGTGAAGAAGCATCTACGCTTTGAACTGCTTGGATAACAATACTGTGACACAGAATGTACGAAATAACACCTATTGTTACCAGGTGAATCTTTGTCAATGATGAAAAAATGAATGAGATTTTGACGAAGGTTTTTTTGACGATTAAGTCTGCACAGAAAAAAATCTGAATTTCAACTATCGTGTAAAATCTCCCTTCATGTAATTTTGAGCTATACTTGGCATAAACAGCGAAATCGTTTACAAACTTGCATACAATATTGATAGTTTATGCGATATTGCGCTTACATTTACACGAAATATCGCGTATATTTATGCCACATCTAGCGTAAATTTTAGTGTGTCAGTGACTATGTGACGAACAATTTTGTCAGTATAGCGCGAAAGTCTGTCAATAACATTGACAAATCTCAGCACTGATGCTGACGACACCAAGTTTCTACACCTTAACTCTAAAAAAATATAATTGATTTTTGGATAGGACTACCTGTATATTACTTTTTGAGGTTTTTCAAATTTGATCAATTCATCAAGATTATTTTAACATCATTGAAATACACAACTTTACTGAACACACCAATGTGATATACAGCCCATCAAGCGTTTTGTGACGTCATATTCAACGGCCCGAAAAGGTGGGCCTTGGCGGGGTCTAAAACCGACTGTATTTGGAAGATTACCTTATAAACTAGTATTTACTCCTGAAAATTTAAGCTTCGGGTATTGAGGGTTACCTAGTCAATTCTTCAAAGATTTAACCCTTCTTACTTATTTAAAAACCGACTAAAACCGAGTAAGAGAAGCAAGGTAATTTCTGAATGATGTGTGGGTTTTTGTTCGAATTTTCATGCGTTACATTTTGACTCATTATGATGTGATTTTATGTGAATTCAGATTACTCCATATTCTGGTCACTTTCCCGGTGGTACCCGGAGCTTGTGTGGCTAATTGAACTTTCAGGCGGTATGATGCATTGCAAGATAAGTTTTAACTTATTTCAAACTCTGGTCACTTCGTGAGGGTTCCCCAATACATGGCCGGGTATGGCCAATGTGAATCCTGGTTCAAAGTAGAATGGTCAGTAAAATTTATTTTAAATTTTCATGTGATTTGATGAATCAAATGAAACATTTTAGTTTAGTCAAGTTTTGGCTTCCCCGAAGGTACCTGGAACATGTTCGGTTCTGATCATTGTGGGCTTGGGAACTCAATATGACCATGTGATTTAATGTGTTGAAAATTATCAGTTTTTTCTCCCTTAGTAATTCCTGGCATAGATCCTGGCTAATTAATTATCCGAAAGTGAGTTTTTCGTAGAAGAAAGTGTAGTTTTCGGCGTCATTGGAAGAAAAGATTAATCTTTGCGATTGACAATTTGCAAACCAATTTGCGCAACATCGTTGCCTGGTTACGCATACCGCATAAACGAGTGTGTGCACCCGTCTCTACATCTACATCGTTCATCCATAATCGTGTGTTGGGCTGAGTGCCGAGTCTCAGTGAAGCACACCATAACGAAGATCTTCCTGGCACGTGTGATGCCTCAGAAAATGTCGATGGCGCAAGCTTGAATTGAACCCAGGACCTTTGGAGTGAGAGGCAGTCACGCTTACCACTACACCACCGGTGCCGCTATTGTATTGGATCGTCTTCAATTGAATGGTATGAAAGTTAACAGCATTGATGCTGCAGAGGAAAAAGATTGATCACTTTTCATTTATTCCTTCTGCGTAAAGAAAATTTAATTTAATTGTTTATATTTATATGCCTGAAAACATTAGCCTATTCCTACTCCTTTTAACTGCATATTTTATAAAACTGTATAAAACCAAAAGGGTCAAAAACGGTTGAAGAGGCATTTGTTAGTGTATCGAACGTGGGTTGAAAAGTTGTTTTTAATGATAAATTATCAAATTCCCTTCCGTTTACAGTTTGTATCAATTCTAGGATTTCAGACTTTAAACCAATTTAATAAACTTAATGACAACCGTCGTCAACAACAGCAATGGCGTAAGAATACTGCTACAGTTCACCAGCTATTTCGGATAGTACCCCACTACGGCAGGCAGCACTACTGTTCATGCAAGAAGCATTTGCAACCCTTTTGGCACATTCAAGTTGGGAACTTCCTGTTCCTGGCGACTTCTGCCATGCCATCACTAGCAGAAGGCAAGGAGATTTTCCGTAAAGACTGATGCTGATTGCATTGAGTGAAAGAGGGGGAAAACTTCTCAGCTGAGCTTACTTTTTTATTGCCTTTACTTTAGTTTTGCTGGAAATGGGAATTGCTCGCGAAAGGACACCAGAAGCAGAAGAAATTAATAGCAACTGCGGTTGGCAGAAATGAGTGCCAGTTATTTCAAGAAATAGACTGCACCGGGGAGTTATTTGACGGGTAAAGTTTTGCCTGTGTAACGAAACTTTAATTTCGGTTGCAGAACCGAAGTTTATGAATTGCCGGTCGGGAACGAGAAAAAAATCGAGTAGTGAACATATGCGGGTAAGTTGCCGGGATATACAGTTTTATTAACTGAAAATTGAGGTCAAGGAGAGCTTGCATCCTTGTTGTTTTCGGTTGATGAAACATGAGTTTAACTGTATTCTCACATCGTTTGATTTCGATTATTTTAATATTGTTAGCGCGCTTCATCTAATATGGAACATTGACTTTGTGACTTCGTGTCAACAATCCTCAATGAAAATTATATTTTTTAAATGAAGAATAATATTTTTTTTTATTATCAATAAAAAAAAAATTTTTACGCTGAACTATACTTTCTACATATACATAGAATATGAATAAAATATAATGTATTGCTAAATTTTGAATAAAACATGAAAACTATAGGCAAATTGATCACATATAAACGTAAATAATGAAATACGTTTCTACACAAACCGAAATTGAAAAACTAATCTTCTTCATTCCTTTATTTAACGTCGATCTCTGTTCTGCAATCTAGTGCCAATCACCGGCGGACATCGATTGACATCCATTGACGGCAATCGAATGTGCAGGAAGGCAGCTTCCACACCTGCGTAGGATATCGCACCCATTCAACACACATGGGCTGGGACCAACGGCTTTACTTCCCTTCCGAAGGAAGACGTGACCAGAGATTTTTATGACACAGAATAATCCCACTGACCTCGACTGGGATTGAACCTAGGCCCATTGGGGTGAGAAAGCAATCACGCTTAGCACTACACCGCCAGCGCCGCGTTGAAAAACTAATGGTATTTAAATCAGTAGTTTAATCTCCATAGAATAGATCTTGTGGACAGCAACATCGTAAGCGTTTACGATGACATCGTTCGGCAATGTACGAATAATGACGCCTACAGAAAGTGACTTTTTAATACCCTGGAGACCCAAGGAAGACAACCCTATACCCCTATCAAAGACGTGTTATAAACCCGCGTTATCTGCTATATGCTGGCGATTTATAAGTTTCTGCAAATGTGTAGTAAAGAATATAATTCCTGTGTCTTTTGTCTGTCTTTATTAGTTTTTGTATGCCTTGTTCCACCGTTCCGATGAGTCTCATCGGCGCCCACTGCCCAAGTAACCATAGGCACGTTATTTCGCCTTTTTGGCTATATACAGCTGAACAACGGCTATACCAGTGTTTGCGAGTTCTGATGAGGCCCGTATATATTCAAAAGGGCAAAATAACGTGCCTATGGTTACTTGGGTTACTATAGCCAGTCGAACTCCAGATGAATTGAGAACCGCACTTCCGTTCATACTGGTGACAACGCTCTGACGAGACAACGAAATTTCACCCCCATGCTCCTTCTCTGATCCTTTCCTTCGACTATGTACCCCTCTAACCTCGGTAAACCACGAGTATTCGGCCCAACTCCTACTAGACACAGAAATAAGTGAAATTTTTCACAAACAATGAACAATTAATTATCAGATCCGTAAAGATAATGCGATTCAGCCTTCCAAATAAACGTGCTAGATAAAAAATCAGTAGCTACGAGGACTCTATTGTTCTGCATGATTACTAATCATATTGAATGTTTTATTTAATTCTAGGACATTTTTGAAATCTAAAATTTGAAAATATTGACATGGGATGAAAGTGATCAACCCCTTAATGGCTTCTGAGTGAATTTTAAAATTTGACTTCCCGGAATCTAAATCAGATGCTTAAATTGTTGTGCAATAGGATTTTTCAACGAAATTTCCTAAATAAATATATATCTAGATAAACATTTCATTTCATTTCATATTATGCACAGATGCGCCGAAATGTAGGCAATTATATAAAATATCAATTTATTTAAATTTATTGAATGATTCCAGTTTGACACTTAGCTTATTCCAAAAACACATCTTTCAAGCTAATGACAACAATCACAGCCCTATGAACGTTTGTTAAGTGCAGATATTGTATGGTATTGAACATTACCGAAATAAAATTGAATTTTTTGCAGTAAAATATGTTATTTTGTTATGAGAAATTCATCAAGGAAATCATTGGAATCTTATCATAAAATGGTATCAAGATTTTCCTTGAAATCTATGACCGAAAATTTGATACGTGTCAACTAAAAACGCAAGGTATAATGATCCATTTCACCACGTTGATTAATTTGCCCCCGGACTAGGGCACTGTCTTAAATAAATTTGAACGATGCTTTTATATCATTTGTTATATTATTCGCTATTAATTGTTTATTATATAAAATCAAAATGGCTACAAATAAATTTATATCAGCGCTATAATTTTTTCTTGATTTATTATTGAAGATTTTATACCTGTTAAGGCTTCTGTGCTAAAAATAAGTACACAGTTTTTAATTTTTTTGGCCTGTGCGATGTTATTACTTTGCTTGCCGAACCGAAATTTTGCAATCCTTAGCATGTAATTGTAAATTGTGAGTGCTGAAACATTTGTTGCCATTTATGAGAAACATCTATCATGCGATCATTAGTTATGAAAATCTTCCACCTTGAATAAAATACTTTGATGTTAAAGTTAACTATGTGAAATTTCTACCATCCAGAGATTTTCTTATGCGAAACGACCTTATACAGAATTTATAACTCTATTTCAAACAACAATCTTTTAGAACAGCTCCAAATAATCGTTTGATGTTGAATGAATAGGGATGCATAAAAAAAAGCTCCACTCAGTTACCTTCTGTGGCAGCAGGGAGGTCGTAGCTGATCCTCATTGTAAGAATGGGGAAAACTTTTTTAATTAATATTTTTTATGCTCCACGCAACCCCTGGTCCCACGTTCGGTTCATTCGGTTATTATTGGTGTGAATATTATTCTCTGATTTTTATGCCGACCATCGCATTCATTTCACTGCAGGATTTTATTTTACGATGCTATTTACGACATGCTACGCCATTTTACTGCCTCTGATGGCACGTTTATGCACAGGAGTATTTATTACGACTGGGGGCATTATTCTTGCCGGAAACGGTTTTCGGAGCAGTGTCACCCACTGGAACGGCCACTGACATAAATTTACGATTCAATAATGGACGAAAACGAATCGAAATGGATTATTCAATCGATTTCAGGTGATCCAATTTCATTCAAAAACTATTTAAATTGCACGCTAGAAATCAACATCCATCAGATTGAAGTATGACCCCTAGAAATTACAAATTGCAAGGGCATTAACTTCAAGCCGATTTATTAAGAACCAAATCATTTTTCAATCAATGTAGTCTAACCGATCCTCATCGCTACTTAATCCGTAGTTTCAGCACTATCGACAAACACCTTTGCGGTATTTGCCATCATCAGCATCCGTCTCAAATAATTTCTTATGGCTTGATTACATATAACTAGGTACCTACTGGTTTAGCTTTTGCTACTTTTGATGATGTTTTGCCGTTTCATGAGAGATTGAGATAGCAGTGTTGGAAGAGCCACAACAATTTACTGAGCTAGGCCATATTTTTAAAAAAAATCTATTAATTAACAAACAACCTGTTAAATGCAGTTTTCAACTGTGGAGGTAAAATTGTTGAGACGGTGATGTTGGTGAGTTGACTGGCACAAATATTGCAATTTTTTCCAACACTGCAAGCATGGCAAATAGGAAGTGCTCCAAAAGTGTAGTTTTATAGTTTTATGGTTTGTTAAGTGCAATTTTGAGTTCAGCTGTGCACGAGCATATTCCACTGCTGCTGCAGCCGTTGTTGCTACTGCAGTCACCTTTTTGGTCGAATTTTGCTTGCTCCACTACCCGTAAGGCTCGGATGTATTTAGACGGAGTCTAACAAATCGTGCGAGTAAAGTACGGTACTTTTCTAAGGAAGTCACTTTATAACTTTCATTGTTGATAAATGCACTTCTACAGTGATGATTGCAAGATTGCTCCGGCGTTTGAATGGTAAGAGTAACTGCTTTCTCCCCCAGTGGCACTGGGTTCAATCTGTAAATATTTGGACACATCTTCCAGAAGTATACCAAGCCGTTGGTCCTTCTTTCTTTCTTTATGCATTTCTGCTAAATCTGCAGTGCGCCAGACAGCGACGTAGTGACGGTGAAAACGCTCGCCGCGATGCGCAAAGGTTCGGATTCAAAGAGTTTCTGAATAGAAGCATACATTTGATTGACATTCAATCAATTGGCGATATTTAAAAGGTATTTGGCAGAGGGGGAACTCTGGAAAGTATTTTTTATGGTATTCTGGGAAGAATTTCAAAACAAATCTGAAAATAATACAATTGGCTTTCCAAGGAGAGCTTCAAGTAAATTCTTTGCTGAATCCCAATGGCATTTGAGTAAAGGTACATGGTTACTATGAGGAGAATTCAATTGGGCCTGTATGGAAGTAGTACCACATTTCCAAGCACATTCGGACAAGAGTTCCAAGGAATTTCAGTCATGAATTCGAGTAAAACTGTGATAATTTCTAGGGAAATTTGAATCAGAATGCAGCTCCTAAGGAACTTTAAGGAGGACGTAAACTTTTGGAAAATATACCAATGGGAGAATGGGAGATTAGTTTGGGAGGAGAATGCTTAAGGAAAAAATAAAAATAATAGTTATTAGTGGCGTACTGAGGGTTTACTGTGCCCTTGGAAAGTTTTGGAAATGAAGCCCCTTTGGAATTTCTCACATAATTAGGGAAGAGTGGGCACCAGTGCTATTAATTTTCATATCCCGTATGTTCGCTGCCCCGTCCGGCATACCCCAGGGTGATTTACTTCAACGACGTGAATCTGGTAATTGAGTGACTACGATTATCTTACGCAGATTACCTTAAACTCTTCATTCGAATTCACTCAATTGAAGACTGTTGCTTCCTCCAACGTCAGCTGAATACTCTTAATGATTGGTGAAATCTGAATCATATGAAGGTTAACCCATCCAAATGCTCGGTTATCTCTTTTTCGCGCAAGAAAGAGACTATTCCCTAGCAAAGTCGGTTAACAAAAGAGCATTTCTAGCTCAAATCGTTAAAAAAAATGTCAATTTTGTCTCGACCCCTTCTGATTAGAATGAAACATTGCTCACGTGTTCGCTGCTACTAATGGTTGCATTTTTCATTTAAATTAGATTTTTTCCTCCAGAGTAACTTTTGAAAAGGGCGTATAAAAAATGGATTATTTTTTTTTCAAAAAATCATAACATGAAATTTATTGATCTGATCAAAATGGCTTATGAGAAAAAGTTTTAGGTAGTTAAATTATCTTTGCGGAAAAAAATACACTGAAAGAAAACCTTAGTAAATTAGTATTTAAAAAACGTAAAACGATGATTATCTCAAAACACCTCCCCTTCGATCTTCATAATTTTTTTTTTCAAGAAAATTGATGGAATACCCTTGAATTTCGTGAAAAGTGTATGCTGGTAACTTCCTTAAAAAGAAATCTATAATTTTTTAAATTTTTGTTGATTTTTACAAGTTGATGAAAATGCATATTTTTTTGAAAAATAATAATTTATTTGGATTCTACGCATAATTTTCGATAACTTTGCATATAGAAATTTTTTCTTTAGTCCAGCCGTTCTCAAGTTAATGCGAATTAAAAAAATATAATTATAACAATTTTCAACATTTTGGGCCATTTTCAAATGTTCGTCGAGATGTCTAGCAACGAGATTTTATTTCATGATTGTATATTAAAAAACAAACAATTCATTCTCAGATATGGTAGCTGTCAGACTTACCCGTTTCTATCTAGAGGCAGCGGAAGAGAAGCACGTTGATGTGGTCAAATGAAAGATTTGTTGAGATAAAAAACAGTATATATTTATTATTTTATTTTACAACTCATATTATTTGAATACATTGAATAATTTGGGTGTATCGTTTGAATTAGAGAATATTTTTACTGTAATTTGGTTGTTTGAAACTGGAATATATAGCAATGATATTTTCGAGCTCCAGGAATTGGTTTCACTTTTTTAAAAATTGGATCAAATTCCGTGTCAGCCTTTTTGTATTCTTCCGTAGAAACATAACAAAATGACATTTTTGTTTGAAGATCTTCTTTACGACTATTTGCCCAGTCGTACAGTTGTTAAGGGTTCGTTATAGGGTGCTCGTGTTGCTTAGCTAAACTTGCTCTGGTTGCCATTCTCTTAAGGGTACCGCCAATCGCATCACAAGGACCTTTGCCGTGTGAAGTTGCAAAAAAATGCCATTCAATTTCTACATCTACATCTACATCTGACATAAAAATACACTTTTGGACTGTTATTTGCAACTTTAAAAATTCTAATAATTTTGAGATAAACAACTGAACTGCTACTGTGTCATGCTTTGAAATTGATTTAGGTAGAGGTTTACAACACTTGAAATTGTTATCCATCGTAACTGCTTTTTAACTTGAAACGCTAAGAGAGATGAACTGAATGGAACAGGTGAAGATCGTCCCAATATATATATATATATATATGTAGCAGAATAATTACAATGTTGACATTATACCTATCTTCATTAGGTACAATTGATTATAGCAAACTTTTTTAGGTTTGAGTGTAAGAAGCCTCCACGGGGTGCTTTTTTATGTAGTTGTGATATCGCGGGATGAGCTCTTAAGGCACAATATGGTATACGTCAGAGAAGTACCTAGATAATTTACCTCAATTACAGGTTTAATAACATATTTGTTTACCTGTTTATGTTTTGAGCCTCTGTTATGACATACACAATTCTATCCAGGTAAACAACTAATAGAGGACAGAAAAAAGGCACATGAGTGGGTTTGTTGATTATTTGGGTATATTTGAGAGTATTTACTTATAAACTTGTTTCTTTTCCGCTGCGTCTAAATAAAAACGGGTAAGTCTGACAGCTACCATATTTGAGAATGAATTGTCTGTTTTTTTAATATATATTCATGGAAAAACATCTCGTTGCTGGACATCACGGCTAACATTTGAAAATGGCCCAAAATGTAGAAAATTATCATAATTATTTTTTTTAAATTGCATTAACTTGAGAACGGCTGGACTTAGGAAAAAAGTTTCTATATACAAAGTTTTTGAAAATTATGCGTAGAATCCAAATAAATTACTATTTTACTAAAAAATATGCAATTTCACCAACTTGTAAAAACCAACAAAAATTTCAAAAACTATAAATTTTTTTTTAAGAAAGTTACCAGCATACACTCTTTATCAAATATTAGGGCATTTTTTCAGTTTTCTTGAAAAAATAAATTATGAAGATCGAAGGGGGGGTGTTTTGAGATAATCATCGTTTTACGTTTTTTAAATACTAATTTACTAAGTTTTTCTTTCAGTGTATTTTTTTCCGCAAAGATAATTTAACTACCTAAAACTTTTTCTCATATGCCATTTTGATCAGATCAATAATTTTCAAGTTATGATTTTTTGGAAAAAAAAATAATCCATTTTTTTATACGCCCTTTTCAAAAGTTACTCTGGAGAAAAAAATCTAATTTAAATGAAAAATGCAACCATTAGTAGCAGCGAACACGTGAGAAATGTTTCATTCAAATCGGAAACACTCATGACCAACCGGTTTGCGTTTTGGGCTGGAAATGCTCAAAATGAAAGCAAATCGATATTAAAGTTTGCAGTTCCTATTATAATGAAAACTCACTTTGATTTCAATTGTCGCGACATAAGTCTGATATCATATTGTGCTTTCATTATGCAGTCAAAACTTTTTAAATGAAAGCAGCTTAACTTGAAGTTTTGCTGTTAACGTCTTGTTTAAAATTTAATTTATGTTTATCTGTCGTTGAAGTAACGATTATTGCTTATTTGTTTTGTGTAACACATTTTAGGTCATTCATGATTTGGCCGGGGTGAGATTTGAGCTCAACTCTTTCAGCGTGAGAAGCATGGATACTAACCATTTACACCACACCCGTATTCATTTAAACGTTATGAATGCAAAATCAGTAATCAAATTGATTTCATGGAAAGCAAGATTAGTTTTCCGTTTGATTCATTTTTGCTGTGTTAACCATTAAGTCTTGTTGACCATGAGACCAACTGGAGTCTTCAAAATTAGTTACACCCTAACAGCAAATTTTAATTTCAATTTGATCTCCAGCTTTGCTAGGGTTCTGTTCAAGTATATTCAGTTAGGCACTGAAATTGAGCGCGTCAGCCAAATTAAGGACCTAGGTGTGATTCTGGATACACAAATCTCTTTCAAGCAGCACATCTCGTATGCCGTCGACATAGCTTCCAGAATTCTAGGGTTTATCTTCAGGATTGTCAAAGACTTCACGGACATGTCTTATTTCGTTGTACTGTTCCTTGTCTCGCTCCATATTAGAATACTGCTCAGTTGCCTTGACTCCTCACTACAACGGTGTCGAAAGAGTTGAGTCTGTTCAGCAACGGTTCCTGAGATGCGCGTTACGTAAACTGCCGTGGACGGATCCCTTCCGATTGCCTAACTATGAAATTCGTTTCCAACTGATCCATCTGGAGCCCCTGTCGGTCCAAAGAGATTCAGCAAAGACTTTGCTAATTGGGGATATTTCGCAAGGACGCACTGATTACCCTGTTCTCCTTGAGCAAGTTGACATCAATGTTCAACCCCGAGCTCTACGGAATAATTCAATGTTGTGCCTGCCCATACAGCAAACTAATTACATCATGTTCAGCGCAATCGGTGGTTTACAGAGACTCTTCCATAGGATCTCCGCATTGTTTGACATTGACCTGACTTGCCAGAGATGACCATCTAGGTACTTATTGATGTTTAATTTTAGTACTTTCATGTTTAGTTTAGGTTACATCATTGGGGCCAATAACGTCTGTTGATGTTTAGTCATAAATAATTAAATAATTCAATCAATTCTGTGAAAACGAATTCTCACATGCCCATCATTTGAAGAGCCGCTTTCTCATTCGAACCTCATCGTCACTGTTGATTGAGTCTCTCACTAACATTTGAAATACGATAGTGGAGTATGAGAAACCCAGCAAAATGGTCCCGAACAGACAAGTCGACCCGATTTCGGATCAATGTAAGGCAAATTTTAGATCAATGTCGACCCAATGACGAGTGGATGTCTGGTCAATTGTGGGTTTTTTAGGGTCAATATCGGGTCAACATCGGGTTGGGGTTTGGTAGAAGTCAGGTTGGTGTCGGGTTGGCTTACCTTTTCGCCGGAATGTCGACACGAGCTCCATTTATGTGTAGGTTACACTCAATTGAATGATATCAAGCGTTTCTCAAATGAGAATGTCGTCAAATGACTAAGCAACTGATATCACCCATTCGAAGGAGGTCCCCTTTGATAGCGGATAGCTGCTTTTCTCATTTTCATCAAAAATGTTCAATTGATTTTGAGAATTTATAGCACTGGTGGGCACACATGATCTCCTGTCTTAATTTGCATTTAATTTAATTTAAAGCAGAAAAATAAAAATTCAATGCGGGTTTTTAATTGAATAATACGGAAATTTATTATGTTACTTGATAAATTCTCTAAAGCTTCGAATGATCTATATGAATTCTTAAAAGTACGTTTTCTTGAAAGATGTCTTAAATTTCATTTTGGAAAATTGGGGGGATTCCCCTTTTGATGACATGCATTTAGATACTCATTTTCACATACATCGCGGAATCAAGAATGACCAAATTTTTGAGGATCATGCCAAACAGAGTTTTTAAGTTTAGTTAGATTGAAACAAAAGATTAAATGAAACAGCACCAATAAAATGATTACAATTGCTTGTACTTATGGGAAGCTTTGTTGTATGAAAATATCACACGTTTTGGATCAATATACAAAAAGTTGTTAAACATTTTCCTGATGTTTAATAAAAAGTTAGTCGTAAAAACCGCTCTTATGATACGACTATAAGTATTCCATCCACCTAGACGAAAGATTATGATAACATGAATATTTCTGGTTTTTGAGAAATCAGTGGGGGAATAAAGTATCCCCATGGGGCAAGTGTGTCCAGTTTCCACTACCTTGTATTTTTACTCATAATACCTTTTGGAATTTCCACAGAATTCACCTGAAGTTCTCCTCGCAAAGCCCTTTGAATTATTTCCAGAATTACCTTGATATTTGGATAGCGACTCTTTGAAATAAAATAAGGAATTGCTGATTGGTTTCTTACAGCTTTTGAAACACCCACGTTTAAGATCTGCATTTAAATTAATTATGTAATTATGTCTAGTTAAGTTTTGTTCTATTTTTTCCACTAACATTACAAATCATCTCGTGCTGTTAGTTAGCCTGAGTTGTTAACCAGAAGTAGATGAATTGTAATGCTGATTTATTGGATTTTGTCTTAATTTGGGCACAACTTGAAAAAACAAAGTTTAACTTTTTCATCTGTCGTTGAAAAATTGTTTTCATCGATATTTTTTATCTAGTTCATTTTTGTGTAAGGATCAAACGCGTTGTTTCTTGAAATTTTAAAAATAGTCTCAAAAGATACACTTATCATACACATTTTACACATTTTGTTGAAAAAGATGACAACATTTACTGTACAAATCCATACATATGCACTGACATTGGTTTTTCCAAATGTGAGAAATATCTCAAATGAGAATGTCGTCAAATGACTAAGCAACTGATATCACCCATTTGAAGGAGGTCCCCTTTGATAGCGGATAGCTGCTTTTCTCATTTTCATCAAAAATGTTCAATGGATTTTGAGAATTTATAGCACTGGTGGGCACACATGATCTCTTGTATTAATTTGCATTTAATTTAATTTAAAGCAGAAAAATAAAAATTCAATGCGGGTTTTTAATTGAATAATACGGAAATTTATTATGTTACTTGATAAATTCTCTAAAGCTTCGAATGATCTATATGAATTCTTAAAAGTACGTTTTCTTGAAAGATGTCTGAAATTTCATTTTGGAAAATTGGGGGGATCTCCCTTTTGATGACATGCATTTAGATATTCATTTTCACATACATCGCGGAATCAAGAATGACCAAATTTTTGAGGATCATGCCAAACAGAGTTTTTAAGTTTAGTTCGATCGAAACAAAAGATTAAATGAAACAGCACCAATCCAATGATTACAATTGCTTGTACTTATGGGAAGTTTTGTTGTATGAAAATATCACACGTTTTGGATCAATATACAAAAAGTTGTTAAACATTTTCCTGATGTCTAATAAAAAGTAAGTCATAAAAACCGCTCTTATGATACGACTATAAGTATTCCATCCACCTAGACGAAAGATTATGATAACATGAATATTTCTGGTTTTTGAGAAATCAGTGGGGGAATAAAGTATCCCCATGGGGCAAGTGTGCCCAGTTTCCATTGCCTTGTATTTTTACTCATAATACCTTTTGAAATTTCCACAGAATTCACCTGAAGTTCTCCTCGCAAAGCCCTTTGAATTATTTCCAGAATTACCTTGATATTTGGATAGCGACTCTTTGAAATAAAATAAGGAATTGCTGATTGGTTTCTTACAGCTTTTGAAACACCCACGTTTAAGATCTGCATTTAAATTAATTATGTAATTATGTCTAGTTAAGTTTTGTTCTATTTTTTCCACTAACATTACAAATCATCTCGTGCTGTTAGTTAGCCTGAGTTGTTAACCAGAAGTAGATGAATTGTAATGCTGATTTATTGGATTTTGTCTTAATTTGGGCGCAACTTGAAAAAACAAAGTTTAACTTTTTCATCTGTCGTTGAAAAATTGTTTTCATCGATTTTTTTTATCTAGTTCATTTTTGTGTAAGGATCAATCGCGTTGTTTCTTGAAATTTTAAAGATAGTCTCAAAAGATACACTTATCATGAACTGTCATAACATCTCAAGTTAATCATAAAGGTCGTGAATGTCGACAGCATAAACATTTTGTTGAAAAGGATGACAACATTTACTGTACAAATCCATACATATGCACTGACATTGGTTTTCCCAAATGTGAGAAATATCCATAGAATATGTTAGAATAAAATCAGGTTGGAAGAGAAGTTCATACGAAAGAGGTTTATCACAAGCCTTTGTATATCTTGGAAGGTAGAAATGGAAAATTGAAAACAAAATGGGGGGACCCACCATAAAAAATAGACACGGGCCCCCAAGGGTAGCTAAGACGGCCCTGACCGGGGACCAACGGCTTTACTTCCCTGTGATCAGAGTTTTTACGCCTCAGAAAATCCCGACAATGCCGACTGGGATTGAACCCAGGCCCTTTGGAGTGAGAAGCAGTCACGCTTGGAAAAGTTACTTGGCAAAAACTCTTTGAACTCGCCCCTTTGTCAAGTCACCCTTGTTGGGGGCCATTTTCACCATACCCTCACTTCGTTTCTGGTGGTATATATACTTCTTATGTAGTACTTTCCATTCAGGTATAGTTGAATATTTTTCCTATTTCTGAATTACTTTACCAATTTCCTTGTTAGGGGAATTAAAGTTAAACAAAATATTCAAGATTTTGATACTTTTTTCAATATTTTTGGACTGAGATCTAGAACTTTGAAAATGTTCGTTATCAATAAGCAACAATTAGATGGAGAAAATTTGTCGTGGTTCTGAGACAAATGATAACATTCACAATGTGCAACATTTTTCGAAGTCTTTCATTTTCCAAAAATATTGGAGATTGTGAACTTAGAAATAATCGATTGTTAGAGACTTTGAAATTTTAAGGATTCTGATACTTTTGAAAAATGTCTTTAGTGTCAGAATTTTTAGAATCTAGGGCAGTTTAAACTTTGGGACATTATATTTTTGTTCAGAATTAGAACATAGTTATATCCTATGATTAGCTGAAACTTAAAATTTAAGACGTGATAAAATATTCTGAAACATGTGCCCCTCTACTTCTAATCATGGAACTTTTTACTCTTAGCTTATTTGGGTACAGTATGTAAAAAAAGTTTATCCACTAATATTGGGAATCCGACATTTTTAAGTTTTTCCGTCACAACGAAATTGCTTATATGAGTAAATCCACATAGTCTTCTTAGATTTTCATTACGCACCATTCCCGCATAACAAGTATTTGGGATTTTGTTTTCTGTGTAGGTTTATGCCAAGAATTAGAAAATGATCAATAAAAACAGACAAACAAATGTATCCACCCAAATGCGCTGAATAATATTTAGGCGTGTATTAACCAGCACCTGTCACTTTTTCGGTTGTAAACATCACATTTCACTGTTATTTTAACGCTCGAAAGATTTTGGAGTCATAAGTTCGGATATATCGTTCCAAAATGCCCAAAGGTCCATCATTATCGTTGAGTGTTCGAGAATTGATTGTAAAGCATCTCAAATCTGGCAAAAGTTACAATCTAATCGCGGATATTTTTCTGCTCCACAAAGACACGGTTTTTAAAATTGTACAGAAGTACAAAAAATGTGGTTCGATCATTCCATCGAAGACCAGTTCTCGGATT
Organism: Ochlerotatus camptorhynchus; assembly: GCF_037179485.1. Lineage (NCBI taxonomy): Eukaryota > Metazoa > Arthropoda > Insecta > Diptera > Culicidae > Ochlerotatus > Ochlerotatus camptorhynchus. Next base: position 2,819,408 of record NW_027040943.1, read on the forward strand.
GACAGGGCAATCGTCAACAAGGCAAAGCAAAATCGTGGTTAAACATATTGACATATTGAAGCGGAAACTTCCAGCAAGTGTGCAGAAACTGAAGATGGGACGTAGGTATACGTTCCAGCAAGATGTGGCTCCGAAGCATACCGCAAAAGAGGTATTGCAATGGTTCAAAGATCGTAAAATTAACGTTATGGAGTGGCCAGCACAGTCCCTGACCTTAATCCAATAGAATATTTGTGGTCTATTTTGAAAATTAAGGTTCGAGAACGACAACCAACAAGTCTTCAGCAATTGCGACAAGTAATTGAAACTGAATAGCACAAAATCACAGCAGAAACGACTGCCAAGCTTGTTGAATTAATGCCGCGACGATGCCAAGCTGTTATTGTAGCCAAGGGTGGGCATACAAAATATTGAGTAACCGTCAGCAGTAAAGTGGATAATTTTGTTTACCTTATTTTTGATGGATTTTTCAAATATTCGACATCAGTAACTGAAATATCATGGTTCCTTGTTAATTTGTAATCTTTGCATTTGCTCGCAACCAATAAAGGAATAAAATGACAAAAATAGTAGGGGAAAAGTTGGCTTCGGCAATATCTTAACCTATTATCGTCAGGGGGGGTAAACAACGTCCTTGAGAGCTCAATTTTGGCATGTGGATACATTGTGTTTCAGAGCAACTATTGGCCAAATTTGAGTGCTCTAGGACTTTGTTTACCCCCCTGACGATAATAGGTTAAGGTATTGCCGAAGCCAACTCTTCCCCTATTTTAATTTATTTTTATATAAAATATTCTTTTACGAGTATGTGCATGTTGGCTGGGTGGATAAACTTTTGTTTACATACTGTATGTAGGCCGGCATTACATCCATTTCCCCTATGTCAAATATGTTACGTTCAATTTATGCCAATTCAGAATTAATACACAAATAAGACTATCCTAAACAGAGCAGTTCCACGCCAAATGACGAATCGGTCTGTTGCGACCTTCTCCAATTTGTGGACGCTAACATTTGTGTGTTTGAAGTTTCACGCTATGGCTTCCTTAGAATATTACCTTAAAGATTTATGTTAATTTTAAGTGTCCAACATCAAATTTTCACATGCTTTTTAATGAAAAATATTGAAAAAAAAAATTGAAAGAGGCAATTTTTTGATATTTTAGTTGTATTTTTTTTTATTTTGTTCGCAAAATTACTTAATTTTGTTTACCGTGCATTCTTTTTTTCGTTGATTTGTTTTCCGTGCTGAGCACCAATGCTCAAGGGGGGAGGTGGCTGTCAAATACGAACAATCGTCGCCCACCTCCAAGTCCCCGGCAAGGTGACAGATAACCTTAGTTTCACGTACCCACTTGCAAATAGTAGATGTCGCCACACGACGTAAACAACGGGATTGTCCTTCACCTCCGCAACGATATTTCTCTTTGGAAAACCAACTTTTTGTTTCACCATGTGTGGATGCCAAACAACAGACAAGAATGCCATATGAAAAGAGCTAATTTATGATTCTCGTGGTGAATTGAAATAAATCCATAAAAATTGAACCGAGTTCCATCTTCTTATACTTATCATCGAATGGCAATAAAAATACCGAGAAAAATACTTTGGTTTCTTTAGTTATTTTTTGCTCTTGAATTTCACTATCCTTCAGATTATTGCTTTGAGTATAGTTGTGCAATGAAGGCTTGTCCTGGGCCCCTAAAATAAAAAAAAAAAGTTTACTTTCCCATGTTTCTTTTAAGGGGTAAGTAACGTTAACTGCTGAAATTGCAAATTGCATGATATATTACATATTTAGCTTAAATGCATTTAAGGCCTTCGAAAGACGTGCAAAGTTCACCACTGTTTGTACTCAAATTGTACATTTTGCAGTTCTAGTTGTGTTTACAGTATCGCTTCACTCCGGCTTTCCTTAATCCGACATCACGGTCTATTATGGAGCTTTTTTTATATTGGAAACATTGATTTGTTTGGACTTAACAGTCAAATTATTAAATTTGTCGGATTAGCAGGGGGACCCTGTGATAAGTACGCTCTTACTCGCTGCAAAACCATTCTTTTTTTGTTCACCTTGGAAGATAATAGCAATAGCGCTAAAATCACCACTAGTATCCTCGCTCAATTTGTTTCGATTAATTCAATGAAAATCACATATTTTAGTTTTACAAATCAACTATTGGTTCTGTTCTGCTCAAAGACACACGAGACTACAAAAAAAAGTTTCATAAACTGATTATGAATTGTGCATACGACTGGAAATCAAAACATTTATCGCTGGCATCACTGAACTTCCTGTGTCACTAATGTTAATTTTGACGTCGGACGCGCGTTCCGGTTTGGTAAGCGCGTGACAATGAGATGAATTATAAGCTTGGATTTAATTTATTGTACATCATTTCCGCATTCGCCCTATTCAGATAACCCTTCTGAAACTTGTGAGTATGACAGAACCACCAGCACCAAATTGTCGGGGTACACTGGCAATATACTGGAGTTGTCAAGTTGCCCCCGGGTTGCCCACCTCGCATAACTGGTTCCAAACGTAAACAAGCCATAAGAAACCTACAGCGTTTGTTTACGTTTGGAACCTGTTCATACAAGAATGATCAGTAGGCTGATTTGACAGCCAATGCTACCGACGCCAGGAAGGCAGCTTCCACACCTGAACCCTACCTATAGACCAATTAACTCATGAATCGGGGATCAACAGCTTTAATTCCCTTCCGAAGGAAGGCGTGATCAGAGATGTTATGCCTCAGAACAACCCGGCGGTGTCGACTGGGATTGAACCCAGGCCTGCTGGGGTGAGAGGTGATCACGCTTACTACTACACCACCAGCGCAGCTTTTTCCTAGAAAAGGAAACAATTTTTGCTACAACTTTTTCTCAGACATTATTTTATTTGGAGGTGAAGTTTTCAAGTTATGATTTGTTGGTAAATCACGAATAGGGTAGAGCGCTACTTCGTCGTAATCGCCTATTTCCTTTCTATCGATCAGAAAAGATCAATAATATCAATGATTTCACCGTGCACAAATCAATAATAGGTTTGTTCCGATGCGTTAGTTCATTAGCTACAACATAAATCCTGTTAGAGCGCATTGTGTGAATATTTACGCTCATTGTTGTCAAAACAAAAGAAGTGCTCCTAGCGAATTTTTCCTTTTCTACGTTTATGCGTAGGACGAAGAAAATCTAATGGCGTGTCAATGCGTTAGGACGGAATTGAAACTCGTAGAACGAAATTATAATCAAAAAGAAGTATTAGATTTTTAACCATATCTCAACAATTTGTGACTCATAATCAAATCCAATTTAGAAGTAACCGTTGACAGAAAAAATCCATTTTTTGTTTAAACTCGTTCAGAAAAGAGAGGTAAAGCGCGGGTTGTGCTTAGTAGGACGGAAATTAGATTAAAAAAAAAACCCTACCATATTGGACAGTTGCAGTTTTTGCGAGATTCAAAATAACCTTATTTTAGCAAAAATGTGAATGGCTGACCATAACAAACATTCATGCAAAATTTCATGCAAATCGGAGTAGGTTGAGTCGGAAATTCATTTTTTTTCTCTATTTGGCCTGGAAATGCTCAACAAAAGTTGGTTGTTTGCATATATACCTACGACCACAATTAGCGTCATCAACTCTCTCACATCATGCCGTTGGCCGACCACTACAAATACATATGCGAATTACGTTCGGATACAAACAACTGTACTATGCCTACTCTAAAGGGCCATCATAACGAAAAACAAACATTGAAAAGCCCACTACCGAATTAATCATTCAGCCTGAAACATAACGCTTCGGTTCACGCAAATAAATACGCAAGTAGGAACATACCTATCACTTTTTGTTTGTTCCGGCTCTTCGGCGGTTCAATAACGGGGAATGTAGCTTGGATAGACTTAGTCAGCTTTCGTAAGGAACTGGTATACCGTGTCATGAATAACAAAGAGTTGGCTTGTTTTATAAAAAAAAGTGGACTATTGACGCAGTAACACTTTGTCCGAACAAATAATTCACGGCATGATGCAATATCCGTTTCATTCTCCAACAACTCGTAGGGATATTTTACTGACTATCCGGATTGAGAAAATTGAATAGGAAAATAAATAAATAATAGATTTGCAGCTTGACCTTACCCATTCAATTGCATTCTATGGAATCAGAATATTATTATTATTATTTATCTTTATTAGGGAGGCTTGGGCTGGTTCGCCTCTGGAATCAGAATATGTTGGTTACTTATTTATACATGGCGAACATATTTATTTGTTTATTTATTTACGGTAATATTTTACATCCTACATTGTTAAATTGCTACAAAGAATGCACCTAGCTACAAACTGTCTTCAGCAAAAATATGTAGTTTTACTTTGTTTATATTTTTCTATCACACCATTAGTTCGAAAAATTATTATGTAAAAAGTGAATAAATAATGGGTAACCATAGAACACGCTCTATTGCTCCAACATACAACATACATAGACTGGTATCTTGAACAAAGTTTCATATTTTGAGTAGCTCTACAACTTTGTCCAAGAAAGTATCCTTCTATCTCTTTAGGTTTTTCATTTTTTTTCATAGTAATCCATGATAAATTACGAACTTCGGGCATTCGGGTGCCCTCGGCTCTCTGAAGATGGCTTGATTGCTAAACCGTTTGAGAAAAAAATCATGATTTGGCGTAAATTTACAGGATATTTCATGTAAATTTAACCGCGATATCGCATGCAATTTCGTTGTTTATGCCAACTATAGCTTAGAATTAAACGAGGGGAGATATTACGCGATGAATAAAATTAATTTTTTTCTGTTTACTACGCCACAGCGGACTTCAAAAATACGTTCTCGGCGATAGCTTTGGAGCTCCGCTCTGCGGAAATTATTGCTCTGCGGCCGAAGAGAACGAGAATTGACAAAATAAAAACGTACATAGGATGTAGATACTGCATGACTGCAGGACTGATTCGATATTTAGGCGTAACTGTTTTTGCAAGTGAATAAAAACTCTATTTCGCAAACAAACTATAACAACTGCTAGATGAATCACTCCTAAATCTGATTATATTGTTATGTTGCGTTGATATTGAGATATATTGAGTTGATCAAGTCAGTTGAAAGGAATGGTTTAAAGCAGCTCCAATATCTTTCATTAATCAGGAATATGATCAAAATCTCGTGAGGTACCGCCTTATCATTTATGGGACATTCTTGGAATGTATTAATGAAATCATGCATTGACAACACCTGATCAATCCAATCAACTGCAAAACAGCAAAACGTTGACTATTTATGGAAGGGCCCATCAGCATTTGAAAAAAAAAACTGTTCTAAAGCCCTTTCCTCACAAATCGAAAGCCACCCACACAAACCAACAGCATCATCGAGTAGAGGAAAGTTAGCCTATGTTATATGAGGAATGCGCTTTAGAACGGTTTGTTTACAAATGCTGATGGGTTATTTTCCATTGTTGCTCCAGACTTGACATGGATCCAATGATGCCAGAATTCTTTGAGGGCCATTCCGTAGAAGTCATACATTTTGGAAGTGATGAGCGGGGCTGGATATTTGACAAGGTGCCATCCTGGTTGATGATGGGTGCATCCATAGAAAAAGCATAAGTCCGTAAGATCCGTATTTCCACAAAACTCGTTCAATTCCGTAGATCTACGGAAAATTCCATAGATCTGGCATCGCTGCATGTATTAAAAGATCCTTGATCGATCGACCAGACAGTTCACTAGATATATACTATAGGGCAGAATTTTCTAAATTATAGAGCTCTACGAATTATCACATAAAGAATTAGCTATGGATTGCTTTGGAAGAGGAGGATGAGGAAGACGAGCAGGAGCAACAAGCTAAAAAAGAAAGAAAGTAGGTTCATGATGCAGCAGTAAACGAAGGTGGCACGGCAACAGACCTTGGAGGCGTGCAGAAGACGATAGGCTACCGGCCCTGATCTTCAAAAAGTTGAGGAGGAGATCGGTCGGCTGAAGAACAACAAAGCAACTGGTGTAGATCAACTACCAAGTGAGCTATTAAAATACGGTGGTGAAGCACTGGCTAGAGCGCTGCACTGGGTAATTGCCAAGATTTGGGAGGAGATATTACCGGAGGAGTGGATGGAAGGTCTACAATCTACAAAAAGGACGAAAGTTGGATTGCTGCAACTACCACGTGATCACACTGCTGAGCGCCGCCTACAAGGTACTCTCCCATATTCTATGCCACCTGTCACCATTTGCAAGAGAGTTCGTGGGGCAATATCAGGCGGGATTCATGGGTGCCCACGCTACCACGGACCAAATTTTCGCGATTCGTAGGTTCTGCAGAAATGTCGCGAATACAACGTGCCCACACATCATTCGTGCATCGATTTCAAATCCGCATACGACACAATTTATCGAGATCAGATATGGAAGATTATTCACGAGTACGGATTTCCGGATAAAGTGACGCCATTGGTCAAGGCGATCGAGTGATGTGCGTTGTTCGAGTATCGGGGACACTCTCGAGTCCTTTTGAATCTCGAAGGGGGTTACGGCAAGGTGATTGACTTTCGTGTCTGCTATTATGGCAGGGAATCGTGCCTACTTTGGACTCCGGTCAAATAAAATTCGCCGCCGCACGAAGTTGACTGTCTACAAGACGCTGATTAGACAGGCGATCCTCTACGGCCACGAGATCTGGACTATGCTCGTGGAGGACCAACGCGCCCTTGGTGTTTTCGAACAGAAGATGTTGCGAACCATCTACGTTGGAGTGCAGATGGATGACGGAACGTGGAGGAGGCGAATGAACCACGAATTGCACCAGCTGCTGGGAGAACCATCCATCGTCCACATCGCAAAAATTGGGTGACTACGGTGGCCTGGGCACGTCGTAAGAATGCCGCACGACGACCTAGCGAAAATGGTTCTAGAAAGCAACCCAACAGGAACAAGAAGAAGAGGCGCGCAGTGGGCAGAAGTATCGACCAAGTAGAAGGTGACCTGCGGACCCTTCGCAGACTACGAGGCTGGCGAACTGTGGCCATGGATCGAGTAGAGTGGAGACGACTTTTTCGGATGAGGATGGCGAACTGTGGCCATGGATCGAGTAGAGTGAAGACGACTTCTTCGGACAGCACTTACCTTAGCCTGATTGGCAAGGTAAGTAAGTAAGGGTTCATGATGCGTGGAGAAGCCGAGACACTGAAGATTTGCAACGCTCTACGAAGAGCTAGTAGCAGACCCAGTAAAATACCATGAATATTCAGAATGCCGGAACAATTTTTCCAAGCGATTTTAGATAAAATTGATGTTTATATACAAATACAGGTTACGTTTTTTTTCTGATTAGCAATATCGCCTCGTGAAAGATTAACTGTTATCCTCAGGCATGTTTTCTTCTTTGCATCGCATTCAACTTTCGTTCAAGTTAAGTGAGTTGATCAAGTCTTTTGAATGGTATGGTTTACACGTTCGAATCGTTTCCAAGTAATTTAAATTCAAGTGAGTTGAACAACTGACTGGCCTCGTATAAACTCAGCTTAAAGCTGGGCTTAGACAAGACGAGTTAATTGATGAACTCACCTATGTTTTTATTTTTTCAATTCTCGTTCTCTTCGGCTAATGCTATGCAAAGATAGAGAGAGAGCAAGAATTTCCGCCGAGCAGCTCTAAGTTATCGCCGTGAACTTGTTTTTAAGCCCGCTCTGGAGTGATAGCAATCAAGCTATCTTCAGAGAGCCGAGTGCACCTGAATACCCGAGGTCCGCTCCGCTACGCTCGCTCTCGCTCAGGTCTGAATACATCTTCAGGCCTCTGGCAGAGTGAAAGTTGGTGACCAAGCGAACAAAAGATTTGATTAATAATTGTTATTCCTTTTGCTGGTCTACTCGGACACTAGCTTTCACTCTGCCAGGGGACTAAGCAGTGTTGTTAATTTTTCATGGAGTTCGATCCGTAGATAGGTAAATTTGTTTCCATTGCGTTAATTATTGCTAAATTTAATGATCATTTTCCAGAAACGGTCATTCCAAAAATATGTTTTTTTAATGTGAGAGCCCCCCGCTGATCACCCGAAGAAATGCTCGGATTCTAAAAAAAATGGTTCACCCCCCGTGATCCAATTTTTTTAGAATCCGTAGCATTTCTTCGGCCACAAATCTATAAATACGTAGAAGTTTATGGTCAGTTCGTAGATCCGTAGTAAATCTAAAAATCCGTAGAACTAACCACACTAGGCCTAAGACTTCTCGTTGCAGAAATTCTTTCCTGTATTGGCGTTGGCTCCTAAAAAAGTTGTCGGCCAACAGCGACCTCAGTGATGTATATAGTCATTGAATGTGGGGGTGTATTGTACCGTTACTCCCATAACAGGTAGAATGGTCTTGACAAAGACTACTAAAGGGCATTCTATCTCATTGTATGGCTTGGGTTTATTGTATTCTAAGGGTAGAATGCATGGACCTATTCTATGCGCCAACGCTTAAATGAACTGAGATTTGTTACTGGGGGTTTGCTGATCAGTTTGCCAAGGTGTTGGCGAACAGCAGTCACAGTGATGTTTTCCTGTGTGGGAAGTCATTGACTGATGGAGAGTATTTTACAGCTACAGGCATAGCAGGTAGAGTGTTCTTGACAAAGACTACTGAAGGGTATTGATTGGGCTTTGGCTAGGGGGATTCATTGATGAGGTTTATGGTGGTAAATTTTCTAAGGTGTTGGCTAACAGCGACAACAGCGATGTATTCCTACGTATGAATTCATTGGCTGAGGGGGAGTATTGATAATCCCATAATAGGTTGGGTAGTCTTCAGTAAGACTGTAACAGGGTAGTCGACATTTCTATATATGATTTGGTTTGATATAGTTTTATCGAAGTGTAGAAGAAGAAGAAGTGTTGTTTTAAATAAAGGGATTTCCGTAGTCTTCTTACCTCTTATTTTAGGAGAGGATAGTAGATAGCGCCAGTTTTAAATGTTAATCATCTATTGGTAGAGTGCCCGGCTTGAGCACAACAGAGAAGAACTGGGTATTGTTAGTTCAATACGTAACGTATTGTACAATGACAGAACGCAATGCAGATGGTTGACTTATATGTTATGGCATAAGTTTAGTAGGATTGCAGTGGTGTTGGAAAGAAAATGGTTTTATAGTCATCACATTTCTTATTTGACAGACCCCTAAACTTCTAAAGTGAGGGTAATAGTCTACGGAGTGCTATTTGAAGCTCGCGCACGTCCTTCGCCTTTTGCAGGTGATCAGTTTAAAGAGACGTTAATATAATTAAGCACAGCTACGAACCTATGGCTCAATACTAGTTCGACCGTACTTTTGGATAACGCTACGTTCGTTGGATTATGCCTGAACGCCTCTAAGGTCGTAATCAAACCGAGCTGATAGTGTTCCCCAAAGGTGGTCGGAGATCATATGGCAAACACCTACAAGACTTGCTAGCGTGATCTCACTTTGGCACTTATTGCATGCACGCAGACATAGCCCTTGCTCGCGGTGCCGTAAAGTAAGTATCTGGGATACTGGAACACTGATGACGCTCAGCATCATAATATAATTTAGATACCTGAGACCTTAGGTTTGCAAGCTGGGAGTTGCGAGTTGTAGAGATTTGTTGCATGTGAGTAGTGAGCTGAGATGATTTCCTACAAGACATTACTCGTAAATCACTAACGCGAAAGGCTAGGATAAGGAGAACGAAAAGTTCTCTTTTCCCATAGTAATTTCCATATAAAGGCTGACTAAAAGTAAATTGGTACTCCCCTCGCGTGCCGCTAGCACGCATATTTGGTGTTGAATAAAGTGTGTCGAAAACCTTTTCTTCTACTTACAAAAATTGTAACAGAGTTTATTCGATCAAATTTTTGATTATTCAGCGTTTTTTAGGCATCTTTCCTTCTTTAAACAGCGATGGTATAAAGGTGTACATAGACGCTTTATTCTCATGTGAAATAATGTTTAATTAGACACTATTATACATTTATTAAACGATTATTCAACTACGGGATAAGTAATCCGAAAATAAGAATGGGACAGAGCAGGGTTGTTCCTTAAGGGATTGTTGTGTCATTATTTCTGTTGAAGCACGCACCCACCACATAATCCTAGAAAATTTATTACATACACCCATGTAATATGGGATTCGAACCATGACCTTTCAATCACCAGCCGCTTGCCTTGCCATCTGAGCTATCCTAGAAATGATGTATTCTAGGGAAGCTAAATGTATGGGAAGCTAAATAAGTAATAAAAGCTTGAATCTGAAAACTTATCAGCACTCCCAGCCATAACTCTAGCTAATTCAAGGGGATGTGAGAATGATTAATTAATTCATAGTTGTTTAACATGAGACCAACGTTACCTCTCCATCTCTCTAATTTCGATGGAAAGGATGCTATTCTTTTCGATAGATCTATGAATTGGTATTAGTGAGTGATACGATCTATGATTACGATTTAAATTATTTAGGCGTAGAAAATAAATAAAAAAGGGTTGAGATTGGGATTGAACTCTCGACCTTCTACTTGGAAAGCGGAAACGGTAACCACTATGCTACCATTTTCGTTTGGTTGTTAGCCTGAAGCAGTGTTGTCGAATAATGAATGAATACGCCGTTTGTTAAGCATTTACAAAGCATGAAATTAAAACATGGACAAATAGTGGTATAACATTTATTATGCTGACTGTATTCACATTTATTCAGCAATATTGTTAAACAATGCAATGGAATCTAATAATGGAGCTAGAAAATAATTATTAGACATTAGACGTATAAAGCGTCAATGTATGTGCAAATTACACTTATTCAGTATGTTATTAGATCAAACTTTTGGTGTTGAATCAGGAAGACAGTCATCGTTTGTATAGCTTTCAATAAGTATATTAATCAAATCAGATCAATCAGCGGAATAAAGGCGCATCATCGATCTCAATGAGGTTTTTTGAGCACATAATTTGACAACCTGTTTTTTTCCCCAGCACACTATTATAGAGCATGTATTCAATCCATATGCTTATTTGTAGGGGCCTCATAGCCTAGTCAGTAAAGGCACGGTATTACCAAGCCGGAGGCGACGGGTTCGATTCCCGGTCCGGTCGAGGGAATCTTTCGGGTTGGAAATTTTCTCGACTTCCCTGGGCATAGAGTATCATTGTGCTTGCCACACAATATACAAATTCATGCATTGGTATTGGCATCGAAAGCTCTCAATTAATAACTGTGGAAGTGCATTTAGAACACTAAGTTGAGAGCAGGAAATAAGCTAATATGCGCTAAGCAATAAGCTTGAAATGCGAACAAGAAGAAGAAGATGCTTATTTGTGACTCTGAATAGTTTGTGGGGCAGTGATGTGGAATATTGAATCTAATACGCCGTTTATAAAGCATTTATGAAGCATGCAATTACAACATGGACGCATAGTGGTATAAGAGATATTTTGCTGACTGTATTCACCTTTATACAGCAATATTGTAAAGCAATCTAATGAAACTTTATAATGAAGCTAGAAAACATTTATAAGACGTCTAATAAAGCATTGTATTAAATCAATTGAAAACAGTCGAATTAAATGGTCCATGTATGTGCAAATTACACTTATTCAATTTGTTATTAATTCAAACTTCTGGTTCTGAATCAGGAAGACAGTAAACGTTTATATAGCTTTTAATTAGTAAATTCATCACATCAGAGCAAATGGCGGAATAAAGGCGCATCTATCGATCTCAATAAGCTTTTTTCAGCACATAATTCAACATCCTGTTTTAGTCAGCATTGTACACTGTTATACAGCATTTATTCAATGTGTATGCTTATTTGTGACTTTGAATTGTTTGTTGGGTAGTAGCCGGCGCCGGTGGTGTAGTGTCAAGCGTGACTGCTTTCTCATCCCAATGGGTCTAGGTTCAATCCTAGCCGAGGTCGGTGGGATTTTTCAGAGGCATAAAAATCTCTGGTCACGTCTTCCTTCGGAAGGGAAGTAAAGCCGTTGGTCCCAGCCCATGTGTGTGGAATGGGTGCGATATCCTACGCAGGTGTGGAAGCTGCCTTCCTGCACATTCGATTACCGTCAATGGATGACAATCGATGTCCGTTGGTGATTGGCACTAGATTGCGAAACAGAGACCGACGTTAAATAAAGGAAAGAAGAAGAAGAATAAAATATCAAAGTAGTTGATTGCGTTCAGAAATAACGTCAAATGTAGCTCGAAAGAAGAAAAAATAATGTGCACAAACACCTGGAAAATCCGGAGTGGTCCGGTTCCAAACTGGCTAAAGTGCTGAAGATGCCGAAAACAACAGTTTGCCCGAGTGCTCAAAACCTACAAAGAAACCCTTAGTGTGGAAAGGAACAAGTTGACCTACGAAAAAACTGGAATCAGGGATCGTCAGCTGCACAGCAAGGAGTTGAGGTGCGTTGAAGCCAACCCCGGTCTTTCGATCCGAGATGTGCCATCTTTCAAACGGTACAGAACATCGTTGTCAGGGAATCATACAAGTCGTACAAAGCCAGTTAACATCCGAACCAGCAAATGAAGCAGAATTCCTTGGCCAAAAAGTAGCTTCCCGGCCAAAAGTTTTATATCGCGACTGGACGTGAGGATGTGCCAGGAAGATCCTAGTTCGTGTTTGCCGACAAGTTCGCGAAATATGCCATGATTTTGCAAGCGATTTGCAGTTGTGGCCTGAAAACGGAACCATTCGTCACATCCTCGACGATGACATCCTAATTTTACATCGAAGAATGCCTGAAAAAGCGCGTATTGCCATTTATCCGCAAGCAGAGGGGCAAAGTCATCTTTTGGCCCGATTTGGCCAGCTGCCACTACTTCAAGGTGGTTCTGGAGTGGTATGCGGCCAACAAGATCGGTTTTGTCCCCAAGCTAATGAATCCTCCGAATTTCGCGGAATTTCGACCAATCGGAAAATAATGGGCAATTTCAAAGCAGCGGCTTCGACGAAGCGGTGGCGCAGTCAAGAACATCCAGCAAAATGGGATAAATGCGCTGATTCCGGGTCCGTTTCCACTGTGCGGACGCTGATGTGTTCCATCAAGAGGAAGGTTCGAGATTTCGTTCGAACTGGAGAAATGTAACCATTTAATGCTGTGACTTTAAAGTTTTAATAAAAGTACTGTAAAGCAACCATTAATGGACTTTTTAAACTTTTTGAATCACGAATTACAGGTCTTTTTGTGCGTACCAATTTACTTTTAGTCTTAAACTTAAAAGGACCAGTGCAGTATGATTTCGCAACCAAATGACGTCAAACTTCGGGAGTATAGTCAGAACCTGATTTATAAATTAAGTTAAGTTAAGGGGGGTACAATTAGAATTTTTTTTTCGAAAATTTTTTGTTGGCTTAATTTACTCTATATGTATCTGGGAATGAGCCTTTAAAAGCATAAAGCCGTCCGAAACTTATTTAAAAAGTTATACGCAATTCAGTGAGTGCATGTCAAATGGCTGAACATGTCAAAGTTGAACTTTAAATGCTTCTACTAGTAGTGTTTTCAAAATCGCCGTGCAATGTACAGGTCAGAGTTTTCATTCAAATCGATTCCGGTTTTCTGTTTTATGTTCATAATTAAATTTTCCATAACTTGAATAGAAAGATTTTTTAGATTTGTTTGTTATAACATGTTTTTTTTATAAACAAAGTCGAAAAAAATAGGGTTTTTTAAATTTTTTTTTTCAACTTCAATTTTTTTTGTGAAAAAAACATTATTTTTACATACGAATTAATTTATGATGTACGCTGTACCTTCAAATTTAATGTCCTGTTTTTTTTTGTTTCAGACGTGATCATGGACGTAGGGACTGCACGGCGCGAAGTGCTGCTTTAAAAAATTGACTTCACATTATTTATAATAATTGGGCTAAATTGCAAAATTTAAAAAAAATGTCACTGATAATTAATCTTCATTAAATCCTTAATAACATACATAAAGAATCACTAACATTCATTTATTTCCCTACTCGCAATACACTCTCAAAGATAGGCCTCATTTTAGGCCTTCTAATTGTACTTCCCCCCTTAAGTTTCCTTTATAAGGGAGGCTTTCAGCCTGGGACTGGTTCGTCTCCACCCTGATTTAGAATCGATTGAGCTTGGAGGAACAGAATCGATATTTTGAGCCACCCTAATATACAGACTATCGCGTGATTCACCCTGAGTGGAACAACTGCTGATGTCGGTCGTCACTCGACAACAGCTTGGAGTTGATTGATTTGAATCATTTCCACATACATTAATTGAGAACTTTATATGGCAACCAATGCATGAGTTTGTATATTGTATGACAAGCAGAACGAAACTCTCTGCCCAGGGAAGTCAATACAATTCCCAACCAGAAAGATTTTCTATACCTGACCAAGACGCAAACCCGCCGCCTCCGGCTTGTTAAACCGTGCCTTAACTAACTGGCTATCTTAGGCCCCATGCATCTGTGTGTACTATATTAAAGACGTCAAACAGAATTACTGTATAAAAAATGTTCAAATTACTCCTCAATAAAGGTAGTTATCATCGTTTACCGTAAATAATAATCGACACGTGTTAGAACAAAGGCCTGTTTTATAGAAATGGTTCTAGATGGTTTAGTTGTTTTCTTGCTTTTGAAAACAATAAAACACTCAGATATCGAGTTCAGCGACTTCGTTGACACGTTTTTTCTTCAGCAAAATGAACATTTGTGAAAACATTACTTGGAAAAAAAAATGCGGTCTTCTGTTAGTGATTCTAAGAATATTAATGATCGTTTTCCGTTCGTGGTTGGCATTCAGGGATTAAATGCAACCCCGTTTAGGCACTTATCCAACTGCATCAGAATGAATTATTTCGTGATCACTTTTGTGTTGGCCGTTTTTGGCATTAGTGGATCGTTTGGTGGCATTTTCGATTCTTTTAGCACTAACACAGACTATAACATGGCATTTGTCATGGATACCATTTTCGGAGTAGCTAAAAATACCACGAAATACTTAGCCAATGGTAACAATACGAATCCTATCGAAGTCGATGTGACGATACGGTGTGGTAATCGGTAAGTTGTGTATAATTTAATTAACTAAAAAGCTAATTGAATTTTGATTTTTCAGTGGCACTGCTGATTTAACTCCCACTGTGATCAACGATGCTAACCTGAGTGCGAAATTGGATGTTTCTAAACCGATTGTATTCATCACTCACGGTTGGGTTGATAACGGTGATCGTCTCTGGATAAAGGAGCTCAAAGATGATTATCTTAAATTTGTTGACACGAACGTCTGTGTAGTAGATTGGGGCAATTTAGCCATTGTTGGATACATGATCTCAGTGAAGAACACTTTTGCCGTTGGTCAATATGTTTCAAAGTTCATAACCTACTTGAACGGTCAGGGGATCCCTTTGAGCAAAGTAACGCTCGTTGGTCACAGTTTGGGGGCCCAAATAAGCGGACACATTGGCTATAATTTAGGTGGTCAAGTTGGTTCTATTTATGGCTTGGATCCTGCGGGTCCGTTGTTTACAATGCCCTTTGATATGGGAACTGCAAAGCGTTTGGATAAATCGGATGCCATGTACGTACAGATGATCATCACTTCGAGATGCGCCACTGGAGTCTGCAAAGGAGATGGACATGAAAATTTTTACCCCACTGGAGGATGGGTACCTCAGCCGAACTGTGGTTTGCCGTTGTTTTCTAATGCCGAAAGCGCGGAGATGGTCAGCTGCAGCCATTCACATTCGATCACGTTGTTCCGAATGGCTTTGAATCCGAGCAATGTTTTCACAGGGAAAGCGTGTACGGATTATTTTTCGTACTATCCGGTTTTGTGCTTTTTCAGTGCTACCAACAAAATGGGCATCTATTCGAGCCGAATTGGAGGAAATTTCAATGTGAAGACGACCGCATTTGTACCGTACACGTGAGCTCTAAAACATTTTATCTAAAAACATTGAAATAAAAGTGTGAAAAGACAAAAAAAAAACATTTTTTTTAGAATTTTAATAGTTTTTCTCAATTAATATGTTATTGCTGATTGCATCAGATACTCGACAGTCTCGAAAATTTAAAAAGTGTGATAAAAGTGCACATTTCCGTTAAATTATGTTGGTGTCTTTGGAGCACCTATTGCTTGCATCATGAGAAATAAATGCACCGAAGATACCAAGACGATTAGACGGAAAGTCGCACTTTTATCACACTTTTTAAATAAGTAAAAGTGCGCTTATCTGTCTAGTTTGTTTTTTTTTTGCTTCAATTCATATAGTACGTTTAAGGTTTAACGTATGGCTGCAATTTTTCGCCATCATATTAGAGGTTATTAAGAGAGTCGAAGTGACATTTGTCACAAGTGAAGTGAGAAAAGTCGTGGTGACGTGAACGTGACCACCACGTGAATTTTCTCACTTCGCTAGTGAAAAAAGTCACTTCGACTCTCGGAATAACCCCCATTAACTAGCACATGAGATAGAAGGTATGCGCATTTTAACTGCTCATGGTCATTTTACCCCCATTTTCTCTAATAGGAAATCTCATGGATAGTTTTGAGAACGTATGAAAAACAAGATATTTTGCGTAGAAGTGTAAACTTTAATGGGATACATTAAAGTAAGTCGGTAGAAAAATCATGGGTTGGTATAAACACACATTTAATTGTTTTTTTTTTAACCTTTTTTTTCAGGGTATCAAAATATTCATTTTCAATTGTAAACAAAATAAATTTGATGACATTTGGTAACAAAATTGCTGAGATATTCTTATTTGAAGTTAGTGGTTTGAAAAAACGAGTCCCACGATATCTCATCACTGCTTTGACCAAATCGGCTCATTTTTAGGATGAAGATTCGTTAAACAGGTCCCGTGTGTCAGAATCGTCAGTTTTTTATTTTTGTATTTAAAAAAACATGAAATTTTAAAACCCGGCTACGTCATGCACACGGGATACATCTTGTGAGTCTTCACCCCTATTTGGTCCATCCAGTCCTGAGATATTGTAAATCAACTCTGTGTTTAGAGAAAAACGATTTGCAAGTTTTACAGTTCGATTTGCGCGTGGAAGAAAATTCGGTCAACGAACATCAGTTGCGAATACGTGTTTACTAATATTAACACTAACACGTGTTTATTAATACGAATCGAGATCGACCATTTTTGAAGAATCGATTTTTTGGTCGATTTTACATATATGTAACCCCTTAAATAATAGGTTTCCCTTCTTAGAACTAACGACCCTGTAAAAAGGAACATTGAAAATGTTTTATGATGTAATGAACACCTAACCTATTTGAGATCTATTTTTACACATCAGCCATGATTGTATGCTTCGTGTTTAGAATAGTGGCCTATGATACTTTTTTTAGAATAGCTTGAAAATCCGATAATATTTGTGAAGGGTGAGTGTTATTAATATACCATTATGACCAACTCCTTATTTTCAATTTTAGCATTTTTTTTATGTATCGCGAACGTTTGTTTAGAGTGGCTTTATCGGAATCTATATATATATATATATATATAGGGGAAATGGATGTAATGTCGGCCTAAATGCCCCTGATTTGGGCCCATACATAAATTGAGCAATCGACTAAATTTTCAATTCATGTAGATAAAATTGATAAATAGCAGATTTTTAGCGATGGACCAAATCTTAGATCCATAGGCCAACATTAGAGCCATTTCCCCTTTGTCTACTTTATCAATTCTATTTAAAATTTGTGAATGCTCGATCATCATTTTCAAATGAGGTTACCTAGTTTAAATCTCACTCTGAGTGGCATAATTCTGAAACAATTACTCTGCAAATGCATCTTCACCATAAGTAAGGCCAGAGGTGTAGTGGTAAGCGTGATTACCTCTCACCCAGCAGGCCTGGGTTCAATCCCAGTCGGCGCTGCCGGGATGTTCTGAGGCATAACATCTCAGATCAAAACCGCAAAGCCGTTGTTCCCCGGTTCATGAGTTGATGGGTCGATAGGTAGGGTTCCAGGTGGTGGGAGCTGCCTGGCGTCGGTAGCATTGGTGCTTAGCACGGAAAACACGATCGACGGAAAAGAAATCAAGGAAGAAAAGGGAGGTAATCATAGGCCTTGAGTGCTTAATTTTACCCAACCGATGCTCTTAAACATAATGTATCCTCATGTAAAAAATGAGCCTCTTGACGATAATAAGTATCTGTATTGCCGAAGTCGACATTTCTCATGCGTTAAAACGAATGTTCCTAAATATAATTATCTATTTCAAAAAATACAATCCATTGTTATCTATATGCTCGGTGCACATTTGTTCAAACAGAACCTAAACGAACAATGTTCACCATTTTGGAAACATTTAATATAAACGAGAATTTTTCACTGGTTAGAATCATTTCCAAAGCAAGTGGTGATACGGATACTTGGGATCACTATCGGTTTGCAGCAACGATGAAATACGTACTGAAATTGCTTGTGTTAGGCTTGTTGGGTAACAGTGCTTTCGCTGGGTTGTTGAATATTTTCAGCGCTAGTTCAGATTACAATGCGGCTCAGTTGATGGATAGTTTATTTGGTGCCATTTACAATACTACAGAGTTAATTGTAAATGGTGGTTCAAGCAATCCGCTGTCAGTGGATATTACGTTCTGGTGTGGCAATCGGTATGTTGATGTTTAGTTTATTTGGAATGTTTTTTTTTTACAAAATTGAACTTTTTAGAAACAACCCAAACCTGGTGCAGACGATGATGAACGATAGTAGTTTGAGTTCTAAGATTTCAACTTCAAAACCTTTGGTTTTCATCATTCATGGATGGTTGGACAACAGAAACCGAAACTGGATTACTAAAATGACTACGGATTACCTCAAGTATGTTGATACCAACATCTGCGTGGTGGATTGGGGAAATTTGGCTACGTATGCATACGCAATTGCAGCCAACAATACCTATACCGTTGGACAGTATCTTGCGCAATTTATCACGTTTTTAACTGGAAACGGATTCTCCTTGAATGATGTAACCCTGGTTGGTCACAGCATGGGAGCACAAATTGCTGGACACACTGGCTACAATCTTGGAGGTCAAATAAGTGCAATTTACGGTCTGGATCCAGCTAGTCCCTTGTTCAAGATGCCTTTCGATGTTGGACCTACCAAGAGATTGGACAAATCGAATGCAAAGTACGTTCAGATGATCATAACTTCCCGTTGCTTCTGGGGTGTTTGCGTGGGAGATGGACACGAGAACTTCTATCCGAATGGAGGGGCCGTTCCTCAACCGAATTGTGTTCTGCCTTTGTTTTCGAACGCGGAAGCCGCTGCACCAATCATCTGTAGTCATGCTCATGCGACTACACTGTTTCGAGAGGCCTTGAATCCTAGCAACGTTTTCAAAGGAAAAACGTGCCTGACATGTATATTCGGACTGTTTGGCAAGACTTCGAAAATGGGCATCTACAGCAGCCGAGTAGGAGGAGATTTCTACTTACTGACCAGCCCTTTCCCACCTTTTACTTTGTAGGATGATGAATAATGATGGGTTCACGAACATTTTTATTTGAAATAGATTTACGATCACAACATCAACGTATGTTAACATTCATTGGTTCATGTGCGTGACGGCCCACTCGGGTATACATTTGATTTACATGGTGTAAATAAAGCAAATAATCTGTCACGCACATATGAGTTAAAGAGGCTTTCAGCCGGAGACTATTCGTCTTCCGGAACCTGGTTCGATTTCCCGTAACAAATAAAATTAAGTCCTCCATGGTTCATACAAACAACTACTAACATAAATATCGAAAGATAATGTCGTCACGATCAATATGTTAATAAATAAAAACATTAAAGAGGCATTTCGAAAAGGCCATGTTTGTGCTACTACGTCTTTTTGTGTTACACATAAAAAAAGTGTTGTGAACTTCAATCTTTTTCATGTAAACTTTAGTCAATGTGAAAACATATAAATTAACAGGAGAAAATGACATGGAGGATTATATGAAGCACATGGTCATCATATAAGTTTACATGACTTGCATGTAAAATTAGATGACAAGCTTGTAAATTTACAGTTACATATCAAAAGCGGTAAAATTACATGCACAATTTCATTACATGCTGCATTTTGAAACCGTTTGTAACAGTCATTATTTTATAGTATCTACACAGTTCGAAAAAGTAGTGTAAATTTCACATATAATTTAAGTTTTGAGACATTTAATGAAATATTTCAAATATTGTACACAAAAGTCCATCTTTGTAAACAACATTGCTTACAAGTTGCTCGTTTGCGTAAAATAAAATACAAGTTTACGTGAATGAATGTTTACATCACAATTAAAATTCAGATTTTTTTACTGTGTACATAGTTCTTCTTTGTTTAAAGTGGTGTATAGTATACTGCAAATACTGGACACACTTGATCCTCTGGGACACTTGATCCCCCCTTGGTTTCTAGAAATCCTGAGCAGATTTGTTTTCGGGTAAGTTTCCACAAAGTTTTGTCTGGACGGAAGACAACGTGATGGTGACATTTGCATCAGATTGTGGAACGTATTAGGTGTGCAACTAAGTTTCCGCTGCTTGTCAATAGATGGCTCCAGCAGTAAGTGCTGGTCAATTGTGACATTTAAAACGTGATGAACCTAGTTTAGACAAGCTAAGGTAAACAAACTGCTTTGATACATTAGTGATTTTGTTTTTGCGTCATATACTTTTGGTTGTGTGAAAATGTTTGATTTTGTGCCAAATAATCGTCATTTGCGGGAAGTGTTGATTTTCTTCTTTCATTCGAAGAAAACAGCGGCTGAAGCGCATCGAGAACTCCAAAAAGTTTACGAAGATGCTGCTCTAAGTGAAACAATGTGCCTTGAATGGTTCTATCGCTTCAAAGACGATGATTTCGATATTGACGACCGTCCGCGTAAAGGAAGGCCAAAAACCATCGAATACATTGAAGAGGCCATGATCGATGAGGATCCGAGCCAAATGCAAGAAGAGCTTGCTTCAACAATAGGAGTTACCCGCCAAGCCGTTTCCAAGCGATTGCATGCGTTGCAAATGATTCAAAAGCAATGAACTTGGATTCCTTATGATTTGAAGCGTCTTTTTTTGCCTGTGAACAACTGATCCAGCGGCAAAAAAGGAAGGGTTTACTGCATCGTATCGTGACGGGTGATGAAAAATGGATTCATTAGTGCAACCTAAAGAGAAAAAATCATGGGGACTGCCCTGTTATGCTTCTACGTCATTGGCTCGGCTAAATATTCACGCTGTGTGGGACCACGTCGGTGTTATTTATTATGAGCTGTTGAAACCGAACGAAACCATCACTGGGGAACGGTATCGAGCCGATTTAGCCGAGCACTGCGCAAAAAATGGCCACAATACGAGCAGAGGCACGCAAAAGTGATTGTGATTGCTCGGCCTCACGTTGCCAAACCTGTTAAAACCTACTTGGAAACGCTCAAATGGGCAGTCCTACCCCATCGTCATATTCCCCAGATATTGTGCTATCCGATTATTTCTTGTTTCGTGCTGATCAGCAGTTCTGCTCATATGAACACATTACAAAATGGCTTAATTCGTGGATAACCTTAAATGATGAACACTTCAACCGTCACTCTAGATCCCTCTACTTGGAGCAGCTAGGGTGTGTTTGGTGGGGATTTACGCTGATGTCTAAAAACAAAACAAACTTTTTTTTTAATTATTTTTGCAATATATTCAACAACTTTTTTGCGGATTTCAGATTTTATGTTTTGTCAGAAAGGTAAAAGTAGAGATCTACTTGGACATACATATGTGTCTACTTTCATCAAAACGGGCAGAAAGAATAAAATATACCAATGATTTTAACGAATTTTACAACAATTCGGCCATTTTGGACCTTCTATTTTTCAAAATGGTGTCTTTGGCATTATCCAATAAATTATACCACTAAAATGTCACATCTGATCGAAATGACGTCTGAGACAAAGTTGTAGAATTTTTTCCCTTGATTTGTTTTCCGTCGATCTTGTTTTCCGTGCTGAGCACCAATGCTACCGACGCCAGGGAGGCAGCTCCCACACCTGGACCCCTACCTATCGACCCATCAAACTCATGAACCGGGGGGCCCAACGGCTTTACTTGCCTTCCGAAGGAAGGCGGGATCACAGATGTTATGCCTCAGAACATCCCGGCGGTGAAGACTGGGATTGAACTCAGATCTGCTGGGGTGAGAGGTAATTACGCTTACCACTACACCACCGGCGCCGCTTCAAAGTTGTACATAAAAATAAAGTTTTTCTAGGAAAAATATACATGGTTTTGTTTCTAGTAATTTTGACTACATATTCCGAAAAGTGTTAAAAACTGAAATTTCTCAGAAAGTATGTGTTTAATTTTTATATTGTTTCTTTAAAAAAAAATCACGGCGAACGCAAAATTTTAGCATATTTAAAACCATGGACACCTAAAAATCGTAAATCAAGAACTCTTGGTAAAATTTTTGAACTTTTTGCTAGTACGTTTTTTTTTGTGATTTCTCTTCAGGAAACATTGTTTGAGACATTCCAAATTGATATCTGTGCTAAAATTACATACAAGAGCTTGTTAACAAGAAGTTTAAAAATAGGACCAATAGTTGACGTTCTACGATTTTTTTTTAATTTTCATGTGGCCATGGATTCAATTAGGTACATCAAAAGTTTGCATTTTTCATGAGATATTATATTAAAAAAAAAAAATGCGTAAAAATGTACTTTTAGAGATATTTTTGAGCATTTACTACATCGGGTTTATCATGAAGCTTTAGTGTGCAAATTTATTTATTTATTGTCATACTAAAGCTTTATGTTCGATAGCATTTCCAACCAACTCTGACAATTGTAAACTTAACGTATGAAGTAACAAAAACACCTTCAATGTAAAATTTATTGAATAATGTTTAAGACGTCATTTTGAAAAATTCAAAAATTACATGATCAAAAATGGCATTAGGCCATATGAAAAAATGGCCATTACAGTCATACCATATAATTATGTAAAGTGTCATGCAAGGTACTGTACTTCTGTTCAACATTTAAAATAAATTCTCCTGCCGTGCCGTTTCAATGTATTCGTACGAAATAGAAAATCGTATGACGAATTTAAAATCAAGACGCAAAGAAATATTTTTAACACGATATGGTCAATGTTTGGCTTTTTTTTTACTGCAAGCTGTTCAGATAGAATTTTGGATGCATTTTTAAACTGATCCGTGCACCACACGCGTTTATTGCGTTTTTTTTATATTCACTCGCTTTTACGTTATATTTGCTGGTGCATCAAATTACGTGGTAATAAAAGAGATGCAAGCTTTTGTTTCCCAGATAGGGGAATTTACGTATTTTCGTCAATCTAAGCAGCGTCTGCACTTCTACTAGCATTTTCTCAGCGTCACGCACATATATGATGTGTCTGTTTGTTTACATTCATGTGCTGCTTGCTTCTCTATCCATTCCAATCGACAGAACTTTTCAAAACGTTTTGAAAGCGTTTTTACAACGCTCCAAACTTCTCAGGTGAGTGTGACTATTGTCGGCAGCCTCTTTTTCTTCGGCAACCTTCCCATTAGAACTGCGTGTTAACCAGCTGTTCTATTATCGGCAACTCGAAATCAACCCCATTTTGTAGTGCGTATGCTTTATTTGAAGAAAAATGTAGCATTACTGGATTGCTCGATCGTTCAAATATAATCAGATTGAAGCTGAAAGGCTAAACAATCGTTTGGACCCATTCAGGGAAGTGCGTTGATGGGAAAACATAGTGAAATTAACGTTTAAATTTTGGTTGCCGAAAACAGTCAATGGGTGCCGAAGCCAACATTTACCCTAGTATGATCTTGCGTATTGTTAAGCTCATACAGAAAAAAAAACCACTGAATTCACACTTTGGTGAGTTGAATCATCCTTGAATCATGCCGAGGTAATTCTATATGAATATCTTCGTTTCTGTCATTTTTTGAATTTTGTTTCGTTGTCGTCACGGATACAAACGGCGATGCAAACACAATCTGTTTGTTCGAAAGGTAATTACAGTTGATTACTTAGCAGAAGGTCGTGTGTTCAATACCAAGCACCCTCAAAAATTAAATGTTTTGACGGTCAGATTGATTTAATTTTCTTATGTCAGTTGTCCCCCATTGCTGGTTTGCATCGGACGTGCAACAAATTCTTTTCTTACGGTTGCTTCCGAAACGCCCGGACGCGGGAGAAATTCAAAAAATCCTCGAAAATAAAGTGAAACTTAAACTCACGGACACGACAAACATTCAGCTACACAATCTGCGTAACTGGGTATATATCGAGACAATCGATGGTGAAACCGCCTTACGCTATGAAAGGGCAAATCACAACAATCACACTATTATTTGCGATAACAAGGATTTCAAGATTCCTGTGTATGTTGAATGTGAAGCAGTGACAGTGTGCGTGCATGACCTTCCTTCTCACACGCAGCATTTGACCGTCATCAATTTCATGTGGCAGTATGGAGTTGTGATATCTATCACACAGGAACGGTGGAAGTACCATTTCCCGGGAATCTACAAAGGTGTACGAGTCCTTCGGATGAAGCTTAGTCCCCCATTCCATCATGTGTGACCATCGATGGCGAAACAAAACTGGTGACATACCGGAATCAGCCCAAAACATGTCGTCACTGCGGAAAAGCAGCCCATCCCAAACAAAAGTGTATGAAGACTCCGAAAACAGCTAGTAACACCAAAACACCACCACAAGCAGCACCCAGAAGGTCAAGTGATCCAAAGTTGAATGGAGACGAGTTGCCACCATTATCATCAGCATCTGAAGAAGAGGAACCGAATCTGGAGCCAGACTCCCCACTAACAAAAACTAACGAAGAAACCGAAATGCAACAGAACAAAAGCAATAACAAACACAAAACAACCAGTGATAACGACGATGACTGCGATGATGACTGCGACGACGACAATGGCGATGACGGATTTCATCGAAGCTACCAATAAAAGGCAACGGATGTCAACAAGTGAATTGACTCAGAAGGCAAATGAAAAGAAGAAATTGTGTTTAATCCAGGGCTCCCAGAACTTGGAACAAAATAGTAGCCGCTTCCAAGCATTAGTAGAAATTGATTCTTTATGGCCGTCGGCGGCAGGAGTTGAAGAATATTTAATCCGATTCAAAAAATAAAAACAAAAAGTGTAATATTAAATTGAACTGCTATGAACTACAGTCACGAATGACCTTTAAAGTGTTAAAGTGACTATAATAATAATAAAAAAAAAAAAACATTTTCTTATGGTTAGTGTTTTCGTTCGTTTCTTATTCTATTTCTTAACACGACAACATGCACGATCTTCAGTCATAATGGTTTATTGTGGTGTATAGAGCTCCGTGGCCCGGGAATGACCGAACATTACTGTTACTGAATATTGTGGGTACAATCCCAGGTTGCTTGGTAAATAGGTATCAGCATCGTTTTTGTTTTTTTAGTTTCTTTTGACGGTCGGACCGCTGCTGAAAAAATAAAAAAAAATCGCCTTCCAATATGACGTATGCTTTATCAGGGTTCAAAAACTAATTGGTCGTCATGGTTTGTTGTGATGGAAGAGGATCGGAGGCCTAGTGGTGACTAATTTTGTCATAACAGGTACACAAAAGATGTGTTATTATCGGCTCAATGCAAAGTGCACTGGTTGGGATTTATGATTAAATCCATCCGTTTTCGTCTTCTTTCTTCTTCTAGGCTTTTTACGCTTAGGTAGAGAGCGTTTTTCCAGCTCTAAACTTAGTGTTCTAGATGCACTTCGACAGTTATTAATTCAGAGCTTTCTATGCACACCAATTGATGATTTTGATTATAGTGTGGCAGGCACAATTAATTAATTAATTTATCTTTATTAGGGAGGCTTTCAGCCTTCGGCTGGTTCGCCTCCAATGGCAGGCACAATGACACGCTATGCCCAGGGAAATCTTGAAAATGACCAACCCGAGAGAATTCCTCTACCGGACCGGGAATCTTGACAGCCTTGTCATCGAGGGGCTGTCAACTCGAGTATTTTCGATTCATCTACTCGACTTGAAGTATTTTCGATTCATCTACTCGACTTGAAAAGGTGTATTTTGTATTTTTTCGTATTTATGTATTTTTTTGATCTGTGTATTTTTGTATTAAAGTGTATTCGATTCATTATGAAATGTATTTTTCATGTACAAAGTATTTTCAATGTATTTTTAAGTATTTTTTTTTATTCTGGTATTGTAGTTTCAACGTGTACACATGTACGTATTTTTTTTTGTGTATTTTCCGAAGTGTGTATTTACAATTCAGCTAATTTATGAAGTTGATCGCCCCTCGCTTGTCATGTAACGTTCCCCTGCTGATGTTTAATTTGCGTGACTGTCAGAATCGTCGTCGTCAACTCGATCGGAAAGTCGACTCTATATTTTGACGTATGACTACGGCTTTGTATGTGGCGTACCATTGTACCGTAGCAGTGTCACGAAATCATGTTAGTTTTTAAATGCTAATAACTTAGCCTTTTATGACTTGATTTACAATGTCGATGCACCATTTGAATTAGATTTGATCTAAGATATGATTGGCATTACAATTTTAATTGGTTATCAATATTATTAAGCTATTAAAAATTTATAAAACTTGTTTACTTGCTATGCTATCAACTATGGATTGTCGACAGACTTGGCCGATTGTGAATCCTTAACACAATTTCAGTTCAAAATACCATAAGATTACCAATCTCTTAAACAATTAATAACATATGAACAAATAAACAACTAACATATTTAATTTTACGTCAGTTTCTTAACAAATGAGTTCAAATTTTGGGAGGCAATCAGGGCCCGATTAGGAACCGTTTGAGCACTGTGGAGTGAACATTTAAAATTTTGCATCAGTCTATGTACATGTAGGAGCCCAGGAATGGCAATATCACCGTGGACCCTCAATAAGGCCTTAATTGACCATGTTTTGAAAAAATGATAAACTTTGATATTTATAATAAAAAAAAAATGGAAGGCACTGTATAATGGAAATAAATAATTTTGTATTGAAGGATGTCGACGGCCACTTTACTACTGCGAACTCCACACGTTTCAATATATTAACGGGAAGGGGAATCACTGACAATAATATTGATGATGTGAATACAGAAATATTGTCAATGCCAATATATTGACGTCAATATAGAGTGTATTGACAATATGATTATTGTATTTAAAGGTAATCGTATAGGCTCCACTTAAGGTAGATTCCTGCACCATCAAAATAATTACTTTCTTTTGTGTTAATTCCTAGGACCATAAAACCTAGCGCCAAATATAACACCACCTACAGTTCAAACATGTTCGTTACCACCAACGTCGTCAACACAAGATTCATTGTCACGGTCGATTAAAAAAAATGTTTTCGCTTATTCGGTCTAGAGAATCGCCGCCGCCATCGTTGGTACGATTTACCTACAGTGAATCTCATAATTGAGTGTACACTTTACAGCTGTCCATACATTTTAGAAAAAAAAAAACAGCTCAATGAGCACAATTTAGAAAACATAAACATCTGAATTTTTGGCTGATGGCTCATACATCATATATTGGGTATCGGTATAGTATTGGGCTTATTTGGTTCAGTATGTAAGAAGTTATAGCTATTTCAGACAAATACCTTCTTCTAAAAAATAAAATTTTCTTGAAATACAGTGCACCGAACGTTTTTAAATTTGGTCGTTTGTAGTCATAATAAAGATCATTCATATGCCGGTAATTTGACTTAAATTCGTCCGCCACGAAAAAAGTTGGAAACCATGCGTCAAACTTCATATCGGCTCTGCTAATAAAGTCCAAAACTATTCATATAAATTCATTAATAGTTGTTCAACCACCAGCCAGGATTTAAAAAATCTGTCTGATCCAAGTATTTTAATAAACTGTCCATTCAGGTGTACGCACAGTTTAGAGATACACTGTACCTACTTGCCAAAGAAAGGCGCTGTTACAAAGATTAATTTCGTGCTAAATGTTCACGGTAAACAAGTTTAAATAAATATCAAGCCTTTCTAGTGAAGTTTCGTTTCGTATTTCTGCTGTAGTAGCTTTAGCTTTAAGCATCTGCAGTACATACTCATATGTAGGTGTGAGTACGTATGTTGTTGCTCCTACGGATCACGCGTTTTGCTGTCGGGTAGGTAATGAGTTTTTAAGAAGTTTCGTCCCTCCTGAGTGTGAAAAGTTTTCCCGGTAATTATGTGATGCTCTTCGGTTTGCTCCTGCTCCGTTTCCGGCAAAGCATAAGATGGGGGAGCTTGTGGCCGTGTTGTTTGGCTTTCATGTGAGAGGACGTGATCTTTCGGACAACCAGAAGATTAAGACACTGACGACATGGAAAGGTATGTATGTAATCATGGCAACTTTTCTGCTTCGGTTGAAGAAACTTGGTCTTAGGTGTTAATCAGGAACGAGAAATTAAGGTTTGAGAAAAATACCTTTGTAGGAGTGTTTGTTTTACCATAGACTGTCGTGATATCTCCTGAACAATGATCAAGATTTAACGTTGATTGGGTGTGCCAAAGTTGAAGCTTACCTGGAAAGATAAAAGATAAAAAAGTCATGATGATATTGATAGATGTTAAAATATATTCGATTAATTTCAATAAGTTGTATTGGCATTTCTGTAGTATTTTAAATTTAGTTGTAATCATCAGATTTTTTAAAATGCAATTTTGTAGTATATACATAATGCTAATGCTTACGAAAGTGACCTGTTTTTTCCATCGGGCTAAACATAGCGTTCAATCTATGTACATCCCCATTGCGTTCGATTAGAATTCCTATCATGTTACGATTCTCCTTGCCACAAGTGGCTCCCATGTGCCATATAGTAGAGGTTATCCATTACGTACTCGTTTGCTTATCGGGCTAAGAGAAGGGGAGGATGATGCATCCAAATTTTAATTTACCAAATGGATTTTAAATAATTCACCCCACTCATAGAATTGAATGTACAACACACCAACCGCTACACATATTCTCTGATTGCAGTGATGTTCGGGATAGACGGAAGGTGAAATTGTTCCGGGTATTCGTGTGTGATGCGGTTTTGTTCGACCTACATCGGTTCTTGTGCGATCCGAAGGGACTAGCAAGTGGAAGACGTCAAAGACCTAGCGAGACCAACTACGTTTTCATATTTATATCTTCTCCTTTCGGTTGATTTCTTACCGGTAACCCAGATATGTGTGAGCGGTTTAGGTAGACCGGAATGATTCACTTGCATTCCATCGCACCAAAACGGATATTTCCCTGAGAGCGACGCTCTGTTTTTGATGAATGTGGAAGTAATAGAATTGGGTCGGCAACTGAACATGGGATAGATGGATGGATGTAAAAAAATGTCACGGGATAAAGATGATGAAGAAGCTGACGAAACTGCACATTAAGTAAATTTCTGGAGTTGAATAGGAAAATTCAAAACAATGGCATCGTCAGACGTTTTGGCTAGAGGTATGCTGTATGAAAATGCTACAACAGCGAAACAAAATGCATTTTTGGCTTAAATTCAATAGTAACTTGCACAAATTGGATTTTTCACCTTATTTTAGACGTTTGCTTTTGTAAGGCCCTATGAATTCATCAATTTACTTCAAAATTTTCAGTGATCATAAATTTAGCTCTGACCAAATTTTGCCTAAACGATACGAAACGATACGAAACGAAACCAAACGAAATTTTCAATTTCCGTCTATAACAATCAGGAACAGCAAATATTGTAAAGGGTTAAATTAAATTGCATCACTTAGAAGTACTCGCCAAAAATAAGTCTCTCAATCGATAGTCATGAAATTGTCAGGGAATGTATAACTATGTACAGGGTGTTTGGTTCTTTAGTGCAAATAATTTAAGACTTTTGTGTTAAATGGCATAGTTTTCGATTTATGGCAAGCATAGACCAAATCAGAAAAAAAAAGTTCAATATCTCAGTAATCTTTGAGCTTTGATCATATGCGTACAACAATTTTTTACTTCAAATATGATCTTCTATCGCCCCTTAAATAATTTGCACTAAGGAGCCGAACACCCTGTATATATATAAGGTTGGTTTACGTATTTTTATTTCACTCTATTTCTTCACCAAATTAAAATGCCCGAACTTTCTTCTTCATTCTACCCATAATGTTTCGTACAACGGTTGAATCAACATTTTTTTCTGCTTTCAACCATGACTTCAACATTTCCTGCTCCGTAGTGACAACTTTGGGATGCTTACGGAGTTCATACTTCATTATAGCCCAGTATCTTTCGATCGGCCGGGGGTTGAGATCATTCGGCACGAAATTGACCCCATTCGTTTTGTACCACTTCAGGACTTCCTTGGAGTAGTGACAATAAGCTAGATCCGGTGATTTGAGAAACGGAAGCAGTCGTTTCTTCAGGCACTCATTCATGTAGACTTGGCCTTTTACGGTTGTAGTTGTTACGAAACCCAAGTAGCATTGCAAGTTTTATCGTGGTTTTACAGCATTCTACCAGTCTAAATAATGGTCTTCAGAACCCTCATAAAACCCAAATTGTTACATAGGAAGGCTTGCTCCATTTTCCGCGCGAACAAATAGCTGCCAAATTATGAATTTCTTGGAATTTCTTCGACACTCGCTGTTTCCTGAGGAACTCTGAAACATCGAACTTGTCTTTCGCAGTCACATATCCCAAGTAACATTGCAAGTTTTATAGTGGTTTTAAAGCATGCTACAAGTCTAAATCATGGTCTGAAGTCCGATTTTAAGTATGTTTGAAGTCCGATTTTAAGTATGTTTCATTGACCATGATACAGCAGTGTGATTTTGTCAACATTTGTGTGTACAGCTTACGTGCTCGCGTTCTTACCTTGAATGAACGTAGTCTTGCTCGTTCCTTGGCTTTCTGCACGAAACTTTTTGACAGTTTTGTCGCGACATCCCGAACGGGTTTGAGTTTGAAAGCAGCAACCAGTGCTGTTAATTTTCATTTCATTCGACTGAAGATGAACCTATACAACCATTCAATCAATTCTGTGAAAACAAATCCTCACATGCCCATGATTTTAAGAGTCCCTTTCTCATTCGAACCTCATCGTCACTGTCAATTGAGTCACTCACTATCATTTGATATACGACAGTGAACAATTAAAAAATATGCGAAAAACAGATGAAATCAGCGCCAGCGAAAACAAAACCAACCGTTCGCGGGCAGATCCTACTGCGTTTTTCGTTCAACCGCGAACAGAAGTCAGCGTTGCCCATTTTTTTTTCCGAAGGTCTGTAAACGATATTGAAATCATATATGGACCACTCCATGATGTAACGCTGAAGTCTATTAACAAAAATGGAATTTAGCCCAGGTTTTCCAAGGATTCCAATTGAAGGCAAATACTGTGAATTTCTGTCCGTATAAAAACTTATGAAACTTCTTAATGTTTGAAACTACAGCCAAAGCTTCCAAATGTAGTATGGGATATGACTTTTGAGCATTGTTTAGTGAAAATGAGGTAAAACATATAGGTTTTTCTTTACCTTCAATGACGTGAGAAATTACTTCTCCAAGTCCGTAAGAACAAGCATCACTGCTGACAATAATTGGTTTTTTAGGGTCATAAAAAGTTAAAACATTTGCATTAAGCAGCATTCCCTTGCATTCACGGAAAGCTTTGTTACAAGTTTCATTCCATTCAAATTTTGTATCCTTTCTCAACAATCGATACATTGGATTCAAAACTGATGACACATTTGGTAGAAATTTTCCATAAAAATTAACTAGTCCAAGGAATGCTTTCAATTCGCTCACATTAGTAGGTGATTTAGCTTCTTGTATCGTTTGAACTTTTCAGGATTTGGCAAAAGACCTTGTTTTGTTATAAAACAAATAAGGTAATTCTTCTACAAAAAATTTACATTTTTTATAATTAACTTTAATGTTCATTCCACTGCGTCCTAGCAAGAAGTACGGTCGACTTAGTTCGCGCTCCGCTATTTTGGAAGTTTTCTCGCTATTCGCTTGATTTAAATTGTCAGTTTTTTCTCGCTTAGAGTTCCCAGCTAAATAATTAATTAAAAGTGAGTTTTTTTCTGAGAAGAAAGTGTGTTTTCGGCATCATCGGAAGGAAAATTGTTTTTACGATTGCCAATTCGCCAACCATTTTGCGCAACATCGGTGCGTGGTAACGCATACCTGCACACGGATCATCGTCATCGAGTGTCAGCATCTGCCTCCGCATTTACACCGCTCATCTATCATCGTGTGTTCAGCTGAGTGCCGACCCTCACATAAGCACACACCAACGAAGACCGCCGCACACGCTGATCGAAGATCATCCACGCTGCGCGTCGCTCCGCTGCTGCTGTTTAAACGCTCGGTGGTAGTAGTATAGGATTATCAGATAAGTTTTTGTTCTTGTTTCTCTCTTTCCCCCACAGTTAAATTTTAAGTTTGTGTTCTGTGTTTGTAGTTTTTTTTGTGTATTGTGTCCGAGTGATTATCGTTTCAGTGGTAGAGCGTTTTTCGCTCCCACTAGTACGGCAAAATGGACATTTTGTCGCAAGACGAAATGGACGTTTTGTCGGAAGATGACACCACTTTGCCACGCGATGGCAAGAAGGTTCGAAAACGTACGTCATCTCTCCCTGGTTCATCGTCTCAGTCTGGCAAAGGACAGGCTCAGATAAACCCCCGATCACGAGCCTATCCAGATGACTCGACTGGCCCATGGGTTGTCTACTTTCAGCCCAGAAACAAACCTTTGAATGTAATGCAAATTACTAATGATCTGACGAAGCGATACTCGGCCGTGACTGAAATCACGAAGGTTAGGCACAATAAACTTCGTGTCTCCGTCTCTAACCTGAAGCAGGCTAACGAGATTGCTGCCTCCCAGCTCTTCACGCTCGAGTACAGAGTTTACATCCCAGCTCGTGATGTGGAGATCGAAGGTGTGGTCACCGAAGCGAGTCTGACCCCCGAGATCTTGGAGAAGCAGGCGGTTGGCCGTTTCAAGAACCGTTTGCTTCCTCCGGTGAAGATACTGGATGTCCAAAAACTGGGCTCAGTATCTGTCAGCGAGGGTAAAAAGAGTTTTACCCCCACAGACTCGTTCCGTGTGACCTTTTCTGGTTCAGCCCTTCCTCACTACATCGAGCTGGGAAAACTTCGACTACCTGTGCGTTTGTTCGTTCCCCGGGTCATGAACTGCCAAAACTGTAAGCAGTTGGGACATACGGCCTCCCACTGTGGCAGCAAGGCACGCTGTTCCAAATGCGGAGAGAAGCATGGGGATGACACCTGTGCAGCTACCGCACCAAAATGCGTGTACTGTAAGGGAACTCCTCATGGTATCTCGTCATGCCCGGTGTACAAACAACGCGGGGAGAAATTACAACGCTCACTTAAGGAACGTTCCCGGCAGTCTTTTGCAGAAATGCTTAAGACGGCCACGCCATCGACCAACGACAAAAATCCCTTTTCTCTTTTGTCAGATGACGAGACTGACTCTGACTTGGCTGAGGAGGGAACTTCTTTCTGTTTTTCAGCACGGAAACGAAAACGCATCCGTTCGCGGAAAGTTGAGAATGAAGAACCCCAAATCAGCTTGCCCAAATCAAGGAGTGGTGGAAAAAAGGAAGTTTCTACTCCTCCTGGATTCAGAAGAACTGACTATACCCAGGATTTTCCACCTCTCCCGGGGACATCCAAAACCCCTGATGTCCCATTTTTAAGAACAGAAGCCCCTTCTTCATCTGGGTTGTTCTCATTTGATAAAATTGTGGACGATATTCTCAAGTACCTGAATATTTCTGATCCTCTCAAAAGCATTGTTCTGGCAATGCTTCCTACTGTGAAGACCCTCTTGAAGCAATTGACATTGAAGTGGCCCCTCATTGCAGCAATCATTTCCTTCGATGGATAATTTTCCAAACGAGGTCGGGGATTTGATCACTATTCTACAGTGGAATTGTCGAAGTCTTATTCCTAAATTAGACTCTTTTAAGTTTTTAGTTCACAATAATGATTGTGATGCATTTGCTCTTTGTGAAACTTGGCTCTCTTCAGATATAGATCTTCCTTTTTATGATTTTAACATTATTCGACTGGATCGTGAGGATTCGCGTGGAGGAGGGGTACTTTTGGGGATCAAAAAGTGCCATTCTTTCTATAGAGTGAATCTTCCACAATTTACAGGTATTGAAGTTGTCGCATGTCAGGCTATTATTAAAGGTAAGAGCCTTTGTATTGCTTCTGTTTATATTCCTCCTAGAGCCGTTGTTAATCGAAAACAACTTTCAGATATATGTTCAGTACTTCCTGCTCCACGGTTGATTATGGGAGATTTTAATTCCCACGGTACAGGCTGGGGGGAACTGTATGATGACAACCGTTCTACTTTTATATATGACCTCTGTGATAACTTCAATATGACAATTCTTAACAATGGAGAAGTAACACGTTTGGCTGGACCATCTTCGAATGGAAGTAAATTAGACCTCACACTTTGCTCTAACTCATTATCGTTGGATTGCACGTGGAATGTGATCCAGGATCCCCACGGTAGTGATCACTTGCCGATCAAAATTTCGATTGCCAGTGGGTTCAATCCGTCGGAATCCGTTAACGTCGCGTACGACCTCACCCGTAATATCGATTGGACAACGTTCAAGACCGCGATAGAGGAAGCCGTGTCGTCGGTAGAAGGGCTTCCACCGTTGGAGGAATATAACTTCCTCTCCAATCTGATCTTGGACAGCGCGCTTCGAGCTCAAACTCGGCCGGTTCCTGGAACGTCTTTGCGTAGGAAACCTCCTTCCCCTTGGTGGGACCACCAATGCACTGAGGTTTATCGTAAAAAGTCCGACGCGTTTAAGCTTTTCCGGAAACGTGGAACACCCGTGTATTTCGAAGCGTACTCGGCTCTTGAACGCGAACTCAAGAGCCTCATCAAAACAGTCCGCATCGTGCTCTCTTGCCGTGCGGATCTATTTGCTTTTTGCTGAAGGAAGTGTTACTACTACCTAAAGCTACAACAAATTTAAACAGCACTTTTCAGTGCTCAACCTGTAAAAATTTTCTACCTTGTTCAACTCTTATTCCTCTTCGATCCTTGTTTGGACCCTACCCGAGGTAATCCTTCTTGGATATCGATTTGGAAAATTCCTCTTCGATCCTTCAGATTCTTATAGTAATCTGCTTGGAAGTCGATTTGGATAAAAATTTACTGCCGCCATGGCGCCTAAACGCAAAAGAAAGGGGCAAACTCTTGACCCCCCTTCTGATGAAATTAATTTGAGTAATCAATTTGATTTGCTCACGGATGATGAGAATGATCCATCATCCAAGAAAAATTCTAGTAAACTTTCCCGGCTTAATGCCAAGAAGGAAAAAATTCCCCCTATTGTGATAACCACTACCGATTTCCATGCTCTTCGCATGGAACTTTCGAATTTCGTGAAAGTTAAGTTTTCACTACAAATTGGACGTCGGGGTGAATGCCGTGTATTGGCTGAAACCTTGGACGGATTTAAATGTCTTCTCAAGTATCTTACTGAGAAGAAGCACAAATTTTTTACTTACGACACCAAAACTGAACGTGTGTTCAAGGTTGTCATGAAAGGACTGCCCAGTGGTGAATCCCTGGATCAGATCAAAGATGAACTGGCAAAATTACTTGGAGTTGTGCCACTCCAAGTAATCAAAATGAAAATGAAATCCCGTCCTGGCGATTCGCGCAACGGGATTTCTAATGATTTTTATTTAGTTCACTTCAAGTCTAGTGAACTAAACAACCTTAAGGCCTTAGAAAAAGCTAGCCTTATGCTCCATGTCCGAGTGAAGTGGGAACACTTCAGGAAGACTGGAGGAAATTTCCAAAACCTCACCCAGTGCCGTAAGTGCCAGGGATGGGGTCACGGAACTAAAAATTGCTACATGCCAGCTAAATGCATGAATTGTGGTGATTCCTCTCACGCAAAGGACGACTGTCCTGTGAAGGAAGATCCTACGAAATTTAAATGTTCAAATTGTGGTGAAAACCACAAATCCAATTTTTGGGAATGTAAGACTCGCAAAGCGATCCTACAATCTCGTTCTAACCGTCAGGTAGGAAACGCTCCACGTTTCCGACCAGGTACAAATTCCTCTGCTGTTAACAACGGTCAGCGAGGAACAAATTCTACATTCGTACCCGTAGGTACAAATATCTCCCCTGCTTCAAATGTTTCATCTGTACCTACTCCCCTCGCTGCTAACAATGTTCAGCGAGTTAATGGAGCTACCTATGCTGCTATTGCAGCGGGTAGAAATCAAAATACTAACCAACGTTCTAATGGAAATTTTGACAATTTTGACTTAGGAAGCATTACTGCCCCCAAAATGGAATTTTTACAGAATTCATTAATTGACATGATTTCTGATATGCTTAAATCTAACTCCATGTTTGATGCTATTCAAACTGGAGTAAAATTTGCAAATAATATTGTCATGACTTTAAAATTCAGTAATGGATTTTAAAGCATTAAATATTGTAAATTGGAATGCTCGATCTCTTAAAGATAATGAAGACGAGCTATTTAACTTTTTAAGGGTTCATAACGTGCATATTGCCGTTATAACTGAAACGTTCCTTAAACCTGCCCATAAGGTTAAAAAGGACGCAAATTACTTGATTTATAGAAATGATCGTCTTGATGGACCCTGTGGTGGCGTTGCCATCATTATTCATAGACGAATCAAACATAAAATTCTTTCTTCATTTGAAACCAAAGTTTTTGAAACTTTGGGGGTTTCTGTTGAAACAAAATTTGGACAACTTACGTTTATAGCTGCCTATTTGCCATTCCAATGCGTAGGCCAGCAAAAGAATTTTCTCAAGGGTGACCTCCAGAAACTTACCCGTCATAGGTCTAAATTCTTCATTATTGGTGATTTTAATGCAAAACACCGCTCATGGAATAATGCTCAAAGCAATTCCAATGGTAATATTCTGTTTGATGATTGTTCTGCAGGTTATTACACTATTCAATATCCAAACAGCCCAACATGCTTTTCTTCTGCAAGAAATCCCTCCACTATTGATTTGGTCTTAACTGATTCATGTCAACTTTGTAGCCAATTGGTTACCCATGCTGACTTCGGTTCTGATCACCTTCCAGTAACTTTTGAAATATCCCAAGAAATAATTTGTAATCCCAACAGCTCTACTTTCAATTACCATAGAGCTGATTGGGAGCAGTATCGAACATTTATGGAATATAACTTCGATCCAAACATTCCTTTGCAAACCAAAGATGAAATTAATTATGCTCTTGAATCTCTGACTACTTCTATAGTTGAAGCAAGAGCTGCCTCAGTACCAAAATGCGAGGTTAAATTCGATTCAATTATAATAGACGATGATCTTCAGCTCTTGATCCGTCTTAAAAATGTCCGTAGGAGACAATATCAAAGAACACGCGATCCTGCCATGAAAGTTATCTGGCGGGATTTGCAAAAACAAATTAAAAAGCGATTCTCTGCCCTGAGGAACAAAACTTTTGAAAATAATATTTCTAAATTAGACCCGAGTTCCAAACCCTTTTGGAAACTCACAAAAATTTTGAAAAAACCTCAAAAGCCTATTCCAGCGCTTAAAGAAGGTGGTAAAATTTTGATCACAAATTTGGAAAAAGCTCAGAAACTTGCTAAGCAATTCGAGAGTTCCCATAATTTCAGTTTGGGTCTTACTAGTCCTATTGAGAATCAGGTTGCTCGGGATTTTCTGAATATTTTCTCTCGGGAAAATATTTTTGATGATTCCTGGGGGACTGATTTGGACGAAGTAAGGTCTATAACTAAAAATTTTCAAAATATGAAAGCTCCAGGTGATGATGGAATTTTCTATATCCTC
This sequence comes from Ochlerotatus camptorhynchus, assembly GCF_037179485.1. Lineage (NCBI taxonomy): Eukaryota > Metazoa > Arthropoda > Insecta > Diptera > Culicidae > Ochlerotatus > Ochlerotatus camptorhynchus. The sequence goes on from NW_027040943.1 coordinate 2,857,307, forward strand.
ATCAAAAAACTCCCAGAGAGTACCTTGTCTTTCCTGGTAAAATTATTTAACAGATGTTTCCATTTGGCATACTTTCCTGATAAATGGAAAAATGCAAAAGTTGTTCCAATTTTGAAGCCGGATAAAAATCCAGCTGAAGCTTCTAGCTACCGTCCAATAAGTTTGCTTTCTTCAATAAGTAAACTTTTTGAAAAGATAATTTTGAATAGAATGATGCTTCACATCAATACGAACTCAATTTTTGCAGATGAGCAGTTTGGATTTCGCCATGGGCATTCAACTACTCATCAACTCTTAAGAGTTAACAATTTAATTCGTTCAAACAAATCTGAAGGCCACTCAACTGGAGTTGCTCTTCTAGACATAGAAAAAGCATTCGACAGTGTTTGGCATGAAGGTTTGATTGCTAAATTGAAAAAGTTTAATTTTCCACTTTATATTATGAAATTAGTTCAAAATTATTTAACTGACAGAACTCTGCAGGTAAATTATCAAAATTCCAAATCTAATCGACTACCTGTTAGAGCAGGAGTTCCTCAGGGTAGCATTCTTGGGCCTATATTATATAACATTTTCACTTCGGACCTCCCTGATTTGCCTCAGGGTTGCCACAAATCTTTGTTCGCTGATGACACAGGCATTTCCGCTAAAGGAAGAAGTCTTCGTGTTATTTGCAGCAGACTGCAGAAAAGTTTAGATATTTTCTCTTCTTATTTACAAAAATGGAAGATTTCTCCCAACGCTTCCAAAACTCAACTTATAATATTTCCACATAAGCCTAGAGCTTCGTTTTTGAAACCTAGTAGTAGTCACATAGTCACTATGAACGGAGTTCCAATTTCCTGGTCAAACCAAGTGAAATATCTTGGATTAATACTTGACCAAAAATTAACTTTTAAAGATCACATTGAGGGCATTCAAGCCAAATGTAACAAATATATAAAATGTTTGTATCCTCTTATAAACAGGAAATCCAAACTTTGCCTGACGAATAAACTTCTAATATTTAAACAAGTTTTTAGACCGGCCATGCTTTACGCTGTGCCAATATGGTCTAGTTGCTGCACTACCAGGAAAAAAGCACTTCAAAGGATTCAGAACAAAATTCTGAAAATGATTTTGAAGTTGCCTCCCTGGTACAGTACAACCGAAGTACATAGAATTTCGAATGTTGAGACTTTAGCACAAATGTCCAACAAAATAATTAATAATTTCAGGCAAAAGTCGTTGCAATCCTCAATTGCAACGATTAATTCCCTTTATACTTAGATAAGATTAGTTTTAGTTTTTAGTTTTAAGATATCAATTGTTATACTGACATGCAGGTTAAAAAACCTGTTTAAAATACTGAATTGCCAAGACATGAACAATGTAAAAACACTTAGATATATATCATAACAATTAAGGCTGTTACGTTACTGCAGTAACTGGAGCACCTAGGTTAAAATGAAATGTAATTTATTTTGAATTTGGAACAAATAAAGAGTTAAAAAAAAAAAAAAAAAAAAAAAAAAAGAACCTCATCAAAGCCAAGAAACGCGGATACTGGCGGCAATTCGTGGACGGATTATCCTCGCGAAACGACGAATTCTGTAGACGAGATCAGCCAGCCTTTTTCAATGCTGGAACTCTCACTCGCGCTCCTTTCGTGTGGCAATTCGGCTCCGGGGGCTGATAGAATCAAGTTCAACTTGTTGAAGAACCTCCCAGACGTCGCTAAGAGGCGCATGTTGAACTTGTTTTGTCAGTTCCTGGAGCTCAATATTGTTCCGGATGATTGGAGGCAAGTGAGAGTTATAGCCATTAAAAAGCCTGGAAAACCCGCGTCAGATCATAACTCGTATCGTCCCATCGCGATGTTATCGTGCATTCGAAAATTGTTGGAGAAAATGGTCCTTTTTCGCTTGGACAAATGGGTTGAGACGAACCACCTACTCTCAGATACTCAATTTGGATTCCGTAGGGGCAAGGGAACGAACGACTGTCTCGCGTTGCTTTCCACAGAAATTCAGTTGGCTTTTGCTAAAAAAGAGCAAATGGCTTCTGTATTCTTGGATATCAAAGGGGCTTTTGATTCAGTATCCGTTGAAGTCCTTTCAGATAAACTCCACGCTTGTGGCCTTTCTCCATTAATAAATAACTTTTTGTACAATTTGCTGTCAGAGAAACATATGAGCTTTTCTCATGGAAACTCTACAGCTTCTCGATTTAGTTACATGGGTCTCCCCCAGGGCTCATGTTTAAGCCCCCTTTTGTATAATTTCTACGTCAGAGAAATTGACAATTGTCTAAGTGACAACTGCACGTTGAGACAACTTGCAGATGACGGCGTAGTGTCTATGACAGGGCCCAAAGGGGTCGACCTGCAAGGACCCTTACAGGATACCTTAGACAATTTGTCTACTTGGGCTATTCAGCTAGGTATCGAATTCTCCACGGAGAAAACTGAGTTGGTCGTTTTTTCTAGGAAGCATAGCCCAGCACAACCAAAGCTTCAACTTTTGGGTAAACCGATCACTCATTCTATGTCCTTCAAATATCTTGGGGTCTGGTTCGATTCAAAATGCACCTGGAGATCCCACATTGAGTATCTGAGACGAAAATGCCAACAAAGGATCAATTTTCTCCGAACAATTACCGGAACGTGGTGGGGAGCCCATCCGCAAGATCTTCTAACGTTGTACCGGACAACGATTTTATCGGTTTTAGAGTACGGTAGTTTTTGCTTCCAGTCGGCGGCTAAAACTCACATCATCAAACTGGAACGTATCCAGTATCGTTGTCTTCGTATCGCGTTAGGATGCATGCACTCGACTCATACGATGAGTCTCGAAGTGTTGGCGGGCATGTTGCCTCTATCGGATCGGTTCTCGGAATTGTCCCTCAGGCTCCTCACCCGTTGCGAAGTTATGAACCCACTGGTAATCGAAAACTTTGAAAAGCTTCTTGAGCTGAACCCTCAAACTCGTTTTATGTCATTGTACTACGTGTACATAACACAGGATGTCAGCCCTTCACAGCATAATCCTCATCGTGTATGCTTCTCCGACTTCGGCAATTCAGTTAGTTTTGATTTGTCTATGACGCGGGAGATTCGTGGGATCCCAGAACATCATCGTTCCATGATTGTTCCGTCAATTTACGTTGCAAAGTTTGGCCAAGTTGATTCCGCAAGATCGTTCTTCACAGATGGATCACTAATAGAGTCGTCCGCTGGTTTTGGTATTTTTAACGAATTTCATAGCGCCTCTCGAATGCTTCAAGCTCCTTGTTCCGTATATGTTGCTGAGCTGGCGGCAATACATTATACGCTAGAAACGATCGCCTCACTTGCACCAGATCATTATTTTATTTTTACGGATAGTCTCAGTTCTGTCGAGGCTATTCGCTCTATGAGGCCGGTAAAGCACTCCTCGTATTTTCTCATGAAAATACGAGAGCTTTTAAGTGCTTTATCTTTAAGATCTTTTGTCATCACCTTTGCATGGGTCCCATCTCATTGCTCGATTTCGGGCAATGAGATGGCTGACTCACTTGCTAAGGTGGGCGCTATGGAAGGCGATATTTACGATCGACAAATCACCTACGATGAATTTTTCTTCATTTATCGTCAACAGTCACTCGTCAGCTGGCAGAATAAGTGGAGTGAAGGGAGTTTGGGACGATGGCTATATTCGATCATCCCTAAGGTGTCGAAGAGTTCTTGGTTCAAGGGGTTGGATGTGGGTCGAGACTTCATTCGTATGATGTCTCGCCTCATGTCCAATCACTATTCGTTAAACGCTCACTTGTTCCGTGTTGGGCTGAAGGACAGCAATCTCTGTGAATGTGGACAAGGTTACCAAGACGCCGATCACATCCTTTGGTCTTGTGCTGAGCATCGTGGAGTCAGATCTGAGCTGTGCGATTCCCTTTGGGCTCGAGGTAGACAACCTAATGTTCCAGTTCGGGATATTTTGGCTAGACGCGATCTGGAGTTTATGAAACTCATATATGTTTACTTTAAGAATATTAACATTAGATTGTAAGTTTTATTAACCTTGTGTTTAGTTTGTATTTTGTACGTGTGGGTTTTTTTTTTATGTTTGTTTTCAAGATGAATAGAAATTAGTTCATGTTTTAGGATTAATTAAATATTTGTATCGTAAACTACATTTCAAACCTCCCTCTCCCTTTTCCCATCCAAAAAAAATTGTAAAGCCCCACTAACCTCGAGACAACCGCGAGTATCCGGTCCAGCTCCTTTAACTTTAAATATAAGAAATCAATAATGTACATATAACAAAAATGATAACTCGGCTCTGTAAAGTTTATTCGATTGAGCCTGTACAAATAAAGTAATTAATAAAAAAAAAAAAAAACTTTAATGTTGGCCTCGCTCGAACGATTCAATACAAGCAAAACTTTTTTGTGGCAATCTTCGAAATCTTTCCCAGCAATCAAAACATCGTCAAGATAGCAATATACATAGTCAAGTCAGTATATTATACGAAAATAGTCCATTGATGGTATTAATTACGACAAACTGTCGTGATTTTTCCGAGAGATTAAGCTAAGTATACGCTGCTGTCAAATCAAGTGCACAATAAACTTTGCAACCAGCTAGAGAAGCAAAAAGATCTTGAGCTGTAGGCAATGGGTATGTGTTTGGAATCAACACTTTGTTTATAGAGACTTTGCAGTCTATCACTAATCGTATGTCATTATCCTTTTTCATAACAACTACCACCGGCGATGCCCACAAACTCGTCCTTACTGGTGTGATAATGTCATCTTTTTCTAACATATCCAAATGTTCTAGCACTTTGTCTCGCAAACGACACATTGTATGCTTTCTTAAATATTGGCTTGTCTTCTCGAAGCACCAAATCTGCTTCGAAACCAATAATGGGTTTTGAAAAATCTCGATTAAAAATGTTAGAATATTTGTTTTTAATATCAGTCAACATTTTGTCTTTGTTGTATTCAACAATAGCATTGTGAACGGGTAAACTGTCAGAAAATTTACTTCTCCATCCGCTACAGAATACATCCAACCTTCTCTGCCAATAAGATGAATAAAATGGTGGTCACCGTCCAAAATGATGAGTTCCACTTGAACCATTTTTCCATTTAAAAAAACCGTCACAGATATTTTCCCAAGAACATTAAGATTTGAGCTGTTAACCTTTTCTTACAAGTCATTAAGGAAATATGGTTAAAAAAATTCATAAAATCAATTTTGCCAATCACGGATACAGCTGAACCACTGTCGACTTCCATTAAAAACCTTTTGCCCTCAATTTCAGCATCAAGGAGACAAGATTCACTAACACTATAAATGGAGCCACCATAAGACACGGATAATCACCTGACTCGTCACTCTCGCTGTTGTAATGCACTTTCAGGCGTTTGAAATACTCGTGTACCCGCTCTGGCTTTGAGCTGTCTTCTACGAACTTGATCGAATTTTTCTGGCTGTTGTTATAACGATAGCAGTTTTTTCTTGATGTGGCCTTTCAGCTTACAAAAATGGCAGGTATAATTCACGTATCTACCGCGATTAGTCGATCTATCACCAGATCGAGAACTTTCCCTGAACGTTTTATGCTTTCCACGATAATCAGGACTTCTGCTACGTACTCTACCACGATTCTGCTCTCTGTCAAAATTCCTATCAAAACGACTTCTTTTACCTAACCGATGCTTCACCGAATTTACTCCCACATCGGAGTTAATTGCTTGCGCCTGAGACACGTTAATCTCACTAAACCATTCCAAATTCAATTTCACGTCTTCTAGCAAAATCGCTAACACTAATAACTTTTTGCAATTTTCATCCGGATGTTTTCTTATTTCACTACTCTTCCGTCGCGTCGCTATATACGCGCAACCGCACGGAGATAACTAAATGGCGTCGATGTAGCGACCGGCACAATAAAAGCATTTTTTCTTTCGACCAACATCAATTTTCTTCCTAAAATCACTTTTTTTTTTATTTTGCACTATTTAATACATGACAAGAAACGAAACTTGCCAAAATAAAACACTCGAACACTGTAACGTTACTTTACTTCCAACCGCGATCGTCTCCAGCACCGCCGCACACAATAACTGCCAACGATGGAGAAAAAAAAACGTCCTACATAAAGCAGCTAACATACGCCGTGCTTTACTTCGCCTGTACACCAGCCCGATGCCGCGAAAAGAACACTACTACTCTTTTTAGCACTGAAAATCACAATCCTACTTTATCCTCGTTGCCACTATTAGGGTAGAGAACTAATTCGGCTTAATAGCCCATTTTGGACCTATCGAGCAGAAAACATCAAATAAATCCATGAGAGTTAACAAGTCAATTATGAGTTTGGTACGATACTTTAGTTAATAAGCTAGGTTTGCACCCATAATTAACAAAAACAAAAGAAGCGACCGGACCGAAACAATTTTTATCTTCATCCGATAGGCCGAAGTGAATTCATTGGCGTTTCAATGGCGTTTCAATGCGTTAGGCCGAGTTTAGAATCCGTAGGCCGAGTTTGGCGTCAAGAAGCAGTATTAGACTTTTGACAATATCTCTACGATTGGTTTCTCTTTATCAAATCTTATGAAACGTACAGAAAGGTAAATACATTTGGAAGCCATCAGTAATAATAACATTCCATTTGGTACTAAACTGCGCTAGATTAAAAAAGACTAAGTGTGATTAATAGGCCGGAAATGGGGTAGTTAACCCTATTACTTCGATCACCTAAATACACTCTTAAAATAATCTAAGAACATTACACTTCCTTTCCGTAGGAAGGCGTGATCAGAGATGTAATGCCTAAGAGCATCCCGGCGGCGCCGACTGGGGTTGAACTCAGGCCTGCTGGGGTGAGAGGTAATCATGCTTACCACTACCTGTATGCGATGTGCATTAAACATTAAAAACTTTCTAGCCAGCAATGTAGTGATGAGAGGCCAAATCTATAGGTTTCCGTATTATGGACTTTTTCAACAGCCTTCGGTGTATTCATCTCCTTCGGTAGAGCGCCACAAATAAAACATTTCGCAGAAGCTTTGTTTCCAGAAAGAATATTGCAAATCTTACCATCTATCATTGTTGCTGCTAAAATGTTACAGCTCATTTAACTTTGTTTGCGAGTTTATAAAATCACGGTTCTTGTTCGGTACTGGAGCTTGTTTGCTCCAGTTTGTTACATTACTTGTTAGAAACACATACAGTAGGTATACAAACTTGTACTTACATCCACTGTGTATATTATTTGTTTTGCCTGTGGATTGACTAACTTAGTTTTGATGTCCTGGGTTAGTTTCTCAAAGTTTCATTGATTCCGGTAATATTTGATTGTTAGCTGTGACTTGAAATAAAGAAATCGATCCTAACCTTACTTTGTTAGCTACGAATGAAATTGTGTATACTTTCTATAGTCTGTAAAACTCTCACTTTACTGTATTCTGTCGCTTACTCTACCATATTCGAAGCGACCAACACATTCAGGATTTTTGTTTCTAATTGAGACTCCATTTTTGCATACCACTTTCTAAATTAAAACGAGGCATACCGAAAGCCCACGGTACTGAATTGAAGTACATACACGCTTCTCTGCAATACACCGGAACATTGGAATATGAACTGTATATTGAATCGGGGTTAGCTGAGGGTTTTGGTTGGGAAAATAACGAAAGATAAATTGGTACAAAAAAAAACACCAGATATCTGGGGATTCAGTAATGCGAGCATCGAATGAAAAAAACAAAAAATGTAGGATCATTTTAGGCAGCAGAACATAAATTCCATGTCCCAGCCGACCGAGGACGACGACGGTATACACACTGTGCTAACTCGGATGCAGGAACGTGGTCTGTTATCATTTCCCACTGGAAGGGTTAAAACAAAGCATTTTGCTTGGCATGGTGTGTAGGAGCGATGTTGAACTAAGGATGTGAAGCGGTTGAGTGCTGGAGGGAGACATTTTGCTGTATTTCCAGTTTTTGTTACGTGCTTTTGCTACTTTGAAGCGTGGTGGTTTTCTTTTTTTATTCAGTCATTGAACCATGTTTCATCTGATATCTTCTTCGATGGGTTTTTTTTTGACGTAGGACTACGTCTTTGATTTCTATATGGGGGTACACTTTGTGAAAACCGGAAATGGAACATGTAACAAATTAAGAAAGATTTTGAACGTTAATAACTCAGCTGCCCCTGGTCCGATTTCAATAATTTTATCACCAATCGATCAGCAATATGGCTACGCATCGATAACAATGCTTCCGAACATTGATTTTCAACAAGAAACTATTAAAAAACTGGTAAATTTCCAGCATTGTCCAAAAGCGTCGAATTAACTAACAAATCCACCAATTACCTACATGCATATATGCTGCTTCCCCACCACAGTCGTCAGAGAGTAGTAAGTAGACGAAACAAGTCGAAGTGGCATTCGCCTCCGATCCTCGGGCGCGTTCGAATAGGGAGGATGTAATTGCGTAATATTTTGAACACTCATCGCCATACTCAGAATCACACGCTCCCAACGACCACACCACTGTGCGGTGGTGTTCGGTCGTCGAAATTAGTAGCAGCAGTAGCAGTGCTTTCGGCGTGTGGCGTTGAAAATTGTTCTCCAGTAACAACGAAAGGCTGCCTGCAAGCAGCGAGCCCAGCTCAGAATTACTCAACCATCACTACAAAACGGTCCTTTTCAGGGCCACAAAAAATTTGTTAAAGAGTATTATTTGGACATTCGTCAAGGTCATCAGTTCCCGCAAGCAGCTAGCTATCAAGGCGCAACCTGTCTATAGAAGGTGTGGAATTGTAGGCCTGAATATATTGGTGCAATTAGTTTCTCCTCGGTTTTCATTCCGCACGATTCGTTTCTTTCGTTTAATCAATCACCCTTGTAGTGCCGTCGAAAAGATTGTTTCAATCGGCGCTTACATATGAAATTTAATTTGGATTATAGAATTTTTTGTATGTAACCAAAATTTATGAATGGTTTGCCACTAAATGTTGAGATAATTTATTGATTATTGAATTATCACACTGTATACCATGAAAAAGCAGCCTGTTTATGAGTTTTTGCCTGTTTTCAAGTAAGGAGTTATCATAGAAAACAAATCGCCAGCTGGTATTTCCCGGCGACTTTACCAATAAATAAAATCAAACAAAATCATCATGCAGAACTAGCTAGGATTTGTTTTACTTCATATTTCACAAAATTGCTTTCGAGTGTTAAGACATCGTCTCCCGCAAAGTTTACATTTTTCCCTCTACCAACACATACATCAGGGCTAGATAGATCTCCACAGGATCCACAGAATCCACGCAATTTCAAAAAACCAAAATGCACAGCATTACGAAAAGAGGTCAGGTTTCGACCAATAGCAGATAGATTTTAATTCTAAACAAGCCAAACGGTTGGAAATTTGTCTACCAATCTGCTAAATTGAACACTTAGTTAATTTTCGATAGGTCACTATTGAAAAATACCAAATGTCCAACTGTTGCAATGGTGATCAAAATTATCACCGAATGTCTGAAAACAGCGCATTCTCTAACACAGACTTAAAAATCGAATTCCTTGCGGTCCCACTCAACGGTGCTCATTCAATCACCGTAAGTGGTGGTGTCCAGTCCAGCAGCAGCAGTAGTAGCAGCAGCAGCAGCAGGAGTGCTTTTAATAACAACAACAACGAAAGGCTGCCTGCAAGCAGCGAGGTGCAGAGCTCATATGAGCAACCATAGAGAAGGAGGAAGTCCCACCGCTAGGCTAGGATCGGAATCAGTAGCTCGTCGTGCTCAGCTCAGCATTACTCAACCATCACTACAAAATGGTCCTTTTCAGGACCACCATAAATTTGTTAAGAGTATTATTTGGACATTTGTCAAGGTCATCAGTTCCCGCAAGCAGCTAGCTATCAAGGCTCAACCTGGTCTCTATAGAAGGTGTGGAATTGTAGGCCCGAATGTATTGGTGAGATTAATCAACGTCCGACCATTTTCCAGAACACGCTGGTAGGAAGTGTTAAACATCCATATAGAATTAGAGAGAAGTGGGAATAATTCGCTTTAGGTGTATATTCAGTCCCCAGAAAGCCAATAAAATAAAATTTGTGAGAAAATTAGCTCTCACGAGTTCAATCTCTCGAAGTTCCTCCTTTTTTACATATTCTGCAGAAACGATACTTTCCGCCCCGCCCCATTGATATAATTTGGAAAGAAATCCTGTGAGGGGTGAATTGAATACAGTTTAATACCAAAATGCACAAAACTTAAAAATTCATAAATAACAAAAAAATCAAAATACACCTTTTAAAGTAGGGTAGATGAATCGAAAATACTCAAGTTGACAGTCCCTTGGATTCTATTCATCAACTTTCTCTTTGAAAAAAATACTACAAATTTGATACGCTTACAAATAAAAAACGGAAAGAGTTAAGATAACACTAGTTTACAAAACAACATAAAAAGTGTGAACTTTAGTGGTTGACCAACGTTTCTAATGCAAAATCCTACGCTGAATTCAATGCCGTGGTCAGAAAAAATTAAAGTTGAGCCATTTTTGAGATATACAAAAATTTTGATTTTTTGAATTTTGGACAAAAGTACGATTACTAAAATGTCAATATCTTTGGAACTACTGCACCAATTTTAAATCTTTTTTTTATGAAAGTGAAGCTAAATAAATTTGCTATCGTTCACTAGAATATTATGTCTTAATTAAAAATTTAATTTTGAAGTCATTTAAAAATTTACAGCATTTTTTTTTTATTTTTCATAAAAATCATGTTTTAATCAACAATTTTAATGGGATAAAAAGATTCAAAAAATCATTCCATAATTTATTCTTAAAGTCCATTAAAAACTGGAGAAAATGAGCCTTTAATGGATAAAATCGGTTGGAAATTGTCGAAGTTATGAAATTTTTTTGTAAAATCATGGAAATTGAATGTTCCAAGATTGGCCGTTGTCCCGCTCCTAGGTTCATGCACCACTTCCAGTAAGCCTTTCTGCGGACGTGTACGCATACGGTGCATTTCACTAACATTACCAGCTGTCACGCAAAATTAAATGGGATATTTTCAACAATATAATTTACGCTAGTGTTTGTGAGACCGCTCGGCGAGAACCTAACGCAACCAACTCAAGACAGCTTTCTTTCTTTAACATTGCTTAACGATGTATACGACAAAACGTGAATTCAAGTGTAAAAATGATCCTCAAAAGTTTTGTTACGCGTGTGGCAACTATATATTTACAAAATCGGTCAATTTCACTGCTTCGTTGCAAACTGCATACAGGCTTTATTTTAAAATTGATCCTGGAGACTTTGACGAACCGTGGATTCCAAAAGTATTATGTAGTTCGTGCAAAACGTGCTTGGCTAGGCGGATGTCAGGCGCAAATTGATTTTTTGAATAACTTTCACATAAACAATTTATGTACAGCATGGTAGTGCTTTGTTCTTTCCTGATCGACATTGTCAGTCAACATGGCAACCACTTTAAGATCGGAACAAATTTTCCAATTGTGTTGATTGTAATTTATCAAATTGAGCAATAGAGCCATTGATTCATACGTTTCCTTCATATTAACGGCATGAGCTAATGGAATAGAAGGTTTCTCATTCCCTTGATGCAGTAAAACGGCTTTCAAGCTCAACTTGCTGCTATCGATGAATAAACGCCATTCAGCTGGATCATATGGCTCACCAAACTCTTCAAACAAGCCGTTTACGTCATGGCAAAAACATGTCTTGTCCTTTGTAGAATAATATTTGTCAAATTTCTTGTGACGATTCCTGTGACAAGAAATTTTGACCTCCTTGCTCAGCGTGTGGCGCGTAACAAAACTTTTGAGGATCATTTTTACACTTGAATTCACGTTTTGTCGTATACATCGTTAAGCAATGTTAAAGAAAGAAAGCTGTCAAATTGAGTTGGTTGCGTTAGGTTCTCGCCGAGCGGTCTCACAAACACTAGCGTAAATTATATTGTTGAAAATATCCCATTTAATTTTGCGTGACAGCAGGTAGTGTTAGTGAAATGCACCGTATGCGTACACGTCCGCAGAAAGGCTTACTGGAAGTGGTGCATGAACCTAGGAGCGGGACAACGGCCAATCTTGGAACATTCAATTTCCATGATTATACAAAAAATTTCATAACTTCGACAATTTCCAACCGATTTCATCCATTAAAGGCTCATTTTCTCCAGTTTTTAATGGACTTTAAGAATAAATTATGGAATGATTTTTTGAATCTTTTTATCCCATTAAAAATGTTGATTAAAACAAGATTTTTATGAAAAATAAAAAAAAAATGCTGTAAATTTTTAAATGACTTCAAAATTAAATTTTTAATTAAAACACAATATTCTAGTGAACGATAGCAAATTTATTTAGCTTTACTTTCATAAAAAAAAGATTTAAAATTGGTGCAGTAGTTCCAAAGATATTGACATTTTAGTAATCGTACTTTTGTCCAAAATTCAAAAAATCAAAATTTTTGTATATCTCAAAAATGGCTCAACTTTAATTTTTTCTGACCACGGCATTGAATTCAGCGTAGGATTTTGCATTGGAAATGATCATCACCTTACCGAGTTCAAAAATGCTGTAAACTAGTGTAATTGATCAATTAAAAGAACTAAATGTTCACATTTGTTCCATCCACTAGCGGTCCTACGTCAAGCTTCCGTTCGTGCCCCTAGGCACAGACCCTTCTACTTTTTTTCCTTTGGTTTGTTTTTTTTCCGTTGATCTTGTTCTCCGTGCTGAGCACCAATGCTACCGACGTGCCAGGAAGGCAGCTCCCACACCTGGACCCTACCTATCGACCCATCAACTCATGAACCGGGGACCAACGGCTTTACTTCCCATCCGAAGGAAGGCGTGATCAGAGATGTTATGCCTCAGAACATCCCGGCGGCGCCGACTGGGATTGAACCCAGGTCTGCTGGGGTGAGAGGTAATCAAGCTTACCATTACACTAATTTAGTTATCAACCTAGACTTATTTTGTTATCAGTTGATATCATGAAAGAATATGAAATTATGCAAGGTTATCCACATGGTTAGAAAAAAAAACACTGCCAATCATATTTCAGTTATCACCGTAAGGCTTTAAAATAATTTGGAATTTTGTTGAAATAATTGGCATGGATCACAAGATTTGTTATCAAGATGTTTTCAATGATAACTAAATCAGTTATTTTTGTGATATCTCAGAAGTATTCTTTTGTTATAATTTTTGTTATGTTGGTTGTTTATTCAACCACAAATATAACATGGTCAGTTATCAAATCTTGATAACCGGGTATCAGAATTTGATATCAATTTGGTATAATCCTTTGGTCGGGTAGTCATTCGGTAGACCAGTTCTTTCCTCTTCGTATTCACAAACGACCAGAATCCCTTGGAGTGGCTTTGCAGATTATGTGGAATACGAATTACATACCTCTTGTAAAGAAGCTTGTTGTAGTGGCGATAATCATTGCTGGAAATTGAAAAATTTCGTTTGGAAAGGGTACTTGGGTGATGAGTGAGAGCGCGGAGAGCTCTAACTTGCACTCATTTCAGGTTGCGGAGAGTAGCGTTAGACCAAGGCGGTTTTCTTGGAGGTAGGCACTTCGGTACTGAATCATAAACACAGTCGCGCAAAAAGAAATTATAGCGAGCGACTGCTGTATCGATATCAAAGTCATTCAATACGTTCCAGTCGATCCGGGGCAAGAAACGCCTCAGCAAACGGAAATCGGTCTTCCGAGAATTGAGACGATTGGCAATTGAGGTTTCATCAAAACGAATTTGAGATCCGTTTGCGATATATATATCCAAAGCAGGGTCTTGAGAATCATTGAGAAATGAAAATTGAACGGTGTAGTTATCTACTCCACCTCAATGATCAACTTCACCCCGGGGCAGCTGATCAATTTCACCCATGTGATTATTTTACCCCCGGATTACAGTACTTAGCATTTTTGCTGAAAATACACTTCGCACAAGGATTCTGACATCTGATTCGGTTTCAGGCAGCCCAAATTTATTAAGCACATTTACTTTAAATGGCTTAATTTCACCCCATGCAGACATTTTTAATTTTAAAACTCTGAAAATATCCAAAAAATAAATTGTTTATAAAATCTGATAAGTAATTACGTTGAATGATGCAGTCCTTATAGCTTCTGGTTTCATTAAGTTAAGTTGGTCAATATCCTTTCATGTGAAAACAAAATCCGATATTTACGTTACACAGTGATCAATTTTCCCTGGTTTACGGTATCGGTCACATGACATGTGATATTCAGACACATCTATTAGCATGGAAAAATATAACTTCCAACACGTTTAATGCAAGTCCTGCTCACTCTCATAATTCCCCTTTTTTTAAATTTAAAACTTACTCTTACTAGAGTACATACTATCCAACTTTGATTTTCGTTCCTACCTCAAATAATTTTAATTAATTATATGTCACTCAATATCAATCCAAACGGTAACGACATCCAGTTAATCATAACAAAATACAAATGTATGTAAATGTTTACATGAAATGCTCAACATCCATAATTGTTGAAAAACACTAATCAAACTATAAATTTTTACAACCAAAATACAAAAGTGTTTGCAAATGTCGACGACAATTAAAGTTACAGGTTTACGCTCCTTCTTATTTAGAGTCCATCGCAATATAGCATAGCATAGCATAGCATAAACCAGGTTGCACAATGTCGTAGGTGGTACGAGCTCCAAACTGTTGTTAAGAAGGAGACCGACCTTCATCCGTTGCTGTTAGATAGTAACTTGTGGTTAATTACTACCAACATGTGGTGGATGTGTCTCCCTCCAACAGACCAGAGCAGCCCTGCCAACGTCCTTGCATCTGGTGGAAAAAGGGGAGGAATGTTAGTCCGACACTTACTTAAGAGAGATGCAGAGAACTCTACGACCCCTCATAAGTGTCACGGGAAGGGTGGATTTTTGTTAGTAGGAAGGGTAAGCCATAGGATACGCCCAGCCGGCGTTGCTGGAAATCGTTATATCAAGCATTTAATAAATAGAAGCAGTAAGTAGTTTATCTGTCCGTTGTTGCTGCACATTACCTAAACATATTATTCAAAACAGTCTTCAGATTTTGGAATTAAGAAAGTTATCAGCTCGATCCTGTTGCTCCTTTGCGCCTGAAAATGTTTGTTGATCCTAAACATATGCACAATTCATTCTGATGTGTAAAAGGTTATTAATAGTATGTGGAATCGTAGATTAGAATGAAGATTCGCGCTTGTCTGGCAGTGGTATTATGGATAAAATCTGCCTGCAATCCTTTCTTATGAATGCAAAGAAGCTTGAACCCGGGAGTTAGAAGGTGACAGTTCTACCGCAGCTACAATAGCCCATTTCAAAAACGCAAGCATTCCGAAGCTATTTCACACATCATAAGCCCCGATCCAATACATTATCGATGCAAATATACACCCTTGATAATATACTGAAACTTTCAATCAAGCATTAGTGCAATACTTGATTGACACGTATTTAGTAAGTTTCGAAATAATCATCTTGAATTAGATGGATATTTCCTATCGAGGACAGAGAAACTGTCGGAAGAAAAACATTCTATTTTAGTGTCCTCTTTCACGGTCCCTTTCATCCAATGCAAGGTAATTTTGTGGTTTTGCTGCCCCCTCGGTAGAGATGAAATTTTGCACACTTTTTTTTATCAAAACAATCACACCAAAATCAGAGATGTCCCATTTTTAATTACTCGATTAAAAACAAATCGATTATTTCTTGTTCGCTGTGCTGTCATTTTTCCACCAATGAGAGTGCAGCACATGTTTGAAACGATCGGTGATGGATCCTCTGGAGAAGTTAATGCTTATATCGGCATAATATAACCGATTACAAATATTTTACTTTTCGGTTCGTTAATCGTTAATCGATTATTCGAATGAAAATCGGCCATCACTAGATGAATGTGAAACGTCATTTCAAATATAAGGACCGTACATAAATAATGATACAATTTGAAAGGGACCGGGGCTATTCACAAATTACGTGTCCACGGTAACTGAAATAAACACGAGTGTTCACCGGTTGGTACAGTCGGCACCACACGCAACGGATAGGAATTTGAAAATTTTCACTTAATACACTTTTCTACATCACTTCTGTACTTTCAAATTAACTCTTTTTTAAATGAAATTGTAAATTTATAACATTTTCACTAGGGGAATTTACGTATTCTCGTCAATCTAAGCAGCGTCCGCACTTCTATTAGCATTTTCACAGCGTCACGCAGATATATGACGTGTTTGTTTGTTTCAATTCATCTGCTGCTTACTTCTCTATCCATTCCAATCAACAGAATTCTTCAAAACTGTTTGAAAGCGTTTTTACAACGCTCTAAACTTCTCAGGTGAGTGTGACTATTGTCGGCAGCCTCTTTTTCTTCGGCAACCTTCCCATTAGAACTGCGTGTTAACCAGCTGTTCTATTATCGGCAACTCGAAATCAGCCCCATTTTGTATTACGAATGCTTCATTTGAAGAAAAATCTGGCATAAAAGGATTGCTCGGTCCTACAAATATAATCAGATTGAAGCTGAAAGACTAAAGAATCATTTGGATACATTCAGGGAAGTATGTTGATGGTAAAACATAGTGAAATTAACGTTTAAATTTTGGTTGCCGAAAACAGTCAATAGGTGCCGAAGCCGACATTTACCCTAGATCGAAAACGACGCTATAAAACAAAAACACGTCATTTTTGCAGCGCGGCCTACTTCGATCTCATTATTTAGAGTCCATCGCAATATCTTACAATATAGAATCAATTCACGTTTCCATGAACAGCAAGCACCTCGCACCCATACCGGTCGGTATCGGTATTTTATCCATATCCTGCCATGTAGCAGGGATCGCTCCTGTAGCCACAAAACAGCCGCCTTATTTATGCGAACCTATTTCGACCATATTTGCAGTAAAATTTATGAATTTTTGGCTGGCACACATGGTGTGCGCACCAAGAGCGAAGATGGGAAGCGTGTCGTCTGCACTGCATAATGAAAGCCGGAATGTTGCAGCCTGTATCCCCTGATATCAGTGGTCAGTTCAGCATACGACCGATTTTATTTTCAGAACAGGGGTGGGGAAATTTGGAACATGATCGTTTTGTAAGGTGAACGATATGCTGGAAAAATTAAATCATATAAACTGTTTTAATTTAAACCTTCAGATATTTGAAGCAATTTGGTTGATTTTTTAACTATGGAATCATCCACATCGGTGTCGCTTCAATATCTCCCACCCTTACTGGATGGCCCAAGGGGATATTCTGTGCATGGATTTCAAAATTTTATGAATATGTGTTGCGTAAACAAGTGTACGCGTGATTATCGTCGATGAAAAATGGCTCCTCAAGCAGGACACGTACAAATAAAGAATGCCCATTCACACAATCTCCCACGCATATAGACGTTCGCACACATGCAGACGGTCAGAAAGCATTTGCACGCCCTCCCCTTTTGGGTAATTCCATGTCTGTTCTGAATGAGCATGATAAAGTTTGAAAGGAATACTTATCTTACCACGAATAAATACTTGGATTGTCAATTTTAATTCCATTTGATGAGTTAGTTCCGGTTGAAAAAAGATTTATTATCTAAAGGGTAATCAACTCTGCACACTGTGGGCACTCGTTGACAAGTTGGTCACAACAAGTATAATATAAAACGGCATCACTGTTGACGTTTTACCAATCGTTGCTATGGATGCATACATTGTTTACTCCAATGTAAAGCCCAATAAGTTCGTGTCATGCCACGTTTCGAAAAGTACTGTTATTATTTTCTGCATCATGAATCCATCTAAACTAACAAAACTCAGTTCATCTCATCCGATTCGCAGCAAAAACCCCTGCGGCTTGTCCAGAGTCCAGAACAGCTTCAATTTCATTTTCCTCGACACCATAGTTTGGCGATAGAGTGTTGTCGATACGGCAGTCAAGACGGCCGTAGCGAGCTACCTCCAACGAAGTCCAATACGACGGTTTAGTTCTGAATGCGGTCGGCGAAATCGTTGAGTTTTCATTTGGTGCAACAGGCTAAACTGTACTGGCTGCAGAGCAAATTTTGAAGAAGTTTGTTCGTGATTGTCGAGCAGACTTCCGGAAGAGTTTCTGTGAGTAGGTTCTACTCTTTATTCTAAACAGCCCTTGACAAAAAAAAGCTTTTAATTGCAGTGATTTTTTTTATGATTCGATAAAAAGTTGGCATAAATCCAGAAACGATACAATCACTGTTCTAAGTCTAACCAACCTCCCACGGGCAGGTGGATATATTCGCAACACGTACAACAAAGCCATAATGGAAACGGGTAACGGCCGGGAGAATATCCTGCATCCTACGAAGGTCAAATATACATTTGAAACGAAAGAGGGCAGGATGTTCGATAAGAGTTGAGCTATATTTACAAGCTTGTTATGCAGAATAACTTATAAACGTACTTCGGCCTAACGTCCGTTAGCCTAACGTACTTTGTCTTAATGACCCAACGCCGAATAAATAATAATGAAAAAACGCTTATCATAGGGGGATTCGACCAGATTCGAATCTTGGGTTTACCGAGGATCTTCCTTACGTGGAATTTTTCTAATCGTCCTTTGATTTTTTCCTCGGATTTCTCGTCATTCATCCCTATTCTGTGAATCGTGTTACTCTCTATCACTAGTGAGAGATAACGATAAATTTGTCCCCTCACTAGTGATAGAGAGTCACACGACTCATATAATAGGGGTGATTGGTCATTGTGATGAGAAATCCACAGGACTGGGAAGGGATATCCATAGGATTTTGAAAAAAAAAAGTCCCAGTACGGCTGAGAGATGCTCATATGTATTAACCCCATATATTCCATCAGATCTGGGCCGATGGACGATTGTCTATGCGCATAGTATAGGACTCATTGGAACGGATTAATACAGTCTGTCTGTTCCGCGATTTGAACATCATCCGTCATCAACGATCAGGTCATTTTGCAGATGCATCTCTGTCATCATCCTTCTATTGAACTTGTTCATTAAAAGAGGCCCCGTTGCGATTGGTAGCCTACCTATCGGTCAACTGGAAGGCCATGCTGAATTTCGAAAATTTTACCCGCCATCAGAGTGAGTTTCGGTGCACTCAGTGGTTTCCTTCTGACGACTGTAAGCAATTTGCTGTTAAGCAAGAGCCCATTGTGCAAAACAGATTTCTGGATTCCAATGCGACTCATCCAGAGATTACGAGCTTTCTTCTTGCATGGATGGCTCTGGGTCCGCACTAGGTACTCGACGCTTCGTTTACATGACCTTCGTTCATCTTTCCGTTCGTTCGAGTTCTTTGTTTACTTTAGTTGGAGAGGATTTCAATGGATGCTGGTGGCATTTTTTACCTCCATCGATCAGGTTACGACTTCGTTTCTACACGACGCATTTCGCGCCAAATCGAATCGAAGCTGGCAGCCCCCTCTCAGATTTCAATAAAATGTTCTGGATGTGTAGACTTAGACTAAATAAGCACTTTCGCATACTCAGTTTTTCCAAAATTTATCTAGACTATCATTTGAGAAGGGCCAAACTTTTTCTGTCGATTTTTTTTTCTAAAAAATATTTTGGAAAAATGACAACTCCAACAAAAATATGTTGTATGGATGACTTTTAGGAAATTGACCAAATTATCGAAACAAAAAATTTACTTCATTTCCAACCGATCGGCGTTTTTTCATTACTGGACTTCTATTATGAGATATCACGCTACGGCATGACTCACACATGCTCATCGTTTCATCAATTGCGTTGTTATATCCCATAGAATGTATTTTTTCTACCATCGTTGACGATATGGCCCGTAACTTATTTCGGTTGCATCTCGGATTATTTATATTTGCATAACATTTCAATCCTTTGAGCCTTAATTTACTACTTTGGTCCATGATAATAATTTTACTACAACTTGTCTTCACAACTTTCGTTATCAGATTGACTGCTGCTTGTATGAAATCAACCTTAGTTTTATAGTGCTCATAGGTAGAATGAAGTGGTAGGTATATAATGTTAATGGTTCAGGTATACATAACAGAAGGGCATATAGAATTATAATGCGATACGTTGACTTCCCAAATCGTTGTTGATTCGAAAGAAGATCTCAATTTAAATTTTATTCATACCTAATTTACCTTTATGGATAATTTAAGCTAAGAATTCTAAGTTGCTATAGGAGTATCGGATTTTGCCTCAGTAGTAGACAATATAATCAATTATATTATTTTCTAATGATATAAGCCCTTTTCATATGGAATTCTCGATTAATCCAAGTGATTAGTTGCTGATCGTCAGATTTGAATGGTTATAACATCAACTCGATTATAAGTGTGATGTGATATATGGGGCTCGACTGCCTTAGACAGGCCGTTTTTACATACTAAGTAGAACATCGTGGGAGCAATCCCCAGGCCTCATCGTATGGTTTATGAAACTTGTCTTCGTCGGTGCCGGGTTTGAATGGTTACAACAACAACTAGATCGTAAGTGGTGTGAAGTGATATGAGGGGCTCAGTGGCCCTAGAGCGACCATTTTTACTTACTGAGCAGAACATAATGGGATTAATCCTGAAACTGGTCGCGTAGCGAGGGTTTTGAGAGACAAATTGAAACGATTTTCAATTCAGCCATCACGGTTACCGTTACTATACCTTCTTTAGTGCGACTGGTTTTTTCTAGTCTAGACAGGAACCAATGCCACGCGAACCGTTCGTCGATCTCTTAAGCCCAGGCATTGACAATAGTTAGTACAGCTAAAGAAAAGGTTAGAACAGTTTGACTTATAAACTAGTGGTAGCTTAGTGGTGAATATATCACAGTGATAAGGTCTTTCGTGGCTAAACAGAGGACTGCTAGTCCCATCCGAAAAGTGTAGTGAGGTAAAAATTTAGTATTTCTGGCTTTGTGCAATTTCGTGTTTCGGTTCGAAGGTGAAAGCCCACGTAGTGTAACCCCTCCGGGAGCAGTCGTCGTCCGCCTATCCTACGAGCCATTGTTCGCCGAACAACACGCGACTACGGCAGCGCTGCGAACACCTACGTCGATCGGTCACCCGACAGTACTTCACCGACAACACCAGCGTTCACCAAGTAGCCGATCATCGTCAGCAATAATCAACTGAGTTTGCGTATCAGGGTCAGATTAGAACACTAGATTAACGAGAAACTTTTATACGTACGCACTACTAATCCTCTAACTCAAAACTACACATGTGTAAACTAGAAAGGTATCCTGCAAAGCCAATGAATATGAGTCGATTTCATCTGTCGAAAACCCTAGTTACCTATTTTTAAATTTATTAGCCTTAATTAATGACGTTAATTATTTGACCTGACAGTCTTTCGAGTTTGGTCCCGCGATCTTTAGAGCCACCCTGAGTGAGTTAACTGGGTAGACTTTTCAACGCGCATTTCCACATCCACTGAGAGGCGTGTTGGCGACTAAGCGGATTTGTAACAGTTTAGCTTAGGGCAGTGGTTGCGTCTGTCTGTATCAAAAAGGCAGTTCCATTTTGTCGGTTGAGTTCCGTTTCTGTTGCGTGGTTGAGATCAGTCTAACTTCTGTTACCGACCCGGTGCGTATGATATTCACGGCACAGGCGTTCTAGAAAACAGAGGTTCCGTATCGTTTCCGTCTTGCAGGTTTTCTCGGTCTGCCACAGAATCATCCTGTTACAATCTCAGGTCCCTGCACATTCAAGATTCGTTGATTGCTTCTTTTTTGAACACGAATAAATCACTTAATTCAGTTACCGTTTGCCAAAACGAACCCTGCTGCCAACACATCCCTTGTATCGAACAGTCCGATGATTTTACGTGGAAGCATTTTTTGACAATGTTTCTCTAGCACCCACATTAATTTCCCTCAAGTTTTATGGATTCTTACCAGTCGTGATTCAGGAGATATAGGCACATTTGTATGTTGCTTGTTTAACGAATAGAGTAAGGTGGGTCAAAAGAACGAATCCCTTATTCGAGGTTAATAACTTCCTTTTACAGAACTTTGATGAGTTTTCAGTTCATTCGTAGCTAGAATGATTTTGTTCGGAAAAGTGGGTCCCGGAGTGGCAAAAGTTCGTATCAGTAATAGAAAAAAAAGCAAATTTAATGTGATACTCTAAAGAACAGTGTTGGAAAGTTCATTTTCAAAAAAAGTTCTTTCGCAGTTTAACAGAGAATCAATTCGCTGAAGAACTAGCTAGGTATGCGAAAATCGCGAATGAAATGAGAATAAAAAATCAAGAACGAGATGTGCGAAACAATTGAGCAAACGATTCCGAAAGAGAATTCCGATTTCGCTCTCTCAAGTTATTTCACAAAAAAAGCGCTTAATTTCTGTCACTGCTCATCTTTCTTATTCTATACTAGCTGAGTGTACCCGGCTTTGCTCGGGATTCCATATTTCCTTAAGTTCATGTTCTGACTAAAAAAAATCCTATCCTCTTAGTCGCAAGCAATACGAATCATGCTAGTTAAATTAATTAGCAACTGCGAGACTTTATCATCTTTGTTAATTGTAAAGGAATCAATAAAATAACATGCTTCTAGTATCTTTTGTAGCTTGCTGTTATTACGAATCTTGCTGTTATTAGTTCATTATTAGTTAAACGCATCAAATATCAAATAAGCTAATTATCGGGTTCACACACAAGGACCCGTTCAAATATTACGTAACGCGAAATATTTCATTTTGTATGGTGAAACATTTCATTTTGTATGGAAAATGAAATATTTCACGCTACGTTATACGTGAACGGCCCCCAACACAACTGAACCGTATCTATGTCCTTACATATACGTGATTTCAAAATTATCGACGGATACTCAAGTGTTTCATGTTATTAGGTACTGCACCGTCGGCGGCTAACCTCAAATGTTGACAGTTTGGTGGTACTGTTTACATAGACTTAGCCGATATTTTGTTGAGTGGATTTTTTCAATAATTTTTCTTTTCATCGCCTATTTCCTCGTTATTTTTTAAATGAAAACTCGAAACATCAAAAATATTTTTTCGAAAAAAATTCTAAGTCCGGTGAATTTTACCACTGAACTGTCAAAGACTTCATGCGTGACGTCATCTTGTAGTACTCAATTTAAAATTTTCTCGGTGGACTGAGCTTAGGAAAATCATCTTCACGGTGAATAAAAGAGCAGCCGATTTATTTGACGTAAATAGAACAAAAATGAACACATCAAATCGAAGAGGGATCTCTCGCTGAATCAAGAAAGGCTGAACAGCACAGAAGCCTGAACAGCACAAAAAGCTGAAAAGTACGAATAGCTAAATGCTAAAAACCTGCAAAAAACAGCGAAGACCGAAGCTTTAAGTACCTTTTAGTAAACGAATGTTCGTCGCTATACTTCTCTGACTAAAAAACACGGGAAGGACAATAAATCAGAGAGCAAAGCAGTAGACAAACGTTTTTCAAAGGTTAATGGAGGAAAGAAGCTTATAGTAAATGCATATCTGTCGCTACGCTCCTCTGACTAAAAAAAAAACATGGGCATAACAGTAAATCTGAGGGCTACCCAGTAAAAAAGCGTTTCTCAAATGATAGTGAAGATAATATTCTTCTTAAAATGCTTTTAGTAAATGCATGCCCGTCGCTACGCTCCTCTGACTAAAAAAAACACGGACACGACAGTAAATCTGAGGACTACGCAGTAGAAGAGCATTTTTCAAGGATTATTAGAAAAAAGAAGCATTAAAGAGAGGCTTTTAATAAACGCATGCCCGTCTCTTTAACCCATTTAACCCAACAGAGAATACCGTTTACTTTTCGAATATGAGGAAAATCGAGAGAAGTATCATTAACCTAGGGCTATACTAAAAGACTGAGTGAAACCTCTCTAGATTTAAATTTAAATCGATTTCTGGCCTGTACACGTCACCTCCTTTCCGAAAATACCCAGATTGTAGGGTATTTGAAATATTTTGGATAACGGAAAGTCTCCATCTGCCAATGATAGATTATCAAATGGCATGGATTCAGGGGCGCTTTTGACGTCACATGACCGCCGATCTTTAAATTCATTCCAGCATCTTGTATTTGGATTTGAGAAAGGACATTTTCTTTCCGACATAAATAAATAAATGATGAAAAAAAAATTAATCTGTTTCGCTTCAAAGTGAAACATAGAAAACTCCTCTATAGAGTACAACTTTAAACTTAGCACCTTTATGGCCTCTACCTTTTGGAGGGTCACAATAAAACTACCGTCCCCTATAGATAAAAAAAAAGTCGCACATTTTTCAATCGTTCAACATATTTCAGTGCATTTTTCACGGTATATTATTGGTGGTGTGCAACTTTTTCGTGTCGTGCAATTTTTTTCATTTTACGCAACATTTATTGTGTCGTGCAACATTTTCCATGTCATACAACGTTTTTCGTGTCATGTGACATTTTACATGTTGAGCAATATTTCTCATTCCGAGCAACCGAGTTTTTATTATTTCACGCGAAATAAGTCGTTTCGTGCAACATTTTTCATGTCATGCAACATTTTTCATGGCGTGCAACATTCGTTTTGCCGTTCAACATACCCCGATCGCGCAACATTTTTCAACATATTCATTGTCACGCAACATTTTTGGTGTCATACAAAAATTTTCATTAAGTTTAAATTTGTTCTGTCATGCAACATTTTTACGTCGTGCAACATTTTCAATATTTCGCAAAATGCCGTTTATTATTTTTAATGTCGTGCAACTTTTTTTTCTCACGCAACATTTGTTGTGTCGTTAATCATTCTTATGTCGTGAAATAATTTCCATGTTGTGAAATATTTTTCATTTCACGCAACATGTTTCGTGTCGTGTAACAATTGTCATATCATGCAACATTTTTAAAGTTGCGTTATATTTTTCATGTCATGCAACGTTTTCTATATTTTGAAAAAACTGTCGTATCCTGCAACATTTTCATGTCTTGCACCATTTTCCATGTCGTGCATCATTTTCCATGTCGTGCAACATTTTTCATGACAAACAACATTTTCTATGTCACGAAACATTTTTATGTAGTACAACTATTAACGTAGCTTAGCATTTGTTATGCTGCGCAGCATTTTTACTTTCGTGCTACATTTTTCATATCGTGCAACATTTTTCATGTCACGCAGCATTTTTTATGTCATGCATCATTTCATGTCGGGCAACATTATCTTTATTGCGCAACATTTTGAATGTTGTTTTTTATGTCATTCACAATTTTTCATGTATACAACGTGCAACATTCATCATTTCGTTCGAATTTTTTCATATCGTGCCACATTTTTTATGTCGCGAAGCATTTTTCAAGTCGTGTAACAGTTTTCATGTCATGCAACATTTTTCATGCTGCACAACATTTTTCATAACACATAAACACCTCTATTCTGGTTTTTCAACAAATCGGATTCGACATACAAAAAAAAAAAAATTTGTATGACGGATTCGATTCGTTCGAAAACCAGAATAGAGGTGAAAGTTTTTCTAGGTAGTGCAACATTTTTCTTATCGTACTACAATTTGCAGGTCGTGCAACATTTTTGTTTTGTAACACATTTTAAAAGTCGCGACATTAAATATACCGTGCAACATTTTTCATGTTGCGCAACATTTGTTTCAACACCAACATTTTCTGCGTCGCGCAACATTTATCATGTCACGTAAGTTTTTCATGTCATGCAAATTTTTCATGTCACCCAACATTTTCATGTCACCCAACATTTTCATGTTGTGCAACATTTTTCATGTCACGCAACATTTTTCATATCACGCAACATTTTTCATATCACGCAACATTTTTCATATCGTGCAACATTTTTCAAATCGTGCAACATTTTCCATATCATGCAATATTATTCATTTCGTGCAACATTTTCCATATCATACAACATTTTTCATGTCACACAACATTTCTCGTATCACGCAACATTTTCGTGTCTCATAAAATTTTTCGTGTCGCGCAACATTTTTCATGCCGTGCCACATTTTTCATGTCATGCAACATTTTTCGTGTCGCGCAACATTTTTTTCTTGTTGCGCAACATTTTTCAGGACGTGCAACATTTTTCAGGTCTTGCAACATTTTTCTTGTCGCGCAACAATTCTCATGTCGTGCAACATTTTTCATGTCGTGCAACATTTTTCTTGTCGTGCAACATTTTTCATGTAGTGCAACATTTTTAATGTCATGCAGCATTTTTCATGTCGTGCAAAATTTTTCGTGTCGCGCAACATTTTTCATGTCGTGCAACATTTTTCTTGTTGCGCAACATTTTTCGTGTTGCGCACCAGTTTTCATGTCATGCATAATTTTTCATGTCGTGCAACATTTTTCATATCGTGCAACATTTTCCATATCGTGCAACATTTTCGATGTTGTGCAACATTTTTCGTGTTGCGCAACATTTTTCATGTCGTGCAACATTCTTCATGTTACGCAACATTTTTCAGGTCGTTCAAAATATTTCATACTCGCAACATTTTTCATGTCGTGCAGCATTTTTCGTGTCGCGCAACAATTTGCATGTCGTGCAACATTTTTATGTCGTGCAACATTTTTATGTCGTGCAACATTTTTATGTCGTGCAACATTTTTATGTCGTGCAACATTTTTATGTCGTGCAACATTTTTCGTGTCGTGCAACATTTTTCATGTCTTGTAACATTTTACATGTGGTGTAAAGGTACCAAAAATGCAAAAAAAATCGAAGCACGCTATACTTTTGATAGCCCCTCGGCTTAATCTTCGGACCCCCCGTCTTCCCAATCACCCTATAACCATCTTCTTAAAGTGAGGAATACGTATGCCAAGTTTGGTAGAAATCGGTCTATGCGTTCCAGAGTTATGCTGGAACATACATACAAACATACATCCACTTTTATATATATAGATAGAAGATAGATAGAAGATAGAAGATTAGGTGTTATGCTTTATGCATGATGCTGTTTAGGTTGCATACACGTAGGAGCTACCCGTGCATTCTAATTGGTAGAAGTATACATTTAGGATGCATTTAATACACATTTATAAGGTTTTCACTTTCTGTAACTCATAACAGCATTCAAACTTCAATGACTGCTCACGAGTTGCCAATAAAAAAGTTCACCATAGTTCGTGATCTATTTCAAGCTGAACATTACATTAGGTCCTAAGTAACATTGACAGATTATCTTCGTCGATTTTCTCTTTGTATCCCACGGCCATGTAAAGACATTCCCAGGTATTTTCAGCACACAGATCGTTAAAAGAAGCAAACAACAATATGTGGTTATGTGCCTATAATAAAACGAAAGAGAAAGTCGACGAAGAGAATCGATCAATGTTACTTAGGACCTAATGTAATGTTCAGCTTGATTTCATCACAAATCGGGAACGAAAAGTTGTGCAAGGAAGCTAGAGCACAATATTTCCAACACTTCGCAGGAAACTTTCAAAAGCACACATGTCAGCTTCCACAAAACATACTCTCTGTTTATTGTATCACAGCAACCAAGGAGTAGCAATTTCATGTTTATATATTTTGTGGTAGCTGTCACGATAAGGCTTCCTCACAGTATATTGTCAGTTTTTGAGAAATTTGACGAAAAACGTAATCCACTCGAAAATAGTGCTTAAAAGTGTAATAAATTTCAAATTTTCAATTTTCAAGGTTTTGTCACAGTCTGTTCTATTTGTGCTTGCTTAGAGTTAATAAATCCGTTGTAGACACTTGAGGATGATTACATGGCACAATAGGCCAGGATTTAAATCTAGTAGGAAAAAATAATAATGCTCTGGGATTGCATCCAATTGAGTTGACGTCTGGAGTGGAGTTTCTTGGATTAATTAGGACTACAATTTGGTTGTTTCGCAAGATAGATGTTTGCTGTCTTGGACAAAGTTGTGGAGTGTAGATTGTTTTTAGTTTTATAAATTTTAATTAAAATTCGCGTTTTTAGTTTTATATTTTGTTTTGCAAATCCATTTCGAAAATCATATATTTTTTTCGAATTTCATGTGATATTTATTTTTCAGTACTCTAAAAATAACAAGATTGATCTGGAAAAGATTGGATTGATCAGTACCGATCGAGGAAAAATGATAAAAGTATTCTTTTGTACGATTGTTCAAAATATAATACAGAAAACGTGAATTTCAAGCAATTTTTTTAAAACTTCGTAAATTTCAGATGTTTGAAGATGCACAGCTTTTATATCTCCGGTAAGTTTTCATAAAAATTTACGTTCTACAACTTCGCCTGAGACATCAAACCTCTATCTTGTGAAATAGAAAAGTTTGTACAGCTGCGCCATTCTTACGGCCATAGCTTGAGCTATTTTTACGCCAAAACTGTAGTCCTAATTAATCAAAGAAACTTTACTGAAGACGTCAACTGTGTATGGGTTGAGACATGAGTCGAACTTTTGCCCCACTATTTTTCCTATAATTCTTCGAAAACACTGCCAATTTTTGTGATTTTATGGGGAAAAGTCTGGCGCTAAAATACTTTGCAATCAAGTGCCAAAACAATGAGTTTTATTTTGCACAGGCGTCGAAAACTCAAAACGAGCTTTTTCCCTACTCCAGCTTTTGCTCCACCGATCTACTTCTGTCCTGCATTTTTTCTCTCAAGAATTGTACTGCTACTATTTTTATTTCATTAAAATATTTCCATGTTATCGAAAACTGAAAAGAGTTGTCGATTCTACTCGTTCACCATGCGTGCGTTCGCCATGGAATAGCTTTGCTCTGCCATTTGACCCGGTGGCGGTGGCATCAGAGTTCTGATTGTTAAGACGTGTGTGGCTACACATTTTCACATGAGAACTGGGCCGAAATTATGTATTCAAAATTTATCGCACATTAATAAGTAAAATCCGATTGCGTCGAGTCAAAATATGCACCGAGATCGATGCGTGGAGAAGTGGAGAGGTATCCCAAGTGCAACTGAGGACCATTTTTCTCAAACCTATACACAATAGGACATCGACGAATCCATCATCGGTAGTTGCTGTACATAAGATCCGCCAATTTTGACTACGGCCTTGGCTTTTAAAACATACCTCCTGTCCTTATGTCATGTATGGAACCAGGGAAAGGGGGGCGTTCGCATGATACAGTATATATGTAGTATTCAGCTAGCGTATTTTACGACTGGCAGCAGCTGCACCAGCATCATCTTCGTTATCGTTAGCGTTCGCTTCGAATTCGTTCGACGGGATGCATCTGGTCTGAAGGGCACAGGCAGGATGGGTAGCGTGTGGTTGGCCTGGTGCGGTTCATTCGAAGCCTACGGAGCCTTTTTTATTGTTTGGAAAATACACACTATTTCGTATTTTGTACGCATGTAGGTCACCAAGAACGGTATTCCCCGTGTGTGTAGGTACATACGGCATACAACGACATTTGCACCGATGAGCTGGATTTTGGGTGGGGTTGCATTTACTGATAGGCTCGATCTACAGGACCTGGATTGACGTAAACGGTCTGGCCAAAACTGCACGCATATGAATGGCAAAGTGCATCACCAATACACTGCACGTTGTTGGAGTGTACGCATTTGTATGCGTGTTTGCGTAATGCATGTTGAAATTCTTGGACAACGTGGTCAAGTGTACAACTTGAGGTCATAACGTGAATCAGCTTTTGTCCCATTAATATTAATTGAATATGCGCAGGTCATGAACGTACCCATGTTACTGCCACGAATGAACTGATACTAAATTAACCATTTGGAATAATAAACAGAATCACTGATGTGGATGACATTGCTTATGCATTTACAAACGTTCAATTTTATTTATCCATTTGAATTCGGATGAATGTTGATAATTTCTTCTTCTAATACCATACATTTTGAATCTATTGTTCACCCTGAAATTTCTCACATTATTTGCTAACAAAAAAATCAGTCGTCCCACGCTAAAAGTTTGCCATCCCCATTGAGAATAAATCCATATTTACCTTGGAGCTACGAGATTGCGAGAGTGTGTTTTATGATTGTCATAAAAATAACCATTTTAGTGTAGCTGCAGGAAGGCAATGCTGCTGACTAGCAACACACCGGAAAGTGTAAACGTGAAATGGCATAACATCCTGCACCAACCCCGCAACGTATGTAGCAATTTTGTGACGCAATAACTATGGTCATCAGCAGTGTGGTATGATGAAATAAACGGGGGATGTTGTTTCCGTTTGGAAATTAATTCCCGCGGGATGAATTGTAACTACGTGCTTGGAGCAGCTCCCCATTGATTCGATCGGATGTGCTTGAGCGTATTTAATATTCCCTTAAAATTTCCGATCGGAAAAGTACCCAGAACAAACCTGCAAATGTAGGAAAACAAAAGGGCA
The DNA here is from genome assembly GCF_037179485.1 of Ochlerotatus camptorhynchus. Classification (NCBI taxonomy): domain Eukaryota; kingdom Metazoa; phylum Arthropoda; class Insecta; order Diptera; family Culicidae; genus Ochlerotatus; species Ochlerotatus camptorhynchus. The sequence goes on from NW_027040943.1 coordinate 2,887,695, forward strand.
GATCTGTGGTTCCGGGGACAATTTTCCATCCACTTCGTTTTTCGTTTTGATAGACCACAAATAGAGGAAAACCAACAAACGGATGGTATTCTTTGCCATCTCAACCGCAAACTTTGCGTCGTCGTTCATCGTGTGTTTATGCAGAGAAGAGCACTCTGATGTAGTTCTGCCGAAAAAAAAATTGGACATTCGACATGAATATGCCTGTAAGGGTAGATGCAGGATGGTTGGTTTAGCAGAGAAGCTTGACTACGCTGGAGCACTCGATATCGTATTATTTTCCTGGGTAGTGGGTTAATAGCCCATAATACTGATTCTTACCAATTTATGAATAGAGGAGCAAGTTACGATTGATAACCCTTTGAATTTTTACCATTTTTCTACTCGTTGGTTATTGCAATCAAACTGGAGTTTTCGTAAACAACGTGTTCTTTGACCAGTTTCATCACACTGTATAATGTGTGGCAAGCCAATTGATTTTCTATACCCATGGATAATGAAGAAAATTGAAGAAATTTTTAAAACTCTCTTTTCGAAGAAATTCAAACTTTACACGGTTATTAAATCAATTGTCCACCCTTGGGACCATTCTGGGTGATCCCAGTGGTTAATATCAAAATTCAAAAAGTGTCATATCAACTTGACGGTCATATTGTCCCCGGACAAGTGACTAGAATCTGACCACGGTATGTTTGCTGGAATAATATTATTTCATAAATTAGGTATTCTCAAAACCATCATCATTTGAAAGAAGGTATCGTAAAACGGGGTTTATCTTTGATAATGTGGGTAACTTGGATAGTAGAAAATAATCATTAAATTTACACTCTACCAAATTGCAAATATTGGTTCCATTTTGTAGCTTAGGGTATAACCTTAGATATCGTAAAGGATTTCTTACAAACCGCCATTAAAACACTCAAAGTAACACCACCATAGGACAGAGAATACTATCCTCCGCCTATTGATAATGCTGATTTGAATGAATGAGTTGTTTATCTACAAATGGAACACGGACGAGGCTGGCGAGCTGTTGTTTGGAGCAAGGGTGACGCGCTTGGCATGGATGACCCACAGCGACTCACGAAGATACTGATTTCGATCCATAGTGGTGCGGCTTCTTCCTCCTTCTATGGATGCACATGTGGGCTCTGCAGATCGCTTCTTACAGGCAGCCTTTCGTTGTGTACTGGAGAACAATGTTCAACGCCACACGCCGAAAGCACTGCTGCTGCTGATGCTGCTGCTGCTGATACTGCTACTGCTGACACCGACGACCGGACACCACCAGACACGGTGATTGAATGAGCAACGTTCATTGAGACCACATGGAATTCGATTTTTAAATCTGTGTTAGGGAAAGCGCTTTTTGCAGGCAATCGGTGATAATTTTTATCACCACTGCAACAGTTGGACATTTGTGTATTTTTCAATAGTGACCTATTGAAAATTAATAAAGTGTTCATTTTAGCAGATAAATTTCCAATCGTTTGGCTTGTTTAGAATTAAAATCCATTTCCTATTGGCACAGTTACAAGTGGTCAAAACCTGACCTCTTTTCGTAATGCGGTCGATTTTGGTTTTTTGAAATTGCACCCCCAATATGTTGCCGAAAGACGTAATCCTACGTCAAAACATTTAAATCAGTGTTTTCCAAAGCGCGGCTCACGGCCGCACGTGTTGCTTGGATCTCTACCCGATCAGAAGGGCATAACAAAATTATAACACAATTATAGCAATGGTTGATATTTATATCAACGTGTGTTATATTTTGATAAATTAGTGAAAAGGGGTTTGTGCGTAGTTTCTCATCATATCAGAATTATAACAAAGTCAGTTTTAATTACTATCAATACATAAAATATGTATTAATGATTCCAAAATATAGGTTTATTCACTATTTTATTTTTCTAAGTGAAGATCATTAGAGGCATCTGTGTATACACTGGAGTCGCTTTTTAGGCGGTTTTTTTTTTACACGGTTTTTTTTACGCGGTTTTTTTTACGCGGATTTCGGAATTTACGCGGTTTTTTTACGTGGATTTTAGTTTTTTTTTACGCGGATATCAGAATTTACGCGGTTTATCATTATACACTAGAGTCGCTTTTTACGCGGTTTTTTTTACACGGTCTTTTTTACGCGGTTTTTTTTACGCAGATTTCGGAATTTACGCGGTTTTTTTTACGCGGATTCCGGAATTTACGCGGTTTTTTTACGTGGTTTTTTTTACGCGGGACGTATCACCCGCGTAAAAAGCGACTCCAGTGTAAATAGCAGGGAATCAAGAAAATGCTATCTTCCGATGCTTACCGACGATAAAAATACTAGCTAACGGAATCATGATCAGTGTACAGTAAGATCATGGATTATCATTTGTGTTACACATCATGATCAGCAACAAAAACGAAAATCTACTGATATGATAACAATCACTTTGTAATGTATCTCAAAATCTAGGAACTTGCTGTCTTTGGAAAAGTTGTTCTAGAGGTCAAATACCCTACAATACGGATATTTTTGGAATCGGGATGACACATATATTTTGAAAATCAATGTAGGTCGCTATTTTGAAATCCGTCATCTCGGTTGGTTTCGGAAAAAAAAACTTTCAAATACCCTGCAATATGGGTATTTCTGGAACTGGAATAATGTATAGATGTCGAAAATCGATGTCAACCGCCATTTTGGAATCCAATTTGGCGGCCTTTGGATTTAGATAGAACTGACAAATAAACTATTCAACATGGCGGCCGACATCAATTTTTGACATCTACACGTCATCCCGTTTTCTAAAATGCCCACATTGTAGGGAAAAGTTGTTTCTAAAATCAATAGCCGCCATCTTGGATTCCCAAATAGTGGCAGAATTTTCCGAAAATATCCACATTGCAGGGTAATCTTGGATTTTCAAATGGTGGCGGACATCAATTTTCGACAGTTTTTCTTAAATCGATGGCTACCATCTTGGATTTCATAATGGCGGCAAACATCGATTTTCGATCTCTATACGTCATCCTCATTCCGAAAATTCACATATTATAGGGTAGTTGATTAGCCTTGTCTTAAATGGGAAGTTTTCAGTGACGACAGCTGATGATGACGATCTGAGATTATCGCTATTTCATATGATCATGATCTGTTGCACAAATGATAATCGCATTATCGTTTCCAGAACTGTCCATTGTGATTTATGGATTTGTACTAATCATGAGTGTAACCAAAATGAGAATGCCATTATCTTTATCTGAATCTTTCATTTTGATTCCCTGGTAAATAGTAAGAAATGATAAAATTTTCGAATTATTGTTGAAAAAAAAAAAAAAGATTGTTTAAATCATAAGCGGCTTATATCGCGAATTTCTTCAGTAATAACCGGTGTCTCGTATTCAGCTATTTCTTTGGAGTATTTCAAAAAAGTTGACACGATCTGGAGTTTATGAAACTCATATATGTTTACTTTAAGAATATTAACATTAGATTGTAAGTTTGATTAACCTTGTGCTTAGTTTGTATTTTGTACGTGTGGGTTTTGTGTGTGTTTGTTTTCAAGATGAATAGAAATTAGTTCATGTTTTAGGATTAATTAAATATTTGTATCGTAAACTACATTTCAAACCTCCCTCTCCCTTTTCCCATCCAAAAAAAATTGTAAATCTCCACTAACCTCGAGACAACCGCGAGTATCCGGTCCAGCTCCTTTAACTTTAATTATAAGACATCAATAATGTATAACGAAAATGATAACTTGGCTTTGTAAAGTTTATTCGATTAAGCCTGTACAAATAAAGTAAATCCTTGAGAGCTCAATTTTGGCATGTGGATACATTGTATTTCAGAGCAACTTTTGGCCAAATTTGAATGCTCTAGGACTTTGTTTACCCCCCTGACGATAATAGGTTAAGGTATTGCCCAAGCCAACATTTCCCCTATGTATTTTTTTGAATGCGATAGATTATATCTAATTTTGTAATAATTTTGATATAATCATATCAAGATCTATTATAATTTTGTTATTACTAGAGAGTTGTGAGTTTTGTTATTTTAACAACTAACCAGCCAATGTGTATAACATGTTGTTACTTTTTTTTGTTAAATAAATAACTCCAGTTGATATAATTTTGTTATGCTTTTCTGATCGGGTATGATACAACAACACGTCAGCTTGAACTTCTTTTTGCATATTGAATGTATGGCTAAAATGTTTGGGAAATACACAAAATTCAACTTAAAAAAAATATGACCATCGAACAAAGATACAGCTATTTAAAAAATGGGCCTGAGCACCACTGATTTCAATTGATTGTTAAATGCGTGTTCGATGAATAATTTGCGAGTGTTATGTCTGTTTGTATATTTAACATCGCTTCAAAACATATGTTTCCCCGAAAACCGAATCAGATCCCCCCCCCCTTCTTCGTGTTCCTATTATTCCCGGACAATAATTAATCATCATCTAAATAACATCTTATAAAATTTTGTGAAATAAGTCGAGGTTCAAAACAGAAAAAAATATTTTAAATTGTGGTTCCACTTAAACTACACAGCAAAAAAATAATTTTAATATCACATCAAAGTGGATGCACTTCAATCGTGTCGAAAATATGGTGTAATATTACTTGCCAAAAAGGGCAAAAATATCATTAATACAGTGCATGAGCTAACATTACGTTGCTTTTACTGCATTTGTTTATTTGTGTGGCCATAAAAATTACATGAGATTTTCGACATGATTGAAGTGCATCCTCTTGGATGTAATATTAAAATTTATATTTTGCTGTGTACAGCACTAGAATACCAAAAAAAAAAAACAAATAACGTGAAATAAAAATATCGCCACCTTAGCTTTTAATCAAAGTAAGATTTTATTTCTCAAAATACAACTTGAAGGAGTACTTAGTAATGTGTGTATGGGCCATTGTATCGGACAACTAAATTTAGTCGTGATTTCATGGGCAAAATCAGTTTTTCAAGGGTACCCAAGTAGCCATAGGCACGTTATTTTGCCTTTTTGGATATATACGGGCCTCATCAGAAATTACAAACACTGGTATAGCCGTTGTTCAGCTGTATATAGCCAAAAAGGTGAAATAACGTGCCTATGGTTACTTGGGTATCCTGCTTAATTTGCTCTCAGCATTCTTGAACTCGACGTTTGAGCATTGTTTACCATTTTCGGATTGTTTACCATTTTCTGATTGTTTACCATTTTCGTAAACGCAACGACTAGGTATAGACCACAAGTTTTCAATGGGATTTAGATCCGGAGAACTAGCTGGTCACTCGAGAACCTCTATGATTCTAGCAGGAAACAACGCCTTAGTCAGTTTTGAGTTGAGGATTTCTGCATTGTATTGCTGGAAAACAAAGTCAGGGCCCACAAATTATCTCCAGCATGCTATGCATTTCTTGGACAATTTTTTTTGTTGAAATCCACGGGGAATAAATCCGATTTCATTACAATTTCAACTAAACTTAGACCTCTGCTCGATATGCTAGAAATCAAAACAAATACCTAGCAAATGAGAAGAAGGGTATCTTTTGAACAAGGTGGTGCTATTTATATTTAGTACCGTTTTTAAGAATTTCTCGGCTTAAATGTTAATGTTCCAGAAAATTACCAGCATAACCAATTCCAAAGATGTTCGGTGGACAGGGACATTGCATACAAGTAACATTATGGTGCTATTTTTGTTTCGCTGAGTGTAGCTGGTACGCTTTGGTTCTTTTGCGTATTAAACGTAAAAGGGACAAATGGTAAACGTAGTTTTGTGCAACAAATAGTTATAATCACTCGTACAAGTATACCGTTGCGCGGAGTATACATATTCACAGTCAGCATAGAAAAAACACTGTATCAAAGAAAGATTTATCTGCAGCAGAACAATAGCGAAGAGTTTTGAAAAAAAAACATTGAAAGCTTTTCTAAAACCAGGCGATTGTAAACTATAAGGTTGAACAAGTAGCCGCATCTACGTTTAACGATAATTTCGTAAACAGTATTTTATTGGTCAATAAATCTATTGAATTGGTCGATGAACCCACGGAATCAAGTAAGGCTTGTACTCGAAAAAAATGCACCATTTTTATCCGTGTGTAACTTTTTTATCCGTGGGTAAAAATTGATGAAAATCTGGGTATAACTAGTTTGGAGTAAATTGTTTACATGTGCAAAATTTCATAACAATCGGTTCAGTGGTTATTGAGATATCATCGAAACAAGAAGAAAATCCCCGGAGAATTTTGCGCGCCGTCATGGAAAATCCGACTGCGACCATGAGATGAATCGGAAGACAACCGGGAATCACCCATACAACTGTGTCTCGGGTGGTTAAATCGTTTAAGGAGTCCCAGACGACCGAGCGGCGGGCTGGAAGTGGAAAAAATCGAAGACAGCTGATCCTGTGAAGGCCCGGAAGGTGTTGGATTATTTCAAGCGTAATCCGAACCATTCGATTCGCGACGCGGCTCTGAAGGCAAAGTATTCCGCCTGGTTCGTTCAGCAAACCATGAAACGAGCTGGGCTTCGTGTATTCAAGGTCCGGAAGGCACCGAACCGGCGTGATCAACAAAACACGGCGGCCAAATCTTGCGCAAGGAATGTGTGTGGTTATGGATGACGAAACCTACATCAAGGCAGACGCAAAGCAGATACCGGGGCTGGAGTTATATGTTGCCAAATCACGGTTTGATGTTCCGGAAGTCATAAGGAAGAAGAAAGTGGACAAATTCGCCAAAAAATACTTGCTCTGGCAGGCCATATGCCAATGCGGTAAACTGAGTAAACCGTACATCACAATGGGTACCATCAACAGTGAAATTTACCGCACCGAGTGCCTTCAGAAGCGTCTGTTGCCCTTCCTGCGGTCCTACGGAGGCGAGACATTATTTTAGCCGGACCTGGCATCATGCCATTACGCGCGATCGACGTTGGATTGGTACAGAGACAATAACGTTGTTTTTGTACCAAAAACCGCCAACCCCCCCAAATTCACCAGAGATTCGTCCGGTGGAAAGATTTTGGGCCATAATGAAGGCCAAAGTTCGATAATGATCCAAGGTGTTTAAGAACGAGCTGGAGTTGAAGAAAGAATGGATGAAAGTGACCAAAAAGGTCAGCTCCACCATTTCACAAAATGTAATGAGGGGTCTTAAGGGAAAAGTGCGGGCTTTCAGCGATGGAAAGGAAATTGAATAAAGTAATTATACCGAAAAATAATCCATATGTATTAGTTCATTCCGTGAAAGTTTCATGAAAATCCGACTTAAAATAAATTTTTGGCGAACACTTTTGTCTGGTGCATTTTTTTCGAGTACAGGCCTTAAATGACGAAGTCTATGTTGAAATTGATTGCGAAAAAGTTTATCGCGTTCGGGAAAAATACTTGTATGTGATTATTGATGACAAACTCAAGTTCAATTCTCATATTGACAATGTCATCAACAAAATTACCATGATATACGGTATTCTCTGTCATTTAAAAACTGCTCATTTCATTTCTCCACAGTTAGACTTTTGCTTATCCATTTTGTTCTAGCCAATGAAACATAAATATCGAGATTACAGCGTTTAACGACATTCATTTTTAAGTGTAATGAAAATTCCATAACAAATCGAACATAAATCATGAAACAGTATGCATTTGTCAATTATTTATGAACTACTAGTGTGTTAAGTGTGCACTTTCTGATCACGATATCCAGTAAAATTCCGAAAAATATCTTGAGGCATTTATAGAATAATCGTATGAAAAGCTCAGCTCAGTATAAACATACCGCTAACAACCTGCATATAGTAAAAACATATGTGACGCCTTCAATCGAGAACTGGTTTAATTAACAACACAGCTTATCTTTTTTAAGCTGAATAGGTGAGCGTTTATTGCATCATCATTGTAGAGGCGTGTTTTCCCATGGAGGTGCTATGTATGTATTGTTGTTATGGCCTAGTTAAGAGGATACTGTCATACTTGTCAAATCCCATAGTGATAAAATTTGCTGTCAGTCCCGTGGATTTTCACGATTTGACTTTGGATTTGTTGTCTGTCTCACAGTATCGCGATAATCGTGGGATTTTACTGAGTAAACATGATACAGGCCGTTGTTGCCATTGTCAGAGGCCCGATTTAACCAGAATGGCATTTAGATTTGAACCAGTTTTTTAAATGATGACTAATGTTTACCGCTAGTCTGAAGAACTTTGAATCCAGTTTAGTAGCTTGGAAAAGTACTGATAGACTTGATCGTTTTGTTGATTTAGAGAAAAAGATAAGTACTGTTTACTTGATTGATGCTTAATTAAGTGTACTGCGTTGATTTTTTTATAAGCTGCCTTGATTCTGATTCACATTTTACGTTAAGCTAAACATTGTCAGAGTTTTCATAATAAAACGTTATTCGACAAACTAAAGTAAGCCATTGCGATTGCCAAATTTTATAGACGCTGGTCGCCAGTTGGTCTGTTACTTTTTCTACGTCAGGGGTGCCCCTTAGGAAGTATATGTTGCTTTGTACTGCTAGCTTTTATCAGTTTATTATTTCAGTAGCTGAACGTAATTTACTTTTGATGACATTTAAAATACTGTAATCGGAGGAGCGGCCATGGTGGTCATGGGTTACATTGTTTACTTATGCTGCATAAGATATCATTCATCCGATGACCTTGAAACAGTTATTTTTGGTGCCTTGCAAGGTTATCCCGAAGAGTAAACAAGACGCACTATCAAGTTGGTGATAAGGGAATACTATGTATGCTTCATATACCACAGGCTAATACTGATTAAGGTTTAAGCGGTCACATTTATCTCTGATTTTAACGATAAACAGATTCCAATTCTATATAAGCAGAGCCATTAACAAGCGATGATCCCTAGTGCACGCTCACAACAGAAAAGCTCAACCAAGATGTTCCAAGTAATCATCTTTACGTTATTGATCGCGGCCGGGGCGCATCGTGGAGTCCAAGCGGATCTTTTCGAGGATACATTCGACTTGAGTAGTGAAGAATCGATTGCAGCTTCGATGGATGTTGCTTTTGGCGAATATAGAAGTGAACTCGGACCTCTTCTCCATGGACCGGTGGAGAATCTACTAGAAGCTGCTGTCGCAATGCGATGTGCCAACAGGTTAGTATGAAAGTTATTTTCTCTAAATTGAATCATTCACTAAAATTCGCTTTTCAACAGAGATTCACCCAGTTTCTCACAAATCTTCTACGATGATCCAAGTACTTGGGAGGAGTTTGATGTAACAAAACCGATAACCATCATAGTCCATGGTTGGTTGGATGATCCGGACAATGTTTGGGTTCTACAAACTGCACATGAACTTCTGAAAATCCACGATAACACCGTATGTGTGGTGGATTGGAAGTATCGAGCTCGCTACAACTATCGGCAAGCTGCTCAAGAGCACACGCCGTTTGTAGCTGATTTTATAACAAGGCTAATTTTGTTTACGCACAATGGAGGAATTCCATTTGAAAAATTTGTCCTTATCGGTCACAACTTGGGTGCTCACATTTGCGGCCAAGTCGGGTGGAATCTTGGTGGAAAAATTGGTGAAATTTATGGATTGGACCCAAATGGACCTCTGTTTGAGTATCCCGTGGATCGTGGACTGGAATTGCGTTTGGATAGTACTGATGCGGTGTATGTACAAATTATTATCACCACAAAAACTGAGCTGGGATTACTTTTCGGTCAAGGACACGATAATTTCTATCCCAACGGTGGACTATCCGCCAAAAACTGTCCACTTCCAGATACAACGTCACAGGAGTTGACCATCCGCATAGCTTGCAGTGAGTGGGAAGCTACGGAATATTTCCGACAGTCATTGGATCCTACTAATATTTACGAAGGCAGACTATGCTCAGATTGGCTATCATTTTTGGCTCATCGATGTGATGTCAATGATGCTAACATTTTGGGTATTTACAGCCACAGAGTGGGTGGCCATTTCTATTTGATCGCAGATCCTATTCTCCCCAATTATCCTGCATTCAGCAGCCATGCACACTAGCAGCTTTCTTAAAGGATAACTCACAAATATTCATCGACTGCAGTTTTTAGTTTACCTATGGTGAAGGATGTATCATTCTTACTTTTAGACATATATTTTATGTTGAAATAAAGTATTAAATAATAAGCTAACTTAACACTTTTGTTTTGCAGTATTGAAACAAGCAACATTCAGTTGCAATCCAATTGTTATTCCTTTGAAAATACTTTAGATATCGAACGGGTTTGTTTCATATTTGGTGAAACGATGATAGTTATATGCATGAAAATCCATTGAGGACGGCGTTCTTACTTCCTTCGCTCATGTTTATTGCGAGAAGTGTCATGCAAATTTTTCCAAAAATTACAGCACCTAAACAAGTTGATGATCTAAGTTTTATGCATGGGCCTTGCCAAACTACCATCCCCGCTCTTCACTAGACTTAATCAGAATTGACCTCAATGAAATCTATTAACCTTTTACGAAGTATTTTTGAATCTCAGGCAGCGCGTATCTCTACTAAGATTTATGTACTGTTAAAAGTGGATAATTTTTGCCCACCTGTTGGTCGTATCCGTTTTTAGTTAAGTGCGCAGTTGCTGAGAATTACATGAATGCAATTTGTTTTTCATACTAGAAAAACCACGGAGGTGGTTGTCTTCTGGGAGAACAAAACACACCAAATTTTGCTGATTTTAGACTTGATGAAAGATTAGCAAACGCTCCAGCAAAATAATGCTGCTGAATTGTTCAGCAATTCCTACTTATGTCAAAATGACAACCTTTTACTGAAAATCAGCAATCGAATTTGTATTCACTATATGAGCTTCCAGCTGCTGTAAAAGATCGTTGATACAAATATACGAATAATAAAGATAAAATCGCAAGACTCTTTTCCAAGTATCATTTATTAAATACCTATACCCAGTGTCCGAGCCAGTGTCCTTACCTACATAATTTTATTTATTTCTAGTTTTTTTTTTACCTCTTCCTCCTCCTGCGGTTTGACCGGTGGTGTACGACTGCAAAAATACGTGCGTCTGTGATGCTAACAGTTTGACAGCTCTTTGACTGGGTGTTAGTTGTTTGCTGTTTTTTAGTAAAGCATTGGATTGCTGATCATGATCCAGCAATTCGTTTTACTGATAATGAAAACTTAAATTTGGTGTGTAGATTGATAGGGTGTACCTATACACTAAACACCATCAAATCCGACAGGTGTCGCCCCAAATCAAATCTCAGCACTGATGTTTTCACACAGATCACGAAGCAGATAATACAGTAGGTTGATCCATAGATCAAATGTTAGGAAAGCGCTTATTTATGTCTATGAAAACTCTTTAAAATCTTACATCGATAAAAACATTAGTTTTATAATTTGTTTGAGAGAAGAAATAGAACATTTTTAGGTTAGAATAGCATTTGACCCCAGAATACTACCTTTGATTTCCTGTTAATAACATTTTGGAAAGATCGCAACAAGAGTTATTTTTGGTAGAATCAGCATGGGACTTAACGAAGAATGTTTGACGGAAAATTCACCTTTCAGTCCGTTTCGCTGTACCCGATGCGATTAGTTCTTTGTAAATATATTTTGGTAGAACTCTTTCCTTGAAGGCACCAGTAGTTGACTCGAAAGCATGACTGCCTCTTACTACTGAGTCTGGGTTCAATATGAGGCGATCAATCTATGGTTCACGTCTAGGGTCCTTGTAATTGGTATGTACATTTCAAACAAATACCGACGGAGAATAAACAATTATTTCCTCCTAGTTAAGATTAAAACCATTCGGTAGAAGCTTCTCTCAATACTGATTGAAAGGAACAATTCGCTTACGTTTGCTGTCTTCATCAAACATAGATTAAATGTTGTTTGAATTGTATGTTTAACAAAAATGTAAGCTCGGGTATGACAACAGATGGTCTGCATTTCAACAAACATAATTATCAACAAACTCTAAGATTTGAGAACCTATTGCATCATGCTTTTCATCTACTTTCTCTTTGCTCATAGCATGTTGTAACGTCTTCTCAGATAGGTGATCGATGTTCAAACATAGATTGACTATTTAAGCAATGGCTGGCAACTTTCATGAACATAGAACAGGTTCGTCCCTTCTTTGCTCGAGATGTTTCGAACGGCTCTTTTATCGATCCTGACAGTGCTCACCGCTCTGGGTGGAGCCAACTGCGGTTTGTTAAATATCTTCAACAGCTCATCAGATTACACATTAGCAAGTGCATTGGATATCTCATTCGCCAAGGCAAAAAACGACGTAGGATTATTGCTCAAGGGCGAAATCACCACACCGATCGAGGAGGATGTCACGTTCTGGTGCGGCAATAGGTTTGTTTGATATTCGATACGTTGTACGTAAGAAATTATTGCATCACATTTCATATTTTTTTTTATTCATAAGGAAATTGCCTGAGCTGAATCAAACCTTTCTGGATGACCCCGATGTCCAACAGAAGATTGACTTCACCAAACCGATTATGTTCATCACACACGGATGGTTGGAGAATCATGCTATCAACTGGATGCGACAGACGGCTGAGGATACACTGAAATTCATCGATACCAACGTTTGTATTGTAGGATGGGATCATCTGTCAAAGTACGTCTACTATCAAGCGGCAAGAGAAAATACACTGCTCGTATCGGGATACATGACTCGATTTATCAACTTCCTGGATAAGAATGGAATGTCTTTGGGTAAGGTAACCCTGGTAGGACACAGCTTGGGTGCACAGGTTTGTGGTCAAGTTGGTTACAACCTTGACGGAAGACTTGGAGAGATCTACGGACTAGATCCTGCGGGTCCACTGTATACCTTTCCCTTAGATCATGGACTGCAATACAGACTGGATAAAACTGATGCCCAGTACGTTCAGATGATTCTTACTTCCCGATATACACTGGGTGTAGGAAAAGGAGATGGACACGATAATTTCTACCCCAACGGAGGAGATGCCCCGCAACCGAATTGTGTCATTCCACTGACGAGCGATGCTGAGATGGTTGATCAGATAGTTTGCAGCCACTTGCATTCAACTTCATTGTTCCGACTGTCACTGGATCCAGCCATGGTTTACAAGGGAAGAAAGTGCTTTAATTGGATGTCTTACTTCCTAAAATCATGCGTCCTGAACCCAGCGAATATTATCGGTATCCACCATAGCAAGAAGGTTGTTGGTGATTTTTACCTGAAAACTTCAGCTGATTCACCGTATGTGGACTAAAGAAAAATGTCATGAATGACAGCAAAATGCACAAAAATGTTAATCTTTAAAATAATAAACCTATAAGTTTAAATAAAATTCACCCCGTTTTACTATTATTTTTACACTATAGTTGCATAAGTATATAAAATTGCGATTTTTTATCTCTGAAATAAAATTTAAAGAGCAGTAACTTTTTTGGATACCCATTTTCTAAAATCTTTGCTGCTGGTTGGCGATTATTCGAAATTTCAACGATACAGTTTTGAGCGTAGTTGATTGAATCTGCAAGAAGTTTCAGCTGTTTTAGGGAAACGCTTCTTTTTGGAACAGCATATTTTCACACTGCCGTACTCTAGCGGAACTATAAATCTATCCTCTTCAGACCATTATCTAGCTAATACATTATCACACTAAAGCTTCATGTTAGATAGCATTTCCAACCAACTCTGAACATTTAAAACTTCACGTATGAAGTAACATAAAAAAAATAAACTTTGAATATATCAACTCAAGGCGGGAGTAACCTTCAACAATGCTGATGATGGTACAGTACGCAACAACTACCCTACTGTTTTCTCTCTTAGATGACTATGTTGGTCATGACCAAAGGAGGAACACAATAGTTGGGTAAACAAGAATTGCATTACAGGTATACGTCGATATAACGTAACTGTAACTTTTGGCTTCAATTGTCGATATCTCGAAATTGACTATTCAATCATACAAATCACTTTTACCAATAGATGGGGGATTGTTTCATCTGTACGATGTTGGTATTCTTTTTTGTATGATCGATTGCGAGAAATCGGCGATGGAAGTCAAAAATGACAGTTACGTCATATTGAGGTATATTTGTATAACACACCATCGACTGGAAATGCTTTTGGCATTGTGGGATTTGGGTAGTGATAAAACGTCGCTAGAACTATTCCACAGCCGCAGACAGTATATGAGGAAGTCAAACGCGCACTTTTTTGCCTGTAGATTTGAAGAAATACTTCAAATCTCCTCATACATACATTGTATGAGTTAGGTAAAGCAATGCGCGTTTGATTAGGATGCATGCACTCGACTCATACGATGAGTCTAGAAGTGTTGGCGGGCATGTTGCCACTATCGGATCGGTTCTCGGAATTGTCCCTCAGGCTCCTCACCCGTTGCGAAGTTATGAACCCACTGGTAATCGAAAACTTTGAAAAGCTTCTTGAGCTGAACCCTCAAACTCGTTTTATGTCATTGTACTACGTGTACATAACACAGAATGTCAGCCCTTCACAGCATAATCCTCATCGTGTATGCTTCTCCGACTTCGGCAATTCAGTTAGTTTTGATTTATCTATGACGCGGGAGATTCGTGGGATCCCAGAACATCATCGTTCCATGATTGTTCCGTCAATTTACGCTGCAAAGTTTGGCCAAGTTGATTCCGCAAGATCGTTCTTCACAGATGGATCACTAATAGAGTCGTCCGCTGGTTTTGGTATTTTTAACGAATTTCATAGCGCCTCTCGAATGCTTCAAGCTCCTTGTTCCGTATATGTTGCTGAGCTGGCGGCAATACATTATACGCTAGAAACGATCGCCTCACTTGCACCAGATCATTATTTTATTTTTACGGATAGTCTCGGTTCTGTCGAGGCTATTCGCTCTATGAGGCCGGTAAAGCACTCCTCGTATTTTCTCATGAAAATACGAGAGCTTTTAAGTGCTTTATCTTTAAGATCTTTTGTCATCACCTTTGCATGGGTCCCATCTCATTGCTCGATTCCGGGCAATGAGATGGCTGACTCACTTGCTAAGGTGGGCGCTATGGAAGGCGATATTTACGATCGACAAATCGCCTACGATGAATTTTTCTTCATTTATCGTCAACAGTCCCTCGTCAGCTGGCAGAATAAGTGGAGTGAAGGGAGTTTGGGACGATGGCTATATTCGATCATCCCTAAGGTGTCGAAGAGTTCTTGGTTCAAGGGGTTGGATGTGGGTCGAGACTTCATTCGTATGATGTCTCGCCTCATGTCCAATCACTATTCGTTAAACGCTCACTTGTTCCGTGTTGGGCTGAAGGACAGCAGTCTCTGTGAATGTGGACAAGGCAGTCTTGTAAGCGGTCACAGTAGTCGACACATTTTCTGTGATATTCGACTGCCTTTGCTTGCGACAGTTGCAAAACAAGCTATCAAATTACAGTACCAAACTAAAATGTCATTTGATAGGCTCTGTCATACGACACTGTTGTCGAAGACCGTCACGAATGTATGTATTTTAGTTTTTCTCATAACAAGAGCTGCTGATGTTGTGCTTGTGTGAATTCTGAAAATAGCAAGCAACGATGTCCTAGTAATAATATTTCTGATTAGAAATGGTTTAATTTACACCAAATTGAGGAATTAGAACGAAATCCCACATGTCATATGAAAGTTATTTGAAAATTTTCTTTTTGCTCGAATGTTGTTCTACCGTTTGTGTTGTGTAAGAGAGACGACGGTAGAGCATGAGAGTACGAATACAAACAGACTGTCGCGCACGGCAACGAAGCGAGTGTAGTAAAAAACGTCAACGGTTTACATCCCTGGGACAAGGTTACCAGGACGCAGATCACATTATTTGGTATTGTGCTGAGCATCGCGGAGTCAGATCTGAACTGTACGATTCCCTTCGGGCTCGAGGTAGACAACCTAATGTTCCAGTTCGGGATATTTTGGCTAGACGCGATCTGGAGTTTATGAAACTCATATATGTTTACTTTAAGAATATTAACATTAGATTGTAAGTTTTATTAACCGTGTGTTTAGTTTGTATTTTGTACGTGTGAGTTTTTTTTATGTTTGTTTTCAAGATGAATAGAAATTAGTTCATGTTTTAGGATTAATTAAATATTTGTATCGTAAACCACAATTCAAACCTCCCTCTCCCTTTTCCCATCCAAAAGAAATTGTAAATCCCCACTAACCTCGAGACAACCGCGAGTATCCGGTCCAGCTCCTTTAATTTTAAATATAAGAAATCAATAATGTATAACAAAAATGATAACTCGGCTCTGTAAAGTTTGTTCGATTGAGCCTGTACCAATAAAGTAATTATTAAAAAAAAAAAAAATGCGCGTTTGAGTAGTACTGTCGCATTAATGGCCCTTCGCTCATTTTCAACTTCTATTCAATTTTCATACTACCGTTCTCTAGCGGAGCTATCCACCTACCCTCTTCAGACCTTTCTCTAGCTAATAAATTATCACACTGAAGCTTCATGTTCGATAGGATTTCCAACCAACCCACCCATTCTTGTTCCCTGGATCCCTTGAACAAAAAAAAAATGGAATATTTCTACCAAAGATGACTTCTAAATTTATTCACCTTTCCATACGTACCGTTGGATTTGATACATAGTCACAAATTGTTGAGATATTGTTTAAATCTAATACTGCTTCTTGATTCTCAATTCGTTATACGAGTTTCAATTCCGTGCAAAGGCATTGAAACGCCATTAGAATGTAGAAAAAGGGGATTCGTTAGGAGCGCTTCTTTTGTTTGGAGAACAATGAGCGTAAATATTCATACAATGCACTCGAATAGGATTTATGGTGTAGCTAACTAACTTACGCATCGGAACAAACCTATTTTTGATTTGTGCACGGTGAAATCATTGATATAATTAATCTTTTCTGATCGATAGAACGGAAATGTGCGATTACGACGAAGTAGCGCTCTACCCTACGTATGCTGATGAGATTTAGCAACAGATTAATTATATCTGAGTCAAGGTGAAGGTATGTTATTTCCTTGGTGTATTTACCAAGCACTCAAGTTAATATATAGCCTGATATTGCCATAAGCTTGTACAAATATACTTCCATGATCATAAGCATAGTGAAGGGGACTAACTATAAAAGCTTTTAAGTTAAAAGAATTGCATGATTATATTTTGTTTTACTTGTCGTGAAACATGCATCATTCAATAGTTTTGACTAGTTTATTTGCCTTGTTAACACTTCATGGAGCAATTTGTGACCTTGTGGATATTTTCACCACAAGCTCTGGGTTTAACTTGACCTTTGCAGTTGATATTGCTTTTGGTTTAACCCCTGACCCTACTGGGTTGGTTCTACAAGGACCAGTAACAACTCCGATCGAAGAAGATGTAACATTTTGGTGCGCTAGCGAGTGAGATGATAAGATTTTTAAATTGTGAAGTGATCATTGTTATGAAACATTCTTCCAGGACTCTTGTTTCTTTGCAGCAAGTCTACCTCGACGATCCAGAAGTGTGGGATAAAATTCAGTACACAAAACCGTTAACTTTCATCATGCATGGATTTATGGGAAATGTTACGGATGCATGGATTCAACAGTCTGCCCAGGAAATACTGCAGTACACTGACGATAGTGTTTGCCTCGTGTCATGGGGTCGTTTGGCGCGCTACATTTACCCTCAAGTGGCTCAGCAGCACACGTTACTAGTTTCCGGATACCTGACCAAGTTCGTAACGTTTTTGAATCAGCAAGGAATGCCTTTGGGAAAGTTAAGGTTCGTGGGCAACAGTTTAGGAGCACACGTTTCCGGTCAAGTTGGATATAACCTGGGAGGAGAGATTGGAGAGATCTACGGTTTGGATCCTGCAGCTCTGCTGTTTACTCGGCCAACGGATCGTGGATTGAGTTATCGGCTCGATAGCAGTGATGCTGGTTACGTACAAATGATTATCACAACGAAAAATACCCTTGGTGTACGTGTTGGTGAAGGCCATGGGAATTTCTACCCCAACGGTGGATCCTCACCTCAGAAAAGCTGCGATATTTCTGCGACTAGTGTAATTGATTTGGCAAGGGAAATTTCATGCAGCCATTCTTTTGCAGGTATTTTGTTTCAACGGTCAATAAATCCATCATTTGCTTATGTAGGACGTCAATGTAATAGTTGGATTAAGTTCAAATGGAATCTGTGCAATGCTAATCAGGCTGATGTTCTTGGGATTAATAGTAGCAAGGTAAGGGGTGATTTTTACCTGGAAGCGTAATTCAACTTACGATAGTCTTGAAATTGGTTGAATAAACTTTAAAATCATAACAATGCCACACTTTTAGATCAATCCTAATGTTTCTTGTTAAGCGTGTCCTCTGAACTGAGCTTCATTAAGCTCCGTTAAACTTTGCAAGTCCATTTGCCCATTCCGGCGTTGCAAATAATTCTCCGTTCTCTTGTCTTCGAAATGGAAACTTGTCGAAAAACTTTTCCATTTTTACGACTGCCTTTATTTTATCGCTCGCAACGGTACCGGCGGTGGCCACCATAGTAGCGTACCATTTTCACGAAAATCATTATCTTCACGTGCACTCTTGTCCACTGCAGCAGAAAAAAACGACAATAAAATCGAAAAATCTGACGCATAAAGTTGACACAATGAACAATAATGACTCACACAACCTGCTGCTGTTTAGGCTTGTCTTGTTCCTTGTCGTCGACTTAGACGCTCTTTTCTTGTCTTTCAAGAGAACAATACAGGAATAAGTTTTCCTAAAGGTATCGGGTGATGAAGACCGAATGTGAAACATTTTTCATTGTTTGAAAAATAGACGTCGTTTTTGCAGGACAGAGCCGAGAACAAAAAGATTTCAAGATGTCACTCAAAATCATACGATGCTTTTTGTTAGGAGATTCGACAGAATTTTTTCGGAATGAATAATTAAAAGTGCTACAGAATGAAATCATCAATGGAAGCGGTTATAAATCAAAGGGATGATGATGACAATAGATTTCATCGACAAAGTTTTATAGCTATTCATTTGAAGGAAGTTTGTTGGAAATAAAAAGGTTTTTTTTTATCACGCAATGGTTTATGTTTTATGCATTGATTTCTCGTAAATTACGTATTCTAGGCAGTTTCACAAATTTGGATGACACAAATAGACGCAAGCAGCCAAGTTGCTATCTCGTTTTGTTGGTACGTTATGAATGATTGTTTTGGAAAATATTTGTGTGCTTTACTTCTCAGTATCATCTAAATATTTTCGAATACAAATAATTACATGACTTACAGCCGATAACTTTAAACATGTAAACATCTTTGATGAATAGCAGCGATATGGTCCGGTAGTATGGAGTGAGGCCTACACTCAGGCGCTTTAGTCAAATTGTATCGAACAACCCGTATTCGAGATGTTTGACGCAAGCCAATAGAGTTGCGTTTCTTTATCATCTACTGATACTGCGAAGCTAGCAGGTAGCGGTACACTTGCGAATAAATTGTGGAAGTGGAAACGTATTTGAATGCTACATGTTCATTATCCAAATATTCGTGTATCGTCAAGCCGTACCCGTCGTTTAATTGGCAATGCACCCTTGTACTGAATGTGGTTTGTGAGTTCAACCGATCGCCAAAGATTTTTTCGTATCCTTCCGATCATGTGTGCTTTACATTCATCTTCATTACATCTTCTTAATATTTTCCAATACAATTAATTACATGACGAAGAGTTAATAACTTTAGAAAAGTTATAAATGATTTTCATAAAAATACACCCTTTCAAAAGTTTAAATATTAAAAGTGTTTATCAAAATAAAATTCCCTCATAGTTTGCACAGCATAGTTGAATGAAAGTACACTCTTTTAAACGTTATAAGCTTGACGTTTGCAGCTCCAATTTAAAACCTAACACGGTAAAGCAAAATACAATTAACCACTTCATTCGAGTAGTTAAAATGACGTTTACTACCACTCGAACTTTGAAATAACACATTATTTTGAGATTTTTTCTTCTAGAACCTTGAGAAAAGTAGCCAACATTTATGCGTTTCATAAAAAATAGAAATTAGTTGGTCCAGTTTTCTGGACTTGCTGGTAGAAAGTCACGCCAAAACTGCTTGACAAAGTGGTCAATTCCTTACGCAAAGAAGGGTTGTTCTTCTTACTAGCTTTGACGCTCTTACACGAGCTTACGCCTATTCTCAACTTAGTGTTCTTTGAAGCATTTCCACAGTTATTGATTGAGAGTTTTTCTATGCCATGAACGTGTATAATGTGTGGAAAGTACAATAATACTCTATACCCAGAGAACATTTCCAACTCCGAAAGATGTTCTATACTGAACCTGGGAATCGATCGTACCATCTCCAGCTTGGTAATACTGTGTCCTGGCTGAGTAGGCTATCTGAGGCCCCTAAGGGTTAAATGCAGCTAATTACATAAACATCCAATTACCTTCCAATTCGAAAGAATGTTTATACCCAATTTAGAACACACAGTTTGTTTTCGGCTGTGCAGAATTTGTGTCTGTCAATGTCGATCGCACTAACAGAGTTGTTTGTAAAAGTATTTCCTACAACTTGAAGGGTAAGTGAGCCAGATAAAGCATCGCGTGGACCTATGACAAAATCTTTGTTCTAACTCCACACGGAAATGGGGATTGGGCCAATTAGGGAAACTCTTGGGCTAAAAACTATTTCACTATAAATAAAACTTTTTTTTTCAAGTTTTATTTATAGTGAAATAGTGTTTTTGACGTAGAACTACGTCTTTGTCGACTATACTGGGGTGCAAGTCAAAAAATATGTGTGGTGAAGGAGTGTTAGGTTTTGAACGCTTGTTTTTTTTTTTTTTTAATTCTTTATTAAAGAGATATTTGAACGCTTGTAACTTTGTCATTTATAGATGAAATTAAAATCCAAATACGCCAATCGATATGATATTACATTACAAACCTGTTGAAATAAATATTTTTCCAATTTTTCTGTAATTAAACTTTTGAAAATGTACAAATGATAATTTTATCACTGATTTCATGAAATAAGCCTTTTTCTCAAACCCAGTCATCATAAACGAATACCACTTGGTTGCACATCATTCTGCTTGAACCTGAAAAGATATAAATCAGCGCTGCTCTCATGCCACCACAGCTCATTACCGCTTCGGACGGCGTGGCGCTAGGTCCTGCATCAAGCAGGACTAGGTTAGCGGTTAAAGGTGGATCACGGTGAATGATACTTGTAAAAACGTGCATGAAAAACTCCCTCCCGCTTAACAACCCCCTCCCCTCCCCCTTAACAATAACCCAAAAAAGACATGGACTATGTATGACGATCATTTTTTTCGAGAAATAAATTTTAAGCAAAACCCCAATAATGTATGAAAAATTAATTTTTTACATGCAGAGCCAACATTTTCAAAAAAAAAAATATTGCTTAATAGGAGACATACACTCGATGAATTACCAACAACTGACTGTAAAACATATCTGGTACCTCTATATATGCAATTATATTAACATACAAGGTCCATCCTTTATTACATATTCTGCACAAAAGAAACTTTTTGCTCCGCCCCATTCATAAAAAACTGCGGGAAATCCTGTCAGGTTCTGAACCTGAAAAGATATAAAACAGCGCTGCTGTCATGCTTTTGTTCAGCAGGCTCCGTGAGAAAGCGGAAAAGAACAGTGGCGAGTGTAGCACGAGTGTACCTATTTCAAATAGGTACGCTACTCTTCCCACCGATGTTGGAAATACCACCTCCGCCACGGTGAAGCGATCCAAGAAGAGGAAGAAAAACCAAGGCCAGTCCGATGGTGCGAGTGGACGTGATGACGTCACAGCAACGAACGCCAGCGACATCGGTGATTTCGGCGACACCATCGACAACGAAAATTCTGCCGGCCCGAGTGCGGCAAAAGTGAAGCTACCTCCATTGGTGGTAAAAAATGCTCATCTTAATGAGCTCATCGCGGATCTAGCGACGCTGGGCGTTAAAGCCGAATACAAGTTGGGCAGAGTCGGCACCAAGGTGGTGCTCCGTACCAAAGCGGAGTATGACTTGGTCGTCGCCCACCTGAGGACTTCCAAGGTGGAATTCTTCACCCACGACATTCCCGATGAGAAACCATTCAAGGTCGTCATCAGGGGCCTACCAAACTTCGACCCGAAGT
This sequence comes from Ochlerotatus camptorhynchus, assembly GCF_037179485.1. Lineage (NCBI taxonomy): Eukaryota > Metazoa > Arthropoda > Insecta > Diptera > Culicidae > Ochlerotatus > Ochlerotatus camptorhynchus. Next base: position 2,909,835 of record NW_027040943.1, read on the forward strand.
TTATCGAAGCTGAAATCAGGGACCGGTACAAGCTGGCCCCAAGTGCCGTCTATCGGATGACAAGAAGAGACGAGAATGTGAAGGCGTATCCGGATTGCCTTTTCCTGGTACACTTCCAGAAGGGAACGGTGACGCTCAACGCGCTGAAAGCCATCCGCTCCATTAATTGCATCATCGTCCGCTGGGAGCCATACCGTGGCGGCCATCGCGATGTGACCCAGTGCCAACGATGTCTGAACTTTGGACACGGCACTCGCAACTGCAACATCAAGCCACGCTGTAGCAACTGCGCTCAAGAACACGCCACTTCCAACTGCCCTGCGGATGGAGCCGTGGCGTTAAAATGCGCCAACTGTGGTGGTGCTCATCAAGGTTCCGACAGACAGTGCTCCAAACGCGAGGACTTCAAACGCATCCGAAAACAGGCGGCAACTAACAACCAACCAGGACGCAAGAAGGACAAAGTCCCGGCATTTCGGACGGAGGATTTCCCACCCTTTCGTGCTCCTCAGCAAAGGCAAGTGAATTCGCGGGTGCATTCCGCTCAAGCAACTTCCGGTGATTCTGCTGGCCAAAGCTCTCCATCCCCCCCTGGATTCTGGAGACAACCAACAGCGCAAAACAACAACCCCGATCTGTTCTCAGCGGATGAACTGATGGAAATCTTCGTCAACATGTCCGGTGCTCTTCGTAAGTGCCGCAATAAGCCCGAACAGATCCAAGTGCTCGGTAAGTTCATCATCCAGTATGGCGTCTAAACCGCTAAGTATCGTCACCTGGAATGCTTGCTCTGTAAGAGCAAAAGAGATTGAGCTTGCCGACTTCCTCCGCAAGCACAGCATCGACGTGGGCCTTCTAACCGAGACCCATCTAAGGTCCGGCGACAGCTTCTGGTTGCCTGACCACAACATTATCCGGCTTGATCGCACCAGCTCCAGGGGGGGTGGTGTTGCGGTCGTCGTCAAGAAAGGAATAAAATACCACACTCTGTCACATATCCGCACCTCTATCATCGAGGCCCTTGGTGTGGAGGTGGAGTCGTCGACTGGATACGTCCAGTTCATCGCCGTCTACTGCCCTCGACAGTGTGCCGCCAGCAGTGGACTAGCGGCTAAATTCAAAAAGGACCTTTCCACCATCACCCGTAACGGTTCCCGCCTCGTAGTAGGAGGAGATCTAAACGCTCGCCATGAGGCCTGGCTTAACTACAGGCAGAACCAGAACGGTCGTCTGCTGTTCGACCACTCACAGCATGGGCTGTACTCCGTTTGGTTTTCGGATGAGCCAACATTTATCTCACCGGCGGGCAACCCATCGACGCTAGACCTGTTCCTGACAAATATCGGCTTGCCCAAGCCGGTAGCCTTGAACGAACTCAGCTCCGACCACCAACCGGTGGTGTCTGAACTGGGCTGCAACGTGGCTCCTGCTTCAAGCCTGCGCAAGGACTATCATCGCGTAAACTGGGCCCAGTTTGGACGCGTGGTAGACAGGCACATCATCGACAACCCGCCGCTTGATACCGTGGAGAACATCGACCGAGCGTTGGAGGGACTCCACCAAGCCATAACCGTGGCTGACGAGGCGTGCGTCCGACGAGTTCCTGTGAGGGGTAAGTTTATTGCTATTGATTCCCACACCCAACTCTTAATTCGCCTGAGAAATGTTCGTAGACGCCAGTTTCAGAGGACTGGAGATCAAGCGGTGAAACGTGAAATGGCCGATCTGAACAAGAAGAATTCCTTCCAGAATGGTCTCACTCCGGAACGAAAGTTTCGGGCGGCTTGTCCAGAATCTGGACGACCCCTCCAGACCATTCTGGAAAGTTGCCAAGGTCTTAAAGACGCACCCTAAACCCATTCCGCCACTAAAAGATGAAAATGATGACGATCGGCTCATAATAACCCCTCAGGAGAAAGCAAATGCGATTGGTGAGCATATTGCCAAATCGCACTTGCTTGGCTCCAACATCCAAAGTCCGCTCGAAGGTCAGGTTGAGCAATGCGTACTCAACCTCGATTCCTCCCCTTGTGCCATCCCTCCGGAGGATAGAATCACAGTGGAACAGATTTGCTCAGCGTTGAAATGCACCAAAAACATGAAGGCCCCCGGGTTTGACGGAATATTCAACCTAGTGTTGAAAAATCTCAGCATGAAGGTTCACTCTCTGCTGGCTGCTGTCTTCAACAGATGCTTGGAACTGCACTACTATCCAAGTATCTGGAAGACAGCGAAAATCATACCTATCCGCAAACCCGGGAAGGACCCAACGCTAGCTTCAAGCTACAGACCAATCAGCCTCCTTTCAGCGCTGAGCAAATTGTTCGAGAAACTCATTCTCAATCGTTTGCTCAAGTTTGTCGAGGAAAATAACATTCTCCTTCCGGAACAGTTTGGGTTCAGAAAGGGGCACTCCACCAATCACCAGCTAGTGCGGGTGATGAATAACATCCGAAGTAACAAAGCTGTATCCAAGTCCACAGCCATGGCCTTGTTAGACGTTGAGAAAGCGTTTGATAATGTCTGGCACAATGGGCTTGTATACAAGCTTTGTAACTTCAACTTTCCATTACATCTGGTTAAAATCACCCGTAGCTACCTCCAGCAAAGGTCGTTTAAGGTATCGTTGAATGGTTGTCTTTCCGACACGTTTTCCATCCCAGCAGGAGTCCCGCAAGGCAGTCTGCTGGGACCCTTGCTTTACAGCATTTACACTTCCGACATTCCTCCCCTTGGAGACGGTTGCGTGTTTTTCCTGTTCGCAGATGATACCGCAATAGCCGTCAAAGGAAGGATGCCTCGCGAAATAGCCAACAAACTTCAACGATGCCTTAACGCCTTTGCTGATTATGCCACCACGTGGAAAATCAAAATCAATGCCACCAAAACACAAGCGATCATGTTCCTCCATCGGCAATCGCCCAAACTGAAACCGGCTCCCTCTTGTACTGTAATCATGGATGGCACAAGGGTTGAGTGGTCCGCCGAAGTAACCTATCTCGGGATGTTGTTTGACGAAAAGCTCCTATTCCGCTCGCATGTGGAGAAAACCGTAGTCAAGTGTTCCGCCTTAGTTAGGTGTCTGTATCCGCTGATTTGCCGCAGATCCCGCCTCACAAGGGTGAACAAACTGGCCGTCTACAAACAAATCATTGCACCTGCGATCCTCTACGCAGCTCCGGTGTGGGAATCATGTGCACAGACTCACAGGAACAAAATTCAGGTAGCTCAGAATAGAGTGCTGAGGATGGTTCTTGATCGTCCTTTCGACACTAGAATAACAAATTTACATGAAGAGGCAGGCATTGCCAAAATTGATTCCAAAATTAACGAAATTAAGACTAAATTTGCACAAAAATGTAATTTATCAGAACATGCTTTGATAAGCAATTTGTATATAGTAGATTAGGTGTATATAGTAGTTGTAGGTTAGTTGTAGTTGTAAATAGTAGTTATAAGTAGTCTCCTTTTTCCAATTCAAATCAAACCAATCCCACCAAGGTGGTTATACTTTAAAATAGGCCTGATAGGACTAGGAACTGTAAATAATAATTAAAATCTCAAATGTACTAAAGTTGAAAAGACGCATCTGTGTCACTTAAAAAATTCATACATGTAAACCACACAATCACAAGAAATAAAGATCATTTAAATGGCAAATGCTTTTGTTCATTTTCGCTTCGGACGGCGTGGCACTTGGTCCTAGCAGCAGTAAGCAGGTCTAAATCAGCGGCTTAAGGTGGATCACGACGTGACCACAATGAGGAAAAGCAATACATGTACTCCCTCCTCCCTTCATAACAATCCCTCGCCCCCCCCCCCCCTCAACAATCTCTCACCCCCCCCTCAACAACCTCTTCCCCCCACCATCAACCTCTCCTACCCCCCCACCATCAACCTCTCCTACCCCCCCACCATCAAATGTGTAAATTGTTTTGAGTCAACCATAACCGAAACATTGAAATACTTGAAAATTTTAAGATAAAGTATAATAGTCAAAAATGTATGAAAAACATCAATTTTGTGTGGTTCTACGTCATACTGCGGTCGTGTCTAGGACACAACCCTTTAATTTTTTTAATGCGTTTATTTTTCCAGGCTCATTTGCCGTAGCTTAGCGGAGCTGATATTCATCGTTTGGGATACAAAATTACTTAAACTTAACGTTAGTAAAGCGGGGGCCGATTACTCGTGGCTATCTCGAGGTTAGGGGTAACAAATTGTAACAAACGGATGGCAGGGTAGGGATTGAGAACACAAGGTTTTTTCGAGCAATGTGCTCGTGATCTAGAACTAAGCGACATACTGGAGGAAAAGACGAACATAGGGGTACACCGATGGGGACCTAGCAACTTGAGAGAACACAAGATGACACTAACTACTAAATCCTCAGATCGATCCGTTTTAAAAACACATAAATTAAATTAAAATAATCGAGATTTCGGCTCGCCAAGACGTCTCATTGTTTTCCTTGGGCCCTGAGGGATGCGGATAACTCGGATCTAGCAACATAATGGAGGGTGCATGACCAAAGCACGTGGTCGATATCGTGACTACCACAAGCGCACAAATTGCTGCCTGCGAGCCCGATTCGGAAGAAATGCGAGTCTAACGAGTAGTGATTGGACATGAGCCTTGATATGACACGTATAACGTCACTCATGTCCAATCCTTTGAGCCATGGCTTGTTCGATACCTGTGGGAGAATAGAATGTAACCATCTTCCCAGATCACTCTCATTCCATTTTTGTTGCCAGTTGGTGAGCACGTGCTGACGGGTAATTGAGAAAAATCCCGCAAAGGCGATCTGTCGATCAAAAATATCGCCTTCCATAGCGCCCACCTTAGTTAGCGAGTCCGCTTTCTCATTACCCGGAATTGAGCAATGAGATGGCACCCAAACTAAGGTGATAGTATAGGAGCAGTTAGATAAAGTTTTCAATTTAGCTCGGATTTCGGTCAGGAAATACGAGGAGTGCTTCATCGGCCTCATTGATCGAATAGCCTCCAACGAGCTAAGGCTATCTGTAAAAATAAAATAGTGATCAGATGGTAGTGAGGCAATTTGCTCTACTGCGTAGAATATGGCTGCTAGTTCCGCAACGTATACGGAACAGGGTTTTTGCAATTTATATGAGGCGCTATGAAATTCGGTGAATACTCCAAATCCAGTGGAAGCGTTTATAGTTGACCCATCTGTGAAAAACTCTTATTGTTACTGACATGGTGGTACTTGTTTGCAAACATTATGGGAACAACCATCGACCGATGGTGATCTGGTATTCCACGGATTTCTTGCAACATGGTTAGATCAAAATTTACAGAGGAACTATAAAAGTCTTGGAGGCAAACACGAGAGGAATTGAATGAAGAAGAGCCAATCTTCAGCGTCATGTACTCGTAATAGAGACTCATGAATCTTGTTTGAAGATTTCTGTCGAGCAGCTTCTCAAAGTTTTCTATTACCAATGGGTTCATTACTTCACAACGGATGCAATCAAAATTTCTTGTTAACAAGCTTTTTATTTAATTTTTGTACTAATAACGATTTAGAATGTCTTATATTTTGTTTCTTGTGTAGTAATTACATAGTACATAGTAATTGGCATAAAGATAAAAAAAAATCGACTAAATGTTCTTGTTCAACGATTTTGGTCAATTTTGAAGTGTCCGTTGTTTGAAATATGTCAAAAGTTTTCATTTTTTATGAGTTTATAAAATTAAAAACATATTAATCTTTTAAATTTGTCAAACCTCGTAGCGGAATCCCTTTATGAAGAGCTTTGAGTGTGTTGGTTTATTTCCTTTAAATTATAGCGGAATTTAAAGGAAATAAACCAGCACACTCAAAGCTCTTCATAAAAACATATATAAAAAATTAAGATTTACTTTCATAGATACTTGAGTTTGTAAAACTTTTTTTGAATCTGTACTCAAAATAATAATAATAAAAAAATACCATGTATATTTTTCTCAAATAGACTTTTGTTTTCCCTACAACTTTTTCTCAGACGTCATTTCGAGCAGAAGGCGAAAATTTTGTATAAATTTGAATGATTGCCCAGACCCCACAATTATGCAAAATTCTATGCAAATCAGAGAAGGTCTGTTCAATTTTACTTTATATTAGGTAAATGTGTTATGCAAAGCTATATATTTTAATATTATCTATAACATTGCGGAACATGTAAAAATAAAAATGGAAAACGTTATGATAAAAAACCTACTTCTTTAAAAGTAAACAAAATACGAACGGAGTGTTTTGGAAAAAAATGTGTTTGAAAGAGTATTTCCTACAACTTTTGTAAAGAAATTACCCAAGTAACATTGCAGGTTTTATCGAGGTTTTATAGCATTCTACAAGTCTAAATCATAATCTAAAGAACCCTCATAAAACCAAAATTGTTACTTGGGAACCTTGTGAATATAAAAACAAAAAATCATAAAAGTATATTTCCTATTCCACCTTTAGAGGGATGAATCATCGGTACAAAAACTTTTAAAGAAACGCATTGGCATACTTAAAAACATCTCCCAAAGTAAAGGTGAAGCTGCAGAGCAAGAGCATGCTGAAGGTGGCTGGGTTCGATTCCCGGTCTGGTCTAGAATTTTTTCGGGTTGGAAAATCTTTCGACTTCCCTGTATCGTACTTGCCGCACAATTATACTAATGCAAAAATGGTACTGGCACGGAAAGCTCTCAATTAATAACTGTGGAAGTGGATCACGAACACTAAGTTGAGAGCACGCAATAAGCTAATATGTGTTAGGCATGAAAAGCGAGGAAGAAATGATACATAATCCGGCGCAATTAACAGTAAGATCGATGAAGAACAGGACGATAAAAAGCAAAACAAGTACAAAAATAAGTGCGATGGCAGCAGTACGTACGTTGAGGAACCACTGTGCAATGGCACTTTCGTTAAGATGTTTTGCAGCATAACAGCATTGATTGTGAATATTTCGGATAATTTATATCAACAGAAGGTTGTTATCACACTTTAACAAATGGTGAGCTAGCTAATGTATTTAGATAAAAATCACCAGGAAGCTTACAGTTGTAAACACCGAGCAGGTCGGATGGGTTCCGTCTACAAGCTTTCAGATTGAATGACATCCAGTTGAAACACTGCTTTCCCTTGAAAACCAAGGATGGATCAAGTGACAGTCGGAACAATGAAGTGGCGTGCAAATGACTGCAAACTATCTGATCAGCCATCTCAGCATCGCTGGTCACCGGAAAAAAGCAATTAGGTTGTGGGACATTTCCACCGTTGGGGTAAAAGTTCTCGTGACCATCACCTTTTCCCACTCCTAGCGTGTTTGTGGAAGTAAGAATCATTTGAACGTACTGGGCGTCTCCCTTATCCAGCCGATTTTTAAGTCCACTATCAATCGGGAAAGTGAACAAAGGACCCGCTGGATCGACTCCATATATTTCTGCAATCTTTCCATCGAGATTGTTTCCAACTTGACCGCAAATCTGACCTCCCAAGCTGTGTCCTACGAGGGTAACGTTATCCAGCGACATACCTTGTTGGTTTAGAAATTTTACGAATAGAGTCAAATAATCAGATACAAGGCGTGTATTCTCCTTAGCCGCTTGGAAATAGTTGTACTTTGCCAGTTGATCCCACCCGACGATACACACGTTGGTGTCGATGAATTTCATTGCATCCTGTGCCGTTTCTTGTATCCAAATCAACGCATGGTCGTCTAGCCATCCGTGTGTAATAAGCATGATTGGTTTGCTGAAGTCAATCTTCTGCTGAACATCAGAATCATCGAGGAATGTTTGGATCAGCTCCGGAGATTTTCTGTTGCATGAGAAATTAATAATATCATCGTATGCAATAATAAGTGTACCTACCTGTTGCCACACCAAAATGTGACATCCTCCTCGATTGGGGTGGTGATTTCACCTGACAGTACCATTCCTATGTCGTTTCGTGTTAAGGCAAACATGATATCCAAAGCTGATGCCAAATTGTAGTCGGAAGACATGTTGAAGATATCCATCAATCCACAGTTGGCTCCACTAAGAGCAGTAAAGACTATGTAGATTGACAATATTAATTTGTGAGACATCTTTAAATTAAGTGGAATGAATTTTCTAACTGGAGATTCCCGGAAGTTTTTACCACTTATATAGTTTTTTGTTAGCACGTGATACTGTTTATCACGATTGTTCATTGAAGACATAATCAGCTAATGCATTTACTGGGCTGTCCCCATAACTTTGAGTGCAAAGCGAGCAATTATTGTCCATGTTCCATGCGAAGGTCTTTTTTGGTAATCTTCTCAGTTTTACTGAACACTATAGCGTTATTAATGATCACCTGTAGGAGAACTTTTAGTAAATGAAATTGAGGACAGGTATACGTTCCAGTTGGATGGAACATTGCAAAGCAGTAAGAATATGATTTACTGCAATGTGATGTACATACATAGGAAGGAGATAGCGTAAACCGCCACACAGTAGGGTACTTAATAATTCTAGCTGGCCAACAATATTTAATCACCCAAACATGTCATAACCGTCTTTTAATTACAGAATAATAACAGTTTTTGGTCAAAAGGGAGCGCAGTCAGTGGGGGGCGGGGGGATATCTTATTATAAGATTTTTGTTTGATTGTTAGTCGTTAAGTTCTTTTTGGATTTAGTTGCCGTGATAGACTGATATTTTTTTTTTGATTGATTACTTTATTTGTACAGGCTCAATCGAATAAACTTTACAGAGCCAAGTTATTATTTGCGTTATACATTGTTAATGTCTAAAATAAAAAAAAAAATGATTTGAACCGATTACTCGTGGTCATCTCGAGGTTAGTGGATGACAATTGTATGGATTGGGAGAGGGAGAAGGAAATTTGGAATATGATTTATGACTCATTCACTATTTCTAGAACATGTACTTAATCCCGCCAACTTTGTATCAACTCTGTAATACAATTATTGCAGAAACAAGTATATAACAAAATTACAAATACACAAACCATACAAATTAAGCGCAAGGCTAATCAAATTTACAATCTAAGGTTAATATTCTTTTAGAAAACATATATGAGTTTCATTAACTCCAGATCGCGTCTAGCAAAAAAAATTGCATCTCCGTTATGTGAGTAGTTTAGAAACAAAAAAAAAAAACTATTTGCTTCGATTTTGAAGAAAGATGTGCGAGGCCAAAATGGGAGGAGATTGCTAAATTTCATCAAAACAGTTGGTACTGCTGAAATAGGTACATTATATTGGTTATCGGAGGAGAATTTTTTTTTCAAAAGTTTAAGCCATACATGCTTTACGAAACAACAGTGATGTGGGCGCCGGTCGTGTAGTGGTAAACGTGACTGCTTTCTCACCCCAATGGGTCTGGGTTCAATCCCAGTCGAGGTCGGTGGGATTTTTCTGAGGCATAACAATCTCTGGTCACGTCTTCCTTCGGAAGGGAAGTAAAGCCGTTGGTCCCGGCCCATGTGTGTTTGAATGGGTGCGATATCCTAGGCAGGTGTGGAAGCTGTCTTCCTGCACATTCGATTGCCGTCAATGGATGGCAATCGATGTCCGTCGGTTATTGGCACTAGATTGCGGAACAAAGACCGACGTTAAATAAAGGAAAGAAACAACAGTGATGAATTAGTTTTCCATTATGTGGGTGGAAAAGCAGTAAAGGTTTGAATGTCACCACACACTACGAAAAAGGCATGTAAATTTCGGTGCCCTGAGACCGACACATATAAGCGGTCTTTTTGACATAAAAATCAGTTGAAAGAAACGAGAAAATCAATTCAATCAAACGTTCTCTTCGTCGACTTGCTTATGTTTCGGTTTGAGAACACTTAATTTTACATAAAATGTTTGTCTACGTTCCATGATTTACGTCAATTATGGATTACGTCTCGAGTAAAAGTAGTTATTGCTAAGTGTGCAGTGGTAGGTTAAATACGTGCGAGTATACGATTTGCCTAGTGATGGTGCAGGGGAAGTACGAAAAAGTTAAGCGTGTTATCCGGGGAAAAATCCTTCTCACACCGGGATAAGAGGTGTGTACATACCGGGATACGAGGTGTGTATATGATTGTGAAAGTGGAAATCCCTCACTGCACTTGCTCAATTGGAAGGGGCCATATTTTATGACGGAATCTAGAGCAAGTGTTTATTGTGCAAGATGGAGGGGTCAAGATGAATTCCTGCCGTAAGCGGAAGACTCGTTAGCTACCATAAAAGCGACAAAACGAAGACAGAGCAAAAGCAGGAAGATACAAACCAACAACATGACAGTAGCGGTAGCACATACGCAGGTGTGGTGACGAGAGGTGCACTGTTGAATAACAGCAACAATGAAGCAGAAGAAGCGGTTGAGGTGCTTGTAGAAGAGTTGGTGGAAATGGAAGATGTGGAGTCCCCGGACGCTGAAGAAAACACTGAGGAGAAGACTAAGGACGACATCAAGATGCAGCATCGTGTGATTAAGTACCGCAACAAAGAGAGCTACAAAAAAGCTTTGGAGCAGTGGAAGCAACAGCAAAAGTTTAACGAGGAAGAAGCCAAGCGTTTGACTTCGGAAAAAATAGAGGAGAAGGAAGTTACGGGCACGGGAGAAAGCAGAAGCCGATGGTAAGTCACCACCTAGGAAAAACAAAAAGAGCTTACCACAAGTCCTCTCCGATACTGTATCGGAATCAATAATTTTATTGCAATGTTAAGTTATGTAACATCATTGAAATTCTTCGGCTCCGTGTAGTCTATCAAGACATTTGAGCCTACCAAACAAAAGATTGATCAAAACAGAATGAAATGTTGATAAAAATGGACTTGGTAGTAGGAGAAATGGATGAAATGTTATCTTAAATGCCCCTAATTTGGGCCCATACATAAATTCAGCAATCGACTAAATTTTCAATATCGACCAAAAATATGCATTATTTAGTACCGTCCCATCATATGCATTAGTACATCTAGATAAAATTGATAAATAGCAGATTTTTAGCGATGGGCTCAATCTTAGATCCTTTGGCCAAAATTGTAATGCACTGCACATTGTAGTCGAAATACGCATCTGTAATGGATACCAAAATTAATTAGGTGTAAATAAATGGAAGATAACCTTTTTTGCTGTTTTAATCTTGTTGTGTTCTACACAGAGCATTCATCATTTGTTTTCAAGATGCCCATACTTATAGGCTTTATAGATGTAGCAAACGACGATTGCAGCAATGTCAACTCACTTATTGTTGGTTTCAGTTAATGATGCAAACCTATGCAATCTATCCACTTTCAAAACTTCGCGGAGAACTCAAGCACGCTCATGTAAACACAACCACAACCACAAATGTAAAGACGTCAAACGCAACGTGGCCATCAAAGCAACACGGAAAGTAATAATTCTTAGTGGTACTGATATGCGTAGAATTTCCTTCAAATTTCTCGGCATAACAGTCCCAATGAATTGTTTTCGTATAAAAATAGGCTTGACTAATTTAATTGAAGGTCATTTCTGTAAAACATTTCTGTTGAAATGTGAACAATGCACTAACTTATTTTAACTTATATTTCTTCTAATGAGCAGAAATGATTCGAAACATTATTCGCGATTTTCTCAGATGTTACTTTTAGAACATGGGACACATATGCGTAGAACGGCAGTGCAGGTCAATCAGACATGAAATAAATTTTATTCACAGTTAACTGCTGCATTTTTTAGATAAATAAGCTCACAGATACAGAATCATGGCGGAAATCTTCTGAAATTACTACATAACCCAAATGATTATTTTTTTTAATTGTTTAAAATAAATGATAAATGGATCAATAGTTGCTTGCTTATTATTCCAGTGATGACTTTGTACTTCGTCTTGTATGAAAAATGTGTAGTTTTATGAAAAATCACAAAATACTACAAATTCACCTTCCTGTAAATTTTGTTTTGTATTCTGCAAAAATATAGACTGCTGACATTTCTCTAATTTTCCAATTAAATAGGAATCAAATTCATCCGGCTCTTTAACTAATGTTTTTATTTCACATCCGTCGGTTGTGACCCATTGTTCAAATTGTATTTCACTTACGCCTTTTTGCACGATTTCTTCCAATAAAGGGTGATACGGTCAAAATTTGGTCAAGGGAAAACGCGTGTAAATCGGTGAAATCGTTTATTTAAAAAATCAAATTAAATTTCTTTTTCAAGTTCAATTAGTATAAAATTCAGGAAAAATATTCAGTTAGGCTTCCGCTTTTCTTAATCCGAATTGCCGGGCCTTACGCTTGACCCCTGCCATCAGATTTTGTACAGCCACCTTGTCCACCTTCTTCGCCGCAGAAAGCCAGTTTGCCTTGAACTGCTGCTCGCCCTTAGCAGTTTTTTTGGTCTTCTTTAGGTTCCGCTTGACAATAGCCCAGTATTTCTTAATTGGGCGGAGCTCTGGCGTGTTGGGAGGGTTCTTGTCCTTGGGAACCACCTGCACGTTGTTGGCGGCGTACCACTCCATGGCCTTTTTACCGTAATGGCAAGATGCCAAATCCGGCCAAAACAGTACGGAACAACCGTGTTTCTTCAGGAAAGGCAGCAGACGTTTATTCAAACACTCTTTCACGTAAATTTCTTGGTTGACAGTCCCGGAAGCTATGAAAATGCTGCTTTTCAAGCCACAGGTACAGATGGCTTGCCAAACCAGATATTTCTTTGCGAACTTTGACAGTTTCATGTGCTTGAAAACATCTGCTACCTTTCCCCTTCCTTTTGCCGTATAAAACTCCTGTCCCGGAAGCTGCTTGTAGTCGGCTTTGACGTAGGTTTCGTCGTCCATTACCACGCAGTCAAAATTCGTCAGCATCGTCGTGTACAGCCTCCGGGATCGCGCTTTGGCCGGTTGTAGACGATACACCCAGCTTATTTGCGGCATCTCGGAGAGAGAGGCTAGGGTTTCGCTTGAAACTACCGGCAACTCTCTTTGTCGTCTCAGCGGCTTCCGGTTTTCGATTTCCCCCCGATCCAGACTTCCTGGCTGTCGACAAACGTTCCCCAAACACTTTAATTACATTTGTAACGGTTGATTTGGCAACTTTTAGCGATTTTGCCAACTTTGCGTGCGAGTAGCTCGGATTTTCGCGATGCGCGAGCAAAATTTTGATACGCTGCTCTTCTTGCTTGGACGGCATTTTGCCAACTGAAGAGTGAATTCCAAAATCAAAATAGGAGCAACATTCTACACACACACACCTTCAAAATGAGGGGTGTTCAGGTTTTTTAAATGCAAAATTGAAAGAAATACGTCAAGTTGATATTGACCAAATTTTGACCGTATCACCCTTTAACTTTTGTTTTGCAGTTTTCACAGCGTCGTAGGCAGCAATCTATTGCTTTTCTTTCACATATCAAACTATCTGTGATCGACTTAAAATCAACGGACAAATCAAATTCCTTTAAGTTGTGAATAATTAAATTAACATTTTCATGAATAGTACATACATACACATTATGTGTCCCTGAACTAGTTAACAATGAGATGAGATTGGCATGAGATTCGCAAAGATTGAAAACCCAAATTGTACTTCACTATTTAATTCTTTGAATCGGTTGTAGGACTCATTATATTTATATATAATTATTTACATGATATTTCTCCACATGATATTTCTCCACATGATATTACTCAATTACATGATATTTCTTCACAGCATAATTTACACAACTCCTTTTTTATATCAATTGGTGATGTCAAAATACTAGATATAGGTTTTTTGAAAAGTTCAATATTAACGCTTTGCGAATATTCGCCAACATTAGAGTCGATTGTTTCTACCGATGTTATTGATGGTACTGTTACTAAAGATTCCTGACTTGAAACATTCATGTTGATATCTTGTTCATCACAGTTAGATAACTCGTCGCTACTTGATAGTTCGGTACGTTTAGAAAGCTGTATACGCCAAGAATCACAAATTTTTAATTTACTGTTAAGTTGGTTCTGTTCCGCAAAACCCAGATCAACCAATTTCTGTATATTAGTATCCGTTTATGCAATTATAATGAAAAGTATTCATTTTAACTACCACTTCGTCTGAATTACTGAACTTAAGCAGGTCATTTTCACAGATACACAGTGAATTATATTCTAATGTTGATTACGTGTCGGATTTGGCTTATACATATATGGACATAGGTAACTCAAAACCAACCCACTTGGTACCATGAATTGCTTAGCAATAGGTAGCATGTTAGTATTTTAGCAACGAGTTTATACCTATGAGGTGCATGAACAAAAAGGTCGCATTGTTTTATTTTTATATTTTAAAAGACATTTAATATATGAATGAGCCACCAAGAGTATTTTCATTGTAAAATTTTCTGATCTTTCGGGTAAAATATTGTTGGAACTGGAAAACCGCATTTAAAAGTGGCCAAAAACTACTAACATTTTAAAAATATCTACTTGCAAACTGCTACATCTCGAAAACGGTGTGACTTAGAAAAAGTTTACTCGGGTGCTATTTTATTGTAAATTTGGTGTACTTTTATTATATAAAGTCGAAAAAGTAATTGGACCAAGTTTTGGATATTTTTCCCAAAACTTGTTCTTTTTTAAATCAAACGTTTTTGTTCATCATTTCTCCATCTTGACCTATTGTGCAATAGATGGCATTTTTGTCCCCTAAAACACAACAAATAAAAAAAAATAAAAATAAATCCTTTTATGAGAAAAATTGTTTTCAAGATTTTATTTGAAATTAAAAAGAAAGTGGGGTTAATTTTTTTTAGATTGCATTTTTTTTTCAATAAGTCTCATCTATTACCTGCAATATTGCCCAAGACACCAAACCGATCGGGCAAACAGTTTTCGAGTAAAAAATTTCTGAAGATAAGCTGGATATTTTTCTATAAGCCATTTTCAAAAATAAGGCTGGATTCAAAATGACGTTATGAAGATGCAAAAGAACGTTTCTGAAAATTTTCAACCAAATCAAAAAATACAAAATAAACCGAGTTGCGAATTCGTAGGGAATGAAACATCATTGGATTCACTTTGGCATACGGATGAAGGCAAAATAAATGGATTCGATAGCAAAATTGTACCGATGCATTTCGAATGCTTGATAAACCAGCAACCAAGAATTCAGATTTAGGTATATTATTTGAATTTTTTGGCAGAGATCAAAAACAATCGCGTTGTCCGGTTCTGTATGTTGTTGCATTTTATCTTGTTCTTAATTGAAATTCATGAAAAAATCCACAACAGCATAATTTTTTCATGGAATATGCCAGACACAATTTCTCATCTACTTCAAACTGTGTAGTCGAAAAATAAAAATGCAAACGAATCAAAAAATCTCTTGCCATCGTTGTAGAGCAAGTTGGTTTTACAGCTTCCATTTCAATTACCCCAAAACTATATCCATTCGAGGGAGCTTTGCAATTTTTTCACAAACACAAAACTTCTCTTTGTGTTCAACGGAGAGGCAGTCGGTCGTACTTTTTATTTTCCAATTCGCGTTTGATTGGGAGAGTGTAGTTATTAGTATTTTTTACCTTTTTAAAAATTCATCCAAATCTTGTCGGGTAGAAACGTGCTCAGTATGGGAACTGATCTTTCTGAATGCAAATTTGAGGGAGAGTAGAACCTTGTACACAAAACACACATATGTGATACAAAAATATTAATTTTGAAAAACCATAATGAAAGCAACAGCAGACTTTGTTGTAAAAAAGGCTGGTGGAAATGTTAATATCCATGGAAAAGTGCAGTCAGCTTTACACATCTTTGTTATTATATAGGTACATAGGTTTATAATTCAGTGTAGGTATCTAAACGAGTGTTGGCACAAAGTGCATGTCGTAAATTCTATGGACTGCGAGAGAGGATATTTTCAAATTTGCATTTTGCTAGGCCTGTCATCTTGCTGCGGGTGGTGGCAGAAAATATTTGTCGTCTAATTAGAATCTTGCAAAACGTTTCACTGATCGAGAATAGGTCATCAAAATGTATCTTTCAATCCAAACAAAAACATAAAACTGTCAAGTTTGCCAACTGTTGGTTGAAATATTTCAAAATTTGTTATGGATATCTAAAGCACCATCAAAACGTTTTCTCACCAAACAAATAAAAAAAACATCTAGGAGCTGAACGAGCCGCCATTCCAGGAGTAGACAAGCCCAGTTAAAAAAAAACCGGTTAGCTCTATGCATCAACTGGGGCAAGTCAACCGGAAAGCATCGTACGTTGGAAAATTGTGACAGTCAAGTGCATATTGTAGGGGAGGCTGAAGAGTATGATAGTAGCGTATACATCTCGCTCGGATAGATGACGGTGCTTATATTTGCAACTGTGTATACGCTTCGGTAGCACCAGCATGAAGTTATGTTTGTTCTCATCTTCATCTTTTGTGCAAGTTACAACCGGCGGCGGGACGGTCGGTGGCCCTGGCTGGTTAGCTGGCTGCCAGAGACCAGCAAATGATGAGTGACTGGAAAATCGATCGATTCAGAGTGCACCTCCCCGAGAGTGTGGGAGTGTACCGACCATGGAAAGTGTTGAAATGAGTAGTTGTACACGATGAATCTGCATATATGTACGCGAGGTCGGATGGAGGATGCCTTCGGATGAATGGTGACAGTGGAAATATGTGCACAGTTGAGAAAATTAAGATAGGAAAGGTTAGAGTCAATGAACGATGGAGTAACATTGTAGCACGAGGATGGGGAAATTGATTCGAATTTTATGTTGATGAGCAAAGAGAACTGGTTCTCTGTTTACTTACTGACTCCAAGATCGCTTATGGGATTATTTTAGAACTCTCAGTGATGAAGATTTTGAAGCTTACCTGAAATAGAAGGGAAAAAACAATATGAGGACTTATTGTATTGAAGTCAAAAGATCTTAAGTGATTCGATATGCTCGAAATTGTGATTAGACTTAATAATTAGAAACTGTAATGTACACGAAAAAAGCTAATAACCGTCGATTTTACTCAGTAATTATGACGAATGTCGAACGGTATATATATCAAATTATTCAAACCCTTTGAATCATTGTCTTTCCCTATCTGTTTATAACACACCGCGAACATGATGACAGCTTCAGAGTTCTGTCAAATCAGATGAATCATGACGGAACTTATCAATGAGCTGTTGACTAACTTTTAATTCACTTGTGCGGACCTGGGTCAATGCGAATATCAAAGGTGCCACAGAAGGAAGAAATGTTCATTTGTTTACTACAATGAACTCTGACGATTGTATATAGCAAATTTTGCTATAATCAATCCTCCTCATGTTTATTTGTGAGATTCACATCACTTGCGTAGGAAATTAATTTGGCAAGCCATTTGTGACCAGCACACACCTTTTGGTCGTATGAAACAGGTCCAAATCAGGCCACATCCACCCATAAACTTTATTGTTTTAGCACCTTTTATGGCAAAATAGTGAACTTTTAATGAACATTGACGGGCCTCACTTAGCTCAGTCGGTAAAGGCGCAGCTACAAAGGAAGACAAAGCTGGAGGTGGCTGGGTTCGATTCTCGCTCTGGTCTAGGAATTTTTCGGGTTGGAAAATTTCTCGACTTCCCTGGGAATAGAATATGATTGTACTTGCCTTGCCACACCATTATACTAATTATAATTAGTATGCATTAATGCAAAAATGGTACAGGCATCGAATGCTCTCAATCAATAACTGTGGGAATGTATCTAGAACACTATGTTGAGAGCACTCAATAAACTGATATGCGTTAATCTTGAAATGCGAAGAAGAAGAAGAAGAAGAAGAAGAACGACAAAAACTCACCAACACTAGCAGATCGTGAGTTCCAGCCCTCCTGTGATAGTCCGCCTTGGACCAGGATACTGCGGACTTACGCAATGTGCTTGTCAGTTAGAAGCCAGTGTGAACTGTCAAACGGGAGCTAATTATTCAGAAGCAATAAATGTAGTTACTGTTCTTATATATCGTCAAGCATTGTAATCTGGTAAACACACTTTTTCATAACACATTCTTAATTTTAAGAACAAAGGCAAAACAAACATCAGGCTCAGTGATGAAAGTATTGAAATCAGCATAGTTTTTATGACTCAGCTGATTTTTCAATTATGTACAAAGTTTTGCAAAACATGTGTGTGAACCAACTTTGTAAACGTCAAGGGGGAGCAGAGCTTATATTCGTAAACATACCTTGAAAGTGATTTTAGAAATTGTTATAATAATCTGGAAATGCCACTAACCGGGCTAAAATTTACCCATGCTCCATTATGATAAAACAAAATTCATCCAAATAATGGGGCAAAATGCACTACAATAATGGGGCAATATGACTCTCCTTGCCGTCTTATAAATGATGGTGGCAGAAGAACGTCTTCGTTTATGACAGTCTCTAGTTCCAATCGTAGTTGTTCAAAGGTCCATGACCACTTAATAGACTTAGGAACGTTTCACGCCAAGAATAGAACGTAAACAAAGATTGTTTACTAAAGCATCATTTTGTCCTGAACTTAGGAGTGCATTTTGCCTCGAATGTATAAAGAAAACGTTTTTGATCATAAAATAGTACCAGATCTCAATCAAATGGGTAATATCTTTTACCGACGCTTAATAATGAAATTGAATAACTTAAAAATCTTTGCAATGCAGAGGAAAACATTACACTTGCAAACTGGTTTTTGTTTTTATTTATATTATCTGATGAGCTGCCAAATTGATACGGTGTCCAAAGCAAACATACATTTAACTTGTAGGGTAACTATTATGCTGTAAAATTCACGGGGGCAACAATCAAGCATTTCATCGTGGTCACATCAATGTGATTAATAGGGGATAGGATGACTGCAACAGACTCTCGAACAGACTACTCTTTCTAGCATTCAGCACTGTGATGCAAGTGTGAAAGAGTAAGCTGTTTTGTTCTGTCGTACCTCCGTCAGTTTTACTGCTGTCAGTATGCCCAAAAGTGTCAGATTGTCCAAAAATGTCAAAATCATGTGAGCTACATTGCATATATGTGGCCCCCATGGTAAAAATGTATTTTCGGCTTACAACGAGGGAAGGGCATCTTGCCCCAACGGTGCATGTTACCTTAGGTGCCCCTACCCAGGTGTGAACGATTATTTCTTTAAAAATCAAAACCAGTGTTGGGAAAACAAAAAAAAAAACAAATCTCACCAAAGAACAAGATCATGCTGATATCGCAGCTCGGAACATCAAGCAAAAGTCACCAAGTCCAAACCTCACCGAACTGTGGTGAGATTGAGTTTCATGATTTTTGCTTTACATCCAAACGCCTCCGAAACTTCCATAACGGCAGGTAGCAATCGCTTCGTGTCTGCCATCGGTGAAGAGATAAAAGGAATAGAATTAATATACCTACCTTCTCTTTCGAAGAAAACGAGGTGAAATGGATTAATTTTTGCTTTTTTTTGACGTAGGACTACGTCTTTGATTTCTATATGGGGGTACACTTTGTGAAAACCGAAAATGGAACATGTAACAAATTAAGAAAGATTTTGAACGTTAATAACTCAGCTGTCCCTGGTCCAATTTCAATAATTTTATCACCAATCGATCATAAATATGGCTACGCATCGATATCAATGCTCGAATGTTGGTTTTCAACTAGAAACTATTGAAAACTGGTAAATGTCCAGCATTGTCCAAAAGCGTCGAATTAACTAACAAATAAACCAATTACCTACATGCATATGCTGCTTCCCCAGCACAGTCATCATAGAGTAGTAAGTAGACAAATCAAGTTAAAGTGGCATTCGCCTCCGATCCTCGGGCGCGTGCGATTAGCAAGGATGGAATTGCGTAATATTTTGCACACTCATCACCATATACGGGTGCATCGCAACATCGACAACCAGCTCTGCCGGTACCATATTTTCTCACTTTCTTTGGTTACTGTCAGAGATGCCAGATCTACGGAAATCTCCGTAGATCTACGGATTTTGCAAATTTTTGCGGAAATACGGATCCGTAGGCGAAATCTACGGAATTTGGTACAGTTTCTATGGATTTTTTCTTCAGTGAACGTCTCCCTTCAGAATCTCAGTCGACACATTCTCTGTGATAATCGACTGCCGTTGCTTCCGATATTTGCAATACAATTACAGTACCAAACTAAAATGTCATACGACAGGCTCTGTCATACGACACTGTCGCCGAAGGCCGTCACAAATGTATGTATTTTAGTTTTTAATATACTAAGAGCTGCTGATGTTGTGCTTGTGTAAATTCTGAAAATAGCAAGCAACGATGTCCTAGTTATAACATTTCTGATCAGAAATGGTTTAATTTACACCAAATTGAGGAATTAGAACGAAATCACATATGTCATTTGATAGTTATTTGATAATTTTATTTCTGCTCGAATGTTGTTCTACCGTTTGCGTTGTGTAAGAGAGACGACGCTCTCTTCCCCATCAGCTCGATGATGATCAGACCGTCATCAAAAAGCTCGCAATCCATAAGTCGTCGTACTTGTCCGACTTTATAAAGGAAACTACGGTTAAAGCGTGGCTTTCTTATTAGATTACGACACCACTATACCACCGCTACGGGATCACAATTGATCAGATCGCCATAGATGGACTTGAAACCCCTGTAGTGGCTCCTCAAATTGAGCTGGAAACCTTTGCCGTGGATAACGAGTCAGAATGGCTGCTTGGGCAACAGGAAACGCTCCTATGGAATGAGATGCCTGGAGATCGCTCCCGCGCAAAACAGGGTTCCTCTGTCATTAATATATGATGAGCACACAAAGAGATAGCTTTTCCTGCCATATGTTTCGGCCATCTATGGAAATTCAATCCAGGGGTTCAGGTGACATATTTCATGATGGCATCCAGTGAAACTCGTCGTCAAGACAGCCGTTTGGCCAAACCACAACATTTGTTGTATATGACAATGAAAGCCTTAGAGTTTCCGAAGGCTTGCAATGTACTTTTAAGTGCACGGGGACTGCAAACATTACAGGTGTCAACTTTAAGGACCGCCTTATTCATGGAGCAGTGCATTGAGCGAAATCTATCCTTCCTCAATACCGAATTCAGTACAGTATTGGCAACAAAGGAAGAGAAATTTGTTCACCATGATGTGACAATTAGGAAAGCCTACATCCTCACACTCAGTGCAAATGAGATGAAGTAACCCCATTTGTTGAATCTCCTACATCGATTGTCAGAAGGACACAATGGCAATGACTTAACAAATCCTATTCAGGAATTGACTGCACTACAAAGAGCAACTTTGGTCAATGATAATCCAGTCACGGGCTGTGTGTACTTCAACAAGCTGGTTGACACGATTGAATTTCAGCACCGTGGAAGTCCTCACGCGCACATCTTGCTATGGCTGAACAAGGATCCCCGGGAAGCAATCAGTGAAAGTATGTCAAAAACTTCAGGTGCAACAGTATCATGGTATTCATGCCTGTACTACCATCGGCCCTTTTCAGGGCCACTAAGATTCCCAAAGCGATAAATTTCTGAACATGTCCCAACTAAATTCATATCAAAAGCTTCTTTTCAGGGAAATCATAGTCATACTAAAGAGTATAAACAGAGAGAACCCCGATCAAATTCCCATTCCCACACAAAACACAAGTCCTGCCGCAGTTAAAAAATAACTTTATTATATACGACCACGTAATCCAACGTCACCATTGCGTACAACCCCAAAGGGCTGTCCCTAGTAGTTTTTTTTTTCAAAAGTGCTTTCAATTTATCATTTAACGTAAAATATCACTTAAGAACTAAAAAAAATGGGGCCTTCGATAGGAAGCGAGAAAATATGGTACCGGCAGAGCTGGTTGTCTATATAACAGGTAGCTAACTGCGCCTTCGCATTAGTTGCGATTCATCCGTTCAACGGTAAACATCGGTGTCGGTGTCATCATGTGATAACATCCAGGGCCTGCCATTCGTCATCTTTATATCGTTTTATACGATCAGTTTTTATTTTAGTTATTTTGATAATATTGGATTGTAAATATGAATTCTTTTCTATCTTGATTGATGCTTTTCTAGTGGATTCAGCAAGCAGCTAGGGAAAACGGATCAAGAAAGGGTTTTATTGTTACCAAATAGCTTTTATTGTAGTTTAAATACGGTTTTCAAATGGTTCTCAATCTTGAAGAGCTCCGATAATACATCTTTCAGAACCTTCTCCAGGGTGGGCCAACTAGACAGATTCTAGTCTTAATGGGGCTTTGGTGGGTGCATCAATGGCAAAACAGCCTTGACCAGGGTTTTATGAATGTTGTTTTATTGTAGCTTTGTTGTATTTAATAAAACTTAAAATGTTACTTGGGATTGGAGATCCTCGCGCAGCTGAATAATTACGCACCGTATCGAATTCTTCACGAACGTGATTTGTTAATACCCGTGTGTATGGTCAGCATCAATGCTCGACATTTTCGAAGTTCAAAATGAACTTGAGTTTTGTTTCTTTCATACAACGTGTTCAACACATTAGAGGCAGCTCATTAACTACGTAGACAGATTTTTTTTGGGATTCTTGAACCCCCTCCCCCCCTCCTGCGTAGACAATTGTCCATACAATTTTTTTAAAATGTGTATGGGCCGTCGAAAATTGTCAACTTGCCCCCCCCCCCTTAAGTGTCTGCGTAGTTTATGAACAGCCCCTTATCTCTATAACTCCTAGACTATCAGCATGAAACAAAAATGAAAAAGAAGCAAGTTTAGAACTGGCTGTGGATTTTCTCGTCGTTGCTTTGCTCATCGTTCGGCAATTATAGAGTTGAAATGAAACCTCATTATAGCTTTCAATCTTTTCCACCGTTCTTTCAATAAGTTTAATATGCGTTATGCCCCGTTTTCGATACCTTTTTGAGATCGATATGTGGATGGAAGATAAATTACACATATTACGTGTTATCTTCAAGTGTTTCCACGTGAGAAATGCTGTAAATATATATTTTCAATTTCTGTCATATACGTCACGAAAGCTCTGTTGATGTGTTTCATAGAAGACAAAACTATCAAAGTCAAGCGCTCTTTCACTAGTCCGCTTTACGGAAGCTTGAAAGAAAAACCCAAGCGAGAAAGAGAGACAAGCGGTTGAAAATTTGTTTGTAGAAGCCGACTAAGGTTCTAGAATGCAGCCAAGCTGCTCGACTGCAAGCATGATCCAATTTGTTTCAATACAAATGGTCTATAACACTCAACAACGTTTTCATGATTCCATGAGCGCTCGATTCCGGAAATTAGTGATTAACTGTTAGGGTTTAAAATATTTCCTGGAATAAACTTCCCGAGAATCGAGAAATTAAAATGATATTTCCCGGGAAATTCCAGGATTCCAGGAATGTGACGAAAATGCATAATGATAAAAAAATGTGCAGGGAATCTGTTCCTATTTCCCGGGAAATACATTTTTAAATGCTTTTTGGGTGAAAGTTACAAGAAATTTCCCAGATGAGACAAAATAAACTTCTCAAAAGAAAGAAAAGATAAATCTGAAGAGCTTCCATGGAAAATCGAAAGAGTGTTCCCGAAGAAGTCGGAAGAATTTCCCGAAGGAAGCCTGAAGAAATTTTCGGAG
The DNA here is from genome assembly GCF_037179485.1 of Ochlerotatus camptorhynchus. NCBI lineage: Eukaryota > Metazoa > Arthropoda > Insecta > Diptera > Culicidae > Ochlerotatus > Ochlerotatus camptorhynchus. Next base: position 2,933,385 of record NW_027040943.1, read on the forward strand.
GAAAAGGAAAAACTTTTGGGAAATCAGAAGACAATTCAACTTAATACTTTTCTGGTCTCTGAACTAACATATTTTCCGATTTCCGGGAATTCCCGGGAAGAGCCATCAGCTGTTTCCTGTTTCCCGGGAACCCAAATATTTCGATTTCGAAATATTTTGGAGGCCCGGAACTAAGAAGATTCTAGATTACACAATTCTTTAAGCTACTAAAGTTACCAAGATAAATTTGTAAATTCAGTCATTCCATAGCAAAACGATATCGTGGTTTTCAGAATATCGTAAAAAATTGTAATTTTGTTCATCATCGCAAAACATTAGACCTATGTTTTATATTTTTTCGTAAGGGTGACTTGGGTTGTTAGGGTTGTCCAAAAAATCGATTTTTTACAAAATTAACTTTTTTTTACAAATTCATAGCTTTTGAACCACTGGGCCTATTTCAAAACATAAAATTAAAGGCAATTAAAAGTATGCTACAGTCGCTATAAATCGATGGAGATGCATGGTAGTCTAGTTGCATGTGAGTGTTGAGCGAAAACTCAAAACTTGATAGCTTTAAAAAATATAACTCAACAAAAAACGAAAAAAAAAAAAAACACATTGTGATATTATGTGTAAAATAGCCTAAATTTTCAAGGAAATAATGTACATATTGCGGCCTCTATCTACAAATCATTAAAACATTAAATGAATTTAAAAAACAAATATAATCTTTATTTTTCAATACCAAATCTAATTTTTTTTTATATCATTGTATTTTTCCTAAAAAGTATTTTTAATTACCTTTCATTTATTATTTTAAACTTTGAAATCGGCTCAGTGGTAGAAAAAAAAAGGTTCTTCTGACCACCCTAAAATGGAAATAGTCAACCTAAAGACTAATTAAAATAATGCAGGTCTAATATTTTGCGATAAGGAACCAAACTACACATTTTTAGGAAGTTCTCAGAACTACTTTATCGTTTTGCTATGGAATGGCTGAATTATTAGACATTGTCAAATTTGTAGATCCGAGGCATGGAAAATGGTTTGTCAACTAAAATGATCATTGATATTCTAGAACTTGGTAAAATTACCATGATTTTATGATGACGGAAAATATTTTCAGATATCGGATATGAAAAGTTGCAGCATGATTTGAAGACCTCTGCTCTAGAAGTACTTTCCCAGACATAAATAAAAGTTTTAGAAGCATCGATGTTAAGGCATGTTGTGGAAATGCATTTTATCGATTTCAAAATAATGGTTCTTGATTCTGACTCATTTGATGAAAATCGTGTGTTGCATAGCCCGCAAGATTATGCTTCTTCTTCTTCTTCTTTTTCTTCTTCTTCTTCTTCTTCTTCTTCTTCTTCTTCACATTTAAAGCTTAATGCTTATCGCATTTTAGCTTATTGCATGCTCTCAACTTAGTGTTCTAGATGCACTTCCACAGTTATTAATTGAGAGCTTTCGATGCCTGTAGCAGTTTTGCATTAGTATAATTGTGTGGCAAGTACAATCATACTCTATTCCAATAGAAGTCGAGAAATTTTCCAACCCGAAAAATTCCTAGACAGGGCCGGGAATCGAACCCAGCCACCTCCAGCATGGTCTTGCTTTGTAGCTGCGCCTTTACCGACTGGGAGGCCCCATGCAAGGTTATGCAAGTATAGCAAATTTTGAATACACGTACCACCTTAAACCATTATCATACTTCCTAATCGATGAGCAACATTGTTAATATCATAATATTCTAGTTATCGTATCTCGTTGCTTATTTACTTTACGGCCAATTCGATTATTGTTACAGGTATGATCTTGAGTTCAATCCTCCACCTGAATGCGTTTCTTATTATCCCATGAAGCTGTGCCTCTCATTCCCTCAGAGTCTTCGACACAATTTTCCGCATTTTTCCTCTCAATTTATCCGAAGAAATTATCCATGTAATTCACATAAGGCAGCAGCCGGTTATGCCATCAGCACCGTCAGCAGTGGAGAATTGTAAGATCCTATAGGAAACTCGACGTTTACGCATAAATACAAACTTTAATTTATATTTTCGCTGTGTCTTTTTTGCCTATACATAACGCTTCGTATTATTGCCCATTTTCGCTTCATGACTTTTTTCCTCAACACCGGAAGCACATACTTAGCTCAGTAATGGCGGGAGGAGTATCCTCTGCCTCACTGCATGATATCGCTTGCTCTAACAACAACATGATGCTGATGATGTTGATTATGGAGGCTGAAGGCATAACAGCTGCGAGGAGGTTGTGGGGTGACGGGTGTTCATAAATCTAAATAAAAATATTATTACGAATTATAAACAGTTACGCTAAACGGGTACGTGCGGTTGCGTGGTTCTACGAAACCTGCTAGGGAGAAGAAAATGGGATTTTTTTTTTCCTTTCTACCAAGTCAGCTGACGCGGTAGCTTCGTATGATTCCAACCCACAGTCGGTTGGGATAGCTGCCTGCTCGTAAACTCAATTTCTTCAGCAGTTTATAGGAATGCAGACTCGCGCAGTTAGTTGAATTATGGCCAAAATGAGATTGGACGTTTTACCTTGTGGCAGCAGCCGTCGTATACACACGGTAATCCTCCTGCGGTCATGACGGGGGAGAGCTTTCATAGTGACAAGTCAGCAGGAAGCCAGCAAGATGGACGGCCCCTGGCAATCCTCGTGTATCTTGTGGTGTGATTTTACCCACCAGTGGTGGCAATTTTTGCTACCCTATTAAAGTCGTAAATTATCCGCTAGGAAGAAACGAGTCCAATTTAGGTCACTTGACAGAGAAGATTAGAAAAAAGCAAGTCGGTTTAGTTAGGGGAAAAGTTTCCAAGCTTAATTGTGTAAAGTCAATAAAGTTTTAAAATGATTGCTTGTTGAAGTGGTGTTTTATTTTAATTATATGGTACACAGATAAAATTCTGTATAATTATACAGTCCGAATTTGTGCACATTAAGAAATTTTTAAAACGTTTAACTCGTACCAATTAAAATAAATAATACTGTTATTTAACATGTCCAGTAATTATCTATTTTCCCTCATTGATAAAATAATAAATTTAATCTAATATTTATACTGCAAAGTAATAGAGTCATGTGAATGTGGAAATTACGTTAATGAATAAAATGCTTTATGATTCAATCATTTAATGTCTCTTTGAATAACGAAACAAAACAAAAACATTATAATGTTTACTCCTACAGCAACCCTACGTTCGAAAAGTTCAATTAAGAGGTTTTTGGGTGCTGGAGCAAAACATTCAGATGACCTAATTCATGCTCTAAATATTGACATAGTTATGAACAGTAAACGCCAACCAGTTTTCCCGGCTCACAAGGACCAGCTTAGGATGTTTGAACAGCACTTTATCTGATGATCTAATGTTGTGATCAGAAACACGATAGCCTAGCTCTAGGCTTACATCACGACTCGACTCGACTCGACCCGACCCAGCAATAAATGGAAGCTGACAAATTTCGAAATGGGTATCCGATAGCCTTGGCATATCCCATTCTTATCCCCCGGTTTTAGCTTCGAACATAAATGTACACCATTTCCCACATGTCCTGCAATAAAACTCGCCCAAGTGGCAGCCAGTTAGCTGCGGATGCTATAAAATTTATAGCCCCATCATTTAATTTTTGTCCTGCATCCTTCTAAGGCTGCAACGACCCGACCTGTCTCACCCCGTATTCGTCGTCAACGTTGTTAGTTGCCTTGGCGCTTGCAGGATGGATAGTATGCAATTTCCCTAGCTTCCAAAGTGTCCTCTTCCAAAAGCGTCCATAAATCTAAGCGATTGAATTTCAAATTCTTAATCCTTAAATTAATGAAATGCATGTGCTGCACTAATTCCAGTAACGAAGAAAAAGACCAACAATGCTTTGCATACAGACATGCACACTCATACAAGCACACAATCACCACCGGCACATTATACAATATCGGCTGGTGATGCACATTTATTTGTCTTTTGTGCCGTGCCGGTCAGTATCCGGTTTGTGCCATTTTTGCATCGCACCGGAAGTGTCCCCGGTGGAGAAATCGACAGCGATAGCCGTTCCGCACTGACCCATTTCGGTCCAATACTACCAACCAACAAACGATTCTAACATTCATACATACATACAGAGATACATACATATGTATGTACGAGCAGTAGCACTCCGGAGACTATCATCGTATCACGTATCAGACAACATTGTTTTGCCGCTCCGGTATGTATGCCACATCCGCCGTCCTTCAATAGGTTGACTTTCTTATCAGAGGCGTACATAAAGTCTGGTCCACTTAGAATCCGGACACTTTATTTATTCTATAGCAGCGTCTCGAGTGGTCAGATTTGGAATGTTTAGACAGCGATTTGTTTTGAAAGTACACGTGAAAGTTTCGTCTCAAAAAAAAAAGTACTAGATGGAAGACGAGAAAAGAAAATTGATCCTGCACATCGTTTTGTGGGTTATGAACAGCTTGGTTTTGAGTTCGTAGATGCAAATTCCTTGCCAAATAATCAGGTTCTTGGCGAATTTATCGGCGAAAACAAACTTAAATTTTCTGGGGACAGATAAAAACTTTGTCCGGAAACCTGCCTGGAATCTATCTTGGCATAGTTTTCGTCGTCCATGACATCGTCTGTACTCCGTCAGAACTTGGTTGTAAAACTTCCAGGCGCGTGTTTTGGCCACGTCGTCAAAACATTCCAAATTCGGCTACTAGAGGCGCTGCTATAGAATAAAGTGGACCATATTTTAATATATATATTTGGTGACATTCCTTATATTGATTGTATAAATGATAAATTGGATCTCGTAACAAGAAACATATTTATACAAGTACATTTTGGGGTTTTTTTTTGTAAAGAAAGGTGTAGCGTTAATACTATTGATTTAAGTGCTAAAAGAATTATATAACTGCGTTTTAACTTCATACCTTGGCTTACCAGTCAGGCTAAGCTCCGTGTGTCCTTTGATGTACATATTCTATTCCATTCCAGCCATTCTACTCCATGGATGCACGTCGCCAGCCTCGTAGTCTGCGAAGGCTCCGCAGTTCACTTTCCACCTGCCCACTGCGCACCTCTTCGTGTCATTCGTTATTGATTTTCACCGGGCTTTCGTCCGACATTCTTACGACATGCCCATCCAACCGTAGTCACCAGATTTTTACGGTTAGACGATGGGTGGTTCTCCCAGCAGGTGATGCAATTTACGGTTCCGTCTTCAATCTTCACTCCACCGTAGATAATACACAATACCTTCCATTCTAAAACACTAGGTCTATCTCTCGTGGCCGTAGAGGACTACCAATCTGATCAGCGTTTTGAAGATTATTACCACTTTATTTGATCGGAGCGTTCTTCGGAGTCCAATGGAAGCACGATTCCCTGCCATAATGCGTCTTTGGATCCGTCTGAACTCGTGGTGGGAGGTTTACATTTCTCTTGGAAGCTCCTTCTGAGTTCCCCCAGATGTACTGTTGACATTCCTCGGAAATATCTGCCGACTACTTCTGGAAGTTTCTCTAAACTTTTTCTGATATGTCGGGAGTCTGTCAGCTTTCTCTGGAAGTTTTTTCTAATTTTCTCCGGAGGTTTTTCTGACTGCTGTGGTAGCACTTTCCAACATCTCCAAAAAGTTTCCATCAGCATCCATTCGAAATTTATTTTAATGTATTGATAGTTCTTCATAGAGTTAATTTCCCGGGAGTGTTGTATTTACCGTTATCGTTGTTATGATATACTTCGTAGATTGGATACTAGCGACACTCACGACTCTTTTGAAATTCTGTCAGTCTACTTTCAGGAAGCTGGGGAGTAAATAAAAATACCAGAAGCATATGACTGTCGCTATTCCCGGCCACACCTATAATTACCATAACTAGGGATAGGGAAGGAGATGTTGATGTAGTGCTTACTCAACGAGAGGCCACCCACTTAGCGACACCCTCTTAAGTGGTACGTAGTTGGATGTTTGGGTAGGGTATTCGCTTAGGATTCGCCTCAAGTTGGCGATGCAACAAAAAGTATATATTGTTCATGTGTTGCTCATTTAATCTCTCGGTAGCCGACTATCGAAATAAAATATTCATTTTGTGTAGTGATCATGCATTTTAAGAGTCATGATGGAGAGCTTGGGATTAAACCGATGATTTTCTACTCAGTAAGCAAAAACGATCCCTCCACGGTCATCGAGCATCTCTGAATCACAACGTTTCGCGACTAAACGTGACTACGTTTTCGCTTGGTATGTAACGAACGACTGAAATACGCGATAATGCAACTAGTATCCGAGGTTGATGGTTAATCTTATGTATACAAATTACGATGGTGATTTTCTGTGCTGTGGAAGAGCTTGGGATTAAATCCATGATTTTCTGCTCAGTAAGCAAAAGCGATCCCTCCAAGGTCATCGGGCATCGCACAATGCGTCAAAGTATGGTTAAATTCTTTTTTGGTTTGTAACGAACGATTAACATACGCGATAATTCATGTATTTTCTACGATCAATGGTTAATTTAAAATATACGAATAGTACTGCCAACGACGATTATAATATCGAATTTGGAGCTTTTGCCTAGAATTAAAACACCTTGGCCCCTCCACTGGAACCTCATGTAAAACTAGTTCCAATTCTTGTTCTTTGTTTGTTGCCGTAAAATCAGTTATTAATCTTTCTCTGTTGGTTTCTGCCCTCCTTGGTGGACGCTCAGGTTCCTCTAACGGTTATGCTACGGTTATCTTGCCGGTGTTCGCGTTGCACCTCCTCACTTTGCTATTGTTGGATTAACAAAATTGCCCAGCTGTCTCAGGTGTGGGAGCTGCCTCCCTGGCGTCGGTACCATTGGTGCTCAGCACGGAAAACAAGATCGACGGAAAACAAATCAAGGAAAAAATGGCTAATTTTGACTTTAAAAATCAAAACCTTTAAAAAAAAATCTTTTTCGCCAAACAAATGCAGATTTTTCTGTCACACTTTAAATGTCATGTGGATCCCATACCATACATCTCAGGTGATTCGTATTGAGCGTGTGCAAAAATCTTTCATTCGCTCTGCTCTTCGATATTTACCGTTCTTATTCATATTACAGACACTTTAAAATTATATCTTATAATACCTATACACCTGTATGATATAAACATTAAAAATATACCACGCTTCTTCCACGGTTGTGGAATCATTTTTTATAGGTATCACTCTTGAATGATACATGGCTGGCAAAAATATTAACGCATTTCCAACATTCTTAGTAAAATAAAGTGTCCGTAATATGAATCACAATTTTTCACTGTTAAAAAATTTGGTTCATATTTCGTACAAGACAGTTTTGTTCATTTATGTAATAATTTCATAAGATTAAACGACACTAAACATCAATTCGAGTATAACGTAGGTAAAATAAATGAATAAAATGGGATTATACAGTGATTGATATCGTACGTAGGTTAAAAAATATGTACAAAATTGGGAGTCCGATATTTTAAACTTCTCAAAGACAAGTATCCGAAGATTGAACCTTGGTAGACCTAGTTAAATAACACTTTTTTTTCAAAAAGTTTTGATATTTACTTGAACGTATCGTATCAGATAGCTCAATTTCAGGATATTTAAGCAATGTATCGAAGAAACGAAACAAGATAATGTGTTACCATAAATTATATGTCCGTTTTCTGCAGCACATGCCTTAGTAACCGAAATATTAATCAGAACGGTACTCTGGAATGATCCTGTTTGTCCCGATTATCTAAAACGATGTCAACTAACTACAACGGCTGGTTGTCAGTGATGGCAGAATCATTATTATTTAGCTTTATTTAGGAGGCTTTCATGGCAGAATCATTAGCATATTGATATTTTCCGCTCTCATACGCTCTTAATATAACGCGTGATGTTGGAGCAAAATATCATGCTTTAACAAGCTCCTGTGATATTGCGAGACTATTCACAACGTGCAAAGTTGAAGCTGAGAGTTGAATCTACGCAAAAATCATCCCCGTTGCATCTCGTATTCTTAGAAAGAGAAGGTATAATATTGCTATCTCTTTTTTCTCTTCACCGATGGTAGACACGAAGCGACTGCTACCATTCTTCTTCTTCTTCGCATTTCAAGCTTTTTTTTTCCTCTGTTCGGGACATAACACCACTGCGACCAGTAATTTGATCTATTGTAGTATATCCCATGTCCTTAGTTTAGTGCATGTCGTTTTACTCCATCACTATTAAGAAATGATGAAGCATTCGATTTTTTTTACAGTTGTCATTCTAGCATTTATCGCAAGAATCCGACTCTAATTGAAAGGTCCCGCTATTTATACCCTTCGGAGTGTTGAAACACCCTCCAAAGGCGCGCCCCTTTGTCAATCAAAATTGGATTCCTTAACAACAAAAACAAGCTATTAAACCGATAATGACCATGCATCAGAACCCTAGTCTTAACCACTTCAAACTAGGGAACAACGAATAGAAGATTAGGAATCACATACATAGGTGAATACTAATTAACTCATTTTTTCCTTGTTTCAAGATCATCCTCGGTCCAGACAACCCGAGGACTTATCACTATCAACAAGGCATAAAAAGTAACAAGGACTAAGATGTGTTCCTTTGATTACTGAAAAAAACCTGTTCCCCTAGTTTGAAGAAGTCAGGACTAGTGTTCCCGTAGGGAAACCAAAATTTCAACAGCAGCTGACTAGTTTTCAGCAACGCTCAAACTGTAAACATTTATTATCATTAGCTTACAATTTTTATTAATATTAGATGTTACTTACAATAAAGTGGTTTCCTTTCCCACTGTATAAAGCTTCCTTTTCTTCCTCCTACACTCTCTCTGTTGATCCTATTAAATGAATTAATTTTAATTAACGATCACTCATCACTAACGCTACGAAACTTACGATTTGCTGTATGATTTGCGCTTGATCCGAACTTCGGTCCAACTACCCTAACGTTGTTGTGCTATATGCTCGACCTATTTGCAGGTGCTATCAAAAACCTTCTAGTTACTAAGAATATGTGTATCATACTTTATTTTACTTACAATCTAAATCCAACGAGGAATGGTAGATACTTTTTGGGTGAATGTATCCTTTACAGGTATCCACCACGATCGACCGTCGCTGCAGGTAAGTAAACGAGGGTAAATATTTACATTCATACACTAACTTAACTAAATTTTATTCCTTTTCGTTTACTTACAGGATTTAGCGGTAAATAAGGAACGTTTTTTGTACCTCCTGCGACCAATCTAGCACTATTTATATACGATTTTCGAATAATAAACTTTAACCGCGGAACTGAATTGTTTATATTCTAATAATACATCGAGATTATATTTGCGATGGCGAATTATGTTTACCACTCACTATTATCTATATTACTACTACTACCACTACTACTACATACTATCATCTTGTTTACTTATCTCCATTCCTATTTGTCAACATTTAACGGCAGCACTCAATCTGCAGTACCGTTATGCAGTGTTGCCAGATTCACCTCTGCGGTGTTGCAACACCCCAGCCCGTAACATCCGGTAATGCTTGAAATCTGGATTTACTGAATCTCCAACACCGCTAGATTCACTACCCCACGTCTTTGAACTTTTCCATCAGCGGTCCTCACGTTCACCTGTCGGATTCGTCCATCCGAACCCTTGGTTACCGCTTCCACGATACCTCGTCTCCACCACTTCCGGTTCTTTCCATCGACCACGAACACTAAGTCGCCCTCGTTTAGCGGCTTCTGCTCGTCGAACCATTTCGACCGTTGGTTGATCGTCGGCAGATACTCTTTAATCCATCTTTCCCACATCTTGTCGGCAAGATATTGCGAGCGCTTGTATATATTTCGGAGTGCTTCGGCGAAATCCGTAGGTCCACCATCCACCTGCTTGTCGGCACTGGCCACCGTTCCCCGTAGGAAATGATTCGGGGTCAGTGCTTCAGTTTCGACCGAATCCTGCGGCAAGTAGGTCAACGGCCGCATGTTGATCATATCGGCCGCTTCCGCCAGCGTCGTCACTAGGATCTCGTCCGTCAGCTTCCTTCCGTCGTCCAGTGCACGCATCGCCTCCTTAACCGATCGTACCATTCGCTCCCAGATGCCGCCCATGTGTGGCGTTCCGGGTGGGTTAAAGTGCCAAGCGGTAGCGGGACTGGCCATACTTTCAGCACATTTCTGGTTGATGCTCTCCATCCTTACCATCTCGTTGTTAGCTCCCTGGAAGCATGTAGCGTTGTCGGAGAATATGTTATTTGACTTCCCAAACTTACTATGGAAACGAGTGATTGCCATTTGGCAGGATTCAGTTGTCAAACTGTGCACGACTTCGAGGTGCACCGCCCTCACAGCCAAACAGGTGAATACTGCCACCCAACGCTTCTCTTTTCGTCTACCGATCGTTACTTCCACCGGACCCAGGTAATCTATGCCCACGGAGCTGAAGGGCCGTAGATGAGAAGTGACTCTTTCAACTGGTAGGGGAGCCATCCTTGGAGATCTTGGACGGCATTTGTTCACCTTACACCATACGCACCTGTTCATCACATTTTGGATCGCTGGGCGCATCTTGGGAATATGGAACCTCTGTCTCATTTCGTTGAACACCGTCTCCGAATTCGCGTGCCCGAACGCTTCGTGGTAGTGCTGGATCAGTTTCTGCGTAATTTCGTGGGACCGGGACAAGATGATCGGATGCTTCTTGTCGAATGAACTTTCCCCAGAATTCGCCAGTCTACCCTCCATACGCAGCACGCCTTCGTCGTCCAGTACCGGTGAACTCTTATAGATGCAACTGCTCTTCCTAATCTTCTCAAGCGGCTGACCCGGCTGGCGCTGCAGATTGTTCGTGAGCATGCTCATTTCATCAGGGAAACTGTCCCACTGTACCTGCCGCCACAGGATGGTTTCGGCCTGCTGAAGTTCTTCCTGCCCAAGTGGTACCTGTACTGCCACATAATTCACCGCTGTCGCTTCGATCAGCCGACGTTGCTTCGTCGTTGCCCATGTTGTCACTATCGGCTCTCCTCGTTTTTTACGCCGGCAGTTGACGATGAAGCGTACCATGGTAGCCGTCACTCGCAAGAGTCTTGTCCAACGAGAAATCGCTTCAACGTTGATCACCTCATGGAACAACACAGAACCTCGTGCCTCCTCCTCGGTTTCTTCAAACGTTGATTTTTTCGATGGCCACTGATCCTCCGGCTGGTACAGGAGATCTGGTCCTTGAAACCATATTCCATCGCTTTGAAGAGGTGGACCTTGTCCCCACTTCGTCAATACGTCTGCTATGTTCAGTTTGGTTGGCACCCATCGCCAGTCAGTAACCTTTGTGAGCTCCTGGATTTCGCCGACCCGAAATGCAACGAATTGCTTGTAGCGATGTTGGTCGGAATTCAGCCAGCTACACACTGTGCGAGAATCTGTCCAGAAAACAGTACGGAGGAATTTGTACGAATGTGTGTCCAGAACGGTTTGACTCATACGGGCTCCCAGAACCGCACCCATTAATTCCAGACGAGGAATTGACTGACGTTTAATCGGTGCCACCTTTGCTCGAGACATCATCAGGCTGCAATGAACATTGCCGTTGACAACCGCTCGCAAATACGCCACGCATCCGTACGCGTGTTCGCTGGCATCGGTAAAGATGTGAACTTCCAGCGAATCGATTTCGGAGCACTTAGCACCTCCGAGGTAGCAACGTGGAATTCGGATGGCTTCCACCTCCGGTAACAGACTGGTCCACCGCTTCCACAGCTCCCAGCACTTGATATCGATTTCCTGATCCCAGTCGCAGTTGGAACGCCACAGATGCTGGATGATAATTTTGCCGTGAATGGTGAATGGCGACAATAATCCGAGCGGGTCGAAGAAACCCATTACGCAGCTTGCGACAAGTCTTTTCGTCGGCCGTTTTCCCTCGTACAAGTACGCCAACAACTCCTCGCGATGCGTTGTCGAAAAGACAAATTCGTCGGAGTCCGGATCCCAGATTATCCCTAAAACTCGCTCCTTGGAAGTCTGCTTGTCCCAGTTGAAGTGCACCGGTGCGGCTGGTTTCGTCTCTCCCAGACTCCGAATAACTTCTGGCGAGTTGGACACCCAGTTCCGGATCTCGAAACCGGCTTTCCGATGTACCAAGCGCACCTCTTGCGCCAGCTTGACTGCTTCTTCCACCGTATCGACGCTGTCGAAATAATCGTCGACATAGTGCCGGTTTATGATGGCTGCGGCTGCTGCAGGATATTGAGCGGCGAGTTCCTCAGCGTTTCGGTTTTTGACGAATTGGGCCGAACAAGGGGAGCTTGTAGACCCAAACGTTGCCACGTCCATGACATAAATGCTCGGTGAAACGTCCGGAGTCTTCCTGAAGACGAACCTCTGCTTCTGTTTATCCTCGGTGCGAATCTTCATCTGGTGAAACATTTCCTTTACGTCTCCACCGAAAGCGATTCGCCATTCGCGGAAACCGAAAAGAACTTTTACCAGGGGTACTAGCATATCGGGCCCTTTCAACAGCAGCGAATTCAGAGAAACTCCTTGCACTGTCGCTGCAGCATCCCATACTAGACGTATCTTACCTGGCTTTTTCGGGTTTTGTACGACACTTAGTGGGAGATACCAGACCTCGTCGGGGGGAGTTCCAGCCAGCTCGTCCTCGGTAGCCAGATGCGCGTACCCTTTTTCCTGGTACTCGTCAATCTGCTTGCAGACGTTCTCGTGCAGCTCCGGATTCTTTTGTAGTCGTTTCTCCAGTTGCTTCATTCTTCTCACGGCCATGGGAAAACTGACCGGGAACTTTGGATCATCTGTCTTCCACAGTAGCCCAGTTTCGAAGCGGTCGCCGACACGTTTGGTAGTCCGCTCAAGTATTTCCCGTGCTCGTTTCTCTTCTGTTGACTCTTGTGGTACCATAACCACCGATTCCTCCAAAGCGTAGTGGCTTTTGAGCAGTTCGTGCAGGTCCTCGTTGGTGATCGCTTGGTGGTAACCGAAATAATTACCTGCTGCAACCGTGGCGGAGTGCCTTGGACCGTATACCGTCCACCCAAACTTGCATCGAACCGCAATTGGTTCCACTGGTGCACCAACCTTCGCCTCCATCGGTGCAAACGAATGGATGTTATTTAGTCCGATGAGCAGTTCCGGCTGTCCGTCGTATGACTCGATTGACAATCCTCGCATGTGTTGGTATTGTGTGGCAAGCTCCTGGTAATCCAACCTCTGACGTGGCAGCATCAGTTTTCCAACCGTACGAACACTATGCAGCAGCAACTTTTCACCCGCATCGGGACTAAAACCAGACGCCCACAGATTCATTCGCCGGGAGTCCTTCTCTTCGCGCGTGATATCAGCCGTCCACTTGATCGTCAGCCGCTCTTGTACGCCAACGACGCCCAGCCGGTCAGCGAGTTTCTTCTCCAACAACGTGACGGAGGCACCTTCATCCAGGAACGCCAGGACCGTGATCGATTTTCCACCACAGTGAAGCTGTACCGGTACCATACGGAACATGGCAGTACAGTTCGAACGAATATGTGCACTCATTCCGAAAGTGTGCCGCACAGGATGCATCAGCGGATTGTGGTGCTCCTTACAATCGCCGATGTTGCAGAAAATCCTGAACCTACATAAACCACCATGCTCGTTGAGGCACACGTGACATAGTTTATCGCGGGTCGCTAGCTTCAGTCGGTTCGTGTACGACAGCTTCTTAAAGTCCGCACAGTGCCGAAGACGATGTTCCATGCTTTGACATAGATTACACGGCTTTAATCTCTTCCGGTCGCTCGAACTTGCACCTGGACTATTTTCTCCACTATGGCAGTACAACGCACCCTTTTCCTTCGGTTTCTTCTTTCCGGACGATGGTCCACCTTTGGGCTGATACGCCGGCTTGAAATCCACGTCGACGTTTGCCTCACAGGCGTCCTCGACTATCTCCATGAGAAAATCCGTCAGCGTTCGCAGCGTTTGTTCTCCTTTGTTTCTCCGGTAATGAACCCATTCACGCTTTTCACGGTCCGGAAGCTTGGCAACCAGAGATTTAATCAACAGTGGATTGACGAGGTGTTGCCGTAGTTCTGCGGCCTCCAAATGTCCGCAGAGTTGTTCTACGGTATTTCCGAAAGGAACGAAACTCCTCAGGTTGTCTGGCTTTGGAGGCTCCAAATGATTAACTTTGTCCAGTAGATTCTGTAGCAGTTGTTCCGGACGACCATAGTGCCGACGCAGCTTCTCGATGACCCTCGGAATCGACTCGGGAAGAAGCAGTTGACCGGACACCAGCTCAAGAGCATCGCCTTCGAGGGATTCCTGCAGTCGCATTAAGTTCTCGTGGTCCATGTAGCCACAGGCTTCGTTCGAAGTTTTGTAGGCCGCGTAGAACAATGGCCATTGTGCTGGTTTTCCAGAGAACTTGGGAAGTTTGAATGTCAACCCCTTTCTCGTGGCCAGCTGTGCCTTTGTCGGTCCGACCTGCTTATGCCCCAGCCCGTTTTGGCTTCTTTCCTCCACCTTCTTAACTTTCTGCGGAATACTTTTCACGGATGGTTCGGTATGTTTGGAAGCTACCTTCGAATCTTCCGACCGTGTATCATCCTCTTTGCTATCGTCTTCATCATCGTCCTCTTCGTCGTCGTCTTCGGTATCATCGTTGTCTCCGGCGAGCTTCTTCAAATTTTCTTTAGTTAGCTTCAGCGGTTTCTTGCTCTCTTTGCCAGAGGGTCCTGCTTTGATCCCGTCTTCATCTTTTTTATGCACCGTCTTGGGAACCTTGACGACTGATAGCTCTGCCAACTCCTGATCCAGGTCCGCCATCTCTTGTTCGAATGACTTCTGATTCGCTTTCATCCGCGCAATCTGTGCCTTCTTCTTCTGCAGAATCTCTTCCTGCAAAGCTCTTTGTTCTTCTTCTTCTTCAGCGCGCATCTCTCTCTCCATTTCCAACCTTTTTCTTTCAAATGCGCGCTGCATATATTTTTCCTTCTTCCGCAGCTGCATCTCCGCCTCTAGCTCTTCATACTGCCGCTTTTGCCTTTCCTCTAACGCCTTCACTTTTTGCTCCACGATGGAAAAGCCTTTGCGAGAGTTGACGCTAGACTTGTCAGACTCGTCGGTAGGCTTCCGAAGACGAGCCTGCTTCTTGGCTTCTTTGAGCTGCCTTTGGTACTCCTGAGCCTGGAGCTGACAGGCTTCGTTTTGGCAGTACCATTTCTTCGGCTTCAGTCCCTCCGTTAGACCTACACAGCGAGAATGAAACCAGCTTGCGCAACCGTCGCAACCTACCATTTCTTCGTCGCATGTTGATGGCCCGCAGATTCCACACGGAGTCGCTGTCAGGTCCATGACTGTTTTGTCCGCCGTTTCGGAATCGGAAGCCATTTCTTTGGGAAGGTCCGAACTTCTCTCTTGGACACCGCTTGTGTCACTTTATTTTTGAGAAATTGTTCCCGTAGGGAAACCAAATTTTCAACAGCAGCTGACTAGTTTTCAGCAACGCTCAAACTGTAAACATTTATTATCATTAGCTTACAATTTTTATTAATATTAGATGTTACTTACAATAAAGTGGTTTCCTTTCCCACTGTATAAAGCTTCCTTTTCTTCCTCCTACACTCTCTCTGTTGATCCTATTAAATGAATTAATTTTAATTAACGATCACTCATCACTAACGCTACGAAACTTACGATTTGCTGTATGATTTGCGCTTGATCCGAACTTCGGTCCAACTACCCTAACGTTGTTGTGCTATATGCTCGACCTATTTGCAGGTGCTATCAAAAACCTTCTAGTTACTAAGAATATGTGTATCATACTTTATTTTACTTACAATCTAAATCCAACGAGGAATGGTAGATACTTTTTGGGTGAATGTATCCTTTACAGGTATCCACCACGATCGACCGTCGCTGCAGGTAAGTAAACGAGGGTAAATATTTACATTCATACACTAACTTAACTAAATTTTATTCCTTTTCGTTTACTTACAGGATTTAGCGGTAAATAAGGAACGTTTTTTGTACCTCCTGCGACCAATCTAGCACTATTTATATACGATTTTCGAATAATAAACTTTAACCGCGGAACTGAATTGTTTATATTCTAATAATACATCGAGATTATATTTGCGATGGCGAATTATGTTTACCACTCACTATTATCTATATTACTACTACTACCACTACTACTACATACTATCATCTTGTTTACTTATCTCCATTCCTATTTGTCAACATTTAACGGCAGCACTCAATCTGCAGTACCGTTATGCAGTGTTGCCAGATTCACCTCTGCGGTGTTGCAACAACTAGGAATCGGTGGTAGATCTTACATCCCGTAACGTACCACGAAAAGGTGATCTACCCACGTTACGGGGCAATTTCAAGCTTATTGCATATCGCATATTAGCTTATTGCGTGCTCTCAACATAGTGTTCTAGATGCACTTCCACAGTTATTAATTGAGAGC
Source organism: Ochlerotatus camptorhynchus (assembly GCF_037179485.1). Classification (NCBI taxonomy): domain Eukaryota; kingdom Metazoa; phylum Arthropoda; class Insecta; order Diptera; family Culicidae; genus Ochlerotatus; species Ochlerotatus camptorhynchus. The sequence goes on from NW_027040943.1 coordinate 2,949,850, forward strand.
TTTCGATGCCTATACCATTTTTGCATTGGTATAATTGTGGGGCAAGTCCAATCATACTTTTATGCCCAGGGAAGTCGAGACATTTTCCAACCCGAAAAATTCCTAGACCGGACTGGGAATTGAACCCAGCCACCTCCAGCATGGTCTTGCTTTGTAGCTGCGCCTTTACCGACTGAGCTCAGGGAGGCCCCTGCTACTGCTACCAGCCATTATGGAAGTTTCGGTTGCGTTCGGCTGTAAAGCAAAAATACAGTTTGGTGAGATTAGCAGCTGGTGAGTTTTGTTAGCTTGACACTCCGTGCTGCGATATCACAGCTTGCAATATCAACCGCAGTTGTTTGCTAGCTGATTTTTGTCTACGAAAATCAAGCTTGATCTTATTCTTTGATGAGCTTTGATTTTTTGATATTTGTCCATCCTAAAGAATATCGTGGATTGCTCGTACCGTCTCCTGCAAATACCTCTGAACGTTACTGAGCGTCAGTTGCGGCACTCGGCACTTATTGCTGTTTCCGGACATAGAACGTGTTATGGCTATAACAATCCACTCAGTTCCTGCCTCAGAGCCTTCAACATTGCCAAAACATACTTTAAAATAAGATTAAAAACGTAACATAAGCTTAACCAGTCTGTACAATAGTATCGAAGACGCGGTGCCTGTCTAATAATCCATTCGACAAAACATTAAGCTGAAGCTGATGTAAACATCTGAATTTTCAAAAAATGCTGATTTGTGCGATATTGCGATAAATGATTTTGTAATTTTTATGTTAGCTTAATTTTCGAAACAAAGTTTGTTTTCCCAAATGTCTTGAGTTAAGAAAATCATCCCGCGAAAGTTTTATACGAAAATATGCATTCTAGCAAACTTTGCTGCAACTGCCATTAAATAAATTTATTAAACTTGAAATTAATAAATATATTTATATAAATTTGAAATTTATTAAACTTGAAATTTGCTTGATTAGTTCTCGAGTTATGCAGAAATTTATGTTTCATTTGTATGGGAGCCCCTCTTCACAGAAGGGGAGGGGTCTCGGACCATCATAAGAACCTTTTCCTGTCCCAAAAACCCCTGCATACAAATTTTCACGCCGATCGGTTCAGTAGTTTCCGAGTCTATACGGGTCAGACAGACAGACAGACAGACAGAAATTCATTTTTATATATATAGATAGATAGATAGATATGCAACATATGCAAAAGATGAAATAATCCCAACTTTAAGAAATTTGATGATGATGATGGTCCCACCTCTTACCCCTACAAAGGTTTGAGCTGGACGATTTATCTTTAAGATAATTATATATGACATTTTAACCAGGTTGGCAAACAAAATCGAACTGGTTTCAGTTACAGATATAAATTCCCTCTAGAGTTTACAGTTGCTTCACAGCGATATAAATGTTGAAAAGCTTAGGCGTCCACCTCTTAGTTCGCCTTTTTGTCCACCTAAAATATTCATAAGTATTACAAGCAATCAAGAGTTAATGAACAATCAACAAAGCATCATATTACACTAGTAACCCCGCAATCTGATGCTATCATAATTTTCAGCAATGTCAGGAATGCTCACGAACCCCAACATTTGCCAGAAAACTTACTACTAACTCAAGGTATCTTCCAAATAAGCTTCAAAATTGCATTTTTTTTATCAAATGTTCAATTCAGTCCTCTATATCCGTAATAGGCGCGCGAGGCTCAAACCTTTGTAGACTACTAATTTTTTTACTACTACTATTAAATCAAATATCAAAAAATCCATCATCACCATCGTGGCGAACAAAATAGTTTTTGCAGTGCTACAATAATTATTAAAAAGTCCATATAACAGCTATCCATACAAAATAATCCGTTAAAAATAACTTCGTCAAGATACATAATTTGTCAATTCATAAAAAAAAAAATCACTGGATAACCGACAGTTTTAACGTGTGAAATGCAATGTCTCTTAAATTCTGCTAATGTTGTTGAACGTTTAATGTGTCTAGGCATCGAATTGAAAACATTTATTCCTTTAATGAATTCTGTGAAGCACAAGTCAAGAAATGTGGTGTTCTTATTTCATCCGCGTTTCTAGTATTATATCTATGATAGTCACTTCCTCTTTCAATTCGATCACACAAATATCGAGGCAGCAAACCGTTAACTACTTTAAAAATGAACACCATAGTCAAATATACAATTCTTTGCTTCACCGACAACCATTGTAAGGCGTCTAGCATCAAAGTTGAGGAAGTGAATCTATTACATCTCAAAATCAATCGCATTATTTTATTCTGCAAGCGCTGTAATCTCGATATTTGTGTTGCATTGGACAGAAATAAAATGGATGGGCAAAAGTCTAGATGAGGAGAGATGATTGATTTGTATAGCTGTATTTTATTGGCAATAGTTAAATCGTTTTTCAATCGACATAGAATTCCATACTTCTTGGCAATTTTCTTGATGACATTGTCAATGTGAGAGTTGAACTTAAGTTTGTCATCAATAATCACGCCAAGATATTTAATCTCCTGAACGCGATCAATAGTCTCATCATCAATTACAACAGAGACGTTCTCATTTAATCGATTCCGCGAAATTACCATAAATTTAGTTTTACTTGTATTCAATTTTAACTGCTTACACTTCAACCATCTACTTAGATACTGCAAATCTTCATTCAAGTGTGAGACGGCAACTTCTAAATCCTTAGCTGCAATGAATAACACTGTATCATCTGCAAAAAGATTAATGTCGCGAAACCGTAAAACACGTCGCAAGTCATTAATATACATAATAAATAAAAGGGGCCCTAATACACTTACCTGGGGCACTCCAAGGTTGTTCGCCACGGGACTGGAAACAGAATCATTAAAAACAGTCCGTTGAGTTCTGTCAGACAAATAGCTTTCAAACCATTTATATGCAGTACTCGTAATTCCAAAGCGCTTGATTGTACTTAACAGTAAGGACCTAGAAATTGTTTCAAAAGCGCGTTTCAGATCCAAAAAAACAGCAACAATCGTATCTTTACGCTCCAAATTGTCTTTCCACTTTGCTAACACCAAATTCAATGCAGTTTCACAAGAATGACCTTCCCGATATCCCGATTGTTCTGGTATCAACAAAGAGTTGCTATTCAAATACTCCAACAGCTGGCCTTTAACAACAAGTTCTAAGATTTTCTCTAATGTGTGCAACATGTTGATGGGACGAAACTCTTCGGCTTTAATCGTTCCAGCAACTTTGTGAATAGGAATCACTAAGGATTCCTTCCAAATTTGTGGCACATGTCCATTCTGCAATGATTCATTAATAAGGTCCAGAAAGATGTGGCCAATGACATGAAAGCAATCTTGAATAACTCTAGCATTAACATTATCTACTCCAGCCGATTTTCCTAATTAAAAACAAATAACTCTAAGTTCATCTAATGTGATTGGGTGAAAAACTTCAAATCTACAACTACTATTAACTGGCTGTTTTATTTCGTCAGGTTCATCGACCAATTCAATAGATTGATTAATCAATGAAACGTTATCTACAAAATAATCATTAAACTTAGCTGCAATTACTTGTTCTGACTGTTCTAATGTGCCATTAAAAGTTATGGACCGCGGTTTGCAATTACTAGGTTTTAATAAAGATTTTAAAATTTTCCATAACTCTTTGCTGTTGTTTTGATGCTGATCAATCTTCCTTTGAACATATTCACAACGAGTTTTCTTTATCGAATTACGCGCGATTGTGTACCTAGTCCAATGATTGTCATTATTAGATCTTCAAAACTTTTTGTACCATTTGTCCCTTTTCCGTTTAAGACGCAAAAGATCCAAATTGTACCAGCTGTTCGAGTTTTTCAAAGAAACAAACTTTTGCTCAACTAGTTGATTGGAACACGTTATCAAAGTGTTATTAAGAACAGCTGTAGATTCATCTAAGTTACCGTCCGCGAATGGAAAATCCAGGCTTCTCTCAACAAGATTTGAAACAGCTTGCTTCGAATATTTCCTCCAGCACTTCAATTTAACAAAATTATCGTTATCGTTAACATGGTCTAAGACATTAATCACTAAAGTCTCATGATCGGTTATTTTCAAATCAGTATCCGTAACTGAACAAATGGAATCAAAATTGGAATAAACGTGGTCAATTAAAGTTCTACTGTGCCTGGAAATACGCGTATATTCATTTACCGTTTGCTTTAAATTAAAAAACTCAGCTAAACGCTTCAAATGATTCGAATTATGGTTATCACACCAATTAATATTAAAATCACCAGCCAATATATTTAATTTACTAGAATCAAGGAATGTCTCGAGCCAGTTCTCTAAAACTTCAACAAAACGCTGGTCACTAGAACTGGGAGAATGATACAAAACACCATAATAACCCATCTTCATGCCACGTACAACTGTAATGCCCAAGAACCAGTTGCCATCAATAACTTCGTTGGTACGAAGGTTGAATTGAACTGATTCTTTGGCATAAATAGCAACACTGCCAGTGTGTCTACAATGTGATAAACAAGCAGCAACAATATATCCCGGAATACTATACTGATCAAAAGCTTCAGTTTCTACAATATGAGTTTCAGATAATAAAACTAAAAGAGGACGTTTTTCCTCAACAATCTGACGTAATGCTACGTAGTTTGTTGACAACCCCGCAATATTCAAATACAAAAAATTGAATTGGTTCACATTCCTGGAACTTGGCTGCTATTTATTGAAACGCAAGCTGCTTTTCTTCTGATCAAAAAGTCTTTTATAGAGCAAACATTCCGAGCTAAATGCGGCATGGTTGACGTCCAAGTTCATTTTTCGTTCTTTATTCATTTTCAAAAATTAACACATTTCAATACAGTTGACGTACACTCCGACGTTTTGTGTTGTTGGCTGCACCTAGAGCATCTATCACAATTTTTGCAATCTATGCTCTTGTGCCCAAATTCTCCACATTTGAAGCATCTCAACACATTAATCGCGGGAACTATCGAGCACCGATCAAACCCTACATTTACTTTTTTCGCACATAACAAACATTTATAAGTATCGACATCGACTTCAATTACAACACTAAACTTGTTATAAGTGAAGCGTGGATTTTCAAACATGTTCACTACTTTTACATCATTAATAGCGATGTCTTCATTTTGACTTTTTAAGTAGTCAATAAAGACGTTGGAGGAAAACTGATCGCTCATGCCCACTTTTTTCAATCTTGGCACCGAAATGGGAACAACAGCACTATATTTTTCACCCAGATTGCTTTCAATACCATTTTTCACATCACTTACGTTTGCTCCTGTTGCACACTCAACAATAATGGAGCCATCTTTACCATTCCTAAAATTACTGATTTTGTATGATTTTGGATCCAACTGAGTTTTCAAAAACTTACGAGTATCTTCGGACTCTTTCGGTTTAATCACAATGACTGGACGAGTCTTACGATTATCTGGTTTGTTACTTTTACTATTACTGTTACTATTAGTTTTACTTTGATTAGCACGACTATGTCTTTTTACAACATCCGCAAACCTCGCATTTTCTTGAAAAACAACATCATCATCATGATCACTATTACTAATTACTAATTTACGTTTTTTGCGTCTGGTAGTTTGGTCCGATTCCGACTGAATCGTCCTAGATGAACTGCACTGATCATTCTTTACAGCTAATTGGTTTTCCGCATCAATTTTAAAAAATGAACTTTTCATATTATCCAATTTCTCACAAATTAAATTTTCAAGACCATTTACATTTATTCTAATATATGCCATCCCGCTTTTAACCGCGATGTCCACCTGAGCAGCAATGTGATCTCGCATGCCAGTGATCGAGTCCGAGAGTTGAAAAACCTTCTGTACGACTGCATTGTTATGTTGCGCGATTGCTTGTACGATTTTAATTAATAACTTGACATCTTTAAACTCCAATAAAACTCCTTACCGGAAGACATTTTTTTGATTTTTGATTGCCTAGGTCATATTCATCACTAAATTGTTTCATGATATCCCAAACATCTTTTCAACGCTTTTGTTTAAATCCATCGATACTATTTGGATACCAAACAGGGACATACTTTAATTTGGGAACCGTTTTTTCATGAAGATAATGGACTGAATGAAACATGTGTTAAAATAAGGGTATTTAATGTATGAGATAACATTCAGCCAGCTTTTTCCTGGGTTCGCCAGGGCGAAGCGTTTGAAATATCGCGGCCCAAAAATGGAACCGCCTTGACGTAAATGATAGGGTTGATGTCCCTAATGTCGACCTAAGTGTCCCTTATATTGGGTCCATGCATAAATATCGAGGGAAAACATTCTTTTAGCCTATTTTTCACTACTATCCAAAAATATTCATTTGTATTGTCCAGATGCCGTATTGCTCTGAGAAAAAATGAACAACAGGAGATTTTTATCTATGGACCCAATTTGTAGATCCATAAGTCAACATTAGAACTATTTCCCCTAACTGCACAAAAAACCTGCTAAATTATGGATGCTTTTAGGTCAATCTCGTACACAGCGAACACACACAGTTTCATTCAATAGCGCTATCTTTCAAGCTCGAATGGCCTCGATACGACTTGCTAGCGGCTATCTCCGAGTGGAATTCATGTCTCAATACAGAGATTCAGAGAGCATGGAAAATAGTCCAACATAGTTGTCTTCCTGCTGTTCGATCAAGCGCTTTTCTGGTGCTGCTGTGGTGGTGGGTACATGTGTTCATCCCGATATTGAGAAATCTTCTCATTCTCCTATCCCCTTCGTTTTTTTTGGTATGAAGGAAATTGAGATTTAGAACCTGCCATCCTGGGTTTTAAAACAAAAGCACTATGGGGCTCGGTTCATTTTCTTGCTTTTCTAGCATGGGAGATGGGTCTTTTCGGATGACGACGGACACGGAAACAGCATCCTAAATAAGGAAATACTCAAATTAAACCAGGATTAGTAACGTTTTATCTGTCGACTCACAGACCGGGATGCAGCGCAGAGAGCATCGGGCTTGGTCGAGTGTGAGGTTTTTAATAGTACGACAGAAGGCTTTGCTGTGCGAGTTTGGGGATTTGGTTCGCTTCTATTTTTCCTTTGCTCCTTGAGCCAGGGCGGTTTTTGGGGGTGGTTGGATACTAATTAAGGAAGTATTTTTAGTTTCTTCTTTCATCGAGAGCCAATATTGTAGGTGAGGGGTGGTGGTCGAGAGCATTCTATATAATCTTTGCTTTGGGCGGACGATTGCATGTGTTTTCATTATGTTTCGTTGCTGAGGTCTCCTGGTTTCCAATTATCTTTTTGTATAATTGGGAATGTCTCCCCTGGGGCCTCCCTTAGCTCAGTCGGTGAAGGCGCTGCTACAAAGCAAGACCATGCTGGAGGTGGCTGGGTTCGATTCCCGGTCCGGTCTAGGAATTTTTCGGGTTGGAAAATTTCTCGACTTCCCTGGGCATAGAAGTATGATTGTATTTGCCATACAATTATACTAATGCAACAATGTTACAGGCATCGAAAGCTCGCAATTAATAACTGTGGAAGTGCATCTAGAACACTAAGTTGAGAGCACGCAATAAGCTAATATATGATAAGCAATGAGCTTGAAATGCGAAGAAGTCGAAGATGAAAATTGGGAATGCTGAAACGGATGATTTTGTTTTCCGCTTATCTTGTTTTCCGTGCTGCAATGCTACCGACGCCACACCTGGATCCTACCTATTGACCCATCAACTCATGAACTGGGGACCAAGGGTGTCACTTCTCTTCCGAAGGAAGGCGTCATCAGAGATGTTATGCCTCTCGGCGACGCCGACTGGGATTGAACCCAGGCCTGCTGGGGTGAGATGCAATCACGCTTACCACTACACCACCGGCGCCGCTGGACACGACTTTCTAGGACAGTAAAAAAAATGAACCATAGGGTAGAGCGCTACTTCGTCGTAATCGCCCATGTCCGTTCTATCGATCAGAAAAGGTCAATAATATCAATGATTTTACCATGCACAAATCAATAATAGGTTTGTTCCTATGCGTTAGTTCATTAGCTACAACATAAATCCTGTTAGAGCGCATTGTATGAATATTTACGCTCATTGTTGTCAAAACAAAAGAAGTGCTCCTAGCGAATCCCCTTTTTCTACGTTTATCCGTAGGATGAAGAAAATCTAATGGCCTTTCAATGCGTTAGGACGCAATAGAAACTCGTAAAACGAATTTATAATCAAGAAGCAGTATTAGATTTAAATAATATCGCAACAATTTGTGACTCTTTATCAAATCCATGGAATGGAAAGATGAATCAATTTAGAAGTTATCTTCGACAGACATATTGCATTTTTTGTTCAAACTAATTCAGAAAAGAGAGGTAAAGCGCGGGTTGTTCTTAGTAGGACGGAAATTAAGGCCTGTACTCGAAAAAAAAAAACGCACCAGACAAAAGTGTTCGCCAAAAATTTATTTTAAGTCGGATTTTCTTGAAACTTTCAGGGAATGAACCAATACATATGGATTATGTTTTGGCATAATTACTTTATTCAATTTCCTTTCCATCGCTGAAAGCCCGCACCTTTCCCTTAAGACCCCTCATTACATTTTATGCAATGGCGGAGCCGACTTTTTTGGTCACTTTCATCCATTATTTCTTCAACACCAGCTCGTTCTTAAACACCTTGGATCATTTTCGAACTTTGGCCTTCATTATGGCCCAAAATCTTTCCACCGGACAAATCTCTGGTGAATTTGGGGGGTTGGCGGTTTTTGGTACAAAAACAACGTTATTGTCTCTGTACCAATCCAACGTCGATCGCGCGTAATGGCATGATACCATGTCCGGCCAAAATAATGTCTCGCCTCTGTGGGACCGCAGGAAGGTACCCATTGTAATGTACGGTTTACTCAATTTACCGCATTGGCATATGGCCTGCCAGAGCAAGTATTTTTTGGCGAATTTGTCCACTTTCTTCTTCCTTATATCTTCTGGAACATCAAACCGTGAATTGGCAACGTAGAACTCCAGCCCCGGTATCTGCTTTGCGTCTGCCTTGAAAGGTAGGGAAACAACTAATGACTAACGTATTTATGCCGAATGTTCCTTGTTCGATTCAGTCTTTCATTTCATCTTTCCCTGTGAAACATACAATTATCCCCGGAAGAACGTGTTACCCAATGAGTTCAACCCACCGCTCGATATTTCTCCTTATCTCGATGATTTGAGCAGTCCCTTCAGACTTCCTAGCAGCACACTTGTCACTGAAAAGTTGTGGTAACATGATTGCAAATATTCCAGTCACAATCAAGTTTCTGCAACCTATTTTGATGGAAGTGTGTTGCTTGGGCTTCAATACATCCTCTTATCTATATCTCGATATTACCTCTATCATCAATCTAATCTATTTCACTAGTTTTTGCTACGCGTGAAGAAAGCGACCGAGATTTTCTTTGGATACACTTTTTGATCCCGAAGTTTTTACAAATTCGTGATACAGTCAACTTTCCATATCTCGATATGTGACCACTTTTATCTATAAAAATGTCGATGGTTATCTCGGTGCTTCCAAACAGTCTAGTAGGATAATGTTGTTCAATATCTGGCCATCAACACTTCAATATCTAGATATGGAAAGTTAACTGTATTTAATCCTAAGAAACGTAAATAAGCAGTCGGTGATCATTTTTGTGGCTGTAGTTTATATAATTGTAAAACATTTGTCTTCAGCGCACACTATTGATTGATTGCAGCCCTCGGACCTGGTACCTCCAAGATAACACAAGGGTTAACACGAGACGGTTGCCAAGGCTGTGGTGCGACGTTCCGGGATCGCTTCTTAGGTGTGCCTTTGAACACGAAATTACTTCCCTTGCCAAACTCAGGGTCAGAACCCTGATCATCAACTAGGGTCAAAAGGGTTGCTACGCGGGGTAATTCTGGGAGATTTAGTGACAGTTCCCAGAAATTCCGCAAAGGAACGTTGAGAACGAACTTCCAAAGTCCGCTGCAGTTTTTCTCCATGATGTTTGTACCTTGTACAATCAACGGGAGCATGCGGGCTTCACAAATTTGGAAAGGAAAGCGTCCAGGAAGAAAGCAGAGAAAGATGTAGATGGAGATGATTCCCATTGAAGGAAAAAACGACAGTATTAAGTGAAATAGCAGGTAGGAGGTAGCCAATAAAAGTGAGGAGTAGCTCGGGAGAAATAAAAGGTACCGTAAAACGGGGTATCTTTGATAATGCGGGTAACTTTGATAGTAGCACATAATGATTAAATTTGATCTCTGCACTATTTCCGAATTGGAAACATTGTTTCCATTTTTCAGTTTAGGGTATTACCTTTAATATCGTTTAGAGTTTTTATATAGTATGTTTCACATATTTTCAAATATCTGAAAGAATAAAATCTTGTACTCAAATAATCACTGATTATATGTATTTACGATATAGCCATCACACATTCCATGTTGTCTTCTTATTACTTATAATGATTCTGATTTTATACTAATTCAAAGCTTCATATTCCTTGAACTGAATTATTCGAAATTCACGCATGTTTTTCTTCATTCATCGAGTATTAACAAAATCACAAAAAAAAAACAATCGAACTGACGTTCGGTCACAAGATAGTGCAAATGCAATAATTATATCACTGACTTTATTGAGGAAAAGCAGTTCCGGCGCCAGCAAAAGTGTACATACGAATAATATTCAACAAAATGTATCTATGCATACATTTTAAAGTTGTGAAATAACATTCTTTTTATTTTAAAATAATCACGTAAACCAATAGAAATGTAGCAAAATACAATCTTGAATGAATAATGTACATAAATCAATATCAATTTCTTCCGGAGGGATTTTATTGTAAATATCGACCATCGATTTACGCGTAACTTCCAACTCCAACACTTAATAGTGCCTACCTTCAACTGCATAATAATGTGCTCCGAACAGCAACTTTGACACCGCAGTTTATTACAGTGCTAGTCGCTCATCTTGAAATTAGACGCTTTTCCCGTTTCCTCTCTCCATGACCTTCTCAGAACACCCTTGGAGGCGTATCACTTTGATTAATGGATTAAATTTTAATGCTGCAATTTACTTCTTACACGACAGCAAATCAAGTGGAAAAACACTCTCTCCAAACAGCAACGCTTTAGAAAATACCAATGCCCAACGAACCGAGAAAGCTCCATGCTCCAAGCTTGCAAAGGAGGAAAAATGGCTTGCGATTAATTAATCATTTGTTTTTATTAGTCAAAATGCAGAAAGGTACCTACAGTAGGAAAGCTGCTCCAACAAGAACTCGTGGTAACAAGAAAGGAATGAAAAGTTCTTCTAGCGAGATCCGTCCTCCGTACTTTCTTTACGCTTTGAAGAATTGTTGCGGAAGGACTGAGCTCAACTTCTTCAGAATCCCATGCACCATTGAAAAGATTTAGATTAATGGCGGATAAAGTTACATTTTAAAACAATAAATCTCGGTCTATGTGGCAGGCAAGCGCAAACAAATTACAAAGAAACAATTACGGTCCTTGGTGACAATAATATTAATGGATGGTTTTGGAGGTTCAATCAAGTGGATGGATTAATGGGAGCAGTTGACCGTCAGGGTAATTGAGTTTTTCTTGGATAAAGACGCTTGTAAAAGAAAACAGCTTCTTCTTCTTCTTCTTCTTGATCAATACGTCTTAACACTCCGAATACGGTGGGTAAAAAACTTTACGCCGACTACGAAGCCTCCGAAAAACGTGTAACGGCAAGTTTGCAATGGCACAACTTAGCCATTTCTTAATGAATTTAAAAAAATTGTGGTACCTTTAGAATTCCTAGGATTTCTAGATGATTTTGATTGCAAAAAACTTGAAAATAGAGTCGTCTACTTTTTTAAAAAGCGAAAAGAGTTGTTACACGTTTTTTTTGAAAGGTGTGTTTGTAGGGTTTTGCAAGTGGCGCAAGATCTGTAATTTAGATTAATGAGCACAAATGTTCACAATTAGCCAGAATACAGTCATGGTTCCTATATATGGATCCTGGAGACAACGGAACGGTCCTCGAAAAATCCGGAACATGCGTAAAAACGGTCAATCCATGATCCTGATCCTAGAGCTCTGCGGTTTTTTGGAAAACATTAGGAACTGTGATATAAACAAATATTTGGGGTCGTGACATAAACATGTACCTGGATGGCCATGGGACCATCCTCCGAAAGATCCAGAACATCCGTAAAAGTAGTAAATCCACGATCCTGATCCTAGAGCTCCGCGTTTTTTTTATAAACATTAGGAACTGTGATGATTGAAAGAATTTGGGATTGTGACAAAAACATAAATCTGGATGTCCATAGGACCGTCCTCCGGAAGATCCGGAACATCCGTAAAAGCGATCAATCCGTGAAACAGATCCTAGAGCTACGCGTTTTTTTTTAACATTAGGATCTGTGATATAAGAATGAATTTGGGTCATGGACCTTGATGGCCATGAGACCGTCCTCCGGAAGATCCGGAACATCCGTAAAAGTGGTAAATCCACTCTCCTGATCCTAGAGCTCCGCGTTTTTTTAAACATTAGGAACTGTGATGATAGAAAGAATTTGGGGTTGTGACATAAACATGAACCTGAACGTCCATAGGACCATCCTGCGGAAGATCCGGAACATCCGTGAAAGTGGTCAAGCAATGAAAATGTTCCTAGAGCTCCGCAGTTTTTTTGAAAAAAAACACTAAAAACTGAGACGATAGAATGAATTTGGGGTCGTGACAAAAACATGGATCCAGATGGCCATCGGACCGTCCTCCACAAGATCCGAAAATACCGTAAAAGTGGTCATTGTATGAAACTGACCCTAGAGCTCCACGGTTTTTTCGAAATAACTTGGAACTGTCATATATAAATTAATTTGCAGTCGTGACATAAACATGTACCTAGAAGGCCATAAGACCATACTCCGCAAGATCTAGAACATCTTTAAAAATGGTCAATCTTTGAAACTGAACCTAGAGTTCTACGGTTTTTTCGAAAACATGTGGAACTGCGATATAAGAAAGAATTCGGGGTTATGACATAAACACGTACCGGAGACGAACCAGCCCAGGGCTGAAAGTCTCCTTAATAAAGATAAAAAAAAACACGGACCAGGATGACCATAGGACCATCCTCCGGAAGATACGGAACATCCGTAAAAGTGATCCAGAGGTTTCTTATATCACAGTGTTTAAAAAAGAACTGCAGAGCTTTAGGATCAGTTTCACAGTATGATACATTTACGGATGTTCTGGATCTTTTGGACAACAGTCTCATGGCCATGCGGATCCATGTTTATGTCACGACCCTAAATTCTATCTTGAATCGCAGTTCCAAGAATTTAAAAAAAAAAAAACGGTTTTTTCACAGTTTCATCGATGATCCACTTTTACGGATGATCAGGATCTTCTGGAGGACGTTCCAATGGCCATCCAGGTTCATTTTTACGGATCTTCCGGAGGACTGTCCCATGGTCATTCGGTTCCATATTTATGTTAAGACTCCAAATTCATTCTAATATCACAGTTCCACGGTTTTTCGTTCTTGGATCAATTTTATGGTATGCTATCGGGCTAAGGCCTTGTTGTCCTCTGCTGTCCGAAGAAGTCGTCTCCACTCTACTCGATCCATGGCCAGACTTTACCATCCTCGTAGTCTGCGAAGGGTCCGCAGGTCACCTTCTACTTGGTCGATCCACCTTGCCCGCTGTGCGCCTCTTCTTCTTGTTCCTGTTGGGGCGCTTTCGAGAACCATTTTCACTGCGTCGTCGTGCGACATTCTTACGACATGCCCAGCCTACCGTAGTCGCCCAATTTTTGCAATGTGAACGATGGATGGTTCTCTCAACAGCTGGTGCAATTCTTGGTTCATTCGCTTCCTCCACGTTCCGTCATCCAAGGGCGCGTTTGTCCTCCACGAGCATAGTCACGGTCTCGTGGCAGTAGACGGCCACCGGTCTAATCAGCGTCTTTTAGATAGTCAACTTCGTGGCGAATTTTATTCGACCGGAGCGTCCTCCGGAGTCCAAAGTAGGCACGATTCCCTGCCATAATGCGTCTTTGAAATTCTTTGCTGATATTATTTTCGACGGTCACCAGTGAGCCCAATTACACGAACTCATCGACCACCACGATTTCGTCACCGTCAATCTGAACTCGGGGTGGGAGGCTAACATTGTCTTCCCTAGAACCTCTTCCTTTCATGTATTTTGTGTTTAATGCGTTGATGGCAAGTCCAATCCACCTAGCTTCAGCCTTCAGTCTGATGTACGTTTAAGCCTTCGTCTCAAAGTTCCGTGCCATGATGTCGATGTCATCGGTGAAGCCAAGAAGCTGTCTTGATACGCGTGTCTATCCCAACTCTTCTAATCACACCTTCTAACGCGATGTTGAATAGCAGACATGAAAGTCCATCACCCTGCCGTAACCCCCTTCGAGATTCAAAGGGATTCGAGAGTGTCCCCGATATTCGAACAACGCACATCACTCGATCCATCGTTGCCTTGACCAATCGCGTCAGTTTATCTGGAAATCCGTACTCGTGCATAATCTGATATAGCTGATCACGATCGATTGTGTCGTATGCGGATTTGAAATCGATGATCAAATGATGTGTAAACAAGTTGTATTTGTGGCATTTCTGCAGAACCTGCCGAATCGCGAATATGAACCCATGAATTCCTGCAGGTATTGCTCAAGAAATCTCTTGAAAATTATGACAGGTGGCGGCGTATAATTTGGGAGAGTACCTTGTAAGCGGCGCTCAGCAGTGTGATCACGCGGTAGTTGCAGCAATCCAACTTGTCGCCCTTTTTGTAGATTGGGCATACAAGACCTTTCTTCACTCCTCCGGTAATATCCCCTCCTCCCAAATCTTGGCAATTACCCAGCGCTCTAGCCAGTGCTTCACCACCGTATTTTAATAGCTCACTTGGTTGTTGATCTACACCATTTGCTTTGTTGTTCTTCAGTCGACCAATCTCCTCCTCAACTTCTTGAAGATCAGGGGCCAGTAGCCTGTCGTCTCCTGCACGTGCTCCTGTTGCCGTGTCACCTTCGGTTTCTGCTGCATCACCGTTGAGGTGCTCGTCATAGTAATGCTTCCACCTCTCAATTTTATGGAGTGACCATTTTACGGATGTTGTTGATCTTCCGGACGACGGTCCCATGGCTATCTAGGTACATGTTTAAGTCCCCATCACAAATTCATTCTTATATCACAGTTCCAAATGTTTTTGAAAAAAAAAAACTGTGGAGCTCTAGGATCAGTTTCATTGATAAACCTCTTTTACGGATGTTCTGGACTTACCCCATGGCCATTTGGGTCCATGTTTATGTCATGACCCCAAAATATTTCTTATATCGCAGTTCCACATGCTTTCGAAAAAACCGTAGAACTCTAGGATCAGTTTCAAGGATTGACCATTTTTAAAGATGTTCTAGATCTTACGGAGGACGATCCCATGGCCTTCTGGGTACATGTTTATGTCACGACTGCAAATTAATTTATATATGACAGTTCCAAGTGTTTTCGAAAAAAACCGTGGAGCACTAGGATCAGTTCCATACATTGACCACTTTTACGGATTTTTCGGATCTTCCGGAGGACGTTCCGATGGCCATCTGGGTCCATGTTTATGTCATGATCCCAAAATCATTCTAATATCACAGTTCCTAACGTTTTAAAGAAAACCACGGAGCTCTCGGATGAGTTTCGAGAATTTTCCACTTTCACGGAAGTTCCGGATCTTCCAGAGGATGGTCTCATGGCCATAAAGGTCCATGTTTAGGTCACGACCCCAAATTCATTCTATCATCTCAATTCTTAGTGTTTTTTCAAAAAACTGCGGAGCTCTAGGATCATTTTCATTGCTTGACCACTTTCACGGATGTTCCGGATCTTCCGGAGGATGCTATGGACGTTCAGGTTCATGTTTATGTCACAACCCCAAATTCTTTCTATCATCACAGTTTCTAATGTTTAAAAAAACGTGGAGCTCTAGGATCAGGAGAGTGGATTTACCACTTTTACGGATGTTCCGGATCTTCCGGAGGACGGTCTCATGGCCATCAAGGTCCATGACCCAAATTCATTCTTATATCACAGATCCTAATGTTAAAAAAAACGCATAGCTCTAGGATCAGTTTCATGGATTGATCACTTTTACGGATGTTCCGGATCTTCCGGAGGACGGTCCTATGGACATCCAGGTTCATGTTTATGTCACAAGCCCAAATTCTTTCAATCATCACAGTTCCTAATGTTTATAAAAACACGCGGAGCTCTAGGATCAGGATCGTGGATTTACTACTTTTACGGATGTTCCGGATCTTCCGAAGGACGGTTCCATAGCCATCTGGGTCCATGACCCAAAATCATTCTTATATCACAGATCCTAATGTTAAAAAAAAACACGGAGCTCTAGGATCAGTTTCATGGATTGTCCACTTTTACGGATGTTCCGGATCTTCCGGAGGATGGTCCCATGGCCATTCAGGTACATGTTTATGTCACGATCCCAAATATTTGTTTATATCACAGTTCCTAATGTTTTCAAAAAAAAACCGCAGAGCTCTAGGATCAGGATCATGGATTGACCATTTTTACGGATGTTCCGGATTTTTCGAGGACCGTTCCGTTGTCTCCAGGATCCATATATAGCAACCATGACTGTATTCTGGCTAATTGTGAACATTTGTGCTCATTAATCTAAATTACAGATCTTGCGCCACTTGCAAAACCCTACAAACACACCTTTCAAAAAAACGTGTAACAACTCTTTTCGCTTTTTAAAAAAGTAGACGACTCTATTTTCGAGTTTTTTGCAATCAAAATCATCTAGAAACCTTAGGAATTCTAAAGGTACCACAATTTTTTAAATTCATTAAGAAATGGCTAAGTTGTGCCATTGCAAACTTGCCGTTACACGTTTTTCGGAGGCATCGTATTCGGAGTGTTAACGAAGAGTGCAGTGTCTTTTCAAATGTTGCCGATACAACAGGCAGCAGCAGATGTTTTCTAGCTGTGAATCACGTGCATATAGCCAGTCAGTCGTAAACTCAAAGATTTTGTCTTTCAAAATTCATCGGTGCAAAAAATAACCGATGAGTTTTGAAGTTAAAAATTCCCGTTATTAATTATAATGTTTTCAACAACTGATGCAAGGATAACAAGTATTACTTGTTATTTTTGCATCAGTTGTTGAAAACAAACACAACATGCATGATCATGTTATTAATTGAAGTTTGAGCTGTTTTATGTGTTTTAAGCTGGAATGATTTTTTGGCGTGCGTAAGTTGGTGAAAATGCATGAGAATCTCAAGCGTGTGAGTTTATTCTCTAAGGGAGGCTTATCGAATGAGATTTTAGAATGATTTTCCGAACACGTTAGCCAGTAGAGGTTATTGTTCCGAGTGCATTGTTCATTAAATTTGATGTTGTCTAGCATTAAAGTTAAGAATTTCGTTTTATTTAACATTGTAAATGGACGTGGTAGACAATCCATGGAATGAGCTGTGTTATGCTCTGTTTAATTTTATGTTTACAGAATATGACAAACTCTATCGAAAAGAAGTAAATAAATCATAAATACAATAAATAAAAAATATTTTTAAAGGCTAATTACCAGAATAATTACCATGAATTTTTTGAAGGATTATGTTTTCCAAATACAATTTTGATTTGAATAAAAAAGCACCGGTTCCATAGTTCGTCAGGATTCAGCAGCTCAATAGCTGAGAATCCTGAAAACCATCCTGGAATTTTTAGTAAAATTTAATGGAATCAAAGTGTTGATTTAAAGAAATACGGAGGGGGATTCCTACACAATATTGGAATGAGAAGTTATGAGCAGAATTCCATAACTAGTCGGAGATGAAGTCCTAAGAAATTGTTCGATGAAAGGGATTTCTTTGGAGAAGAAAAGAAGTTCTAATTTTTTTCATGTAATTTAAGAAGATTTTAAAAGGAGTTGTGAATAAAATAAACTTCACGGTAAATTCTTACGTGATTCTGAGGAGAATTGTGCGGGGATTATGAGAAAAGTGACAGATGAATGTTAAGGGGAATTCCAAGAGAATTATGATGAGACTTTAGCAAGAAACATAATTATAAGAGTGTTTTGGCGATAATTTCATTGGACTAGTGCGGAAGATTCATAAGATAATTTCAATAGAATTGCTTAAAAAAATGACTGTCGACTCAAAAAGCATTTCTTAAAATGCTCCAAGGCGATTCTAACACATTGCGGAAAAGTGACAGTCTATTGCCAAATCTACGTCAACGCAATGCAAACGGATCTACTGAAGGGGTATCAAGAAAATTCTAAATAAAATTCAAAGCAAATTTGAAGTTTCCGTTTTTTTTATGTTTAGTTTACGAAAAATCACATGATAATTCAGAGCAGACGTCCAAGTCAAATCTGAAGTATAGATCATGGGATTTGTGAATTAAATAAACCCCCAAAACGGCTTAGTTCAGTTTCGGTTTACAAATATTTTTTTCCGAAGTTCAGCTGCTTCAATATTTTCTTTTACAGGTCATTTATTTTACTTCGGAAAAAATCGGTTAAATCCTAAAAAAAATTATGCAAATAATGCAGCAAATTCTTTTGGCAAATACTTGTTCTGTTTTATTGGTTTATTTTAAAATTCTGACGCGAAAATTTGATCAGATGGAAAGGGTTATATATTTTCCCGGTTCTTTCGTCGAGTTCCCGGTTTTCCCGGTTACTTTTCAAATTTCCGGTTTGCTAACTCTGCTGCATTATCTGATTACCATTATTGGTGTTAATCCATAAATTTAATAAATATGTTTATATTGATCCTCGCTTGTTAAAATTTGATGAGCTAACAGAACCCAATCATTTGAAAATGTTTAAGCATGTGAATTTATCACCGACCGAATAATCGAGGTTTTTTACACAGTTTCCACATTTTTATAAAATCAGACAATTTTAGCTCATTTGTATGTTTGTATGTAAAGAATACCACTCAGACTGTCTACCTCGTATGACTTGATCAAGTATGATGGTTGGTTGTATTTAATTTACAGACTTCAAAAGTGCCAAGTACTCAACACCACAAGTAGTAGACGAAATACGCGTATCTGTCAAAAGATAAGCAATTATAACGGAATTAAAAGGAAATAAACAAAAGCTCTTCATAAAGGGATTCCGTTGAAAAGTTCGACAAATTTAAATAGGCGATTGGAAATTTTAAGTTGAAATTGATTTTTTTTTATGCTATCAAAAAGTTGTTTAGAGTATTTTTTTATGAAGCGGGTAGTTAAAAAAAAAGTGCCTGCCTCCTACCTGTCATGATTACGTGGGTTTTGTCTGAAAAGTAATTATTATTGATGAGTTCACCGAAGAATTTCAGACGTAAACGAAAAGATGTTATCGAGTTAACGATTAACAACCCTGGTTAAGACGGTGGTCATGAATGCTGCTGAGATGGAAGCAAGTTTCCGGATATCAGAGGAGAAACCCCTATTCATCCATTTTAAGTAAGAGAAGTCTGCGCTTTATGAATTAAGTAACAATAAAGTAGAATTAAATTTTTAATATACGAATGAAAAGGCAGAGAAGGTACGGCGCTGGTGGGATACAACATCCAATATGTGGGAGTGTATTATTTGCTAACGGAGGTCCCGGATAATAGCGGTGGTGTTCGGGAAGTACGCAAAAGTGAAGCGTGTCGTCCGGGAGAAAATCTCTGCGGTGCTAGGCCTCAACATGCACACTGGTGTACGTGGTGTGTATATGGACGTGAAAAGGAGATTCTGCCATCGCTTAATTTCTTCAATTAGAAAAGAAACATATTATACGAGGGTAACTAATATGTGTGTATTCTATGCAAGTATACAAATACTTCAGGCCCTGAAGCTGCTAGAAATGGAAAATTGGAGGAAAGACAAGCACTGGACATAGAACAATAACAGCAACATGACGAGGAACAGAGTGGTAGCAGCACATACGTGGGGTGGTGGCTGGAAGAGGATCGTTGGATCTTTTCCTTTATTTAACGTCGGTCTCTGTTCCGCAATCTAGTGCCAATCACCGACGGACATCGATTGCCATCCATTGACGGCAACCGAATGTGCAGGAAGGCAGCTTCCACACCTGTGTAGGATATCGCACCCATTCACAACACACATGGGCCGGGACCAACGGCTTTACTTCCCTTCCGAAGGAAGACGTGACCAGAGATTTTTATGCCTCAGAAAAATCCCACCGACCTCGGCTGGGGATTGAACCCAGACCCAATTGGGGTGTTAGAAAGCAGTCACGCTTACCACTACACCACCGGCGCCGGCAAGGATCGTTGGATAACGATGACGAATAACCAGAGGGATAGGTTGAGGTGCCTGAGGAAGAGGTGATGGAAATTGATGTGACGTCACTGGAAGCTGAAAAGAACAACGAAACGGAAGCAAGTGATGCACAGATAGCCGGACAGTTGATTGTTCGATTCCCGGTCGGGTGTAGGTACAGCTGTGTTCGATAAAATAGCAGCGCATGCCAATTTTCATACAAAATGATCAACTTTGACATGATGTAACTTTGTTAACTTATGATCAATTGAGCTGAAATGTTCGCCAAAGAACTACACATATGTTCAATTTTATAGCGGTGCTGGTGGTGTAGTGGTAAGCGTGATTGCCTCTCACCCCAGCAGGCCTGGGTTCAATCCCAGTCGGCGCCACCAGGTTCAATCCCAGTCGGCGCCATCATGAGTTGATGGGTCGATAGGTAGGGTGCAGGTGGGGGAGCTGCCTCCCTGGCGACGGAAAAAAAAATCAAGGAAAAAAAATGTTCCATTTTACGATTACAAAATATTACATTTTTGGAAGCACCTGCCCGAAAGTGAGACATCAGGTAAATTTTTTGAAAATAATAGCACTTCTATTAATTTTCATTTCAGCTTAATTTTGAGATTTAAATTTTTTATTTCTCAAAATTCCAACAAACCCCACCAATAAACAAATGTACATAACAGTTCAAAATGTTTAATATATTTGCAGCACGTACATTTTCAAATCAAAAACTGCTATTATTTTGAATAATTTACCTGGTGTCTCACTTTCCGGCAGGTGCTTCCAAAAATTTAATATTTTGTAATCGTAAAATTGAGCATATTTGTTGTTTTTTGGCGAACCACGATACCATGATAAGAGAATCAGAAAAGTTGAAAACATGATGTTTTCAAAGTGATCTCTTATCACTTGGTGCAATCTTTGAGACTATCTTGGAGATGTGATTTGAATCTTGTATATCTAAAGATTATTTTGGAGATCTATGATCACTTGGACGGCTTCTAAATAATTTTGCATCAACCTGGTATCTTGGAAATTGCATAGGAAATATGATTTTGATTGTTGGGCAGTATAATTTTTGAAATTTTTGATTACCTTGAGGTCTTTGCTATAATTTTTGACCAACCTTCTATGATGATAAATTGAGAGAGGTGATTTGATTTGTTATGCAGATGAAGATCTTTAAATGATACAAGATACTTCAGCTTGAAAAAATACCCTGAGGATTTTTTGGAGATGTATGATCGTTTGAAGCAACCTGCTATTTGAGAGAATAACTGAGAGATGTGAATTGGTGGGCAGTGGAAGATATTTAGAATAATACTTCATCAAGCTGAAATCTTTAGCAGCGCCGGTGGTGTAGTGGTAAGCGTGATTATCTCTCACCTCAGCAGACCTGGGTTCAATCCCAGTCGGCGCCGCCGGGATGTTCTGAGGCATAACATATCTGATCATGTCTTCCTTCGGAAGGGAAGTAAAGTTGGTCCCCGGTCCATGAGTTGATGGGTCGATAGGTAGCGTCCAGGTGTGGGAGCTGCCTTCCTGGCACCGGTAGCATTGGTGCTCAACACGGAAAACAAGATCGACGGAAAACAAATCAAGAAAAAAAAGCTGAAATCTATAACAAATAACCTGATGACTTCTGGGAGGTCTAGAAATTTGCTCAAGACTTCAGGTTGGTAACGATTTTTTTTGTAGGTTTACAACGGTCCACAGTTCAAATCAGTTCTCTCGAAGATTCTCTCATAATGCCACGTTGGAATATCTCCATAAAACCTTCTTGATATTGCTGTTTTCAAGGCTTCAGGTGTATCAGAAAATATTCTAAAGATCTCCAACCATACAACAATTTAAAACTCGATGCTTACATTGTAACCAATAAGTGATGGCAGCACCGCTACGAGCAGAGCGGTCGGTGTTGAAACTGTACATATAAAAACAGGTACAACAGAAATTGAGAACTCCCGTAGATTAGCCTCGGATCGGACTACTTTTTTGATGGTTGTAGTCTTCTCTAAATATTAGGTTTTCTCAATTTAAATTTGTGATAATTGTCCCGATGTGAGCTACATTTCATTCGGGTGAGACCTGTGCGAGCGATCGGATCGTTGAGCAGATTTGCTGTCAAGTAAAAGACATGCGATTAAGTGAAGGCTAACAGGCTATAGCAAAGGTAATACTATACTGCAAATAATTAGATCGACAGGTTTCCCTAAAAGTTTTCGTTATCGTCTGAAGAACGTTCAGGCGAAGGTTTTTTTTTATTGGGCTCTAGAAGTCACCATCTTCGTGGTCTTACAGAGCACCCTGCGCTCCCAGATCTGCGCGTGCCACGTGCGGCTCCGAGTAGTTCCTCGGCCCACGTGTAGACTTGTTCACCATCGACTGTTTGTGTGACGACGAAATCAAGCGGTGGCGATAGTCGCACCATCGACTGTGTGGTATCCGGAACGCCACGCTCCCAGACCACAGACCAGCGTGCGAAACGTGGTCATACCAGGCACCCCACGCTTCCAGATCTGCGCGTGCCCCGTGTGGCTCCGAGTAGTTCTTTGGCGGCGACCAAGTCGAACCAGGCCCACGAGTGGAGTTGTATCACCGTCATCATCGACCAGCCGTGTAACGACGATAGTGAACGGCGTCGATAACAGCACCGTCGACTGCGCTCCCAGACTAGCGCTTGAAACGTGGTTGCGCCGAGTAGTTCCTTGGCGGCGACCAAGTCGAACTAGACCCACGTATTTCATCGAGTGACACCATCTACGTCGGCGATCGCGACGTCAACCGTCGGCAACGGTAACTGCAGCAGTTAAGACCAGGCTAGATCGAGCCAATTTTATATTAGAAAAAGTGCACGCTTAGGGCGTTAGGACGAAAACCCCCAGAATAAATTGAGTGTCAAAGTTTAGTCTTTGCTTCACATTTTCTTGTCGACTGCTGGGTTGATCAGTGGAAGAATCTAGCCTATATCAGGAGATTTTGGTTTTGTTCGCGTTTTGGGTTTTGCCGGTAATCTTTCGTAGTTCTTACCTGACCTGCCCTGAGAGGTCTAGCCGGGTACGGTATTTGAGCACGTCCTCTCGCAATACGATTTATTGTACTAGGGTTTTTCGGAAGGGTTTTTCAAAAGGGTAGTTCGTTGAGAAGCTTGCCGATTTTGCGGACATAGTTCGAAAACATTCTGCTGTAAAAATAACTATGGTTTAGTGAATTTATCTGCTGTTTTTTGCTATTTCCGCCTTGCCATCCACCCCACTGTTACAACATATTCTCACATGACACCAACAAGTCCCATAAACTTCTACATATAACCAATGACCTTCGTAATGTCCTCTGGATATTTTTAAATTAAAGGTTTCTGGGCCATCAAGTTTTATTTTGAAGATCTTAAATTGTCCAACATGTTCAAAACATCTCCATAAAATCCTCTGGATATACAGTGCGCTCTTCTTTTCTCGATTTCTCCCTAACTCGACGGAAATCCAGGCTGCTTGGACTACTCTCTCTATTAATTGTTCAACTCAAAACTGTGGGTGGCTTCAGCCATTGTTGGAGAAAGTGAGATTTATCGCCAAAAACCATATTGAAAGTTGTTTTCCTGTTATTTCTTTATATGGCCATCATATGGCATCATTTAAAAGGTTAAATTTGGGCCGAGTTGGTCATCTATTGCAATGTTCTTGAAAAGTGCCAACAGAAAAAAATAGTAATAATTATCCGATTATCCGGGTGACTTGATTATACACAGAGTGAGTTTTTTTTCCAAGCCTCCGGATAATCGAGTCCGACCTGTACCTAAGCGCTGAAATAAAAGCAGACTTCAGATAGTTATTTAGTTGAAGAAAACAAAAGGAAAAAAATTGATACGACGGACATTAAATATAGTAAAGCGTTTAGACCTTTTTTTATATTTAAAAACTGAGTTGAAATCTTAATCTGTTGCATGCAATCATTATTTTATAAAAATTTTAACAGCAAAAAATGAAAAAGTGATCTTTGTGCGTCAGTTAACAGAACAGCTGTGAGAAATCAAGACAGTCACCCTTATTTGTCTTCCAAAATTGTAGAGTTCAGATCTAATTTGCTTCATTCTTAATACAACTCGCACTTTACCTACCTTTTTTGAGCGGGTTTTAACAAAAAATTAAATTTTCTATCAAAGATGGCTTCTAAATTTATTTTCCGATAGATTTGATAAAGAGTCACAATATTTTTTTTAAATATTGATGAAAATCTAACACTGCTTCATGATTCCAATTCCGTCTAAACGCATTCGTCATTGAATTAAAGTAAATTTACTTCGGCATACGGATGAAAACAAACAAAATGGATTGGATAGGAGCGGATTTTTATTTTTGAGAAGAATGGATGTAAATATTCATATTATACATTCATATAGTATTTGTTTTATTGCTTTTGAACTAAACTATCGTACCAAACATATGACTGATTCGTTCACGTCGAAACCACTGATACATGTGATGTTTCTGCTCGATATGACGGAAATGGACTCGTATGCCAAAGAAATTATCTACCCTATGTAAGTCATGACGCAAACACGCATGAGTAACTTAGCATGTAAAGTAACCATTCCGGAGCAACATCCCAATAAATTCAGACTTTACAAGCCAAAGAGCCAATTTCTTTCCAGCACCAGTAGTAGAAAAACAGATGAAGGATTTATTTCTCTCGAAGCCGCTTCCTAAAATGCTCATATTTTATGCACGGCTTCGGTCCGTTTCTGTTTTGACTCGTTTATTTATTGCCGCGATTTGTCCGACTGTACAGTAGATACGGATACAGTAGATACGCTCCAGCATTCCAGCTTCTCCAGGGAGATTTTATAGCACCGGGTGGGTTTGCCAGAAACTGTCTGAAAATGATGCCACTAAAAGCAGCATACTCCTTCGCTAGAAAGCACTTAGCCATGGCTATTTCTCTTGTTCCCAAGCTTCCCGTTTTTCTCATTTCGGGTTGCTCTGACTTGGCTTTCGGTCATGCGTCTCAATTGAACCGCAAAAAAGCAGATTTTTCATTTCTTAAAAACCGGAACCTCCGTAGCAACATTAAATCGTACACATATTTCCGTGAACCTAAACCTCAGTCCCAGTACCGAAGGAATTCAGCTGCCAATTGTTGCGCTTCCAAGCTTACCACCCACCTAGAGGTGCTACCATCATGGCTTCTAACGGTGCTCCTTTCCGTGAAACTTCTTCTAATAAATTTCCTTTCAAACGTTATGCACAGCTTCAGCTTCATGGCAACTCACTTGGGTGGGCCAACCGCTACGGTAGCATTCTTCTTGGTATTGAAGAAAGTGAAAACAGGACTAGAAGATTTATGGCGAACGCTGCAATAAAACTAACATTTTTATAACCTTCGGCTTTTGCTCCGCTTCCTGCTACGCTGGTTTTCTTTGGAGTGAACAGAATAAAAATGCTTCTAGGTTGGACATGCGAAGCAACGCGTATCTACCACAGTCTGAAGTGAGAAAAGGAGATGCTTCTAGGAAGTCCTAAGACGCGCGGAAAGCTCCTTTTTCGGATGTCAGATGTGCGGCTCTGTAGGTTCTTACACTCGAGATGAAGCAATACTATTGGTGCAGAAGGGCAAAGTTTAATGGAGAGCCACGCTGGGAAACATAAATTTTATATTTTCACACTTCATTGACCTTTAGTTGGGGGCAAAGGAAAGATTTTCGGAAATCTCTTTTTTTTTGGTGCTGATGACAAGTTGATGGAACACTTTTCGCGCTTGGGCGATTGTAAAGAACGGAAAGGAGGAGGTTTTTTTTTTGTATAGAGCAATTGAAGGGCTTTTGCTGATAAAAACAAATATAGGCTCTTTGCCGATGTGCAATTTAATTTAAGCATTTACTTAGAAGACAATTTCTCTAAGCAGGAGTGACCAAATAGCTGTTAATAGCTATATATTTCGAGTTGTTAATAAAGACGTTTCCTGCTACACAGAAAAAAAATCTTAATGTTAACTGTCGCGTAAAATCTCCTCTCGTTTTGTGTATAGTCGCTACATTCATAGTCTGACGGATAGAATCTCGGGAACCAATTGACCTGTCAAATAGCGAAACCAATCGAGCAAATCACGAACAACAACAGAAAAGGGCATATCAGCTAATCCGAACAAAACTTCGGAAACCATTTTCTCGTGACTCACGGGTCGCCTAAGCAAACTAACACCATCTTTGGGTTTCCTCTATCCAATGATGCCGGTAATTTGCGTTCGATTGGCTAGGAAAGAATAATCAACGTTTTGTTAATAAAAGTTGATAGTACCTATTCAATTGTTGGTCTAAAATGTATTGAATTGGTTCCGCTTTTTGATAGACCGAAATTCTATCCGATATTGCGCATAAATTTTCATGAAATATAGTTAAAATTACGCAAAATCTAGCGTTAATAACGTATGCGCTAATTACAGACATTTTCATGAATTTTTCGTACGGTGTACTTAAGCTTTACCACGGATCAATATTTCGAGAATGTTTTCTCGAGAACTCCGAGGAAAGAGGGGATTTTTATTCTTTTCTTTAAAAGCTTGCATTTAATGCACTATGGGCCAGATATCAAAATTTCACATCAAATTAAACTAGTATTCTACGATTCAATTACATTTTATTCCTTGATTGGTTTTCCGTCGATCTTGTTTTCCGGGCTGAGCACCAATGCTACTGACGCCAGGGAGGCAGCTCCCACATCTGGAGCCCATCTATCGACCCATCAACTCATGAACCGGGGACCAACGGCTTTACTCAATTAAAAATGAACCCCGTTAATAAGCATGATGTGCCGTTTGGATTAGTGGAAATTTACGATGTATTCTCAGCGAAAGGTTATGTTTATCAATACACTCGAACCTCCAACCACGAACCAAACCGGGGGTTCGTAAATCGAATTAGTTCGTAAAAAACCTCGTTATTTGGGATTTACTTCGTAAAAAGAAAACTCGTTTTTTGGGATTTACTTTGTAAAAAAAAAAAATACCTCGTTATTTGGGATTTACTTCGTAAAAAGAGGTTTTTGAAAAAAGTGTCAAATACCCTACAATATTGGTATTTTTGGAATCATGGAGACGTGTAGGGACTGGAAATCGATGTTTGACGCCATTTTGAAATCCAAGACGGCGGTATCCGGTTCATGAAAAACTGGAAAATACTGTCAATACCCCACAATATGGGTATTTTTGGTATCGGAGTGACATGTAGGAACCGGAAATCCATGCCTGACGCCATTTTGAAATCCAAGATGGCGGTATCCGGATCATGAAAAACTGGAAAATACTGTCAGTATCCCACAATTTGGGTATTTTTGGAATCAGGAACTGTAGGAACTGGACATCCATGTCTGACACCATTTTGAAATCCAAGATGGTGGCTTCCGGTTACAGAAAACCTAGAAAATATTGCCAAATACCCCACAATATGGGTATTTTTGGAATCGGAGTGACATCGATGTTTGACGCCATTTTGAAATCCAAGATGGCGGTATCAAGTTCATGAAAAACTGGAAAATATTGTCAATACCCCACAATATGTGTATTTTTGGCATCGGAGTGACATGTAGGAACCGGAAATCCATGCCCGACGCCATTTTGAAATCCAAGATAATAAAAAAAAACCTTGTTATTTGGGATTTACTTCGTAAAAAGACGGACATAAATTGAATACTGCGTAAAAAAAAGACTTCGTAAACGAAGGTTTCAGTGTATAAACCTAATTCGTATTTTAAGCTGATGACTAGTCAATGGCACATTTCATTAGAGAATTATTTTGAAGTTTTTTATTCTACGGCCAATATTAGCTAATATTTTTCAGGATCTGTAATTGGATCGTACTCTTTCAATTATCCTGTCAATCCTAGTTCGCGTTCTGTTGGGTAATTTTTGCCTTGGTGTTTACATAACTTTGTTAGCCTGCAGTTGCTAGGCAACAGTTGTTTTGTTGTAATGCGAGATCAAACTTATGATAAGCACAGTAGGAACAGAAGATAAACTAGTAATTTCTCGTTCTTCAGAGTTACGGGTACTGCACGAACAATGTCCCAGAATCTCAAGTGATCGGGAGTGTAAGTAATATTTAAGTAAACATAGCTTATACAATGCTGTTCGATATAACAGCAGCGCATGCCGATTTTCATATAAAATGGTCAGCTTTGACATGATGTAACTTTGTTGTCTTCAATCTTCTGCCAAGAAGGAGGGCTGCTGAATCGGCCACCATTGGTGGTGTCAGCACTGTAGCCTACATCGTTTATGCTATGTTTATACGTGCTTTAACGACACGTTTGCGTTAAAACAATCAGGCATGATTAATCATTCATAAAACTTTCATGATAGGCAAGCCCAATTTAAAGAAATAATGTAAGGAACATTTAAGTCCTACATGTTTGCATTTGTTGAACATTTCACACGATTATCTTGTCGCGCAACAAATCGATCCAAAGAACCAAAAACTTTAGCTTCAAGCAAAATTTTGGTGGATGACGTATCTGCCCGGGAGTGGTTGTCTTATGATTAACTGAGCTGAAATCTTAGTCACACAATTTTCGATTACAAAGTGCCACATTTTTGGAAGCACATGCCGGAAAGTGAGATACTAGGTCAAATTGATCAAAATAATAGCAGTTCTGAGATTTTAAATTTTACATTCACAAATGTACAAAATAGTTAAAACCGTAAAACGGGGTAGCTTTGATACTTTTTTTGAATTACATATATTCTAACTATTTTTTTCAATAATTATTTTTTTTTAAACAAGTACTGGTGATCCTAGTCAAGTTTGTATGGTGGTTCCCCACTGCTCTTTCGATGTGTATTGAGATCCTCAACAACTGTGCCAACATTGAACAATTTGTTTATGATCTGGATTTGCGGAGGAATTTTAAATTTTGATTGGGAAAATGTATGAGAAACGAAACGCACCTGTTCATTTGCTTATAAAAAAATAGAATATTGCTCAAATTTCCCCATATCTCATAAATAAATTGGAAATACTATAGTAAAACTTTGTGGAAGATTGCAAATGGATTAGACTTCTGAGAAAAAAGTTATTATTATATTAATTTAGATCTATTGCTCTGCGCATACCTACAAGCGTAATTATGAGCCTGTAGGTACATGTGGAACACTTCTATGACAAACTATGAGCATGAGCATTATTTGTACAATAAATTATGAGCACATCGATGGTCTCACTTCTGGATGTGCTCATTATTTATTATACAAATAATGCTAATGCTTATAGTTTGTCATACAAGTGTATCCGCGCATTAGTCTAAAGTGAAAGATTAGTAACTTTTTGTACAAAGATCAAATCGATTTGCAGTCTTCGGCAAAGTTGTTTTCTTAGTGGCGGTAGTGGTGTAGTGGTAAGCGTGATTACCTCTCACCCCAAAGAGCCTGGGATTAATCCCAGTCGGCGGCGCCGTGATTTTCTGAGGCATAAAATCTCTGATCAGTGAAGTAAAGCCGTTGGTCCCCGGTCCATGAGTTGATGATAGGGTCCAGGTTTGGGAGCTGCTTTCCTGACGTCGGTAGCATAGGTACCTAGTACGGAAAACAAAATCGACAAAAAAGAAATCAAGAAACAATAAACAAAAAAAAAAAAAAAAGCGATCATCGACGTTTAAAAGTCATTGTTTATATTTAGTTCATTGGATCTTTTCACATGTTGTGCCAGAATTCGCCTACACCAAATTTCAGATTTGGTTAAATCTGTAATGTGAATCCCTTTTTCTTTAGCCATTAGGCTGAACGTCTCATTATAATTTTACTTGTCAACAAACTAGAACGAGTTAAATTACATGTTTGCGTCTTTTGACGTCATGTAATACTAACGGAAGTAAGTATTAGTTTTATTTCCATTTCGTCAAGCCAGTGTAGACTACATACAATGATTATTACAATGTTTACTTACATACTATGCATTAGTTCTATTCTGTTTTAGCTTAGTTTTTATTTGCTGCTTGGACATAGTGATGTCAATAGTTCCGCAATGCAAATTATATAGGCGCATCATTCGATTGATTGGGCTATTTTTTGCATAATTACGTGTTCTAAGATATCGACAAGGCGTGTAAAAGTTTAATTGTGCGAGAATTTCTGCCGAATCTATGCGCATTGAAATAATGTCGTTGATGAAGAAAAGCATTGCAAATTGGCGGCGCTCCTTAAGTGTTTGTATATTGATGAGCATGCAGCGCGCTTCATAAGATGGTATGGTCCAATTCAATTTACGTAAAGTATATAAAAGGAATTGTTTTTGGACAGATTCTATGCGTTCTTCGTGTTTGGAAATGTATGGATTCCATACTAGGTGGCAGTATTCCAGAATTGGCCTTACATATGTGGTATATAATAGCTTAATAGTGTATGGGTCTTCGAAATTATGACTGAACCTTTTGATGAAGCCTAGCATTCTGTTTGCTTTACTAATGATAGTATTATAATGTTCTATAAAAGTTAGTTTGGAGTCTAGGATTACACCTAGATCTCTTACAATTTTGCTTTTTTCTACTATTTGGTTGCCTAATGATATTTCAATATGCGGTGTTTCAATTTTTCTGCTAAATGCTATTGCAGTACATTTTTTTTACGTTCAGTTGAAGTAGACTTTTACTACACCAGGTGTGGAATATATTGATTTCATTCTGGAATTCTTCTGCATCGCTAGAATTACTTATTTCCATAAAGAGCTTCATGTCGTCTGCATATACAAGCAATTTTATTTTTTTAAGTATGTAGGAAATGTCGTTTATGTACAAAATAAAAAGAAGTGGGCCTAAATGAGAACCTTGGGGTACCCCAGAGGTGACTGAAATTGGTTCTGAAAGTTTATTTTGAAAGCGGACTATTTGTTTACGATGTGTTAGGTATGATTGAAGACAATTCAAAGTTAGTTGGTCTTATGAGACTTTAAATTAAACACGGTCCCCAAAACAACAAAGGTCGCTCTAATATTCCTTCCTTATTGCAAGGGCGTGGTCGGCCCTGTTTTTAATCTTCAAAATTTGGAGTCATTGAAACTTGTACAATGAGAACAATACAAGTAATATCTCAGTGGAATTTGTTTTATCAAATTGAAACTGAAAGTCTAAATAATCGTTTGAATGCATACAGCGGAGTGTTTTCGTAAGAAAATCCAGTGAAATTAGCGTTTCAATTTGGGTTGCCAAAAATAGTCCGTCTTGCCGAAGCCGAATTGACTAATTTTTCCTTTTTTCAAGATCATTCCCGGTGGACAAAGCCGAGTCTTGATTACAAAACAATTATTTTCCCCTAGTTTGTAGAGGTTTGGTGGTAAATCTTAACGTTCACGGATAGTAAGAGAGTTGATTTTATCCGGGCTCCTGGGGTTTCCCGGGATTTAAAAAAAAAATGAAATCTCAAATCCTGGGATTTTTTTAAACCCGGAAAACATGACCCTCTGGGACCAAGGTTACTTCCTTGGGTAACACCTGAGCAATTTGTAAAATAGTTGTTGCCAATTCATCAGATATGGCTTAAGCCAGTGTGTGAAAAATAATGGAACACTCAAACGATTCAACTTAGCTACCAGTATATGATTGTCAACATAATCAAAAGCAGCCATCAAATCAGTGTAAGCTGTGTCAATTTGATTGCCGTTATGAATGTTTGTCAGGCAGGGTGGTGTATACTTTATTCAATTTAAACTTAAAGGAAATACACATGCAACAGGGTTGCTTCTCATGCGAAAAGTAGATAGCTCTTTCTCGAAACTTATGCATGCAATATAGATAACCAATAAAGAACCTCTTTTCGCTCATCGGCACCGTTCCAACAAACCAATTTACAACGTTTAAGATTTGATTTACTTCAATCCCGAACAAGTTCCGGGACCTTCCACGGAAGGGTGAGCCCAAGTCATCGTACTTTAATATTGTCGCTTCCTTTCCAAACTAAATCCATTCCGGAAACGAGGAGCGCCTCTGAATAGTCGTGATTCGCATATATCAGCACCGGTTTTTTATTCAACTCTTTCTTCAGTCCCATCGAGACTCTGTATTTGGCAAAATTTCCCTCTGAGAATGCATTCCAATTCTGTTTGGTATCGGGGAGGAGGATTTCCTCCGGGATTTCGTATGCACACAGCGATGGCACACCGTCTAGAATAGAGGAAGAAATAGAAAGTTTATCCGCTTCGCAAGAAAGCAAAGCCAGCTCAAGTAAAGAAACGGAACTACATTCACTAACGACGGCAAAGCACGCGACCCGCGTTAAGACTTTTGGCAGCTTCTTCGGATGGATTCGTCTCTAGAGGATCGAAAGTTTTCCGGGGTGTGGAATGGACACTTGTTGAATTCATGAATTCTTGGCACGAATCGAGCAAAATTTGTTATCCAATTGCGTGGAATCTTTTTTTCATCCTAGAGGATGAAAAGAGACGAACGGAGAAATAAGCTTATGGAAAAAATACCTACTTGCCCGATGACCTAACAGAAACACGCTCTGGGTCGGTTCCAGGCATAACGAACGGAAATCTAATCAAAGTGATTATCCACACAAATTGTACCTTCCACACAAATTCCTCCAGGATGATTGATTAAGTGCGGGCCGATTGTGGCATGTCTGCCAAAAGCACGAGCCAACGAGTGACGGCTCTGAGGGTCGGTGCACACGAGACAGCTGAAAGCTACGGCCCATGTTTTCCACCCACCACCGACCGACTGAATACCGCAAGAAAAACCTGGAGTATTTCTTAGAAGCGGCAGCACATGATTGATTGAAGTAAGCTTTATGTGCTGTTGGCTTACGAGGCGGATCTTCCTCACACCAGCAGAAGTGACGGTTGCTTTGAAAGGTGTGCGTCTTTTGATCGTTTCTGACTCGCTATATGATCTCTGTACGGTCCAATCAACTACAAGCGTTTGTGATGACATTACAAACAGCTGATACGGTTTGAAGATACATTTCCCTAACTTTTATTTTATGCGAACTCGGGTTATTTAACTTTGCACGTTCCTGCAAGCTGCGTTGAGCTGAGATCTACAAGGAGTTCAAATTGATGTTGCGTTAAAGAGGCCAAATCACACTCGTAATCCTGTAGGCCAAATGTAACGACTTGACACAAAGTAATCATATCTCTCACGAGAAGCAATTTTATTTCAGCCTTTTATTCCCGCAGAAATTCACTCGGTGAAACATTCTACAACTCGTTCCGAGACATTCTTCCGCAGAACAAACCAAGATTCGTCACATTTTGTCTCCTTACAAGATAGCGCACATCATTTCATCGTTTCGTCGTCGTCGTCGCCTTAGTGGTGGTTACTGATACTGAAGTTTTCCCACTGGAAGATGAATGGAAGGGGTGTGAAAATCTAATAAAAAAAACTCCATCTCCTGGTATGTTCCCAGTAAAGCAATACAGCTTATTTCGGTGTCGGAAGAGTAATACGCTTACCTTATACCACTCGTAGACGTTTGTTTGTCTGCCTGCTGGCAGTTTGGCTGCGGGTACCACATAAATTGCGTACTACCAACGACGATGCTTCATCTCCACCGCCAGCCACGCAGCCACCACAACAGCAGCAGCAGCAAAAGCTCAACCTAAAAATCATGCTGCGTGAGTGATGTTATTTATGTATGAATTTCTGGGGGATATAAAGTTTCACGGTTCAGCGTGAAATTGATGTTTCCTGTGCCTGGGCTGCGTTGGTGATGGGGGAATTTCCTTGTTGAAGTTTCTGTATTGGGTGGGTAGAGCTTTGATAAATTGAACGAGATTTGGAGGAAGGTTTTGCTAATAGAAAAAATCACATTAATCCGTCAAACGTATCCTCTATTTGTACTGTTAAGGTGTATAAATTTATAAAATTAATTTTCTAATTTCATTTCGTATATATCGATTCTTCACCGATTTGATGTACGAAATCTCACTGGAAGCACAAAAAAGAAAAGTTCTAAGTGCACCCTTCAAAAGGAGGCCAGCCACACCTGAATGGGACGAAGAAAGCTTGGGACAAACCTGAAATTATTCGAAAAAAGGCGAATATTAGCGCAGTGAACACCCGGCTCGCAACATGCGTAATCGCTCATCTTCTTATGAGATTGAAGAATACTCCAACCGATATATATATATATTCCAATTCCAGTTCCAGCACAACATATTCTTCGAGAAGCGTCTCCGAGCGGCGGCTCTCTGGATAGACCATTCACAATACTGGAATTCCCTATGGCTCCTCTGAAAAATCTCCCAGATATCGCAAAACGACGCTTGCTAGACTTATTCTATCCCTTACTAGAAAACAACATTGTACCGCCTGAATGGAGTCAAAGTAAAAGCCATTCAAAAGTCTGGCAAACCAGCGTCTGACCTTAACTCATATCGTCCGATTGCTATGCTTTAGTTCGCTGGGTTGAATCAAATAACTTGCTATCCAATACACAGTTTGGGATTCGCAAGAGCAAAGGAAAAATGAATGTCGTTCCAAAGATATTCAACTGACCTTCGCGCACAAAGAAAAATTGGCTGCAGTATTCTTGGAAATTGTTGTCTTGGTCTTGTTGTTAGAAAAGCAAATGAAATTTTCTCTTGGACAGCTGACAACTTCCAGAATTAGTAGTATGGGCCTGTCCCAAGGCTAATGTCTCAGCTCTCTTCTTTATAACTTTTAGGTCAAACATATCTACAACTGTTTGGCAGAACGATGCACGCTAAGACGAGTGTACCCCATTAGCCATAAATACGTTAGGCATACGGACGTTAGGCATAATAGACGTTAAGCATAAACTCATTAGGCATAATGGACGTTAGGCGTAATGGGCGTTAGGCATAAAATACCTTGTTGCTGTGCAACTCTAGAAACCTGTTTCGAGCATGGTAAACAATGTTTAAATTAGGCTAAGCGTTGAATAAAAACTAATACAACTTAAACACACATAGTTTATTTAATAAGCACAGTTTGGAATCCATTATTTATCATATCATAAGTGACGTAGCTACATCCCAACAAACAATTCAAAGTCACAAATAAGCATACACATTGAATAAATGCTGTATAACAGTGTACAATGCTGAATAAAACAGAATGTCGAATTATGTGCTGAAAAAAGCTCATTGAGATCGAAAGATGCGCCTTTATTCCGCCGTTTGCTCTGATATGATTAATTTCCTTATTAAAAGCTTTATAAACGTTGACTGTCTTCCTTATTCAGAACCAGAAGGTTGATCTAATAACAAACTGAATAAGTGTAATTTGCACATACATTGTCGCTTTTATTTGACTTTTTTCAGTTGATTGAATAAAATGCTTTTTTAAACGTCTTATAAATGTTTTCTAGCTCCATTATTAGATTTCTTTGCATTGTTTTACAATATTGCTGTAAAAAGGTGAATACACTCAGCAAAATAGCTCTTATACCACCCAACAAACAATTAAAAGTCACAAATAAGCATATATATTGAATAAATGCTGTATAACAGTGTTTAATGCTGAATAAAAAGAGTTGTCGAATTATGTGCTGAAAAAGCTTATTGTTCCACTCTGATCTGATTAATTTACTTATTAAAAGCTGTAAAGTGTTAAATGTCTTCCCAATTCAACGCCAGAAGGTCGATCTAATAACAAATTGAATAAGTGTAATTTGTACTTACATTGACACTTTAATTCGACTGTTTTCAATTGATTTAATAACATGCTTCATTAGACGTCTAATAAATGTTCTTCAGCTCCTTCATTAGATTTCATTGCATTACTTTACAAAATTGCTGAATAAAGAAGAATACAGTCAGCATAATAGCTCTTATACAACTATGCGTCCATGTTGTAATCACATGATTTGTAAATGCTTTATAAACGACGTATTAGATTCATTATTCGACAACACAGATTCAGTCTTACAACAAGGCGAAATCAGTAGAGTAGTGGTTACCGTTTCCGCTTTCCAGTAAGAAGGTCGTGAGTTCAATCCCAAGCTCAAACTTTTTTTTTTGTGTAGAACATAATTAATTTAAATAGTAACATCGATCACATGACTCACGATAATGAATGCATTGATCTAGTTTAAAATATGACCGAGCATCCTTTCTTTCGACTTGGAGATGTGAAGAGGCAACATTGGTCTCATTTAAAACAACGACGAATGAATTAATCATTCCCACAGGGCCTTGAAGGAGCTAGAGTTGCGATCGGGAGTGCTGATAGGTATTTACTTTCATGCAAGCTTTTATAGATTATAGAGTTGCCCATATGATGAATTCTAGGATAGCTCAGATGACAAGGCAAGCGGCTGGTGATCGGAAGGTACATGGTTTGAATCCCATACAATGGCATGTATAAGTATTTTATAAATTTTCTAATATCTGTGTGGTGCGAGCCCACGTCAGAAATATTGAAATACAATACACTTAAGAAACACACAACACCCATAATTTTCCCACAGTTGAATAATCGTTTAGTAAATGTATAATAATGTCTTATAATGTTGATATGAAAATCAAGCGTATACAGAGCATCACTGTTTTAAGGAAGCAGTGATGTCTAATAAACACTGAATAATCAAAAATGTTATCGTATAAACTCTGTTACAACTCATACAAGTCGAATAAAAGCTTTTCGACATACCTTATATAACACCAGTAGTTCAATGTTGAGGTTGAATAAATTCTCCAGATTTGTGTGAAAAAAGCCTGAACAGAAGTAATTATTAGAAATAGTACAAGTACTATTAAGCATGCAGTTAATGAAATGGCCAAGAAGTCGTTTCTTCAATAGACGATTGTTTGTTGGGATATTTACTTATATCCAAGATTAGTAGCGACAGCGGTTAAGTAATCTGGCAATGAAAACTCATCATAGTTTTGAACTATATCTTGAAATCAATCGCACCTAGAAATGAAAAAAATCATAAATTTGTTGTAATATATTCTTACACACATATTGCAATTGTCAAAGAAGAAATGGTTTTCCTCAAAGAACATCTCATGAAATAAAGAATGGTGAATTCTGTGATTTTTCATTCAATAACAAAAAACAACTAAGGTAGAATAAAATATGATGCCAAAAAAACAGCTCATGAAATGAATAATGGTAAATTCTGTGGTTTTTAACTCAATAAAAAAAATATACCTGCTGCTTCTAGGATTTCCTGCCATACTTTTCGATACAAGGATTCTGTTTTTGTTGTCATCAGAATGAAAACTAGCGGAACCGTCTGCTGATGTGAGGGAGCGATACTATCGTACCATCTATAACCCAATACTTTACCTGTCCAAGACGTCACAAGTTTTCATGAGTTCCAAAAATTAAAGCTCTTTCATTATTGTTACCGAAGTCAGCAATCAATAGACGGTCCCCATTATCATCCTTCTGGAATTCATCGGGTAGATTATGCCTAACGTCCATTATGCCTAACATCCTTTATGCCCAACGTCCATTATGCCTATCATACATTATGCCTAACGTCCGTATGCCTAACGTCCGTATGCCTAACGTCCGTATGCCTAACGTCCGTATGCCTAACGACCGTATGCCTAACGTCGTGTACCCCGCTAAGACAGCTTGCAGATAACGGTGTGGTTTCCGTAAGAGGTTCACATGCCGTGGACTTGCAAGGACCATTGCAAAGTTCCTTAGATAACTTGTCTTCTAGGGCTAGGAATCTAGGGATCGAATTCTCGCCGCAGAAAACTGAACTGGTAGTGTTCACTCGAAGGTGGTACCCTGCCCAAGCAGTTTAATCTTTTGGGCAGAAACATTACCCAATACTTGGTTTTCAAGTACCTTGGGGTCTGGTTTGATTCAAAGTGCATATTACGTATTTGAAGCAACAATGTCAGCAGAGGATCAACTTTCTCCATTTAATTTGCTGCACATTCGCGAGACCTCATAACGCTTTATAAAAAAAAAAAACAGTTATTTGTTTATTTGTAAATTGAAAAATTCAACTGACAATTATTGCCTAAATGAATAAAACTTAAACTTAATAGTTACGGTCAATGGTACGGAAAAGGCCAAGGAACCGATGACGAAACACGTCAGCTGATACATTGAAGTCGAACATATAAAATAAGTTGTTGAATTTCCGGCTGATTGCTCGAATTGGCTCGTGTTGTGTATAATTTCGCCGCCGTGGTTCCAAAAACAGAAAGTCGCGTTGACAAAGCTCTCAGGGGCATACATATTTAACTGAGCCAGCAGTGCTGGACAGTCAATGTCACCCGTAAGCAGTTTTCCAGCGAACATAGCTTAAGCGACCGTCCGTCTCACCTGTAATGGTTCGATTCCCAGGAGACGGCAACGCTCCTTGTACGGTGGCAAGTTTGTTGGGTCACGCCAGTTGAGGAAACGAAGAGCATATCTCACAAAACTGGCGTTGAACGGATTCAATTCTAGTGATCCAGCTAGCATGGAAAGGGCTCCAAACGACTAAACTTGACTCCAATTAGGATCGCACAAGCGAGCAGTAGAGTGTCCTGAGGCATAGCGGGTCACGGAACTCGTCGGCAATTTTGAAAATAAAGCACAATTATCGATTAGCTCTGGAGAATATATCATTGTAGTGGATTCCGAAAGTGAGTCTGCAGTCCAAGGTAACGTCGAGATCCTGAGAGAAAGACAGCGTCCTTGGAGAACATAGTCGAACATGATTGGTTCGATTTTTCGGTGATAGGAAATAATGTTACAATGTTACACCAGTCAACAAAAATACCTAACATATTTGTAGATTTTCGTATCGTCTGCATAGAAAACGAGGCATCCTGATGGTATCAGAAAGGCGAGGTCGTTTAAAAAAGATCGAAAACAGTAGCGGTTCTAGGTTACTGTCCTGCGGAACTCCCGAGTTATTTAAGAAAACATCCGATTCCGATGCTCCAATCTTAACCCGTACATGAACCAATCCACAGCCGTTGACGAGATGCCAAAATATTATGGTCCACCGTGTCAAATGCACCTTTTAGATCCAAATAAGCAGCATCGACTTGCCATCCTGAATCCAGGCATCGCAAACAGTTAAAAGTAAACTGCACCAGGTTCGTGGACACGGAACGCTTCGGGTAAAAGTCGTGTTGTTCTTTATCGATATAATTTTTACAACACGCGAACAGAGCATCATTTATGATAATCTCGAACAGTTTTGAGCAGGCACACAGGGAGGTGATTCCACGTTAATTTGCGACATTCCGTTTATCTCCTTTTTTGTAGACTGGGAACAGATAAGAAAGTTTAAAGCGGCAGGGGAACTCACATTGAACTTGAATAGCCTCGCAAGTGAAAGGTAGAGATTGGCTACACAACGTTTTAGAACTGATGACGGAATGCCGTCAGGTCAAGCGGTGAACGAGAGCTTCAGTTTGCGTGTTGCGGCTATCACCATGTCTTCTGAAATGCACGGAATATCGTGCAACACTTGCTTGAAATGACTAGCAAACAAGTCGTCTTTTTAGCGAACCCCACACGTATCAATAAATTGACGCGAAGGGGAATTATTGACAATAATATTGATGACACGAAGGGGAATTATTGACAATAATATTAATGATGTGAATACAGAATTATTGTCAATACCGATGTATATAATATATTGACAATACGATTTTTGTCAATAACAGCAACAGCGGTTTCGATAAATTGCCAATCAATTTCCGCAAGCGCATTGTTCAATGCAACATAATCAGCTCAGCTAAAGTACAACGAGTTGCACTCAGATGACTGCGTAAAAACAATCGGCGAAGGTAAACTAAATGACACGATGAGAGCGAGATGATCGGCATTTAGATCAATCAGTGGCTCGACCGGCAAGGAAACAAAAGTGCCCGGTAATGCGGAATCATTTGCCAGGACAAGATCTAGCAAACGTTCATTTCGGATCGGAAAAGTATTCGCGTGTGTGAACCCGGAAAAGTTAAAACCGCCCAAAACATCACAGCAAGCAACCGGCATATGCGAACGCAGTGGATCAATTAATGGTGTGCCACTGTCTGTAAGCACCACTGCAAACCAGCTTGATTGTAGTCGCCAAATACGAAAGCGGGAGAGCAGGGACTTAATTGAGAAGAAATCGAGCCTAACGATTCCACATGCTCACGGATGATCGTGCAGTCGTTTTTGCGGTCGGGGGGCAGGTAGATTGCGCCTACACTAAGCTAGCTTTGGGAAGTTCTACGACAATCTACTGCTACTTACGTAGCTGGCTAATCTCGTTGATACTGCAATCAGGACTCCGCCACCACGAGATTTTTTACTGTTTGGGGGAGACCGGTCATTTCTGAAGACGGATTAGAGCGACCCGAAAAGTTGCGATGAGTAAACTCGGTCGTCCAGCCACGTTTCCGTCAGCGCAATAAAATTATATTCGGCCTCCGCAACAGCCAGGAAAAACGAGTCGATTGTAGTCCTCACACGGGAACAAATCAAAAATCCGAAATGAGATAAATGACTCATGATTTCATGAACATAGCGTATTTTCATGTTAAGAAAATACACCATGAATAATATTCATGATATCATGAGCTATGTTTGCGTAACGCACCCATGATTCCGGAAATCATGAATCATCCGAGTTAAAATCATGAACTAAATTCATGAGTTTAACTTTTAGTTTTTAAACCAAAACATGTAAAAAAATAAAATAAATCATCAAACTGGATTCGAACCAAGAACCTTATGATCACTACACCCATACTTTGACCACTAGACTATCAATACTTGTATCAGAAGGAAGGCAAAAGGCGTATAAGAGATACCTATGTAGTGCAGTGAACACGGTTTTTCAGGTAACGCTTGAAGCGGTCATGATTCCGCTGCATTATGAAATCATGAATTTCCATAACGAAATCATGAATCATTGTTATGATTTCAAGGGTTGGCAAGTTTTTTGATTTCATGATAATGGAATCGGATTTTTTCCCGTGCAGAGACCATTCGAGGAGCAATCATGGGAGCTGGAAATCGAAAGGACATCAGGTACCGAAAGCTCGGAATCGCAAACAGGTTGCAGGCCGGATGCCCCCGATACCATCACCGACCACAGGACCGAGACGAGGAAGATGGCGGATGTTTGCAGCAAGCACGACTGGGTCGGGAGTTGTTAATAAAGCGTTATGAGATCTCGCGAATGAGCACCCCACTATGTGCCGCAAATTGAATGGAGAAAGTTGATCCTTTGCTGACATTTTTGCTTCAAATACGTAATATGCACTTTGTATCAAACCAGACCCCAAGGTACTTCAAAGAAAATGATTGGGTAATGTTTCTGCCCAAAAGATTAAGCTTACTATTATCTCTGTTTTAGAGTACCGTAAAACGAGGTATCTTAGATAATGCGCGCAACTTTGATTGTATAATATAACGATTAAATTTACGCTCTGCGCTTTTTCTGAATTAGAAAATTTGGTTCCATAATATAGCTTAGGGTATTTATGTTGATATGGTATGCAGTTTTTGAAAAGTATGTGTAACATATTTAACAAACATATTAAAAAGCCGAATTTATCCACCTATGGTGTGATCAGACCCTTATTACTTATTCAAGTTTATTTATTTTATTGTCATTATCAGTGACCAAGCCCCCCAACCCCGTGTCATCCAGTGACGCTACGCCACTGCCTGGGGGTACCCGGAATATATCCGGGTGTAGTCTATTTGGTGAGGCTACCAATCACCTTATCATCGTATTTTAATGTGATTTAATGGGTTTTAATTCAATTCATATTCAAGCAACTTCCCCGGGGTACCCGGAACATGTCCAAGTGTGTCCAATGTGGTCTGGAACACTTAACACGACTTGCATTGATCTTATTTTTGAATTCTGTAGTAATTTGATGTGTCGCATGATGGTTTTGATACATTTTCCGTTAAATCCAGCGTGAAGGCCCATATTCACCGGATCTTATTCCAGCCATATCTCCAGAACCGGTTCACTGATTCCAAAACCGTTCAATAGCGTTCAATGGGACCCCAAGACCTATCATTTGGCGCCGAGTTTGTCCAAATCGGTTGAGCGGTTGCTGAGAAACGTGAGCGCATTCATTTCGTTACATACACACACACACATACACACATACACACATACACACGTACACACACACACACAGACATGTTCCGATCTCGTCGAGCTGAGTCGAATGGTAAATGATGGTTTTGATACGTTTTCCGTTAAATCCAGCGTGAAGGCCCATATTCACCGGATCTTATTCCGGCCATATCTCCGGAACCGGTTCACCGATTCCAAAACCGTTCAATAGCGTTCAATGGGACCCCAAGACCTATCATTTGGCGCCGAGTTTGTCCAAATCGGTTGAGCGGTTGCTGAGAAACGTGAGCGCATTCATTTCGTTACATACACACACACATACACACATACACACATACGCACACACACACAGACATGTTCCGATCTCGTCGAGCTGAGTCGAATGTTATATGAAAGTCGGCCCTCCGGGCCTCGGATCGATAGTCGGTTTTTCAAGTGATATCTATACCCTTCTTTCGTGTTTTCCGTCTGTTTGAAAAAAAAAAACACTCAAATCATCACTTATGAAATGTATTTCCGATATAGCCATCACAAATTCGAGGTTGTATTCTTATTGCTATTGATGTTTTCTGATTATATACTCATTAAAAGTTTCATATTGCAATAACTAAATTGTCTGAGTTTAACACATTTTTTTTCGACAGTCATCGAGCACTATCAAAGTAACCCCAAATCACAATACTAAAAAAATATAGTGATAATAGTTTAATTTACGTTAAGCATAATACTAACGAATTAACTCTAATATCCTCAGTATTTTTCTGAAAAAAAAAATCAAAATTTAAAAATCATCCATTGTTGTTAAAATAATTGAGAATAAATTTAAAAAAACTATCAACGTATTCATTATCAATGTCTG
The DNA here is from genome assembly GCF_037179485.1 of Ochlerotatus camptorhynchus. Taxonomy (NCBI): domain Eukaryota; kingdom Metazoa; phylum Arthropoda; class Insecta; order Diptera; family Culicidae; genus Ochlerotatus; species Ochlerotatus camptorhynchus. Next base: position 2,993,033 of record NW_027040943.1, read on the forward strand.
CGTATTGCTCTCGACTGTATGCACTGTAACCTTCAAAGAATGTTTCAACCCTATATTCTATGTTTTTGTGTCAGATTTGCCTCATGAAATATCCAAATATAAATTGCATGCAACAATTTCTTGAATTATATACATTCAAACCTATTAGATTTTTTTGAACTTCAATGCCGTAAATTAAAGATGATTTTTAATTGGAATAGACCTAGGAAGTTGTGAACTGTTGTCACGCTCAAATTTGAAAACAAAATCATTTCAAAAAACGAGCAGCGCGATAAAAAATATCGAATGTATTGTCACATTAGACGACTCACAACCCTACGAGTCAGATAGAAGTTGTGTAGGCTCCATTGCTTGACCAAATTTATAATACTTTTATAATTTAGCCCATAACAATACAATTTGTGTTAGGATTAGCTTTTTTGGGATCAAAACCATGAATAGCTTATAAAATATAATAGATAGAAACTTACTTCCAAAGACAGAACGGCGTATCTTTATAATACAAAAATAAAAGTTATTGACAAAACAATGACTTTTAGACGTCTCCACTGCATGTCTCAAAAAAAATTAAGAGATAGAGAGTTAATATGTTGTGAAAAAATGTTTGTTTTAATATTATCTAAGATTCTGCCTAATACAGCATTATGATCTCCGCTTACCAAAAAAAAAACAGGTTTTTTCTTATCTCTCTACTAGGTGAATTAACCATGAAAAAAAACTAAGTTCAAAAGGTACACTTATTCATGTACACAAACTTCTCCAAAGGAACTGCATTAAAAAAAAACCCATATTCACGTAAATAATAAAACACAAGTTTCGATGCTTTTAAACCACTGTGAACTGGCACCATCAACCCTGCATTTTTGATTGTTATACATTTTTTTTCCTTTACTTGTTTTCCGTCGATCTTGTTTTCCATGCTGAGCACCAATGCTACCGACGCCAGAAAGGCAGCTCCCACACCTGGACCCTACCTATCGACCCATCAACTCATGAACCGGGGGCCAACGGCTTTACTTCCCTTCCGAACGAGGCGTGATCAGAGATGTTATGCCTCAGAACATCCCGGCGGCGCCGACTGGGATTGAACTCAGGCCTGCTGGGGTGAGAGGTAATCACGCTTACCACTACATCACCGATGCCGCTATTGTTATACATTGTAATTTGTCTTTTAAAGTTCTTGTGCCTATATCATTATCATGGCTGTTTTACCTTCAGTTTTTTCTACGTATTTCAAAGTCATATTTTAAAGAAGTTTTCTATTCATTTTTACCGTAAAATGTGCTGTGCTATTAGTACATCAACAACAGTAGTTCCCCCATCAGGGCACCGTAACCATTATCATAACCGTTACCAACACTTCAGTTGAAGTACACCACGTAGACGATCTGTGAATCGCGTGCGACTATGTGCTAACGGGAAGCTCAAAGGAAGAGTTTGGGAATCAATTTCCTATCATATTCGCACAAACATTTGGCACTCTATGGAAGGTGAGCTTCTCCACTTTGCTCCGTTACTCATTATCGGTTATTATTATTACCATCGTTATTGCCGCTTTTGTCACTTAGGAGGATATGAAAAAAAAAGTCTTTTCCTACACCAACACATTTGTCCTGGAAAGAAAGTCTCATCAGAAGACCATATCTTTAGTGTAAATGGCGGAGGATGCCATACTCTGAGAATGATTATTATACACCACCCAGCTACTCCCGTAGAACATCGGTTTGAATATTTTCCTTCCAATCAATGTCTTTCCAAATTGGGAAAAATTCCTGAGAGCAAAATAATGCAGAAAACGTCGTAAGAAGCAGGGTTGTAGAAAATCTTTCATCGTTCGTCTGCTACAGGGAAGGTGAATGCGGTGGAGTAGGTGTTTGGGAAAATTTCCATAGATCCGGTGTGGATACAAAATATAACAACAGTCGGGCCTCCTGATGCTACCGAGGGAATCTGCAGCACCGGTTGTAGTCTTCTTCAGCTGAAGAATCGACCTCTAGAGGGTGCCTCCGCCTTCGGGAGGGATTTTTGATTGGAAGGAAAGGCGTGCAAGACGAAAAGACGTTATAATAAAATATATTATATTTCTTTCTCCATTGGCTTCCTGAGAACTCTGGGGAAACGAGATGATATTGTGATATAAGGATTCATTTTCCTTATAGCTTGTCACTTCCGCCTCGCAGCTACAATGTTGGCACGGTGTCTCTGAAAGAAAACCTTCTCAAAAGTAAATCAGTACCGCCGAAACATCGACCAATTGAAAGCATTAAGATTTTTTTTTACAGAATACTGTAATTTTTTACCGAATATGGAACAGCTGAACATTCGGTAATCGATTCGGAATTTTCAGTAAATGTATCTTCTCTATTGGGCTGTCAAAATTTACCAATTCACACTGCAAATTTTGCTGAATGATTAGTAACATTTGAAATACCGGTCTGTACATTTTTACCGAAAATTGCCGGCCCGATCTAAAATTTACAATTTGTTCGATGATCCGATTATTTTATTATTGCATTGTTATTGATTATCTTTCTTTTTGCAAATTTGGAGTGGACAATAAGACAAATAGATTATTTGATAAATTAATTTTTGCCGACGTCTGTGTCTACAAACTGTTAACAGCATTCTGATTTGGAAAATGATGGTTAGCCCAATACCCATGTTTCTTTATTTGCTGAACTCGGTGTGCCTTTTCACTTCTGCAGGGAACGAAAATGCTGATAGCGCATTTGGCACCGTGGGTATGTGCAATCATCTATCAATCGATCTAAAACTTAAATTGATTTTAAAAATATTAATAATAGCATTAATTTTATTTGCTTACGGAAAAGATCTCCAGTTCCGCCATCGAGAGCTCAAGTTTATTGAAGTATTACCTTAATTTTTAAACACTTACGTGCAATTGCGCACTTCATAACACCCAAGAAACGGGTCATAACCAACTTTTAAAAGGCAGGCACAAAATAAGTTTGATGCATTTAATTTACAAATCATCCGGTACTTTTACAAAACTGTGATACTTGACATTTACCGTTTGTTTTCTTATGATACAGTGTGAAGCATGTACAAAAAAAATATTAGAAGCCCAAATAATGTATGGAAAAAGACCCCCGATAGAATATTTTCGAATTAGCGTTTCATCGATAATGATTTTTTTTTATATAAAAATGTTTTCCTACAAGAGACACCGTGTCGGAAGTTAGTTATACTCTTCAACATCGACAACGGATGGATATCGACGCTGAATGGGAATATAATATGCTTTTACTCAATTGGTGAACTGATTGAGAAACGACAAGTATCGTAATTTGATTTGGTTGGAAAGTTTTTCGAAAATGCATTATTTTATTTTTATTCCAGTGTGCCAATCATCGAGGAATTACTTTTCAGCACTTATAAAACAGTTTCAAACGTTCGGTTGAGCAGGCTGAAACCGCTTGACTACGTCGTTGATTTTTCGCCTCGGAAAATCCCATCGACCTCTGCTGGGATTGATTTCCAATTCACTGGAGTAAGAAAGCAGTCACGCTTACCAATCAGCTACCGGTGCCGTCATTATTACAAACCATGTCTATCCCGATTTGGTGTGAACAAATTTGTGTCTAGGAAAACATGGTGTCTAGGACATGTGGTAATTATGTTACCACGAGATGAAGACACAAATTGCACAGCGAATGGGATGTACTACGAATTACATAGCTTACACTCTGAAGGACACTGACAGCTTGTGTAGCCCCTTACCGTCATGATTGCGTCATGGTTTGTTAATGTCATTACGCCGTAGGCGGCATTAACAACCGCCATGAAATATAAATGACACCTAAAAAATTCACACTTCGCATTTAAAATGATCAAAAATTGCCAATAATCCTGCATAGTTCAAAAATTAACAACTGAAAATTATTAGGGGGTAATCAAAAATATTTGTATTGTCAGTACAACCAAAAATATAAGCTTCAATAAATTGAAAAAAATGTAACAGAAAATTCATAATTAGCAATAGAAAACATACACAAAAAATCATGTAAATTTAGGTGCGATTTAGGTTAGCGAATGAAAGTCAATTTTTATTTATTATATGCGACAGTTAGAAGATACTGAGAGGTTAGCACATATCATCGGCAAGAGACGTGCGTGTGAGAAAACTTGCGAAAAAATCTAAGGGCACCGGTGGGATTCGAACCCACAATTCCCATTCAGTACACGGGTGCATTGCCAATTATACAACGGTGGACCTATGGTCTACGGATGTATTTGGCTAATGACATATGAGTTTCGAATCCGTTTCCCTCCCTTAGTCTTTTTGCGCAAGCGTTCTCAATACACAACAATCGTCTATTACCGACGATATGTGCTTGTACCGCAACCACTCAGTATCGGTCGATGTGAACAAACACAACTCGTCTCTGTTCTACATCACACATGTTGGATACGGGATGTCCAATGCAGTATGAATAGAGCAATGAGCTGCTGGCCTCACCTCCGACCACCGGGCCATAGTGATGATTTATCATCAAATTAATTTTCGATTTAGGTTAGCGACTGAAAGTCAATTTTTATTTGTTATATGCGACAGTTAGAAGATACTGAGAGGTTAGCACATATCATCGGCAAGAGACGTGCGTGTGAGAAAATTTGCGAAAAAATCTAAGGGCACCGGTGGGATTCGAACCCACAATTCCCATTCAGTACACGGGTGCATTGCCAAATTTAGGTGCTCTGAAACTGACATATACGAGCGTCAATTTTAATAGAAAATTGAGGCATAACAGACCCAAAATTCAGCTCAATCAAACGTACTTTTCGTCGAGTAACGAGATTTCCAGTCTCGGTGCACTTAATTTTACATGAAATATTTGTTTACGTCTCAACCCGTATGTCAAAGATAGATTCCGTCACGTGTAAAATTAGTTATTTTTAAATGTGAATGTTTTAGCAATAAAAAATCTACTCCATAATCAATATCTTAAAATAACAATATAGAAATGAAATTAGGCTTTAAAATATTAGGAAAAAAAAAAGAAATTATCATTGTTATACAGCCCCAACTAACAATTTTCAAAATGTAAACTTTCAAACTGATTATTATTGCAAGATTTTTAATTGGAAATTGTACAATTATTTAAGAAATTTTCAAGATTTTTTATTGCTGATTATAATAGTACTGTTTCTAGTTGAACTAGCGTTTTATCATATTAAGGTCAGTCGTTGTCACCCTTAAGTTGCATAGTCAGATGCGAGTGGTACTAGGTGGGGTGAAAAGTAATCTCCTTGACCGCCAGAATGCGCTGCTACTGCAAAAAGGTCATGGTGTAGTCCGTACATATTTAGGCAGACATGCCAAATTTCAGTGCGATTCTGTCTTTAGTTTTGTTTTGACAGCTGATTGTTCTTGACGTGTTTGGCATCATGTTGAATATGAATAAAATCGATTTTCATTCGCTCATAAAACATTATTTTTTGGGAGGCAAAACGGTGAAGGAAACAAAATAAAAATTGGATAAATATTATCAACCGTCATATTACACCGTCAAATATTGGTTTTGAGAGTTTCGTGGAGGTCGCAACTCCACTACCGAACGAGTCTGCAGCGGCAGGCGGTTACAGAGGACAATGTCAAAAAAAAATACATGAAATGGTGTTGGCTGACCGGAAAGTGAAGGTCAGCAAGCTAGCAGAGACCGCAAAGATTAATACCGAGCGCACACGCCATATTTTGGTCGAGATTCTGCATATGAAAAAGTTATCCTGCCGCTGGGTGTCGTGATAGCTCACTCCTGACCAAAACATATTTTATTTTCGCATCGCAACCACGGCTAAAATCAATGACTTACGGCTCCAATTGCTTCCGCATCCACCGTATTCACCCGATTTGGCTTCCTCAAACTATTATCTCTTCCCAAACCTCAAGAGATTGGCTAATCAATAAAAAAATCACCTCACGTGAGGAAATCATTGACGCCGCGGAGGACTATTTTGCACACCTTCCGGAAAATTACTTTTCGGACGGGATCATGAAGCTGGAAAATCGTTGAAATAAGTGTATCGAGCTAAAAGGAGACTATTTTGAATAAAATAAAATTAAAACCCTAAAAAATCAGTACCAAGGAGGTTACTTTTCACCCCATCTAGTACAGAATCATCAAAAATAACTGTTTAGCTAATGCTTTCACGATAGTGATGAAACATCCAACAGCTGAAAGTCATTTTTTCCCTTTGGTTTGTTTTCCGTGCTGAGCACCAATGCTACCGACGCCAGGGAGGCAGCTCCCACTCCTGGACCCTACCTATCGACCCATCAACTCATGAACCGGGGACCAACGGGTTTACTTCTCTTCCGAAGGAAGGCGTGATCAGAGATGTTATCCCTCAGAACATACCGGCGGTGCAGACTGGGATTGAACCCAGGCCTGCTAAAGTGAGAGGTAATCACGCTTACCACTACACCACCGGCGCCACTTGCTGAAAGTCATTATAATATACGAAAAAATAGCTTATTCATCTATAATCAATCGGCGTCCGTCAAATAATTTTTCGTTCTTGTTAATCTGATAACATATATTTGCTTCGTGAATAAAATTCGTTTTACAATGGCAATTCAACATATATCTTTGTCTGTTTTTTTCAGTGAGCATTTCATTATGAGTTTAAAATTTCACCTTGTTTTATTAGAGCTATTCCCAAGTAACACTTGTAACATCATATAAAAATACCGAAATCCTTGTTGCAAATCATTTATATAATAATTACTTTGAAAACAACTTGTTTTAAACCCGTTGTATTGTTGTTTGTGATGTATTCAACCATTTTGGCTGACATTTGTTATCCTAGAGTAATAATTTGGTATTGCAATACTCAATTACCTGTTTATAGCACATTTATAGCTGTTTGTATTAGGTGCAAACTTGCTATCCTTATAAACATCATGTCCCAAGCAGCACACTTCCATCGAAATAAGTTGCTGCTACATGATTGTGACTGGAATAAGTTGCACACAAGTAACCACAATTGTTCAGTGACAAGTGTGCTGCTAGGGGTTTTCATATGTCAGAATACATGATTACATCTTGAATATAACTTATTTATAACATGTTATTATTTAGTTATATTTCAGTTGTATTATTGTTTCCCTTGATTTGTTTTCCGCCGATCATGTTTTTCGTGCAGAGCACCAATGCTACCAATGCTACCGACGCCAGGGAGGCAGCTCCCACACCTGAACCATACCTATCGACTGTAACCGGTCAGCCATGCAGTCTTCCCGTTTTCAAGTAAAAGTGGCTTAAGCGCCACTCCCGAAGGAGACCACCTACCAGGGATAGGGTTGCCCGACCGTATGAGACCTTTCAGGGGAAGGCTCTGATTTTCCCAAATTTTGGGGCGGGAAGAAGGTTGGCTGATTGAAATGGTTCGAGTGCAAAAACATGCAACAAATTCCAAAATGCAACTACTAGGAGCGTGTGATCAACTGTCGGCCGGCGACGAGTCTTGCTAGCACGGCGGTTCTCATCACAGGTAAACCGTCTCGTTTCCCTCGGACCAATACGTATACAATTAGAGAGTTGCTCGGTTGGATTCGGAGCCAACCTCCCCAGTAAATTAAATTAGCAAGTAAATATATGCTAACGAAAACCCAGCAACATGAATACCTATTCAGACAGTATCACTTCATCGGGATCTACTCTCAGCGATAACTACAAAAAATACGTTTGAAATATATTACAGAGCTTTATTCTATACATTTGTAAGGTTCGCAAAAACAGTGGAGCTTTTATCCATTATATATTGTCCTACCACAGTACAGTGCTCATTTGTTCTTCAGACTCGTCTCCTATCTACTCTCATTCTACCTTTCCATCGATCCCTATTCCTATCGTGCGGGTGTGTGTGCTTGGCTTTGGGTGCTTATTAGTGAATCTAATTCACGTTCATTTATTCGTTGCTTTGCACCGGAAAGAACTTGGCGCAAAATCGAATTAGAGCAAGTACGGTTTATGCTCGTACGCCTCGTAACCGTGCATAGCAATGGTTACGTTTTGGAGTCACATGCGCATGGACACTCACAACATATAGTACATGTACTCACGACCTTTTCATGATGCTGGTGATGGACACCGCGCGTTCGACGAATGAACGGACGGGGTGGCGGTGAACTCTGCTACTTCTGCGTTGTTCGACAGCGGAGACCGCCGGAAGCCTAGATGCGTGCTACGTGCATCGGATGAACCGGTGCGTCTGATTCATCGACTCGTGGTCTTGCACGACGCGGTACGAGCGTCGGTATCCCTTTGGTCGTCACCAACGGGAGGAAAAACGTGTTGCTAACTGCTGGGCTGTTGAATGGCCGATCGCCTTGCCTAGGGTGCGTCGTTGACGTTCGCGTCCCTCTTCCGGCGTACTCCGGGAACTTTGAAGCTGACGGTGGGGTCAGAAATGGCCACGGATGGTTCGGTGTGGTGTGTTGGACGTATATCGGCACTGCCACGAATCTACATTCGGAAAATAACCATTGCACCACGCACGTGTCAGCACGGAATTACACCAAACAAATTGCATGTTCACTTTTACCTGCTTATTCACCAAAGCACAACCCGATAACACACAACCTGAGAAAATAGCACACACTTCTCATTTCTACGCTACGAAAAACTAATGGAAAGGATTTTGGTTAAATAAAGCTACACTAATCTAAACAGGTATCATGTCACCTTTTGGACAACACCACGGCGTGAGAACTACTTTGGGCCACTCCTGCCTCTTCCACGGATCAGTTCAAAGTGAACGAGACTAAGTTTGAAGATCCTCAGATTAACCGCGATATTGTAATCTTCGCTACCGGAAATCACGAAGTTAAATTCGTGATACCGAAAATTTCTCTCACGCTCCCATTAGTTTCATTGCGCGCAATTTTTGCATCTCTTTCCAAAGAACGATTTCTATCCCCCAACCAACTTCGGCCCAAAACCAGGATGGGAGAGAAAATTAGGGAAAGGTCAACACATCTTGAAAGGATTTCCAACGGGTCGACGTTCGCGGTAGCTACGCGACGATCGAGCAACCCAGCGCCTGTAGGCTGATACGAGATGATCAAAGCGATCACAAATGTGTGGGGAACTCATTTAATTTTACTTTGCGCATCTGTGTAACTGGTGAACAAAATGAATATAAAGAACTCTAATCGGGTGAATATACATTAGGCAAGTTCATAAATGTATCTCTAGCGGTAATTAATTATTTAAGTAGTTAACAAATATTATTGAATATTGATGGATTTATACGACAAACAAAACAGATAACGACATATATGCTCGTTACACGACCCATCAACTCATGAACCGGGGACCAATGGTTTACTTCCCTTCCGAAGGAAGGCGTGATCAGAGATGTTATGCCTCAGAATATCCCGGCGGCTCCGACTGGGATTGAACCCTGCTGGGGTAAGAGATAATAAATAGGTAATTGAGAGTTGCATTACAGAATAATAATTTCAATATAAATATGATACAAGTAATATTCTTGTTTATTCGTGTTATAAACATGTTTCAATAACAATAACTTTATATCTGATTATGTTCTACAAATTGCACTGCATGTAGCTGAACGATGAAGCAACACATATAATGAAAATTCATTTAATTTATGCTATCAACATCACATTCATTTATGTTGAAGATAAATGTTGATAATTATTGAGCAGAAAGTTGATATCCAATATTTTTTTTATTGGGTATCAAGCTGGAGCTGCGTGACAGCTTAATTTTCAAGACTTGACCCATTTGAATAAATTTTGCTTCTATCTTTAACAATACAGAAGAAGGACTAGCCTATGTTGGCCGCTTGAACACTGGATTCCGTATGTATTGTTTCAAAATAGTTATAGAAAAAATGCTGTGACGTGTGCGCGTAGATACATCCGCGTAGTAAATCCGCTTCGAACGAAATATCTAAATTATGTAAGTTACGAAAACCGCGCGAATTCCGAAATCCGTGCGAGACAACCGAAGCGAGAAAAAAGGCTTATTATCATTTAAAGAGTGCCACCAAAATAAATGTGATAGCCTATGTTGGCAAGTTGATTAATTTTGGTTTCCTCCCTAAATATTCTACTTATTTTACTGTAGAGCTTTGTTTCAATTTAGTTATTTTACCGCACGTATCAATCATTTCAAGATTTCGCGACCGTACCGAACAAATTCTATACTACAGAAGCTCAAAAAAACTTATGGTGAGCTCTACCGCATTGCGAATCACTTCTGCGTAAGCTCCGTAGACGTAGGCGCGTTGATTCCGACAGCCGCGAAAAGTTAAACATGCATCAATACCACATAAGGAAAGATCGATTTTACGTATGGTTTAGTTCATAGATTAACATTGACTGCTGTTTACAAATGTAAGTACTTGAACACTAAGAAATAAGTTAACTCAAATGCTTTAACCGCATATATAAGAAATTTCGCGTATTGAGAGAATTATATAGTAATCGAGTACAACAAACTCAGGGGAATACAATACCTCCAAAAGTTTAAAAGCTATTAATTGTCACATACCTCTACTTTTGCTTATTTCCTAAACTATTCCTCTACTTGTTAATCTGCTAAATGCTATTGGTCTGCCTGCGTTTTCTTTTTAAAGTTCAAGACTAAATAAGAAGATTTATTTTACAACTTTAAAGGTTAGTTGCCTTCCTAAGCGTATCCTAATTCTTTTGTTAATCTATTTAATGTCATTAGACTTTCTGAAGTTTCTTATTTAAGTTAATTTGATGATTATGATATCGCATTAGTCTAATTTAATAAATTATTAAAAGCTCTAATTCACCTAGTCAAGCATAACCCATGCTTTATTAAGTACCTGCACTTGTGCTTGTAATCTATTTAAAATTAAACGTGTTTCAAGTACTTTTGATTTTGACCTATACCTATTTATTATTTCTTAGTTCGACCCAGTAACACCTTCATGTGACTAAAATGCTTCATTTTGAAGTTAGTTTCCTAGCTGATTTTTAAATTATATAGGGTATATGCTCCAATTACGCTCTCACGTTTCCACTATGTCGCACCACAAAAATACATATGGGTATGTCACAATAGAAGCACACCACAGTGGAAATCTCGAGCCATAGTTCAAACACTTATCCCAAATCAAAATGAAGCACATATAAGATTAGTTACAATACCATGTACAAAAATGATGTTTAACATTGTTTCCTGAGTAATACTTCAATGAAAACAACAATGAAAGCTTGTCACGCAAATAGAAGGAGCACCGTTGGGTACTTTCTGAAATATTTCAATAGTATAATTCTCTTGCAAACCCATATAAATCTATCTGCGTAAAAATAAATAAAAATAAGAGTGATTTGCGGCAAAACCTGCCAGTATCACACCCAACGTCAGTGCCTATACGTAAGCGTACTACGACGCGGCTCTCAATTAAAGGAGTAACAAGTGTGATACTATCACTGCTAGACTAGATCTTTGGTTCTCTCATGCAGTGGTTTATCAGAGAGGGGAAGCTTAGTAATCCCCATTGCCTGCCCATGACGCCATTCTATCGCGGCATGAGCCAGCAACTCCGGCCATAAACCTACCGTCTCCAACACTCCACTATAAAGCATGATATTAAGCCCGCCCACCAACAGCAAGGTGCAAAAACTAGCCAAAGGGAGTGAGAAAGTTGATATTCAATATTCATACTAAAAATTTGATGTTTTCAAAATTACGGAATTTTATCCAGAATCAAGCTTTTTGTAAGAGCCCATGAGTTTTTTTTAGAACTAGAATGTATAGATCCACCATAAATTTGCAAACGCACTAAAGTTTAAGCATTTGGAATGCACTTTATATACACAGTAAAATTCCCCAGAAGAATAAGTTTTGTAAATAGATGTTGGAAACATTAACAAATTCCATTACAAATTAATTTACAACAGTAGGTTACGTTTTATTCATAAATAAGTTGCCAAGTCGATCTTATATAACTTGGCAAACGTTCTTGAGATTAACTCGTAATAAATTAGTTGTATATAAGTGACTAGACGTAAATTTTTACCGCTGAGATTGTCATAAATAAGTTATGTATACCCTTTTATAACTACCTGTGTTGCTTGGGTGGGCAATTATAAATAACGTGATGGACATGGATTCTCCGTCATCATCTATAGTAACATCCGACACAATATTATGCTTATCACAATCAACAATTTCCTCTACCCAAACACAACCGATGAAATAGAAAGCCTTCAAGATCGCTGCCGTACTGAGCAGTCTACCATCAGCAGTATCCTTACTTTTTTTCTATTTATTTGCAACAAGAATTTCTCAACACCATCTCTCTCTTAACTTCCTCACCCCATATCGAAACCCACACATTCCAATCGTTCTTTGCAGCATTCTTCCATGGCTGATCGAAATCATTTACATACACAATATCCTTCGCCGTTCACCGCATCGCCCCCAGGATCCCATCGCCCTTCAACTCGTACTGGTATATCCATGCTGACGACGAATCGAACGCTCACTCAGCATAGAATAAGAGAAGCCTTTCATTTTCCAATTCATTAGAATGGGAACGGGCAACGGCCTCATCTTGCTCAACGTTGTCGTTTTGCGGATGCAGTGTGTCGTTCAGTGGGTCGCTCGCACCAGCCAGAAAAACAGATCGTAGAAACAAAATTGCTGCTGCGACAAAAATTGCTTCGCCGAATTCTTCCGATTATAATGGGGAAATGTTTTTTCTTTTGTTGGAAAGTGAATATTACTAAGAAGGGATGGAAGAAATCGGGGGCAAGGCGGAGTCAGATGACTTTTTTGCTGTGGAAAGAAATAACGTTTGAATGGAAATGTTCACACTTAGTAAAAGTCGAATTTTCCGAATAGAGCAGTGCAATCTCACATTTTCATCTTTTTCCTAAAGACAATTATTTTAGGAAATCAATGGCAAGATTTTTCCATACATAGGATGTGATTAAATTTAATAAGAAATTTATTGAAGAAAGAATGCAAATAATTATAATCAATTGTTCTTAGGGGAAATGGCTCTAATGTTGGCCTATAGATCTAAGATTGGGCCCATCGCTAAAAATCTACTATTTATCAATTTTATCTAGATGAACGTGTCATTAGAACGGTGCTAATGGATATTTTTGGTCGATATTGAAAATTTAATCGATTGCTTAATTTATGTATGGGCCCAATTTAGGGGCATTTAGGCCGACATTACATCCATTTCTCCTATTTAGTTAATTTTCTGCTATCACGACTAAAATTTTTCATATGGTAAACACTTTGCTTGTTTAATTTATACAGTCCCAAGCTGTATTCAAATACTATGATACAACTTTTATTCAACCACTACACAAGCAAATCTGGCAAACTTAGTGAACTTAATTGTGCTTATTTCGTTTTCTTTGGCGATTCTATACAGATGTTATTCTGCGGTTTAGTTGTGTGTGAACTTGAAAGGTGCTTTTACATGTTTTTTTTTTTTTATTATTTAATAATCACTATATAGCTTTATATTAACACTCCGAACACGGTGGGTAAAAAAATTTACGTGGGCTACGAAGCCTCCGACAAACGTGTAACGGCAAGTTTGCAATGCTATAGCCATCTCTTGATGAACTTCCTCTAAAATTCCGTCAACTTTTTTGAAAGTGAAAAGAATCGTTACACGTTTTTTAAGGTGTTTTTATGTATTTTATATAATCTTAATAATTTGCCAGAATAAAATCATGGTTCCTATGAAAGGATCCTAGAGACAACGAAACGGTCCTCCAGAAAATCCGGGACATCCGTAAAAGTGGTCAATCGATGAAACTGATCCTAGAGCTCCGCGGTTTTTTTTCGAAAACACTCGGAAATGTGAAATAAAAAACAATTTGAGGTCGTGACATAAACATGGACCCGGATGGCCATGGGACCGTCCTCCGGAAGTTCCGAAACATTCGCAAAAGTGGTCAAGGTATGAAACTGATACTTGAAACTGTAATGATAGAATGAATTTGTCATCGTGTTCAGAGTGTAAAAGCTTAATTAAATATAGTTTTACGTGGATTACATCTGCCCTCTCTTTTTACATTCCATATTGGTAACTGACAGGAAGCAAACTGTCAACACAATAAAAATCGTTATTCTCAGTGGACTTGTACGCAGATTTGAGTACACCAGAACGATCTCGAACAAAATGTTAAAAAGATATACACGCTAAACGTAAACAATGCATTTAAACGTTGATTGTTCACAAATTAGAACACGTCCACACAAAGTAACTATAGATAGAATAAACTTTTTCTCAGATATTGGTGTCGGTTTGCCAGTTATTGTTTACATTTGGCCCATAGTGTTTATTTTTATCAGTGCAGGTCAGGTCGTTGTTGTCGCAATTAAAACCCTTTCATTGTTTTTATTCAGATATGTACACATGCAATAAAAATAGTAATTAATGTTTTGAATTCTATTATGTAAGCAAAAAAAATATATCCTAATATGCACAGCCATACGCCTCTTGAAGAAACAATTTAAATTACTTTAAATGTCCCCACACAGGTACATTATCCGGGTACAATTTACCAAACAAATTACAATAATATAAATGACACCATATGCCCATGCCAGAGGATATTTAGAAATTATAGGCATATAGGGAAATTATTTACGCAGGGATTGTCATTGTTCCAATACTCCAATAGTAAGGCGGGAAGTTTTCACGGGTATTATCACTTTCTTTCATGTTCGTGTTACATTTAACAGGTAAGTTTTTTCTTTATTTTTCAGGTATAATCTTCAGCACAAGTAAGTTCTTCTTGTCCACATACGATTTATTAATCACCCATTAAAATTGTATATTTAACTATCTTGGCTTTAAACTAGAGTATATAAAGAGCATATAATTTACAAAAATCAATCTTCACTGTAACTAGTTCCACTATTCCTCGATTGATACTAATCTGCTGGTCGGTATAATCAAAAGGTAGGACCCAAGACGTTTTTCATTGGTTTTTATATTAGCTGGATCATCGGAAG
Organism: Ochlerotatus camptorhynchus; assembly: GCF_037179485.1. Classification (NCBI taxonomy): domain Eukaryota; kingdom Metazoa; phylum Arthropoda; class Insecta; order Diptera; family Culicidae; genus Ochlerotatus; species Ochlerotatus camptorhynchus. The sequence continues at coordinate 3,008,056 of NW_027040943.1, forward strand.
TCATTGATGACACGACGTGATGACAAATCATCGGTTTTTGTTCAGCGCAGGATTCAATCTGCCTTGGTGGTGAAATTTGTCGATGTAGCAATGTCAACGACAGGTATGGTGAATCATCTCCTCACGCATGTTGTGCGAACAGTCATATATTGAAATCTCAATAAGATTCGTATAAATGTTTACAAACATTTGATGAATGAAACAAACTTCACAAACAGCCATTGCATTTATCTTCTACTTTTGATTTTTCACAATGCTGAGTTAAATTTTACTCAATAGTGAGTTGTTTTTGATAGCCTTGTTGATATTGAGCTGTCAACTGCTAAGCGCTCAATTTACAGTGTACTAAATAGTCAATTTCGTGTCACTAGTGGTGCTTGTTTCGGGAAAGATATATTGTTAAATTATAATATTTGCTTACAGTCAGAGAGGAGAAAATCCAGTAGAATTTAGGAAGTGGAGAACTCTGAAGAGGTACTTAACTTTCATGACAACTGGAAATGATTGGCTCGTGATCGAGCCCAGTGGAAAATAAATCTACCATCGGCGAAGATTCAACAAAATGGTTTGCAGTCCATCAAGTATGAAGTAAGTATAACGGTGACTAGTTTAAGATTGTTTTTTTGCGTAACAACGTTTGAAAACAAGAGATTGATTATACCAGAGCTCTGCTATATGTTCAAGCATAAGTGGTATCACTTGAGTCAAATATTATTAAAATTTGGAGTAGTTAAGTACTCCTCGAAGTATCTAAATAGTGAAACCTTAATCTCACGCCAAAGGTCACTATTTCAAATATCATACCCGAAACAATCCTGATGGATCCTTGTGAGGAAACTATGGATGAATGATAACTGTGTTCTAAATAATGGATATGTGCGGATATTTCACAATAGATCATCGTGATGATGGTAATGATAATGTCCAAAACAATTGGGTAAAAATCATGTTTTTACAAGAATGCAATACACTAAATTCTGTTTACTGCAATTTTATTTTTTTCGCTTCCTCATCTTAAAGAGTACGAAAATGGCTGTACCGTAAAACGGGGTATTCTTGATAGTTTTTTGAAATATATTCTAAATATTTTTTACAGCAATTCATGATTTTCAAATTTTATTTTTTTAAAAACAAGTACTGATGATATTGGCTTGTCAAATTTATGAATTATAAACTGGAATGCTATGCAAAATCGCATCGGGTGTTTTTCCACGGGGTGCAGTTTGGGCTGTTTTCCCCTATGTTAGTGTACTTTGTTATTATTCCGTATTCACTTTTGTCAAATCCAAAATACATTTCTAAACATCAACTTATTATATACATTCCAAAATAAAACAATCGAACCAAAACCCTTAACAGCTACTTTGGTTTATCACTCCCGAATGTGCCCATTAGCAACCCACAACCCACACGATCCACCACTAAACCATCCGAAATTGTTTCTTCATCATAAAAAGCTTATTATCTTTAATAAACCCATCCTCAAGATACACACGCGGGAGTCTTTATTTCTATTCCATTCTCTTCACTGTTTCCAGTCGCTGGTGGTGGCGCTAGCTGATGCTTCGACTGCACTGTGGGCCAGGAATGAAATCTAATAGGGAAAAAAATAACGTTCTGGGATTGCGTCCCATTGAGTTGACGTCTTCAGTGAAGTTTCTTGTATTTTTTACCCGAGCAGGAACGAATATCTCGATACCTCAAATTGGTACACGGTAACCAGCGTAAACACATAAATGAGTAAAAAAATGCGCATTTTTTATATTTATATGCAGCTGTCAAAAAATGTGTAATTTTGAAGATCTTAAAATGTGTAAAAAAATACACATTTTAAGAATGTAGTACCAGTCATAAAATGTGTATTTTTATACTCATTAATGGGTAAAAAAAAATTTAATCCTAGCTAGGCTTTTATTTATGAATTTTTTAATATAGCTGCATATAATATTCAATATGTAAATAAATAAACAATAAACATTTAGCAACAATAAAAGTTTTAAAATTGAACTACTTTTTGACTGACAAACAAGGGATATTATGTCCCAACGGTAACAACTATTTACACATTTTGCAGTAAAAACGCAGTTTACACATTTTATGAGTAGACCCCTTTTTTCACGAAATGTGTGAATTTTTGCACATTAATGTGTTTACGCTGGTTACCATGTATGGATTAGCATTACATAAGAGGTAAAATAGAAAAAAAAAATTCCCACAATACCATTATGAAAATTGCAATAAAATCAAAATATCAATTTTTCTTAATTACAAAGTATTTTGCATGCAATTTTTTGGTATTATTATTTGGCATTTTACCTCTTATGTCATGCAGATCAATGCCAAGTTTTGGTATCAGATCCGAATTAGGTATTCATTAGTAATTTTCTCCTGCTCGGGTAGGACTACCATTGGGCGGATGAAAACAGCTCAAGTTTGAGCTGCATATATGGCGCAGCGATACAAACTGTTTTATTTCGCAAAATAGAGGTTTGCTGTCCTGTGCAAAGTTGTAGAACGTACAATTTTATGAAGACTTGTCGAAGACAAACATGCTGTACATCTTTAAATAAGGCCAGAACAAATCATTTTTTTTTCTTTTGTCACTCGACGCTCGCTCCAGATGAGGGAAGAAGAAAAAAACATTCAAAATTCGTTTTACATTACATTACATTGTAGCGGCCCCGAGGCAGCTACGGTGCTGTTGTTTGTTCCCGATCGGTTGAATAAACGGATGGCTTAAGCGCCACCTCTGAAGAGAACCACCTGTCGTGTTTCACGATGCCCGGCTAAATACTGGCCAAATGAGCCAGTTCTAAAATTCGTCGACAGTGTCGGGAAGAAGACCAACAGACCCGAGAGACTCAAGAAAGGAGTGAGCATACCCACCGAAATCCCAAGATCCTAACTAACGAGTCCGAAAAACTTCCAATACCGAAAACCAATCCGAACAGGGGTATCATCACAGAAAGCAATCCTTCTGACCCATCAATTCGAGCTTGATTTAGAAGACGAATAACACAACCAATTCAACGAAAAAATTACTAAACATGATGAACGAAACGTGAAACCACCTTCAGACTCTCTCAATCAAAACTTACTAACACTGAACACTGATTTACTTTGTGAGTGGAAATTCTACATTTATTCAGTTTGGTTATATCTATAGGGTTTATTATTTACATATTTACAAACTTGGTCTTGGCCGGCCTATCTTCTGTTCCCCTCTAACTGACTAGTGCGATCGATCGACTATTCGCCTAGCGTGCTATCATTGTGTGTCCGTGCTAACGGCCTTGTATCCAAGTGTGGGTTCGCTACTTACAGTACTTTTGAAAGCTTACGTTGGCGAGCTTTGCGGGCTTTTGCCCGGCTTATGCCGTCGTTGCAACGGCGACTGGTGTCATCCTACTGTACTTGAGATTTCACGTGGTGCCGTGAACCGGTCTTGGTGACGGGTTGCCGAACTCAGTCAGCGGATGGTGGCTTGCTGGACGTTAGCCGGAATGCCTTGGTAACGCAGGCAACTCCCTTCCGATAGGCAATGGAAGCTTTGATACCCGAGCGTGGTCAGGGTTGGCGACGAGAAACAAACCGCGGTGCGAGGCCATTTGAGACAGCGCTATTGATGAGCGGTTGCTTTGTTGGCTGTTGAGTACTAAAGAAAACGAACACGTGGAAAGTTGTTGACCGTGCAAACGACACAATTAACATATTATCGGCACACACACATTTCGTAGACTGGTTTTACCTTGCAGTTATCTGGAACGCTTACACAAAACTCGCACTACAAACCTATCTAGCTTTAGCCTATACGGGGAACATTAAGGATCGATTAAAATAAATCTGATCACACTTCACGTTTTCCTACTAGTTACTAACCACCCTAGCAGCACACTTGTCACTGAACAATTGTGGTTACTTGTGTGCAACCCATTTTAGTCACAATCAAGTTGCAACAACTTATTTTGATGGAAGTGTGTTGCTTGGGCAGTCACACCTCCGCGGTGTTTGTTCCGCACAAACTATAGAATCGCACCCTTCTTCTATCACAGTCAGGATCAAAGTGAAAGAGGCGATTACTGATTTTCCTCAGAAAAGTCCCAAGGCATGATACCGGAAATGGAAGTTCAACGGATTTTGTTAGTCACGATCGTGAGAGATCTAATTAAATATCTCTTTCCCTCTTCAATCGAACTCGGTCTGTCTACTTTGTTCCCTTCTACTGCTAACAACTTTCAGAACTATCCCATTCGGTTTTCTCTATCCGAGTAACGAAAAACACTAATAGTGAAACTTTTCGGAGAAGCTACGTTTACGTTTACAAGCAATACGTTTTCGCTAACCTCTTTACGCGTAGGCAACTGTCTTGCATATAAGTTGCAAACTACAATTCGTTTCATTTAGCTTAGCTACAGTCCATTTCAGTTAATATTATAAATTGAACGACGATTAGTTTAAGAATGGATATTTGAAAATAAATAAGAACAAGTAACAAAAATAACGGCGCCGGTGGTGTAGTGGTAAGCGTGATTACCTCTCACCCCAGCAGGCCTGGATTCAATCCCAGTCGGCGCCGCCGGGATGTTCTGAGGCATAACATCTCTGATCACGCCTTCCTTCGGATGGGAAGTAAAGCCGTTGGTTCCCGGTTCATGAGTTGATGGGTCGATAGGTAGAGTCCAGGTGTGGGAGCTGCCTTCCTGGCACGTCGGTAGCATTGGTGCTGAGCACGGAAAACAAGATCGACGGAAAAAACAAACCAAAGGAAAAAAAAAAAAAAGTAACAAAAATATGATCTAACGAAAATGTTTACCGTTACAACATCTTAACCTATATTTCAAACAATTACATTACTTCTTAGTCTTCGTTTAAGCCTTATAGGGGAAATGGCTCTAATGTTGGCCTATGGATCTAAGATTGGGCCCATCGCTAAAAATCTTGTATTTATCAATTTTATCTAGATGAACGTGCCATTGAGACGGTATTAACGGATATTTTTGGTCGCTATTGAAAATTCAGTCGATTGCTTTATGTATGTATGGGCCCAAATTAGGAGCATTTAGGCTGACATTGCATCCATTTCCCCTACATTTTTGAACCCGTGATTTTTAACACTGATGAATAACAGGAGCCACAAATGTTGACTTTACTATGTATAATACTCGGGCTATTAACAAGACATTTCGCGCATAAGTTTTTATATACTTTCAAGGAAGAACTATGGTAATAATGTTTTTAAACAGGATCGAAGCAACTGATTTTTGGTTGAAATAAATTCCGGGTAAACCATCAAGTGGAATACCACAAACATAATAGATCTTATAAAAAAAAAGTTCTGCTTTCGATAGTTCCTCCTTATTCAAATATAACATGGCAGAACAGAAAACCCAAATTGATATAAAAATACTTACTTTGTGACTCAGTTTTATCAACAATTGTGCGTGCTTCAAAAAATCCAACAAGACGTATTGGTTCAGGAAGGTCTATTCAACAAAATCCAAGCCTAATATTCAAAGAGCGAAAATCCATCTTGGCTGAACATAAAAACGAAATTTTAGCAAAAATACGTACTGTTGTCAATTTAAACCTGGCTCTGCGTGTGCTTCAAAAATAATGATCACGTATGAATTCATCAATGTCCATTCAAAAAACCCAAGCATAACTTTCAAAGGACGGTTTCAAAATCCAACTTAGCAGAAAAGGAAACCCAAATTTCTATAAAAAGTACTTTTAGAATTACATACCCGCTTCACGTAGCAAGGTACATTCAATAAAATACAAGCTTATTTTTCAAAGATATGAGCCGAAATGCAATTTGGAGAACCGGAAAACCAAATTTCTATTGAAATGCGTACGGATTTAGCAATTATATAAAATCCATGCCTATATTAAAAAAAAATAGTCTAAATTCAACTTGGCTGAACAGGAAACCCAAATTTCTATGAAAATACATACTTTTGAGAAAAATGTACCATCACGTATGAATTCAGCAAGGTCCATTCTATAAAATCTGAGCCTATTTTTCAAAGGACGGAGCTTAAATCCAACTTGGCTGAACAGGAAACCCGAACTTCCATAAAACTACGTATTTTTGTGAATTTAAACTCGGTTTTCAAAAATATTGAATAATTCAACATCGCGTATATATTTTGAAAGTTCTCTTAGATATATTTTAAACCTTCAGTTTAAAGGAAGGAGCCAGAAGAATTAAATTTCTGTGAAAATATCTACTTTTGTGGTTCGTCATTCACGTATGGATTCAGCATGTTCCATTCTATAAAATCCAAGCACAAATTTCAAACGATAGAACCGAAATACAACCTGGCTTCTACCATCACGTATGAACTCACAAAGGTCTATTCTATAAAATCCAAGCCTGTTTTCAAAAGGACGGAGCCAAAATCCAACTTGGCTGATCAAGTAACCCATATTTTTATAAAAATACGTACTTTTGTGGATACAAACCCAGTTTTCTCATATAAAGCATACTATATAAATAAAATATATTGTTTGATTTTTGTCTAAATATCTCATCATTATCTCAATATACCTCTGAGATTTTGAGGAATTACCCGAGCAGAGAATGAAAACAAAATGAAAACTAATTTTTGAAATTTTGATATAAGCGTTCGTGATAACATATTTTGCCTACCGTCTGGTCGAGTTAACAGTAATCATAACAAAAATGAGATCTATATGGTATATGAAGAATATTAAAAAGATACCAAATCATGTTTTCTTGATAACAAATACATGTATGCGTTTTGATATCAGTAATTTTGTTAATTGTTAACAAAATAAGCAATAAATATGTTGAATAACTATGGTAGCAAAAAAAAATAAAAAAAAATAAATTAGTTATTATTTTGATATCATTATACCAAATTTGGTAATCTAAATGTTTTGAAATCTATTGGTTGATATCAAGATTCAAAATCAAAAAATTTTATCAATAAGTTTTCATTTATTCAAAATAAAAACAAACCTATATTTCAATCAGTTCTATCGATATCTATCTTATATCGATTAGTAAATCGAATTCGCAGGTATATGTACAAATCATAATTCAAGCTGAGCATTGCATTAGGTCCTAAGTAACATTGGCAGATTCTCTTCGTCTACTTTCTCTTTGTATCTCCACGGCAATGTTAAGACATTCCCAGGTATTTTCAGCACCCAGATCTGTAAAAGAAGCTTTTATCTAGCATCTTATACGACAAACACAATAAGAACCGGTTTTGTACTCAAGTTATTTACTAAAGAGAATGTCGACGAAGAGAATCGATCAATGTTTCTTAGGACCTAATGCAATGTTCAGCTTGAATTGTCTTTGTGATGTTCATAAAGAAAATTGCAAGCATGCTGATTGACGCCTAAGACAAAAAAAATAACAAAATGTATATTTCAGTGAGTTCTTATAAAAAAAATAACACATTTTGTTTTTAATTATATTTTTTAAAAATATGAAAAAAAAAAAAATTCAAAATATAAACTTAACTGAAATGAAAAAAAAAGTATATCAATATATGCTAGCAATATGATTTCAAAATCATAATTTGATATCATTTTGGTATTATTTTGATATCCGACTTTGCTCGGGTAACGTCTTTAATAATTAATTGAATAATTAACCGCCCTAAGCATTGACATTTTGCGTTTACTTGCGCATTTTTTTTTCCGAAAATCATGTAGCCCAAGACAGTAAACCTATCTCTTGAAAAATAAAAAAGGTTGTATTGCTGTGCCATATTTGCGGACAAAACTTGAAGTATTTTTATCCACCAAATTGTAGTCATAACAAATCCAATAATCTTCACTGAAGACGTGCATGCTCTCCCAGTTATTTTTTTTTTCTTGCAATGCTAGCCCACTGTGCACTGCTAAGCACGGATTATGGCAGCCGGAAAGGAGCCGAAAGGTGGAAATAGGATAAGAACTGTGCCATTGGAGCTATGGTAGTTCCGAAAATCAAATGGAGTAGAAGGGAGCGGATGGTTTCAGTCTGTGAGGAACTGCAGTTCAGTTGGCTTCTGCAAGTATGAGAAATGAAGACAATTTTCTTGACTTTGTATAGGAATGCACTGTTAGAAAATATCTTGGTGATTTATTTAATAAGCACATTTTGGAATCCGTTGTTTATCATATCATAAGTACGCCACTTATGATATGATAAACAATGGATTCCAAAATGTGCTTATTAAATAAACTCTGTTTGTATAACTTTTCTCATATTTTATTCAACGCTTAGCCTAATTTAAGCATTATTTACCATACTCGCAATAGGTTTTTAGAGTTGCACAACAGCTACATATTTACTACGATCCAATATTAGTAGCGATAGCGGTTAAGTAATCTGGCAATAAAAGCTCACCAGAGTTTTGAACTAGATCTTAAAATCAATCGCATCTAGAAATAAAAAAATCACACATTATTATATTTATCATTATTGCAATTGTCAAAGAAGAAAAGGTTTTCCTCAAAGAACAGCTCATGAAATGAAGAATGGTGAATTCTGTTACTTTTAATTCAATAACAAAAAACAGCTAAGGTTGAATAAAAGATGATGCCAAAGAACAGCCCATGAAACGGATTTTCATTTAATAACAAAAAACATACCTGCTGCTTTCAGGATTTACTCCCATGCTTTTCGATATAACGATTCTATTTTTGTTGGCATCAGAATGAAAACTAGCGGAACCGTCTGCTGATGTAAGGGCGTACCATCTGCAACCCAATAATTTGCCTGTCCAAGACGTCGCAAGTTTTCATGAGTCCCAAACATTAAAGCTCTTTCATTATTGTCACCGTATGCCCAAAATCATGTACCCAGCTTGAACACCAGGATACATTTTGCATCTATGTTAAGCCAGAACTTTTTTATTTCAGCTCTTCTATACTCACCAACTTAAATAAATATAAATTTCGTAGAACAAAGGGTTTTTACGATTTTGCATGATTTTTTGAGTAACTTTTCGTTCCAGATTTACAACTTTGGAAAATGATAATAATCTTTTTTGAAAAGTTCCAAAGTTTCAGATACTTCCTTATGCTGTAAGCTTAAATTAAATTTTGTTCTGAATATTAACTATGTCATCACACTTTTTATCACATGTAGATCTAATTAATTAATCTGAAAAATGTTATAAGGATAAGATTTGTTACCTTAAAGCTTCTACGCTAGTGCATAACGAGTATCCCATAGGAGACAAGTTTAAAAAACCTTGCTTGTTTAAACGTGAAAAAAGAAAGATTGAAACACTGAATTTTATTTTTTTGGTAAATTGTAAATGCAGTTTTAGAGCATACTTGCTTTGATAGTTCATGCTGAAGCTATGCGTTGGATTATCATTAAATTAAGCAATGCATATTTTTGTTTGGATCTTAATCTATACATACCCTGAATAAACAAAATGGCTACAATGAAAAATGAAAAAGCTAGGGGCAATTTTTATGAACAGTCCTTAAAGGGATTGGCGTAGAAGTATCAGGGGAAATAGAAACCTGATATTTCTTAAAATGGGTAACTATTGAAATTTCGTTCAAATTATAGATCACCATATGAATTGAATAGTTTAATTAGCTAAGCTTACTGATGTAGAACCAGTTTTTATCTTTACTTTGCTAGTGTTTGGAGTACTGTTTTATTTACTGTGCTGTACCAGTAGCAATGCCGTTCCTATTTTTATTTCCTCTCGTTATCTGATGATGGACCAAGTTATTCCCACCGTAATACTTTTCCCGAAGTAAGGTCGTACGAATGCAAGCCAATGAGAGTGGATATATATCCTTTAGGGAGTTTGGTAGCTTTTTGCTCAGTGTAAGATATGCTCGCTTTCACCAAATTGACTAAAGTGAGCAGCTTTCTTCATACACAGACATGACTCTTTCGCTCCAGTCAAGTATGGCTAAAACCTTGCCATTGCCCTGGCGTCTTCGTCGACGCTTCGTGATGAGTGTTCCCATCGCTTTGAGCAAATGTATTTATGTGTCCATTTTGTGTTTACTTCCTTCGATTTGCCACGTGCAATCAGTACTAACCCAAGGAACAATGGGAAGCTTGCTGGAGGACGACGTTTCCGGTCGAAGGCGGCTCAATTCAATTTATTTTAACAAGTGCCCTATTATAAGGAGATTTTCCCGTCGTCTCACAAAAAATGATTGCGACGTTCGTCTTCGGTAGGATTTACGATGTGAAGCCGTGAAGCATATTGAATTTCGACTTGCTTGATGATTTGATTACCTGCTTCCTGTTGCCTGTTGTTAAAAAGGCATATCAAACCGCTTACCTGGAAGAAATGGAAAATAAGAGCAATTATTGACATGTCCCAAAAGCAAACCAAGTCGAGATAAGGTTAATCGATTTTGAATTAGAAAGTTTATATATGTATGGTGCTCATATTCGTTTTATCACTCACAGGGCACATTCATTCTTGCTGGAGTCTCACACTAAAAAAAGATGAAGAGCTTCAGAACAAACTCAATTTTCTCGGAAAAGCGCCAATGTGAAGAGCAGCGTCGTTTATAGGCTTGGTAAGTACCTAACCTAGGACTATATCTTGGTTCAACTTTGGCAGCGACGTCGTCGACAACAAGGGCGATGGTGATGCAAGAACGACTAAAGAAAACGAAAACTCATCGTGTCGAAGAACTTTTTCAATTTGAATCCTTTATGAGAGGATAATGGTGCTGAAATTGAAATCTATATAAGATTTATTTCCCTATTTTAGTCCACATTCCCCGTGCATCTTTGGCTGAAAGGATGTTTGTCGTATTATGTTGAACTAGGAAGATAGGGTGATAAATGGCAGTCGAGTGAGAACTGTGCGGTTCTATTAAAAATACATTTAGAAACGGTGGTCCCAACTTGAGTCAGTTTCAGTTAGAAAGAATTATCTATCACAAATAGTATGTCCATACATTATTTATTTATTACTAGATGAGACGCCCAGTAAAATCCGTATAACAATAATGTATTGAGTAATCGATCAGCAGGTTATTTCAATTTAAATTACAAAACGTAGGCCTCTGTGCTTAATGTATTATGTAACGACAGTGTTAGATTTACCACCTGATGTCCTGGATAAAGCTCTAGCGTTGCTGTTAATCGTGTCATCCAGGAGAAATTCCCTACGGAGCTGGGCCTTGACATGCACACTGGTGTACTTGGTGTGAGATTCCTTCATCACTATATTTCCACAATAGGAAGGCTTGCATACCCAAGATATATTTCAGGTTTATAATGTTCTACATGTCTATTCTAAGCTTATTTAACGTCTGTTTAACCATAATAATACAAAATCGTTACTTGGGATATTTTATTAGGGTTACAAGCTTATTATGTGAGTTGGATGGGCATCGAATGAATTCCTGCCCAAAATGAATGGTCAGAAAGCAGCAAAGGTGGCTGGAAGTGCATCGTTGGATATCAACGACTATGAGGAAGAGGTTGAATTACCTGAGGAAGAGGTGGTGGTAATGGACGTGACGTCACCTTATATTGGACCCAAAAACTGTTCTTTGAGAAATCGTTATTTTAAATAGGCTACCATAAAATAGGGTCAATTTGATCATCGGGATATTATTGATCACGTAAATTTCTCATTAATTTTTTTTGTGTGAACTAAGTATCTTCGATCTTATTTTCCGTGCGGAGCACCAATGCTACCGACGCCAGGGAGGCAGCTCCCACACCTGAACCGGGGGCCAACGGCTTTACTTCCCGAAGGAAGGCGTGATCAGAGATGTTATGCCTCAGAACATCCTGGTGGCGCCGACTGGAATTGAACCCAGGCCTGCTGGGGTGAGAGGCAATCACGCTTACCACTGCACTACCGGTGCCGCTTATTTATTTTATGTTATTATTGTTGAAAATTATTTCAACATTTTTACTCAACATTGTGCAGGCTCATGCTATTTATGAGTTTCATTATTGTTAGCTTCACTGCCGCTGGTAATATTGAATTGCATAATTACACTTCTTCATGAAAGCCATCATTTAGCACTTCAATAATAAAAGATGGTAATGAAAAAAAAATCACTCTTTAGTAATTTCCCATCAGTGGAAGAAAGAAGTCTTATTCATCTAACTATCGAACCCATGGGTGTCTAACATCATAAAAGAAGCAGTCAAGATAAAGGACTCGCCATATCCCGTTCCCCATAGCCGCATTATTTGTGGTATGCTGGGTGGCACCAGTGCGGGTGATGTGGGCGGTGGTGTTAGTGTATTAGCTTAATAGAGCGTCTCAAGACGGTAAATCACATCGGTACACACAACAAGCAGCAGCAGTCAGCACAGCCAAACAATTGCCCGAGCTCGCTAGTCGCTATGGAACGCGACAGAGTGTAGCAAGTTGAAGAGGAATGAGGCAAGGAGCATCTTTTTTGCCGTGTCTTAGTGAGTTAGTGCTTCTTCTGCAGCTGTTTGTTATTGGGACTAGCGAGGTGGAAAATGGGTCTTGCTCGGTCGATGCTCGAGCGAACGGTTAGGGAGAAGTATGAACGAACCGATATGCTTTAGAGGTAAGTTCCTGCCACAGCTCTGTTGGGATGTCGGGCAAGACTCTGTTAACCGAGCCGTTTACCGTCGATGATGGTAATGGTGAGAAGCAACCGCTCCTCTGGTATTTTGAAGAAACACTATTTTTTTCTAAAAGAGTTTAAATCTGAAACGTTGCCCACCGTTGAGGTTCATTACCCTTGATTTAGCGTGTCTGCATATGAAATGTGTATTATCCACTGGGTTTCATAAAAGTGCACAGAAAAACGTTTTTAATGTTCCTTAATGCACCAGGCTTGTAAATTTTCATATTATTTCTCAAAAATTATCCATTTCTTGTGTTCGCTTAAATAATATGATGTACACTCAATTCTATTTTACGGGATTTTCTTTCGTCTGTTTTTCCGATCGTGTGATTTCAAATTGGAATCAAATTAAGCATAACTTCCCAACAAACAATTCGAAGTCACAAATAAGCATACACATTGAATAAATGCTGTATAACAGTGTACAATGCTGAATAAAACAAGATGTTGAATTATGTGCTGAAAAAAGCTCATTGAGATCGATAGATGCGCCTTTATTACGCCGTTTGCTCTGATATGATTAATTTACTTATTAAAAGCTTTATAAACGTTGACTGTCTTCCTGATTCAGAACCAGAAGTTTGATCTAATAACAAACTGAATAAGTGTAATTTGCACATACATTGTTGCTCTAATTCGACTGTTTTCAATTGCTTTAATAAAATGCTTTATTAGACGTCTTATAAATGTTTTCTAGCTCCATTATTAGATTTCATAGCATTGCTTTACAATATTGCTGTATAAAGGTGAATACAGTCAGCAAAATAGCTCTTATACCACTATGCGTCCATGTTTTAGTTGAATGCTTTGTAAATGCTTTATAAACGACGTATTAGATTCATTATTCCACAACACTGCCCAAAAACAATTCAGAGTCACAAATAAGTATATAGATTGAATAAATGCTTTATAACAGTGTACAATGCTGAATAAAACGGGTTGTCAAATTATGTGTTCAGAAAACCTCATTGAGATCGATGATGCACCTTTATTCCACTGATTGCTCTGATTTGATTGATATACTTATTAAAATCTATACAAACGATGACTGTCTTCCTGATTCAACACCAGAAGTTTGATCTAATAACATACTGAATAAGTGTAATTTGCACATACATTGACGCTTTAAGCCGAATGTTTCAATTGATTTAATAACATGCTTTATCATGCGTCTAATAATTGTTTTCTAGCTCCATTACTAGATTCCAGTGCATTGCTTAACACTATTGCTGAATAAAGGTGAATACAGTCAGCATAATAGCTCTTATACCACTATGCGTCCATGTTTTAATTGCATGCTTTATAAATGCTTTACAAACGGCGTATTCATTCATTATTCCACAACAGTGCTTCAGGCTAACAACAAAACGAAATTGGTAACATAGTGGTTACCGTTTCCGCTTTCCAAGTAGAAGTTGTTCAATCCCAGCCTCAACCCTTTTTTTTTATTTATGTTCTACTCCTAATTAATTTAAATCGTAATCATAAATCGTATCACTCACGACAACCAATTCATAGATCTATCGAAAAGAATAGCATCCTTTCCATCGAAATTAGAGCGATGGAGAGGTAACGTTGGTCTAATGTTAAACAACTACTAATGAATTAATCATTCTCACATCTTCTTGAATTAGCTAAAGTTACGGCTGGAAGCGCTGAGGTTTTCAGATTCAAGCTTTTATTGCTTATTTAGCTGCTCATATGATGTATCTAGGATAGCTCAGATGGCAAGGCAAGCGGCTGGTGATCGGAAGGTTATGGTTCGAATCCCATTTAATAATGACATGTGTGTGTGTGTGTATGTATATGTAATAAATTCGACAGAAATAATGACACAACAATCACTAACGAGAACAACCCTGCTCTGTGCCGTTCTTATTTTCGGATTAATTATCCCGTAGTTGAATAATCGTTTAATAAATGTATAATAGTGTCTAATTAAACATTATTTCACATGAGATTCAAGCGTCTATATACACCTTTATACCATCGCTGTTTAAGGAAGTAAATATGGTCTAATAAACACTGAATAATCAAAAATTTGATCGAATAAGCTCTGTTTACAACTCTTGTAAGTCGAATAAAAGCTTCTCGACATACCTTATTCAACACCAAATATTTCGATGTTGTGGTTGAATAAATTCTCCAGATTTGTGTGAACAAAGCCTGAACAGAAGTTATTATTAAAAATAGTACAAGTATTATTAAGCATGAAGTGGAATAAAATTGTCAAGAAGTCGTTTCTTCAATAGGCAATTGTTTGTTGGGTTGTTTAAAAATCAGGGGAAAAATCATAAAAATATGAATGATTTGAAATTTATTGACTTATCCCAAATGAGATATGAAAATCATGTAACAAAAGACTTTAGTTTATTTAATATTAAACTTTATAACTCACGATTTTAAAAGCAATACAATTGTCTAATTTTGTATCCTTAGAGCACTTGCATGACTTTTTATTATTGTCCCATATATAATTTCTACGTTAATTATTTTGAAGTGCAAGATTTACACAAAAATCAAACAGCTTCTCCATTAACCTTTTTCATTTAAAATTTAGCTTATCTTTCAAGCAAGTTTCTGATTACTAGGTAAATCAGTGTTTGCAGTATCTTATTTCCATTACTCATTTCACAGATGGTATATTGCACTGCACGTAGCTCATCAAGTTTCCATCAAGTAGATGATACATCTTCCTTCTTTATCGGCTCCTATTGGCCATCCGGTGTGCTCGCATCCCACGACCCACTTCTAAGTCTCTAATCCCTACGCCTTTACGGAACCCTTGCAGCGCAGTTGACAAACAATCCACTATATACCTACTGTTCCATCCAAGCCGTCGTTTTTTTTTCTTTCCTCCCAGGAGGTGTATGCTCAGCCCATTTCATGAATAAACAATTGAAATTGAATGCCGTCACTAGTGCTAGACTGGATTTTCTTTACCCGTCGGATCGCGTCGGATTTTTTCTGTCTACTGTCCGGTCACACCGACTTGATGCCGTTTTGCTGACCGGAATCATACGCTTGGCCGACGCCACTCAGATGGCTATTTTCTACCGTTAGAGATTTGTGCTGTCATTCAGCTGGCTGTCTACATATTGTTATTGAGAGCGTCGAACGTGATGGACCGTGAAGGAAAGAGATTGAAGAAATGGCCATCCAGTGGATGAGTGGAAGTTCCGGAATATTCAGTTTCGATGAATTGGAAATGTAACGGAGTCAGTAAAATGGGATCTGAAGCATGATTTCGTTCAAGAAAAGAAAAGTACATATTTACGCTCCTATTCCATCAGCAAATCAAGGTGTAGAGTACAGTGCTTTCTTGTTCGATGTAGGCCACTGAATTCAATTTGGGATTTTACTGTATTAGTTGAGTACAATATTATTTCTATACGTGACCCTCTTCTACTACTTTGCATGTCAGAAGTTTTAAATTTAATTTTGAAAGATATAATAACAACATTTAATGGTTGTTCACGATTTTCAGCAATATGTGAAAAGTTTATTGGCTTAACAGTTATTTTCATTTAATTTATTTTTAAAACCAGTACTGGTGTACAGATAACAAGTGTATTTAAGATAGTTTAAGGGTAAATTGAGAATGGATTTGCTTTACATATGCCTTAGTGGCTTGGGTTCAATCCCAGTCGGCGCCACCGGGATGTTCTAAGGCATAATATCTCTGATCCCGCCTTCCTTCGGAAGGGAATTAAAGCTGTTGGACCCCGGTTCATGAGTTGATGGGTCGATAAGTAGGGTCCAGGTGTGGGAGCTGAGCTGCCTCTCTGGCGTCGGTAGCATTGGTGCTCAGCATGGAAAACAAGATCAACGGAAAACAAATCAACGAAACTTTTTGCAACACAAGTGGTGTGTGGTGTTGGAAACAGTGCTGCAAAATCTCGACAACATACGGCAATATCGACAATTCTTATTTGGTCACTCATTTGACCTAACAAACATCGTCAAAGGAAACCATGTCAATTGTCAGTGACGAACATGTCCAGATTATTTTATTAGCTAAATTTGTAACAAAATTTAATGACTTGAGCAAAACAATTACTTGGAGCCTTTTTTTTTTTTTTTTTTAACTTTATTATAGAGATTTTTAGCCATAGGCTAGTTCATCTCTTATTACTTGGAGCCGTTAAAGTGAACAATAATGTGCATCCTGAACTGCTTAAATTAAAATAATGTGATACAAAATCGACGAAATTACACTTTTTGTTACCAGGTGTATCTTTGTCATGGACGCAAAAAGAATTAGATTTTGACGAATGTTTTTTTTTTTTTTTTGAGGATCAAGTCTATTATTGACTACGTAAAAAACAATTTTCTCGATATCGCGTGAAAGTCTGTCAATGAAAATAACAAATCTCAGCACTAGTGGGAAGTATAGATACTATAGATTCCATAGATAAGCGGAGTAAAAGTATAATGTAGCCAAACGAACTGTCAGTTAGTGTAGCCAAACGAGCATGACGTCATCATGGTGTTGTTTGAAGGAGAAGTATTGTAATATTATGAGCACAAAACGCGTTCCACACTCCACATTCCGATTTATTTCGCGGACAACGGAAGAAGGAAAGATAAAGCAAACCATTCCTCGATACATTGTTGCAAAGATTTGCTTTGCATTTCATTTTGAACTTTTACGTACGAAACAAAACAAAACTGCACAACGAAGAGCTCTATGATGGCATGAACTTTTTTCACGGATGCCAGTAAGATCATTTATTTTTCATGGTCGCCTCCGCTTATCTATGGAATCTATAGCATCTATAGTGGGAAGTATTGGATAGCCTTTTCTGAAAAAGAGTGGCATACATTCCAGAACCGGATTTATATTACGGGAGCCCGGTGTAATATATATGAACTACATTCGCATTGTTTGTTTTTTAAGCCCTAATTTTCTTTTAGACTTGACAAAAAAGTTAATTCTTCTAATAATGCACTCACGCTCACGTTACGTTTAGCACGTTTAGCGTTACGTATTCTAGCACTTTTTTCAAAAGTACATTTTAGCATCTCAAAACAGCCCACAACATTCTGAGAAGGAATGAGCTAAAGGGACTGAATTCATAAAGAGGCTACCCGTAAAAACTAGAACAATCAATTATCTTTCCCATTTGTTGCATAGACCTAACTGGTCCATATTTAATCAATTATCTGTTAAAGTATTGGAAAAGCAATTCTTGAAGCAAGCAGCAGGTCAAATGGATGAGCTGTCGTCTCCTTGTGGATTCAGTCTCTTTATGCTAACCGTGGATGGCCTTTTTGAACTGCAAATTGACATGTAGTTATAATTGCGAGTGGAAATTAAATACTGCTCATTTGATGTTATTTGGGGAGGGGTGTCTAAATGAGAGTTCCCGAATCCATGACCACCCAACTTAAATCTGAACCTGATAAAATCTCGGAATTGTTTGGTTCGATTACCGGTTCAGTAGAGAATACATTTGGATTGGAAATTCATTTATTTTTCATACGTAACACGAATGGTACAAAGTGACAGTGACAGATCTTGGCCAGTAGTGTGTTAAACATTCTGGCCGTCGTATTTTTTTTTTCGACCAGTGAGTTTCTAACTTCTGACATATGAAATAAATATTTACTTTTATTGAAGATGTGTAATAGTGGTCGTTATGAAAGTATTGAACTGTATTGGTAAAAACTAAATAAATATAAATAAAAATATAATAAAAATATAAGCATGCCCAATCCCTTTTCCACTAAGCGTGATGTACTTAACGGATCACTCTTAGATACTTTCTTAGAATACCTTCGTGTTCACTTTACAAGAAAAGGGAGATTTTTTAGATGGTTCAAATAATTTCACGCATATGGTGAGGTTATACAGGAACAACTCTTGAACTGTCAGCTACCCAAGTAACACTTGCAACATCTTGCATGAAAAATTAAAAAAATCCAGTGGTACTTAAGTAGTAAGGAGAAGTAACTTTTCTTGCCAGTTTGTACCCCACAACTTACGAAAATTAATACGATGACTAATGGAGCACGCACGGATGCGATGGAACACAAAAAATGACAGCATCGACGCAGCGCAGGTTGCTATGATTTTCATCCAAAAATAATTTAAAAGTACCCAACGGTGAAAACATGACGCTTGAGTACTTTCAACTGAAAATTGAGTTCTGTTTTACTTTGAATTGCAGCGTATTTTAGTTAAATGGAATTTAAGATAAAAATTTCAAGATATTCTCCGTTAATTTTTTTATGCAACACAATTCACAAACGAGTAACTTTTAAATAAATACGGAAAGTGTTATATGGGAAATGGATGTAGTTGGGCCCTTACATAAATTCATGTAATTTGATGATATTGGGCCCATACATAAATCGACTATATTCTCAATAGCCACCAAAGATATTCATTAGTACCGTCCCAATGACGCATTCATCTAGATAAAATTGATAAATAGCAGATTTTAACTAAGGCTAACATTAGAGCCATTTCCCCTATCTATCGATAATGCAAAATATGTTTGAGCTGAAAAATGATTAATAGAAAATAAACTTAAATTTAAGTTCATCTATTATTACTCAATAGATGAGTAAATTATAACCAACGTCACTTTTCTAATTCCCTCAACGGTGGACCTCAAATGATACACGGAAAGACGAAACAACTCAAAATTAAGTCTTTTGCACTCATCTTGACACCTAAGTGCAACCAGTCAAAATTGAGTTATCTGCGAAGTATCCAATTTCAAGTATTTTGCAAAGACACCCTTTTGAGTAAAATGTAACTGTTTCAATAATACTGGTTATTGGGCAAAAACTACTTAAAACAGGGTGTTTATTTCAGCAAATTTTGTTGTTAAAAATGATTCATTAATTGCTTTTTATTTTATTTTCAATGTTTGTGTTAAGCATTTATAAGCAAACATAAAACTTTTATTTATACTTATGAGCAATCAAACAGATTTAAACAAATAAAAAAAAATCGTTCTCGCTGACCAACATCGACATTCATAGTGGGGTGATGGTGAGAAAGGCACTTCCTGACGTAAAACTAGTTGTCCTTGAGATCGGCTAACGCAATACTAAAGTTTAGATCCCATCTCCTGATTAATCTTTTCCAGGATGTTGAAATCGCGATTGCACCAGTTCACTGTTTAGGATCATGAAATGAATTTTACGTTGGTATTTGCATAGAAAATTCAATAAAGGTAAGAAACCTGCCTAGCTGCCCAATGTAGGTATTGAGTGAAAGGAATTGAATCCCAGATCTCCACGGTGCTGCCTCAGGTGGAACTGTGACGCGGTATATTTCCATCAATCACCGGAACAATAAAATATACTATTAAACTTTTGCTTGCCATATGACAAAGCGAAACCGAAATTAACATGGCGCATGATGAGATTTTTCATCCAAAACGAAGTGCTATCGCAACACTCGATTTTGGATACTTTCAAAGCACGGGGAACGAAACAATTTAAAATCGAGATAAGGAATCCTCAAAAATAAGAGCTCTCTCAAGACTGCTGCTTGAGTACAATTAATGTACAGTGAGACGTTATCGTAATATTTCACGCTTAAGTTAAAAGTACTCATCAATGAGAACAAAATTATACCCAAAACAGTAGTGTTGCGGGAGTACTTATTTTTATTGAATTTTCGATCTCGATTTTGAGTTGTTTCGTCTTTCCGTGTAGAAACCAACGTTGAGTTTTTTAAACTTAATATTGAGTATTTTTTTCTTTCCGTGTACGGCACAATCATTGCAGGGAATCTCTCGGCAGAAGGAACAGCATCACGTAGGATTCACTATAGCACGTTCATTCCTATTCTTACTAATCCTGCAAAGAGTTTTAACTAAGAAATTCCAAAGGCAAAGTGACCAAGTGCGTCTGGTATGCCACCATCCATCAAGTGTTCGAAACTATAACAATCAAAAGTTAAAAATACCACAAAAGACAATTTACACCATCGTGATATCATCTGCTCCAGATTGTAATCACAATTGTTAGTCAAAATTAGTCAAGTTCATGTTATTCAGCAATTGACCACTTTGTCAAGCAGTTTTGGCGTGACTTTCTACCAGCGATTTCACAAAACTGGAACAACCATTTTTTTTATGAAACGCACAAATGTTGGCTACTTTTCTCGAGGTTCTAGAAGAAAAAATCTCAAAATAATGTTTTATTTCAAAGTTCGAGTGGTAGTAAACGTCATTTTAAGTGCTCGAATAAAATGGTTAATTAACTCCTCACATAGCAAAAACAAAATCATCTGTAAATTAATGAAAAGCATTCGTTTTGCGGGCCGGGATGTTGCGTTTCAATGACGTTAATATAAGCGACGTGTTAGAAGCAAAAATATTGTAAACATTGCTGAGCGCTCAAGTGGTGACGTCACTCTACCATAACATTCCATACTGCGAACAGTGAGATTTACGTCACTGCCACCAGCTGTTTCGTGTAAAAAGATAAACATTGCAATGAAATACTAACACCACTATTCATTTGCATATTTCATTAACACCAATAAGTCTGTTGGCCCGGACCTTATATAAAGGACATTGGTTGCGTTTCACTCCTGGTTTCACTATCATTATTCATTTTATTTGTTTAACTCTACTCGGTAAGAAAAAAGTCCAACGGCCAGTTCACTTTTACCTACTTTTGACTAGTTTGTCTCCATTTCTCCTACACGGATAGAAAAAAGTACCCAAAATTAAAATCTTTTCACTCATTTCGGCACTATAGTGCAGGAACCCAAAAGTAGGTAAAGCGGGTCAAAGTAATTTTCATTTACTTGTGTTCAGTTCGTTTGGAATTTTCCACTAACTTTTAAACCAAAAGTAAGTTAGTTGAACCCAACAGTAGGTAAATACGATTATACTCAACGTTGGGTACCCACAATTTACTACCCCTGTTGGGTGGTTTTGCTCCTCCGTCTTTGACAACATTAGAAGGAGAAAAGGAGACAAACTAGTCCAAAGTAGGTAAAAGTGAGCTTTCCGTTGGGTACTTTTTTCTTACCGTGTACTAATATTGTCAAAAACGGAGGAGCAAAACCACCCAACATGGGTTAAAGTGTGGGAACCCAACGTTGAGTATAATGATATTTACCTACTTTTTTGTACAACTTACCTTCTTTTGGGTTACTATACGAATTGCACACAAGTAAATGAAAACTACTTTGACCCGCTTTACCTACTTTTGGGTTTCTTTACTATACTGCCAAGATGAGTGAGAAAAACTTACTTTTAGGTACTTTTTTTCTTACCGTGTAGAAGTGTCAAATGAAGAGTAACTCTACACGCTAAGATGCACATACCTTAAAGTCGGTAAATATCGTGAAAAATTACCTAATTTATAGTAAAAAATAGCCTATTTAAAGTAAAAAGTAACGATATTTATCGGTACAAATAACTACAACTTTTTTATCGTAGTTTATAGTAGTTAATCGTAGCTAAGAGTGTAGATAATTCCCATGCAGCAGAAAAATGCTTGAATGGAAAGTTGCGTCTAAAGCTTTAGTGTCGCAATACAAACGCGTTGTTACGAACACTGCGAGTAATTGTATTCTGTGTACTTGTTAAATGTAATTATGTGTTGAATAAAAGATAATTGTTAATATTAAAAAACCCCAACATAAACTGAAAATATACACAGTTTAATGTCAAATCTCTGAGGAGGCACGCTGCATTAAGTGTTTGGGAACCAGGACGTTAATGCCTTGTTCAGATTGGGAGTTATAACATGTTATAGCGAAGGTGTTATAAAGTTAAAACCAAACTGTTCACACTGATGGCAAGGTGATATACGATGACATTTGAGATTTTGTGGGAGTTTCAAATGTTGTTTACCAAAAACAAACAAAGTTACAAAGTTCAGAAAATGGCTGAAACCACTTCCGAAATTGTGGCGAAAACCTGTTTTGGTTTCCTAAATGTAATTAACGATACCATGGTAAATTTGGATCGAATATTCAAAAGCGATATTCTGCGACACCGAAGGTGTCGGAAAATGTATTTAGATAAATTAGAGAAGCTTAAAAAGCAGAAGGTTTTGCTGCTGCTTGTACTCAATGATTGCGGAATAATAAGAAAAGTGTGGGCAATCCCGCATAAACGCGAACCATAAGTTGACCTTATCTAAAATGGTTAAAAATTGTTTATAATCCCTGCTAAACTTTAACTGAAATGGTTATGGAACTTTACATGAACGTTTAATGATAAAGTTTCAACCTTATGTATTATGGTTTTTTGGAACTGGACCTTACAAATAATGGGTTGTTAAGAACCATTACCATTCCAAATTCTTGTTTTCTCCATACATTTTCAGAAAGAGAACTATATAAGAACGTTTTTACTTATGATTTGAGAACATTAATGGTAATGGTTATGGTAGTAAGTAAGGTCCATCAATGGTTTTGTATTATCGCTCAACTTTACGTGGAATATATCGTGAATTGGTAATCAGTAAATTACAGGCAACCAATTCGCGATATATTCCACATAAAGTTGATCGATGTTACAAAACCATTCGTGGACCTTACTGACTACCATAACCATTACCATTAAAGTTCTCAAACCATAAGTTAAAAGGTTCTAATATAGTTCTCTTTCCGAAAATGTATGGAGAAAACAAGAATTTGGAACGGTAATGGTTCTTAACAACCCATTATTTGTAAGGTCCAGTTCCAAAAAACCATAATACATAAGGTTGAAACTTTATCATTAAACGTTCATGTAAAGTTCCATAACCATTTCAGATAAAGTTTAGCAGGGATTATAAACAATTTTTAACCATTTCAGGTAAGGTCAATTTATGGTTCGCGTTTATGCGGGATGGCAAGTATCCCATTTTTTCAAACATTTTGCCTAAGAGTCTCAGCTTGAGTTTTAATGCTATGTAATCTATAATTTTCATAGGAAAGAACAAAACTTTTTTGGGAAGTAGATTGCCAACGAAACGACGACGAGTTTTTTAAGCAAAACTTTCGAATGCACCGGGAAAGTTTTGAAAATTTATGCAGCATGTTGCCTGGTCTTAAAAAAGCAGATACAAATCTGCGTCAAGCAATTCCTTTGCCAAAACGAGTGGCCGTCGCTCTGTATTCCTTGGGATCGTCGGCCGAATACCGGACCATCGCAAACCTTTTCGGCATTGGAAAGTCGACAGCATGTTGTATGCTGCTGGAATTTTGCGAAGAGGCATGGCATATCTTGCGGCCATTGCACTTTAATCATTTTCCTCTGACCCGAGAGAAAATTGAAGAGAGTGTTCGCGGTTTTGATGTCTTGGGGTTTCCTCAATGCTTGGGAGCGATAGGTAATTATTTATGTTTCAAACATTCTATGCCGCATACCATCCTAGCTTCTGTATATAAAATGAGAATCCTAACCGGCATCTAGCTTAATTTAGAAGCCTGATTGATTCTCTCCCGCTGGTTTTTTTTGCCTTGATTTGTTTTCCGTGCTGAGCACCAATACTACCGACGCCAGGGAGTCAGCTTCCACAACTGGACCTATCGACCTATCAACTCATGGACAGGGAACCAACGGTTTTACTTCCCTTTCGAAGGAAGGCGTGATCAGACATGTTATGCCTCAGAACATCCCGTCGGTGCCGACTGGGATTGCACCCTGGCCTACTAGGGTGAGATGTGGTCACGCTTACCACTACACCACCGGCCCCGCTCCCTCCGCTGGGTTAGGCATGGTATATTTACCTACACAGATCGAATAACGGCTGTGATCATGCTTCACGGTAAAGGTATGGTCGCACTGACGTAAACGGGACGGGATTTCCATTGGTATGCAAAAGACAACTATCACGGGGAAACATAACAAAAACGATATCCGGTTTCCATCAGACAAAAGAACATGGGCTAAATTTTGCGGTCCAGAAAATATATACGATATTTTACTGGTTCTACGCATAACGGGTTCAAAATAATCCCTGAGACAGGGGGAAGCTTTGACCCACATTCGCAATCTTTGCGTGGCAGTCTCCCGTCAGGTAAGTGATGATTTTTAATCGAACACCGGCAAACCCTATGGCGTACATCGATGATTATCCGGAGGAATATTACGGTTCCGACAGCGCCATACAAATCAGTGCAACACCAATCACATCAGCTGGAGAAAAGCAATAAAGCGATGAAAAATATTTATTGGAGTGTGACACCGATTTGCTAACGTAGACCTTCTTATGAACTGCTTTCTGTCCTTCTTTGAGGTTTTCTAAACTTTTATGAGAACTTCCCCTCTAAATTGTGTCAAATGCATTTTCAGATGGTTGCCACATTGAAATTCACCCTCATGCGGCAGACGCGGTTGACTATTATAACTATAAAGGCTGGTACTCAACAATTCTGTTTGCGTTAGTTGATTACAGGTATGTATGTGTAATGAACACAGCAAAAAAATATTGACTCTTCTTTATAGATACAGATTCCTCTATATTAACGTCGGGAGCCCAGGCAGATGCAACGATTCATACATTTACGAAAAGTCTCTGTTGAAAAAACAGCTATCGGAATGTGCATTACTGCAGGAGATGTCGCGACCAATATCTGGCGTGAATGTACCAGTGATGATAATGGGTGATTCAGCCTTCAGGTTTTCCACCCAGCTTATGAAACCGTACCCTTATAACGTCGAAAGCAATGCAGTGCAGAAAAACTTTAACTACGCGTTGTCTAAATCCCGCAGAGTAGTTGAAAACGCATTTGGCCACCTCAAAGCTCGATTTCGTCGGATTGGCAAAGGGATTGACAACAGCACGGAGCATGCATCCTCAGTCATCAAAGTATGTTGTGCATTGCACAATTATTTAAATGAGCTAGATGATAACATCGATGCAAAATGGGCACAAGTTCAGATAAAGCACGATATGAGTCTTCCCCAACCTCAATATGAGGCTGTGCTCAATGACGGTGATGTAGGAGCAGAAGAAATACGACAAGCCATTGCGTCATATGTTTGTAAGTACAGCTTTTCCTCGAAGAACCCGCCGAGAAAAAGCGGTGGGTAACACACTCTTCTGGGGATAGCTTTGATAATTTTATTATGACTGTTGTGCATTCAAATAACCAATGAACGCGTTCTTGAATTCTGCTGTGTCATTGACGAACTTTTCTAGCAACTCTGTTCTTTTCTCCTCCAACTGCAATATCTTCTCATCTGTTGCGTTGATACGCTCTTCTTGCTGTTTCATCTCATAGTCTAGGAGGTCAAATCGCTTCAAAATCTCAATTGAAAAATTGTTCCTCTTTGATCTCTTTCCAGCTCCCGGCGTTCCACAACCAGGCGTCGACGGTTCTGGTGACAGCGACGACAGTTGTGAATCACTATAAACACGTTCATCATGTCCCTCGTCTTCCGGAATGAAATGAGGCAATGCGAATTCGTCGAGGATTTCCATGTCTTCTTCGTAATGAATAGCGCCAGCATTTGGATCAGCTTCGACTTCTGGAACTGCATATTTTTAAAATAGAGACATTTTTTACTATAATCTTATGATTTTACCTTCGATACTTTCTTCAACCAATGCAGATACATTATTGATTGCAAAGCTACCCAGAATTGCATGAATTTTATAGTAAAGAGGCCATTCTGAAGGGGATCCTCCCGATGGTCCAATTTTGGCCTTTTCACTTCTGCAAAATATTTAATAATAAAATATATAGGCATCTAGCAATATAAACGAACTCTTCTACCGAGGAAAAATCTTTTGAGGCTTCCGTGTGTTTGTGCTGAGTGAGGTCAAAAGTACAGAAGCAGTAAACGGAGAAAAAATGATACATTAATGCATCAAGTTGAATCATTTTTGAGAAAAACGGGATAACTCTTAATGAAGGATAAGTTTTATCAATTTTTTTTCATAAATAATAGTTAATGATACAAAACTACACCAAAATGGTTGAATGATTCTTAATTATTGATTGTTCTATTTTTCTCGAAAACGAGTCAACTTGAATCATTGGTGTGCCAATCTTTTCTCCGTGTGAATGATTTCGCAAGGACACAAAGAGACAAACTCGGAGACAAATGTAAACATTGCCCTCAAAAACATGCCTCCAGGCAGTGACGTCACCGTTCAAGAGTTAATATACCGTAATCGTTTAATACATACATCATTTAATGAATTTTAAATAATCATTAAATGTTAAATTTTACCTGTATTTTGAAGTGAGGTTATGAATCCTCACTTTAATGTCCTCGACAGATACAAAGCACTTCTGTGCCTCCAGTTCCGCTTTCATCTCTTTGAAGACGTGGCTGTTCCGGCGCGTCCCTCGGAGCTGGTCGATTTTATCCGCCCACATTTCAATTAATAAATCGATTTGCTGTGGCGACCATCGATTTTTCTTACCAGAACGAGAATTCTTCTTTTTTGGCTCCATTTTCTTAACAAAAGAAAAATCACTGAGGCAACAATCATAACAACAGAACCAACACTGACAGTTCACTGAAAGTGAACCATTTGACAAGTGAACAAAATGTCAAATCTATTGCAGGGCTGTGATGCATCGCATTTTTAGATCACTTTCGAGAAGGCCGAACCCGTTTTAAAACATGTTATTTGGAAATAACTAGTTATTTAGCGCCATCCAAATGTATGGGGAAAACACTTTCAAATAACATGTTATTTCGGTTATATTATGAAAACCGGCTTATAACATGTTATAACCCCCAGTCTGAACATAGCATAAGTGATTAATGATTAACAATCAAGGTATCAAAACACAGAGAGCAAACAACAAAATATGCAAAACGACGGTTGTCAATGACAACTTGTTATTACAAACTCTTTCTGCAACGTAGCTTGATCAGAACGATGGAAACAGCAATATACAATTAGACAGTGAGCATGCATAAGGGCCTATACGCGATGATCGATTCTCTTCGTCGATTTTCTCTTTTGTTAATAACTTGCTAGATTTAACGTTTTTCGGTGCGTTTGCTGTTGCTTTTGATAGCCAATACAACCTGTTACTACTCTGCATTGAACAAATTCTAGAAAATTGTTTCGCTTAGTTGTAGCAATGCAAAGAGAAAATCGATGAAGAGAATCGATCATCGCGTATTCGCCCTTATGCATGCTCACTGTCGAATTGTTTGCAAATTTGTCTGCATCAAACGCAGTTAACGATACACGTACATCAATAGGGAACATTTTGTTACGTCATTCCACCGGTCAAACTATGTCATCACCCAATTTCGTAGTAAGGATACTGACTGCAAATAGTATCTTCATTATCAGAAACCAGGTATAAGAATCCAGAAAAAAAAAAATGCCGGTTGAAACTGCATCCACAAACAACGGTATCTCTATGGATAAATAAAAAAAGATTTGTTCCTTGAATGAGGACTGTGGCGAGTTTTGTCAGAATTTGAATAAACAAGAAGGGCTAGATCTCACCATAGATGCATTCATTCGGGTTTTTTTTTAAACTTAATTCGATATAATTGATTTTTCATGTATTTTTTTTTTAAACGGAGTCAGACTCGAGGAACTGGAGAAAGTCGGAGTTGCAGTAGATCAATTTAGATCCGACTCCACAACCCACATAATATTTTTAGATTTATTGTAGTCTATTCGCGGTTTTTAAGATCAATTTTATAAAACTTTTAAGAAAACTAAGAGCTCCCCCATATTCTCCTGATAACCGCTGTAATATTGTCTTCCAGCTAAGTGGACCACTCTAGATAAGGTTATTAAAGCATGCTTAAGAATAACAATAGTGCTGTTCTAAAACACTGTAGACACCACCTTAACCCACCGTAAGACACCACTTATTTCTAGTGAATTTCTCCTGGTTTGTTTCACTAAACGGAAAAATCCCGGACCGTTCCTCAACTTGAAGGTTTATTTTCTATTTTTCGTAGCTAGTTGAAATTCCACTCCCTCGCACAAAACTAAAACGATCAAAAAGTCAAAGCGTTGGATAATAGTTGGGATTTATCTTTGACTTTCCACTGCACTTACACATTTATTCGTCAGATGCATTTAAAAAGTTTTGTGGAACTGCTCGCGTACGTGAGACCGTTGTCCATACAAAACGGATGGGAAAAGCTTTTGTTGAACAAAGCGGCGATGCTGGAAAGAAAGCGAGAACATTGTCCATGAATGAAAAAAGCGCGAAGGGACGAGAAACCCCCAAGAAGATCTTTAAGACGTGCTAAGGCAAATATTTGCCCAACAAGTCTTACGGAAGGATGAGACTCGTAGTGTATACATACGTACGAAGCGAAGCAATTTCTCCTCCCGCTCAAGATGACGGCAACGGCATACCAACAGAAGCTGATAGTAGGGTTAAGATCTTATATCCGTCATACTACTTTACCTCTCCTTTTCAAACGCGGTTTGACAAAAAAAATAATAATTTTTCTATCAAAGATGGCTTCTAAATTTATTTCAATTTCCATACATTGGATATGATCAAGAGTCACAAATTGTTGAGATATTGTTATCGTATCAATGTATTTGGACAGAATTGAAACTTGTATGCCGGAATTGCAATCAAAGCGGAGTGATTGATTCCAATTCCGCCAATTCTATCCTAATACACTGAAGTCTTTTTTACACGGTTTTTTTTACGCGGTTTTTTTTTACACGGTTTTTTTTTACACGGTTTTCCACGATTTACACGGTACGTTTTTAACGATTTCTCGACAACGATACAACCTATCGACTTGATTCCAATCACATTATCCGTTTCAAGCTATTTGTACCGTATCCCCCGTGTAAAAAAGACCTGAGTGTACATTGATGCGTCATTGAATTCACCTCGGCATACGGATGAAGACAGACAAATAGCTTTCTTTTGATTTTGAGAATAATGGATGTTAATATTCTTTTTATGCGATCTTAAGTGGACCTTACACGGTTGCTTTTATTGACAATAATTGTATTGTCAATATATTCTATATTGACGTCAATACATCGATATTGACAATATTTCACATCATCAATATTACCACAGACAAACAGACGTAACTCTTTGAAAAACTTGTTTTTGAAAACATAGTATCTCAAAACATATAACCTCAGTAACGACATTTCTCTGGCTTCTCGCGGAAAACAAGCTTGCTCGCTAACTCGTAAACAATATTGCATAAAAGTTCTATAGACTATATAGAAACGTCAAAGTGATCCGATGCCAGCGCTGCGGCGAGTAGTTCACGGAACTGATAATATTCAAATCAACCGTTAAATGCATGAACGAAGATACACAATGAAGAGTTACGTCTGTTTGTCTGTGATATTACTGTCAATAATTCCCCTTCGCGTCAATATATTGATACGTGTGGGGTTCGCTTTATACTGCCGCTCATGGTAAGGGGTCTCCCCGTCGATTGTTATGTACGAAGGAGAATTTTATTGTTGTTGAGTCACATTCGAAGCACACGTATTTCATTATAGACGCCGAGGAAGTACTTTTTTCATACTTCCCTGCTGATGGAGAGAATGGTGCCGAATGATTACATGCTCTCTTTAATCACCGTCTCGAGTAACACAAATTCATTGAATGATGCTGAGCAAATTGCTATACACATAAAACTAGACATACAAAGGTTATAAAAACTGTTATAGAACATGTGTTTTGCTTGGGATGTTAGGTGTTTGATAAGGAAATCGTAGCTTTTGAACTAAAGTGTTGCAACAAACGTTTGATTGATTCGCTCACGTCAAACTCATTGATACACAAAAATTAATGTAAATTTAGGTGCTCTGAGAGTGACATATACGAGCGTCAATTTTGACATAAATTTCAGTCAAAACAGACGTGAAATATAGCTCAATCAAACGTACTTTTCGTCGAACAACGAACTTTTCAGTCTCGGAGCACTTAATATTACATTACATGTTTGTTTACGTTCCATCTTTTATGTCAAAGACGGATTCCGTCACGTGTAAAATTGGTTATTTCTAAGTGTGTATATTTGATGTTTCTTCTCGATATGACGGAAATACGCGTTTATGCCGAAGTAGTTGTATATCCTACCTATAGCATTTTTTCTTCACATCACCCACTTCAACTGGCCCGATGCAACCGGAGTGGGATTCGTTTTCCTTGGGTAGGAAAAAGATTAAATTTCACTTCCTTACACTCTGCTGATTGCTGGAGCACGAAAATCGACCACCTTTCTGTGGCAGCTACCACCACCTTAGTCGTTTGCTTAGCTGACCGTTGTTGCTGTCGTCGGCATTCTTTGGATGGAATGCGTCTAACTAGCAATCCGCTGTAGGGCCAGCTAAATAAGCGGGGATGGGTGAGATTGGTAACCGAGTGCCCATTTCTTTAAATTAAAGCTTTTTGCTTGTTGCAAGCTGGAGGGAAAAGTGACCCTTCTCAAGTTGGTTGTGTGCTGCGTGCTTCACACTTAATCATCTGGATTCCGTCCGTCTGCCTCGGGGTATTATGTTTTTCGGTTGAACACCCTCACCTTCTCGTCGACCGAGAATGGCTTTCCATGCGTCTCAACCTATGCGAGTGATTGGACAGCGAACCAACGCAGCACGGGTCGGAAGGATTTTCGGGTTGTTTTGGGTATTATTTACGCCAGCGGCCGTAATGGCCCCTAATGGCTTCTTCCGACGATTGCCGGCTGGGAGCTGCTGCTCATTCGCAAGGAAATGTATGCAAATGCCGGTGCTTCAATTCATATTTTTATGGGATTATTTGGCATGATTACATTGGACGATTCGTATTTGGCAGACAAACTGGAACAGAGTTAAGTGCTGTTGGAGCTATGATTGAAATGAAGGCATTAGGCAAACAGCAGCAATCATCAGAAATATTAGGAACGTGTAGAATCAAATCTCACCAAAGCGAAGCTAAGGATCATTTAAATGTGAGAATACATGACCGTAACATTTGATGATGAAAATTTCAAGGTATCAAGAAATCTGGCAAAAAGCAATCCGCGATGAAGCATTCCTAACAGTAGGAATGTGGAAGTGGTACAGGCTTAGATCTTATTTTACAACTGGGATTGAAAGCAGGTGTAAAGCTTCAGATAGAAGGCAATATACAAGAAGAAGAAAAGCTCAACCTTTATTTTTCGGATCAAGCTGACTTAGATTTGAAATTGATGGGTTTTGAAAGACGATGTCGAAAAGAAAATAATAAAAAAGTGCAGCCTTTTAAACGCACACTACTATTTTACCTGATTTACAACAAATACACGTTTGTTCTCACCAAAGATGTGTGTTTTTTAACTGGTGTTACAGCATCGATCGTGTAATCTAAGGGCATGTCACTTTTCTGATTGGAGTGATTGATCAAAAGTCGTGATAAAAGGGCCATCCAAGCAAAAAAAAATGTTGTGGAAGAAAAATTAAACATAATTATTGTGCAGGTGATTGGCCAAATGGAAAAACCTGTTGAAAGAGATTGTTGAGCTAAATATTGTGTATGGAATGAATGGATTCCGGGTTGTTTTTTTTTCCGGTTCATGATTTTCGATTCCACCATCATGATCGTGATTGAACATGTTTGATAGAGCTCCTAGCCGTTTAATTTAGAGAAGCGTGGAAAGTGTTAGAATTTATGGTTTTAATATAATCCATTTCCATACCAAAGGAATTCAATCTAAAAAGGCAAAATAACAAATTTTTCTTTTTTCTTCCCGTTTTTTTGATCAGGACGTTGACAATAGATTGATGGTTTTTGATTAATGAATGATCATAAGAACATAGCAGGAATTTTAGAAAGTTTATCACAAATCTTCAACCGTCATCGCATCAAAGTAATTTATTCAGATCTGTTAAAATTTAGCTTGATCGTTAACGATATGGATTTGACCCTGTAGTTTCAAATTGTGACCAAATTTAGTGCAAATTGTTTAAAAAAATCAAAAAATCTAAAAACTTTATAGGGTTTTTGATCTAATTTTCGTCCTACTAAGGACATCCCGCACTTTACCACGCTTTTTGGAAAGGGTTTGAACAAAACATGGAATGTTTTCATCAAAGATAACTTCTAAATTTATCCACCTTTCCATACGTGTTGGATTTGATAAAGAGTCAAACAATGTTGAGATATTATTAAAAATCTAATACTGCTTCTTGCTTCTAAATTCGTCCTACGCGTTTCAATTCCGTCCAAACGCATTGAAACGCCATTAGATTTTCTTCGTCCTACGGATAAACGGAGAAAAAGGGGATGCGCTAGGAGCGCTTCTTTTGTTTTGAGAACAATGAGCGTAAATATGCATACAATGCGCTCTAATAGGATTTATGCTGTAGCTAATGAACTAACGCATCGGAACAAACGTATTATTGTTTTGTGCATTGTGAAATTATTGATATTATTGATGATTTCTGCTCGATAGAACGGAAATGGGCGATTACGACGAAGTAGCGCTCTTCCCTAAGTTCTATTTTCATCAAACGTACGGACCAAATCGAAACAATGAACATCGCGTATCGCGTATGATTTTAATCTTTGACAGAAAATCGCAAGAAACAGAAAGAAATACAAAATACAGTTGCCTAGATTTCTAATCAGATAGCGACAGGAGTCAGAGCAGCGAGAAATAATCTATCTCCGCTGGCCACACAGCCGCCAACAATCACATGGAAATGGTCTCGCTGCTGCTGAGGGAATAAAAAAGCTATCCGACCGAAATGGCACTTTGCTAATGTTTTGGTGTGGATGTGGTAGAATGTTGGTAGCTAAAAGCGGTCCATAAAATAGCTATGTGTTTTATCTGAACAGCCAACAAACCGACAAATAGCACGTCTTCCATCTAATTGATTACTCCTTGGAGGCCTTACTGGGTAAACTAAATTTTTGTTGAGATTTCGTTGTTTATTGCTATTAGACAAGTTGGCTTATTGGGTGTGCCTGCCTACGCATAGTAGTAGGTCGCCATTTCAGTATTAGTTTCTTGGAAGTCAGTTGAGATAGCCTTTTGTGGTAAATGGTAGTTTTATACTAACCATGAGAAAAAGGTTATGCGTTCGAAAATACTATCCAGACAAGTCCCTGGCACTGCGGTTGGGTTGATAACATTTCAACGTTTGCTTGGCAACTGGGAAATCTAGATAATAGCAGAAAAAAGATTGGTAAATGAGACAAATAACATCAAGGTTGATTCTCAAGTTGCTTCTTTTGATGAAAACGAGTCTAGTGAACAGGAAAATCTGTTTTGATTTTTTTACTGCCGAATCAGTATTGTCTTTATGATTGGGAATTATCACGTGGAAGGCTTATAACATATCCCATATTGTACTGAAACGCACACGCACTCACTGGGGCCTCCCTTACACACTTATAAATAATTACTTTTACGTGAGACGCAACCCATATCGGACGTAAATCATGAAACGTAAACAAACATATCATGTAAAATTAGCGGTGCCGGTGGTGTAGTGGTAAGCATGATAACCTCTCACCCCAGCAAGCCTGGGTTCAATCCCAGTCGGCGCCGCCGGGATGTTCTCAGGCATTGCTCTCTGATCACGCTTTCCTTTGGAAGGGAAGTAAAGCCGTTGGTCCCCGGTTCATGAGTTGATGGGTCGATTGGTAGGGTCCAGGTGTGGGAGGAGCAGCCTTCCTGGCGTCGCTAGCATTGGTGCTCAGCACGGAAAATAAGATCTATGAAAAAAAAAAATCTAGGAAAAAAAAAAATCATGTAAAATTAAGTGTTTTCAAACCGATACATAAGCAACTTGATGAAGAGAACGTTTGATTGAATTGATTTTCTCGTTTCTTTCAACTGATTCTTATGTCAAAAGGGCCACTTACATGTGTCAATCTCAGGGAACCTAAATTTATATAACATTGTCGTAACGTGTAGCTCAGTCGGTAAAGGTGCAGCTACAAAGCAGGATCTAGGTGTAGGAATTTTTCGGGTTGGAAAATTTATCGACTTCCCTGGGCGTAGAGTCTGATTTTACTTGCCTCACAATTATACTAATGCAAAAAAATGGTACAGGCATTGAAACCTCTCAATTAATAACTGTGGAAGTGTATCTAAATTAAAAGCACGCAATAAGCTAATATGCGATAAGCAATTAGTTTGTAATGTGAAGAAGCGGGAGAAGAGGAAGAAGGAGGAGAAGCACATGCACTCACAGTCTGAAATTAAAAATTACTCAAGGAAAAAAGCAATTGGCCTTTTTTCTAAACACGGTTTCATCTTCATTTCCCCAGGGATCGCTATCTTGAGAGATACATGACCATCTTATCTTTCACCTGCTTCCATCAGAATTTTTTCCATGAACTACCCGAAACGTTGTAACACAGATGGACGATGTTGGTTGCCCGACTTCCAACTAGAGGCAGCCTTGCCATCGGTTGGGGTTGGATTACTTGTTTACTTGTCTTAAAACTCACTATTCGTCGTAGTCGTTTGTTCTTATTTCATCGGTGGGCATCTGTCCACATTGCCTGCCATCCGAGAAAGCGAAAACAGCAAAAACATGGCAGAGCAAAACTTTTTAAATTAAGTGATTTCAGCATGAGATTGCGCGGAAATTTATGTATATTGAAACGAAATGAGCGCTCGGAGCGTCCCTCGGGTGATTTCTCTCAGGATATATTTTTACTCTGTAGTTATGCTCAGCAAAAGGTGTATTATGGTGACTTTCAGTTCATTTTACGCTTCGTTGTTGGTTCGACTGGCAACGAAGTTTTCCATCAGAGCATCAAGGATAATTTTTCGGAAGATTAAATTTGAAATCATGTTCAGTGCACTGAATCTGTAGACTTTAGGATGACCCCCCCTCCCCCCGCTTCATATAAGCGTAACAGTTGATGTGTTTCAAAAAGTCTTGAGTGCTGCTCACCAAGGCCACCAGCCTGTAATTACAACCCTGCTCGTTTTGCTGATAGACATTTCTGGGACAATTACTCCTAAGGTCAGACTGATGAGCATTAGAAAGTTCAATTAATTAATATTTAATTGAGATCCCATAACTTTCCAGTCAAATTTGGTTATCCTTTCTCTAAAACCTAAATCCCCAACCAGTTTTGGTTATAGATTTGAGAAAAAAAATCATTCAATTTCCAATCAAGCTCTCAGAAAGTTCGGCGAACTGTTACAGAACGCGGGTGAAGCGAAAACATGATACACTAATTGAAAAACGATGGCTGAAGCACTTTTTGCAGCACGCTTCTTTGATCCGGAACAATAAAAATTCAATTAAATTCCCTTTTGTAACCCCCTCGTCTTACTCCAAGTCTGCCGAGTCCACCTTCACGCCCACAAAGAAAACGTCCCTTCAATTTACTCAGCTTCCCAGAATGAAAAACTTCTCTTTCTCGTTGTGTGCTAGATTTTTTCGCACATTCACCTCGGTCGGAATATATTTTTCTGCTGATTTATTCTCCCGAAGCGTGGGCACGTTCTGGAACGCGCTCAAGTGCAGGAACGACAATTTTACTCGATGGCAATCCTTCCCCACGGGGATGGATACGTCAACCTCCCACTTTCGTCCACTGCCTTCACCATTCATTGGTAGAGCGTGTAGCTCTAAATTAAGGTGCTCGGTTCTTACTAAATTCACTTCGATCTTGCATCTGCACGTTCCTCGGTTACACCTTTTACGTACACCACTTTACCGTGAAGGAAAATTGCGAGGAACAACTTTGGCGTTGTCGTCATCTTGGCCCCCGAATAGCTGCAGGCAACGATCCAATTACTGATAACAAGCTCCAGCACATTTTTTCCTTCATCGTAGCACCGACACTGTGGTTCACCGACCGTTTTGGAGTAACAGAATTTATTTTGTCGGTTGTTAAGGAACGAAAACTTTGCGGTTAGGATTTCGACGAAATAATTGTGTGATTTATTTTCGTTTTCAGGCGTCAAGAAGATTTATTAGATTTTCATGGTGGGTTCAAATCAACAAGCTTCGTGAAACCTGCTGTAACTGATGAGGTTGAACTGAAAACAATTTAAGAATGATTTGCATATTTATTCTTATGATTGCCTTTGATGGAACATTAATCGACTTTGTCAATTTGGTAGAAGATAACCCTTCTTATGCAACCATGGTCTTATTCATTGCAAACATGGCCCTCCGGCCTCAAAATCCAAAAAAACACCCTTGAGTCATAACCACAAGGGCTGTCCCCTAACTTGTCAAGCCCAAATGTAAAGGGTGTCCACGATGAAATTTCCACACAAAAAATTGATTCGCAAAATTCGAGTTTTCATCCGATTGCCATCAAATTTTCAGGGATTGAGAAATAACTAATAAACTTCATTTTACCATTTTACTCGTATTTTATTTACAGTCCATACGCAAATTCCCGCACCTTGGCCTTAACCCCGGCCATAAGATTCTGCACAACCTGTGAATCAACCGTTTTTTGCATGTAAACCCCTACTTTCTTCAGTTCCTCGACTGTCTTCGCTACCTTAGGTCGTTTAATAAGGTGCTGCTTCATAATCGCCCAGTACTTCTCGATGGGGCGGAGCTCCGGAGTGTTGGGAGGGTTGAACATTTTCGGCACGAAATTGACCTTATTGTCCGCATACCACTTCAACACGTCCTTGGAGTAGTGGCATGAGGCCAAATCCGGCCAGAAGATTGTTGGGACGTTGTGGGCCTTCAGGAGAGGAAGCAGCCGCTTCTGGAGGCACTCTTTTATGTAAACCTGTCCGTTCATTGTGTCCTGGGTCACGAA
The DNA here is from genome assembly GCF_037179485.1 of Ochlerotatus camptorhynchus. Lineage (NCBI taxonomy): Eukaryota > Metazoa > Arthropoda > Insecta > Diptera > Culicidae > Ochlerotatus > Ochlerotatus camptorhynchus. The sequence goes on from NW_027040943.1 coordinate 3,045,269, forward strand.
AGGTGCACTCCGCTTCCCGCACGTGCAGATGGCTTGCCAAACCAGGAATTTCTTCGCAAATTTGGACATCTTCTGAGTGCGGACATGCTCCGGAACGCTGAACTTATCCTTGGCCGTGAAAAACAGGTTGCCGGGGATCTGTTTGAAGTCGGCCTTCACATATGTTTCGTCGTCCATGATGCAGCATTCAACTTTCGTCAGCATGTTGAGGTACAACTTCCTGGCACGGGTTTTGGCGGACTTGTTCTGCTTCTCGTCGCGATTAGGGGCCTTTTGTACCTTGAACGTTCGAAGCCCAGCCTTAGTTTTGGCCTTCTGGACAAAACTTCGGCTTAGGTGCAGCTTCTTAGCCACATCCCTAACGGAGGCGTTCGGATTTCGGTTGAAGGCCCCAACTACGCGGTTGTGATTTTTGGTGTTGTACGGAATACTTTTTCCTTCACTTCTGGGTTTCCGATCGGTGGTCAACCGTTCCTCGAAACGCTTAATCACTCGCGACACCGTGGAATTCGCGATTCCCAACGTTTTAGCGATGGAACGATGCGAGAGATCCTTGTTCTCGTGATGAATGCACAAGATTTTATCACGCACGAGCTGTTCTTTCGACTCCATTTCCGCGAGTTTTGATCACAGGACTTTAAAACTGTAAATAAATGCACTATGAACTAAATCCACCAAAATTTTCATTAAATTCTACCCAACGGTTAAAAAGTTAGAGCAATTTCATAGTGTGGCAATTTCATCGTGGACACCCTTTAGATGATCATTCCAAGGGACTGGGAATTGATGTGATCATCATTGTAATTTTTAAGTAATAGATGCTGGAAAACTCATGAGAAGCTAATACAGCCTATTTTACCACGGGAACAAAACCTTTACTTCATGAAAATAGCGCTTTAGTTTTGCAATTTTCGATAAAAGTCAATAATAATCGATATATTTTTTTACTCCAAAATTCTCACTGACCTCAGATATGCCTGTGGAGCAATTGGTTGAAAGTAAACAGTACCGTAAAAGAGGGTAACAGCAATGTATGTTTTTTTAAATTTTATATTTTTAAAACAAACACTAAGGATCCAATAGTCAATTCGTTAGTAATATGTTTAACGGAAATTAAAGCATTTGCACTAATTTTTTTTTAAGTTTTGTGACCGAACTTCAGTTTTTTGATTTGGGGTTACTTTGATAATGCTCTCTGAATGTAGAAAAAATGGGTGAAACTCAAACAATTTAGTTCTTTAAATATGAAACTTTTAATGAGTATACAGGGTGTTTAGTTCCGGGTTTTACATATTTTCAGGGTAGATGCCCTAAAGTTATGAAAAAATTCCCATGAAACATACGATCGGAAATGACTGCTAAGTGAGTTATTCAACATTTTATGTTTTTTTTTTATTGACAACTTAGGCTGTACAACATACCAAATGAAAGATTAAAGTCTTAGCTATGAATGCTCTCTAGTAAAGAACTCGATTAAAGTTAATTATCATACATTAAAATTGAAAAGTATGGATCGAACCTGACGTTTGTTTTTTTCCGTGGAGGTTTTTTTTATCTATAATCGATTGCTGATCTGGCCAAAACCAGGCCCAGGAGACAATTTCTAGTTCCTCAGTGAGTTTACTAAGACAGAAAAAGCCCTGCGAGCGCTGTATCTCATTGTATCTAGTTCTACGTCCCTGTTATTTCCCGCTGAGAAGCTGTTTCGAGGACAAGTAGAACCTCCTTGAGGCGTTCCATCATTCATCCCATCATTAGTTTCATTATTCGTTGAGTCGCAGCGTTGAACCTGAACATTGGCCACGATAAAGCTTGCCAATGCACTTCAAAAATCGACAACATACATCCGAACGTTTGTTTCTTCAAATCGACGGAAGACATTCCGCACAACTACCATAAACCGGACTAGTTCATGTCTACATCAACACATGTCAAGCAGCCTTCAGGTTCAGGTTCAGGCTAAACTTGGTGAGTTTGTTCCATTTTGTAAATTTTTATCTTTTCAAACCAGTAAAGTTGGGAGATCACCTTTTTGTGGTGCGTTACTACCGAACACTAGTCGTAACAACTTCAAACTAGGGAATCAGGATTTTCCAGTAATCAAAGGATCACATTTTAGTCCTTGTTACTTTTTATGACTCTATAATAGTGACAAGACTCGGGTAGTGACCACCGCCGTTATGCATTTCTATACACTGAAACCTCCGTGTACGAAGTCTTTTTTACGCAGTATTCAATTTACGTCCTTCTTTGTACGAAGTAAATCCCAAATAATGTGGTTTTTTTTACGAAGTAAATCCCAAATAACGAGTTTTCTTTTTACAAACTAAATTCCAAATAACGAGTTTTTTTTTTGTGATTTTGGGAAACTGGTATATACTGTGAAATACTCCACAATATGGGTATTTTTGGAATTGGAGTGACGTATAGGGACCGGAAATCAATGTCTGACGCCATTTTTAAATCCAAGATGGCGACTTCCGGGTACAGAAAAACTTGGAAATTCTTCCAAATACCCCACAATATGGGTATTTCTGGAATCGGAGTGACGTTTAGGGACCGGAAATAGATGTCTGACGTCATTTTGAAATCCAATATGGCGGCTTCCGGTAACAGAAAAATTGTTAAATACCACCATGTCATCCCGATTCTTAAAATACCCATATTGTAGGTTATTTAACATTATTTTTATGTTTTTATGTAACCGGAAGTCGCCATATCGAATTTCAAAATGGCGTCAGATATGGATTTTCAGTCCTAATAAGACATCCCGATTCCAAAAAACCCATATTGTTGAGTATTTGACAGTATTTTCCTGTGTTTCTGTAACCGGATGTCACCATCTTGGATTTCGAAATGGCGTCAGACATGGATTCCGGGATCTCACAGGTCACCCCGATTCCAAAAATATCCATATTGTTGGCGTCAGACATCGATGTCCGGTCCCTACACGTCACACAGATTCTAAGATACCCATATTGTGGGTTATTTAACATTATTTTTCTGTTTTTATGTAGCCTGAAGCCGCCATCTTGGTTTTCAAAAGGGCATCACACATCGATTTCCAGTCTCTACACGTCACTCCGATTCCAAAAATACCCATATTGTGGGGTGGTATTTGACAGAATTTCCAGGTTTTCCTGTAACCGGAAGCCGCCATCTTGGATTTCAAAATGGCGTCACACATAGATTTTCGGTCCCTACACGTCACTCTGATTCCGAAAATACCCATATTGTGGGGTATTTGACAGAATTTCCAAGTTTTTCTGTAACCGGAAGCCACCATCTTGGATTTCAAAATGGTGTCAGACATCGATTTCCGGTCCCTACACGTCACTCCGATTTGAAAATTACCCATATTGTGGGGTATATGACAGGATTTCCAAGTTTTTACGTTACCGGAAGCCGCCATCTTGAATTTCAAAATGGCGTCAGACATCGATTTCCGGTCCATACACGTCACCCTGATTCCAAAAATACCCATATTGTGGGGTATTTTCCAATATTTTCAAAACCTCTTATTACGAAGTAAATCCCAAATAACGAGTTTTCTTTTTACGAAGTAAATCCCAAATAACGAGGTTTTTTTTACGCACTAATTCGATTTACGAACCCCCGTTTTGGTTCGTAAATGGAGGATCCAGTGTATTGTATATTTCAAATCAAAAATATTGTTTATGTTCATTGAGTTTACATACTCCTTTTCCTTTTCCTCTTCTCTTTTCAGAAAGCGAGTAATGGCGATATAGCCATAAGCCATAAAAAAGCTAGGACAAGAGTTAGTGCTCATGCCCCAACCGTCAGAAGAAAATGGATCATCATTTAACCTTTCTAGCTTTGATGCTTCCAACAACCAACCAACCAATCATATAATTACCAAAATCGGAACGTACGGTACGAGATGTTGAAAGTACCAAAAAAACTGGTGAAATTTCATACATTTTAGTGTTTTAAATTGATTTTTTTTATTACTGTTAATTTAGTTGTTCTACAAAACATTCTCCATGCAGTTCCCTAGATTTGTGCATTTGATAGTAACCTTGTAGGCTTTATGTTTCTTCGTAATTATTGATTTAAAACAGCCATAAAATCTTGTGACGTTTTCTTAAAATGCGCTATAGTCACCATATTCGTTCGTACGTTCGGCTGTTGCAGTGGACTAAGCACTAGGCGAGTAAGAGAGGTGACACAGCCGGAAAAAGTGTTAGTTTGTTTACTAAAATGAACCATGCCCATTTTGTTATGACAAGTTTGCTATAAGAAATGCCCTCCCCATGGACATGGAGGTTGACGGTACTGAAGCAAAGGGTTATGTTTAATTTCTTTATATTTGCAACGATGATGATTTCCTATAGTGACACATATCACCTTCTTAATGCTTCAGTATACCTCAAACGATTAATTCTTGGTTGTTAATAGAACTTCCTTGATGCAATCGGCTGCTTCATGCAGACTGAGCAATTCTGATTATAGTATCAGATTTGTTCTGTATACAGAGGAACTGGGAGGGCTTATTAGAAACTTCTCACCAATAAAGTAATGACCTTCTAGTAAATTTTGCATATGATTTTATTAATATTTTATTTTATTTAAGCATATTATTTTTGTTACAGTCAATTAGCATTAGCATACAATACAAGAGATTTAATATTACTTGCTCGGTTTTGCGTAAAATAATCAATATGTATTTTGCTTGTAATTACCTTAGAATTTTTTTTTTGTGGTTTCAAAATTTTCCTAGTTTGGTTAGAAGTTTCGAAGCTAACACATGTCCACAGGCCTAATAGAAAGATAGACAGACAAAGCGTATCATGAAGAATAGTTGCATGCAGGGTTGCTTCTACTCACTTTCTATAGATGAGTGATTTTCGGAGTTTTGAATTCGTTAGATGTTGTAATGGGGGTTTGTGTTGTTGGATGCGGGAGGAGATTGGAGGGCGGGTGTTTGACGCATAGAGCCTGTCAATTTCGCTTTCAGAGTGTCGCAGTCAGCGGTTTTATGATTCGTGAGCGCTCGCGATTCGTAGAATCGTTGATTGTGACTGCCAGTGGATTTGGCGGGTTTTGTGTGTCGGACGCTTGCTTTTTGGCCTCTTCTTGTGTCTAACATGTGCAGAGTATCATTATAGCGTCTAATGGTTTTGAGATTCCTGGTTGCGTGAAATATACTTGTGAGAATATCTTTTTGAGATTTTAGTAGTCACGTTTTGTTTGTAGTTTATATGTTATTTCTTTCATGTAATTATCGTAAATAATAGTTATTCAATAATAGATAATTCATCCATATATTCAATAATAAATTTACGAATGATTATAATTTGGATACCTAACAATTGGACAGAATCACTAGCAAGAATAGGTTGTGTTCGCCTTCGAAAATATCGATTCGTTTTTTCAGGGTTGTAGTTTTGGTTTTCATCAGTGGCCCGGCTCTGATTGTGAACGATTTAGGTAGTATTTTTAGGTAACTAAAGGGTGTCCACGATGAAATTGCCACACACAAAATTGATTCGCAAAATTCGAGTTTTCATCCGATTGCCATCAAATTTTCAGGGATTGAGAAATAACTATTAAACTTCATTTTACCATTTTACTCGTATTTTATTTACAGTCCATACGCAAATGCCCGCACCTTGGCCTTAACACCGGCCATAAGATTCTGCACAACCTGTGAATCAACCGTTTTTTGCATGTAAACCCATACTTTCTTCAGTTCCTCGACTGTCTTCACTACCTTAGGTCGTTTAAGAAGGTGCTGCTTCATAATCGCCCAGTACTTCTCGATGGGGCGGAGCTCCGGAGTGTTGGGAGGGTTGAACATTTTCGGCACGAAATTGACCTTATTGTCCGCATACCACTTCAGCACGTCCTTGGAGTAGTGGCATGAGGCCAAATCCGGCCAGAAGATTGTTGGGACGTTGTGGGCCTTCAGGAGAGGAAGCAGCCGCTTCTGGAGGCACTCTTTTATGTACACCTGTCCGTTCATCGTGTCCTGGGTCACGAAAGGTGCACTCCGCTTCCCGCACGTGCAGATGGCTTGCCAAACCAGGAATTTCTTCGCAAATTTGGACATCTTCTGAGTGCGGACATGCTCCGGAACGCTGAACTTATCCTTGGCCGTGAAAAACAGGTTGCCGGGGATCTGTTTGAAGTCGGCCTTCACATATGTTTCGTCGTCCATGATGCAGCATTCAACTTTCGTCAGCATGTTGAGGTACAACTTCCTGGCACGGGTTTTGGCGGACTTGTTCTGCTTCTCGTCGCGATTAGGGGCCTTTTGTACCTTGAACGTTCGAAGTTCAGCCTTAGTTTTGGCCTTCTGGACAAAACTTCGGCTTAGGTGCAGCTTCTTAGCCACATCCCTAACGGAGACGTTCGGATTTCGGTTGAAGGCCCCAACTACGCGGTTGTGATTTTTGGTGTTGTACGGAATACTTTTTCCTTCACTTCTGGGCTTCCGATCGGTGGTCAACCGTTCCTCGAACCGCTTAATCACTCGCGACACCGTGGAATTCGCGATTCCCAACGTTTTAGCGATGGAACGATGCGAGAGATCCTTGTTCTCGTGATGAATGCGCAAGATTTTATCACGCACGACCTGTTCTTTCGACTCCATTTCCGCAAGTTTTGATCACAGGACTTTAAAACTTGCAGGATGTAAATAATGCACTATGAACTAAATCCACCCAAATTTTCATTAAATTCTACCCAACGGTTAAAAAGTTAGAGCAATTTCATAGTGTGGCAATTTCATCGTGGACGCCCTTTATTTAGCTTTTAGCACAACTTTGCTACTACGAATCCACAAAAGACATTAAATTGGAGGCGGATTCTGGTAGGGAATTACAGGCTGCTATTCTGAGCAACTTATCTTCATAAAATTAAAAATTACATTTAGGTATTAATTAGCAAATATGAATACTAGTTAACTTTAACATAATTTTGATAGAACAATCATTTCATCCAGTTCACTTTAAAACAAACAAGTATGAAAGGAGATTGCTTAGAATAAAGATAAAATTAATAAGCGCAATATTAAACGACATTAAATTTGAATCTGATACGGTAGGCCATATAACAGAGTCGATGGCCATTGCAAATCAATCATCTCTACCTGCTTATTTTCCTAACTTTCACTATTATTGCTGTTACTCTGACTATCCCCTATGTTCAACAGCTTTCCTTACTATCCGGTATCGTAAACAGGATTCATTTGACCCCTGTGGTTATTATTCTGTGATGCCAAATCTATACCTCTACCCTGGTGCAGTATGGACAGCGATTTTTCGCTGGTGACTTGGCACTATGACCCCCTTCTGTGCTTGAAAATGAAAATGAAAATGAAATGAAATATCAAATTGCAGAATACAGGTTCATCAGTTGCCTTAAATGTGGATCCTGACTATTACTACATACTTCGTTATATTGTTCGACGACCTGTAATGTTTCTGGAACGCACTAGACTTTGATTTAACTAACTGTTGCTCGATAACTATGCCTTAACCGGCTGATCTAAGGTAGGCACATATTGATTTTAATTATTTTCATTTTATTGTTGGCCTCAACAGCATACTTCTTCATGGACCAAACAATGTTCAATTTCAAATAAAACAAAGATAATCCATCCATTAAAAAGAAATCCAAAGCATATCTGAAATACTGGATTCATCGATATCAATTATTGATGTTTATATCAGCTCTTTGTTGATAAATCATAAAAAGACAAGCATTAAAATAATTAACCTTCTGCAGACTACAATATCTATCTAACCCTAATATTGGAACAATTATATAATTATATTGTATTGCATTACATATCGAAATTAAAAGTAAGCGGATGAAGCAGTGGAAGCAACAACAATACATAACATTATATGCATTTATTTTTTCTACAGGTTATTTCTTATTAAGCATGACTTCATTTAGATGAGGTTCCCATTTCATTGTTTGTCCTGTGAAAATGTACCTGTGTTAATATATATCCGGTAAATGCGATGTTTTTCTTCAGTCGAGTATTAGTACAAGACACTGAAGAAGTCTGCACATTGTAGACGAAATACGCGTATCTGTCAAGGATAAGCAAATAAAGTAGTGGAATTAAATGGAAAATACTAATCCTTCTCTCTCTCATTATATTATCAAAGATTGATTAATTGCGTAGGAAATCAGTTTGGCACGGCATTTGTGAAACTGTCCAAATCCGCAGATAAAAATTATTGTTTTGAATTTCTGTATGGCAGAATAGTGAACTTTTCGTGAACATTCACGGCAAATACTCACTAACATTGGGAGACCGTGAGTTCCTGGCCACCTGTCATTTTCCATCTCGGGTAGTGGTAATACTTTATTTCCATTTTATTTCCATTTCGTCAAGCCAGTGTAGACTACATACAATGATTATTACAATGTTTACTTACATACTATGCATTAATTCTATTCTGTTTTAGCTTAGTTTGTATTTGCTGCTTGGACATAGTGATGTCAATAGTTCCGCAATGCAAATTATATAGGCGCATCATTCGATTGATTGGGCTATTTTTTGCATAGTTTGTTCTGTACGATGTTTCTGAAAATAAATTCCGTGTTCTAAGATATCGACAAGGTGTGTAAAAATTTAATTGTGCGAGAATTTCTGCCGAATCTATGCGCATTGAAATAATGTCGTTGATGAAGAAAAGCATTGCAAATTGGCGGCGCTCCTTAAGTGTTTGTATATTGATGAGCATGCAGCGCGCTTCATAAGATGGTAATGGAAATGCAGTCCAATTCAATTTACGTAAAGCATATAAAAGGAATTGTTTTTGGACAGATTCTATGCGTTCTTCGTGTATAGAAATGTATGGATTCCATACTAGGTGGCAGTATTCCAGAATTGGCCTTACATATGTGGTATATAAAAGCTTAATAGTGTATGGGTCTTCGAAATTATGACTGAACCTTTTGATGAAGCCTAGCATTCTGTTTGCTTTACTAATGATAGTATTATAATGTTCTATAAAAGTTAGTTTGGAGTCTAGGATTACACCTAGATCTCTTACAATTTTGCTTTTTTCTACTATTTGGTTGCCTAATGATATTTCAATATGCGGTGTTTCAATTTTTCTGCTAAATGCTATTGCAGTACATTTTTTTACGTTCAGTTTAAGTAGACTTTTACTACACCAGGTGTGGAATATATTGATTTCATTCTGGAATTCTTCTGCATCGCTAGAATTACTTATTTCCATAAAGAGCTTCATGTCGTCTGCATATACAAGCAATTTTATTTTTTTAAGTATGTAGGAAATGTCGTTTATGTACAAAATAAAAAGAAGTGGGCCTAAATGAGAACCCTGGGGTACCCCAGAGGTGACTGAAATTGGTTCTGAAAGTTTATTTTGAAAGCGAACTATTTGTTTACGATGTGTTAGGTAGGATTGAAGCCAATTCAAAAGTCCAGGCTCCATTCCTATTTTCTGCAATTTGAGGATTAATAATGGTATGTCGATGCGGTCAAATGCTTTACTGAAGTCGGTGTATAGCGCTTCAACGTGCTTGCCACTGTCCAACGCTTTAATAATGAAAGATACATATTCTAGAAGATTAGAGGTAGTTGAGCGACCTTTAAAAAAGCCGTGCTGTTTACTTGTAATTAGATTTTTCACCTGCTGAAAAATATTGCCGTTTACGATTGATTCAAAAAGTTTTGGAATGCAAGAAATAATAGCAATTCCACGATAATTTCGAATGTCTGATTTTGCACCTGATTTGAAAATAGGTACCAAATAAGATGATTTCCAAATTTCAGGGAATTTTCCATTTTTCAGAGACATGTTGAAAAGACGCTCTAGAGGAAATGCGAGTTCTTCAGAAAGGTTTTTCAAAAATATGGGTGCGATGCCGTCAGGTCCAGACCCTTTCGACGCGTTTAAGTTTTTTAGTGCATTGAGGACTTCATGTTGAGAAAGTTGGTTGACAGAGATGTTTTTAGAAATTTCAGGAATGAATGCAAAGAAATCGCGGTCACGATCTTCTTCGGAAAATGTGGTGTATACTTCTTGGAAGAAATTTGCAAAGAGACTGCAAATTTCAGAAGAATTCTCGCCTACATTTGCATCCAAATTCATTCGCGAAGGAAAATTGCTGCTTTTTAATTTCGTGTTTACATAATTAAAAAAGTTCTTAGGACATGATTTGACTTCATTTTCGACTTTGCGGTTATAGTCCTCATATGCAGAGTTGGTGGCTGTATTTAATTGGTTGCATAAGTTGTGATAGTTTCGCAAATTGGTTTCAGTTTTTTCTTTTTTGTATAGTTTATGAGCTTTCTGTTTTTTATTCTTCAAAATTTTCAGTTGTGGATTGAACCATGCGGGTAGTTTATTGTTTTGTGTTCGTCTTCTTTTTTTTGATGGTACAGTTTCTAAGATTAGGTTTTGTAGAATTAAGTGAAATTTTTCTACTTCAGTATCGACATTTCCTTCAATACTTATTAAGTTTTGCCAATTTATTGTACATAGTCTACGTTTGGCTTCTTCGTAATCTGCTTTATGGTATTCCGGCACTTCCTCGTATTCCCAGTCGCTGGAGGAGGAAGAATTTTGTACGAAGATTGAGTATTCAATTGCTGTGTGAAACACTTCATTTTTCCATAAAGGTGCTAATGATGTATCCACACAGAAGTCTTCAGTACAATTTGTAAATAAAAGGTCTAAATATGAGTTTTGTTGATTTTTTACATGGTTTATTTGATTAAGACCAAAATAAGATATTTTGTCGAATAATAATTGTAATGCTTCGTCTTCACCAACGACCGGGAGTAAAAATGATTCATTTTCAATGTCTGTAATAAAGTCTGCGTTTCGTTGATTGAAGTCGCCATAAATATGCAGTTTTACTTCTGGTTCCATATTTGACATTATAGTTTCAACAATTTGAAAAAATAGTTCAAAAGACTGCTTGTGGGCATGTTTAGGTGGAAAATACACAGAAGAAAAAATGTGTATTTCACCGGCAATAAGTGCTTTGACCCAGACATTTTCGAATTCCTTGTGCTTATTTGTTATGATTTCTTCAGAAGTAAAGTCAGCATTGATGGCAATGAGCACTCCACCACCAGACTTTTTATTACAGAGTTGAAAATTCCTGTCGTGCCGGAATACATTAAAATTGTTTCCAAAAATTTCTTCGCTTCTGACGCTTTCGTCCCAGCTTGTTTCAGTTCCAAGAATTATTTGAAAAGAAGAAGATAGAATGTTCTGGTGGATTTCTTTCATTTTAGCTGGGCTTTTCATGCGATTGAAATTTTGGCAATACACCAAAATTTCAGTCGCATTCTGTTGAGGAAGTGAAGAGATTTTTGGAGGGTCAGTATTACTTACATTAGTAGGGTCTACCTCATGTAGAGTGTCGTCATTCGATAATAATAATTCCCTTGCATGGGAATAGTCGTCGTTACTTCCTTTAGTAGAGTGCGTCAGTGCCGTTGAAAATTTGGAGGACTGTAAAATTTGCGAGCGGCCTCCCTAGTTTGCTGCAGTCGTTGTGTGCGTTCACTAAGTAGGAACGCGCGGTGTGAATTCAGGTCTGCCAAAGCGTCGGTGCGTGGAATTCCGAGTTCTTCGTGAACGTCCAGGAAAATTTCGCGTAAAAGGGCTGTTTCCGTTGGTAGTCCTTCTGCTGCCAGCATTAAAGTTGCACTAGTTTTAGTGATTCCGCGAATACATACTGAAGGTGGCTGGTCGTGCAAGTATGAAAGATAAGTCCGCACAATGTCCATAATTTTGGGGTCCCGCAGCCGTGCCTTCAAAAAGCGTCGGTCGCCAATTGCAGACTGTTCCGTAAGTCTGACAATAGGCGGACGCATTGGGTCCAGGATTGGAGGGTGTTCATGTCCGGTTGGTCTTTCGGCGCGATAAGGGTGAATAGTTTCCCCTTTTTCGAAGTTAATGAATTTTAGTCCATTGTCTGTGCTTGGTGGACGAGAAAATTGTATACGTGCAGCAGCCAAAAGCTCTTTGTCCAGAGGTAATGCCGTATGTGCATGCGTGGAGTTAATAAGTGTCGACGTTCTTATTCCATTGCTATGATTGTTGGTATTGCTGTTGTTGTTGTTGTTGTTGTTGTTGTTGTTGTTGTTGTTGTTGTTGTTGTTGTTGTTGTTGTTGTTGTTGTTGTTGTTGTTGTTTTTGTTGTTGTTGTTGTTGTTGTTGTTGTTGTTGTTGTTGTTGTTGTTGTTGTTGTTGTTGTTGTTGTTGTTGTTGTTGTTGTTGTTGTTGGTGTTATTATTGCTGTTCTTGTTATTGTTGTAGTTGTCTGTTTTGTTCTTGTTATTGTACTGATATGAATTTTCCTGGTGATGTTCCTTTCGTTGCTTTCGCCTACGTCTGGCTTTTTCCTTTTCTTTTTCCTGAAGGCGACGGGAACGCTGTTTGGTGTCAAATGCAGTCCAGTCGCGTTTCCATATTTTTTTATTTCCTAGCATTCGCCAGCTGGGGGCTGGTTCGGCACCGACGTTCTGCAGTTCAATTTCTATGTTGTTACATGCAATTGGATTGCCAGTATGTGCTGCTTCAGAAAAGGTTTTTGCCATTTCTTCCATATGTGCTTTTACATCGGAAGCTAGAATAGCATTTGAGTCCGCTAAGTCGTTCTTAATTTCCATAATTAATTGTGGAATTAGGTCAATTGAGTGCACTGTTGCTGTTGTTGTTGATGTAATGGCTTCTACTGCTGCTGTTGCTGCCGAGTTGACCGCCTTTTCTACAGCGATACAGGCGTCTGCTGGAGGTGTGTCCAAAAGTGCTGACAGTTTACTTTTAATTTCAGTGGAACTAGTCTTGCTGCTGCTGGCGAGGTTTGAAATGGCTTGTTTTACGTCGACAAGCATTTTCTCAATGTGGTCGAGCGTTTCGTCATGAGTCGCGCTTAGGCTTTTGAAATTCATGAGGAGTTTGTGGTTTGCTGCCAATGTATGTCCGATTTTATTTTTTTTTTATTTATTTATTTATTTGTACAGGCTCAATCGAATAAACTTTACAGAGCCGAGTTATCATTTGCATTATACATGATTCATGTCTTAAATCTAGAGTTAAAGGAATTGAACCGATTACTCGCGGTCGTCTCGAGGTTAGTGGAGATTTACAATTTTTTGGATGGGGAAAGGGAGAAGGAGGTTTGAAATATGATTTATTATACAAATATTTAATTAATCCTAAAACATGAACTTATTTCTATTCATCTTGAAGACAAACATAAAAAAAAAACTACACGCACAATACACAAACTAAACACGAGGTTAATCAAACTTACAATCTAAGGTTAGTATTCTTAAAGTAAACATATATGAGTTTCATAAACTCCAGATCACGTCTAGCCAAAATATCCCGAACTGGAACATTAGGTTGTCTACCTCGAGCCCGAAGGGAATCGCATAGCTCAGATCTGACTCCACGATGCTCAGCACAAAACCAAAGGATGTGATCGGCGTCTTGGTAACCTTGTCCACATTCACAGAGATTGCTGTCTCCCAGCCCAACACGAAACAAGTGAGCGTTTAACGAATAGTGATTGGACATGAGGCGAGACATCAGACGAATGAAGTCTCGACCCACATCCAACCCCTTGAACCAAGGACTCTTCGACACCTTAGGGATGATCGAGAATAGCCATCGTCCCAAACTTCCTTGACTCCATTTATTTTGCCAGCTGGCGAGCGACTGTTGACGATAAATGAAGAAAAATTCATTGTAGGCGATTTGTCGATCGTAAATATCGCCTTGCATAGCGCCCACCTTAGCAAGTGAGTCCGCCTTCTCATTGCCCGGAATCGAGCAATGAGATGGGACCCATGCAAAGGTGATGACAAAAGATCTTAAAGATAAAGCACTTAGAAGCTCTCGTATTTTCATGAGAAAATACGAGGAGTGCTTTACCGGCCTCATGGATCGAATAGCCTCGACAGAACTGAGACTATCCGTAAAAATAAAATAATGATCTGGTGCAAGTGAGGCGATCGTTTCTAGCGTATAATGTATTGCCGCCAGCTCAGCAACATATACGGAACAAGGAGCTTGAAGCATTCGAGAGGCGCTATGAAATTCGTTAAAAATACCAAAACCAGCGGACGCCTCTATTAGTGATCCATCTGTGAAGAACGATCTTGCGGAATCAACTTGGCCAAACTTTGCAGCGTAAATTGACGGAACAATCATGGAACGATGATGTTCTGGGATCCCACGAATCTCCCGCGTCATGGATAAATCAAAACTAACTGAATTGCCGAAGTCGGAGAAGCATACACGATGAGGATTATGCTGTGAAGGGCTGACATCCTGAGTTATGTACACGTAGTACAATGACATAAAACGAGTTTGAGGGTTTAGCTCAAGAAGCTTCTCAAAGTTTTCGATTACCAGTGGGTTCATAACTTCACAACGGGTGAGGAGCCTGAGGGACAATTCCGAAAACCGATCCGATAGTGGCAACATGCCCGCCAACACTTCGAGACTCATCGTATGAGTCGAGTGCATGCATCCTAACGCGATACGAAGACAGCGATACTGGATCCGTTCCAGTTTGATGATGTGAGTTTTAGCCGCCGACTGGAAGCAAAAACTACCGTACTCTAAAACCGATAAAATCGTTGTCCGGTACAACGTTAGAAGATCTTGCGGATGAGCTCCCCACCACGTTCCGGTAATTGTTCGGAGAAAATTGATCCTTTGTTGGCATTTTCGTCTCAGATACTCAATGTGGGATCTCCAGGTGCATTTGGAATCGAACCAGACCCCAAGATATTTGAAAGACATGGAATGAGTGATCGGCTTACCCAAAAGTTGAAGCTTCGGTTGTGCTGGGCTATGCTTCCTAGAAAAAACGACCAACTCAGTTTTCTCCGTGGAGAATTCGATACCTAGCTGGATAGCCCAAGTAGACAAATTGTCTAAGGTATCCTGTAAGGGTCCTTGCAGGTTGACCCCTTTGGGCCCTGTCGTAGACACTACGCCATCATCTGCAAGTTGTCTCAACGTGCAGTTGTCACTTAGACAATTGTCAATTTCTCTGACATAGAAATTGTACAAAAGGGGGCTTAAACATGAGCCCTGGGGGAGACCCATGTAACTAAATCGAGAAGCTGTAGAGTTTCCATGAGAAAAGCTCATGTGTTTCTCTGACAGCAAATTGTACAAAAAGTTATTAATTAATGGGGAAAGGCCACAAGCGTGGAGTTTGTCTGAAAGGACTTCAACCGATACTGAATCAAAAGCCCCCTTAATATCCAAGAACACAGAAGCCATTTGCTCTTTTTTAGCAAAAGCCAACTGGATTTCTGTGGAAAGCAACGCGAGACAGTCGTTCGTTCCCTTACCCCTACGGAAACCAAATTGAGTATCTGAGAGTAGGTGGTTCGTCTCAACCCATTTGTCGAGGCGAAAAAGGATCATTTTCTCCAACAATTTTCGAATGCACGATAACATCGCGATGGGACGATACGAGTTATGATCTGACGCGGGTTTTCCAGGCTTTTTAATGGCTATAACTCTCACTCGCCTCCAATCATCTGGAACAATATTAAACTCCAGGAACTGACAAAACAAGTTCAACATGCGCCTCTTAGCGACGTCTGGGAGGTTCTTCAACAAGTCGAACTTGATCCTATCAGCCCCCGGAGCCGAATTGCGACACGAAAGGAGCGCGAGTGAGAGCTCCAGCATTGAAAAAGGCTGGCTGATCTCGTCTACCGAATTCGTCGTTTCGCGAGGAATCATCTGTGCCGGCACGGAATCAGGACATACTTTTCGCGCGAACTTGAGAATCCACCGATCCGAGTACTCCTCGCTCTCGTTGTTTGAAGACCGGTTACGCATCCTTCGCGCCGTGTTCCAAAGCGTATTCATCGACGTTTCGCGCGATAAACCGTCCACGAATTGCCGCCAGTATCCGCGTTTCTTGGCTTTGATGAGGCTCTTGAGTTCGTGTTCAAGAGTCGAGTACGCTTCGAAATACTCGGGTGTTCCGCGTTTCCGGAAAAGCTTAAACGCGTCGGACTTTTTACGATAAACCTCAGTGCATTGCTGGTCCCACCAAGGGGTAGGAGGTTTCCTACGAAAAGACGTTCCTGGAACCGGCCGAGTTTGAGCTCGAAGCGCGCTGTCCAAGATCAGATTGGAGAGGAAGTTATATTCCTCCAACGGTGGAAGCTCTTCTACCGACGACACGGCTTCATCTATCGCGGTCTTGAACGTTGTCCAATCGATATTACGGGTGAGGTCGTACGCGACGTTAACGGATTCCGACGAATTGAACCCATTGGCAATCGAAATTTTGATCGGCAAGTGATCACTACCGTGGGGATCCTGGATCACATTCCACGTGCAATCCAACGATAATGAATTAGAGCAAAGTGTGAGGTCTAATCTACTTCCATTTGAGGATGGACCAGCCAGACGTGTTACTTCTCCATTGTTAAGAATTGTCATATTGAAGTTATCACAGAGGTCATATATCAAAGTAGAACGGTTGTCATCATACAGTTCCCCCCAGCCTGTACCGTGGGAATTAAAATCTCCCATAATCAACCGTGGAGTAGGAAGAACTGAACAGATATCTGAAAGTTGTTTTTGACTAATCGAAACTCGGGGAGGAATATACACAGAAGCAATACAAAGGCTCTTGCCTTTAACAAAAGCCTGACATGCGACAACTTCAATACCTGGAAATTGTGGAAGATTCACTCTATAGAAGGAATGACACTTTTTGATCCCCAAAAGTACTCCTCCTCCACGCGAATCCTCACGATCCAGTCGAATAATGTTAAAATCATGAAAAGGAAGATCGATATCTGAAGAGAGCCAAGTTTCACATAGAGCAAATGCATCACAATCATTATTGTGAACCAAAAACTTAAACGATTCTATCTTAGGAATAAGACTTCGACAATTCCACTGTAGAACAGTGATCAAATCCCCGACCTCGTTTGGAAAATTATCCATCGAAGGAGATGATTGCTGCAAGGAGGGGCCACTTCAATGTCAACTGCTTCAAGAGGGTTTTCACAGTAGGAAGCATTGCCAGAACAATGCTTTTCAGAGGATCAGAAATATCGAGGTAATTGAGGATACTGTCCACAATGTTATCAAATGAGAACAACCCAGATGAAGAAGGGGCTTGTGTTCTGAAAATTGGGGCATCGGGGGTTTTGGATGTCCCCGGGAGAGGTGGAAAATCCTGGGTATAATCAGTTCTGCGGAATCCAGGAGGAGTAGAAGTCTCCTTTTTTCCACCACTCCTTGATTTGGGCAAGCTGATTTGGGGTTCTTGATCTGCAACTTTCCGCGAACGGATGCGTTTTCGTTTCCGGGCAGAACCTTCCGGAAAACTGAAAGAAACTCCCTCCTCAGCCAAGTCAGAGCCAGACTCGTCATCTGACAAAAGAGCGAAGGGATTTGTTTCGTTGGTCGATGGCTTGGCTGTCTTAAGCATTTCTGCAAAAGACCGCCTGGAACGTTCTTTAAGAGAGCGCTCTAGTTTTTCCCCGCGTTGTTTGTACACCGGGCATGACGAGAGACCATGAGGAGTTCCCTTACAGTACACGCATTTTGGTACAGTGACTGTGCAGGCGCCATCCTCGTGCTTCTCCCCGCATTTGGAACAGCGTGCCTTGCTGCCACAGTGGGACGCCGTATGTCCCAACTGCTTACAGTTTTGGCAGTTCATGACCCGGGGAACGAACAAGCGCACAGGTAGTCGAAGTTTTCCCAGCTCGATGTAGTGAGGAAGGGCTGAACCAGAAAAGGTCACACGGAACGAGTCTGTGGGAGTAAAACTCTTTTTACCCTCGCTGACAGATACTGAGCCCAGTTTTTGGACATCCAGTATCTTCACCGGAGGAAGCAAACGGTTCTTGAAACGGCCAACCGCCTGCTTCTCCAAGATCTCGGGGGTCAGACTCGCTTCGGTGACCACACCTTCGATCTCCACATCACGAGCTGGGATGTAAACTCTGTACTCGAGCGTGAAGAGCTGGGAGGCAGCAATCTCGTTAGCCTGCTTCAGGTTAGAGACGGAGACACGAAGTTTATTATGCCTAACCTTCGTGATTTCGGTCACGGCCGAGTATCGCTTCGTCAGATCAGTGGAAATTTGCATCAAGTTCAAAGGTTTGTTTTTGGGCTGAAAGTAGACAACCCATGGCCCAGTCGAGTCATCTGGATAGGCTCGCGATCGGGGGCTTTTCTGAGACGAACCATGAATGACAGGACGTTTTCGTCTTTTCTTGCCATCGAGTGGCAAACTGGTGTCATCTTCCGACAAAATGTCCATATCGTCTTCTGACGAGACGTCCATTTTGCCGTACTAGTGGGAGCGGTAAACGCTCTACCACTGAAACGATGCTTAAAACCACACAGACACAATAAACAGAAAAAAACTACAAACACAGAAACACAAAATTAAATTTAACTGATGGGCGAGAGAAAGAAAGAAACAGGAAAAAAAACTTATCTGCTATACTACTACCACCGAGTGATTACACAGCAGCAGCGGAGCGACGCGCAGCGTGGGTGACCTTCGATGCGCGTGTGCGGGCGATCTTTGTAGTGGTGTGCTTGTATTAGGCTCGGCACTCAGCTGGACACACGATGATGGATGACCGGTATAAATGCGGAGGCAGATGCTGACACTCGATGACGATGATCTGTGTGCAGGTATGCGTGATCACGCACCGATGAAGCGCAAATTGGTTTGCGAATATGCAATTGCAAGTGAACAATTTTCTTTCCGATGGCGCCGAAAACCACTTTCTTCTCAGAAAAACTCACTTTCAGATAATTGTTTAGCCGGGTACTATGCCAGTAATCACTAAGCGAGAAAAAACTGATAATTTAAACCAACCGAATACCGAGAAAACTTCCGAAATACCGGAGCGCGAAACAAGTCGACTGTACTTCTTGCTAGGTCGCAGTGGGATGGTATGTCCGATGTTTTCCGTGATATTTTGGAAAGACTTGGACAGTTCCTTCATGTTAAGTTCAGCGGTGAACTTTTCCTGACAGTCTTGGCAAACAGGCAGCATGAAGGTCCGCAAAATTTCTTCATGATTCCGCTGTGCGCCTACGCAAGCTGCGTGGAAAGTCCGATTGCAGGCACCATGGCAGCGCCATAGGAAACGATTGTCATTTTGCACGCAATTCACGATACCGCACTTCATTGCACTCGCGTCGGGTGATAAAAAAAAAAGTAAAAAATTGCTACTTGAAAATGCTAACGCGGGGCTCGCGCACGGGTCAGTTATTAAAAGGTATGAAAAATAAAATAAAGTTTGAATGGTAAAATATATACAAGAACGCTGTGAACGCGCGTCCGAACTCAAAGGTGGTTCGTGGTGAAGTGAGTCGATGTCCCTTTTATTTCATAGCACTCGCAGCTCAGCTGCGGTGCTGTTTCGATTGAGGAGTATGCAGCTCCGCTGCTTCTGTATACACACTTAGATTTTTTACAGGAGTCAGTATTTTTACTGGATTTTTGGATTACTGAAAAACTCGGTTAAAATTCAAATGACTGTTACTCGTAAAGATTGGATAAAATCGACAAATTTTATTTTTCAGTATTACACGGGGTTAACAGAAGTAAGTCTGTAAATTTTCGTAACACATTTTCTCAACTTTGAATTTTTCACAGATTTTTTTAATTTTACCGAGGGGTTCCGCAATTCAAAAACTCGGTAAAAATTACTGACTCGATAAGTGTGTACTGATATATGGTTGGTGAAGAGGTTAGCATCTGGAGGGTATTCTTGGGCTAGTGAATACCATCCATCCCCACTTATAATTTAGCAATACACTATTTATTCATTTTTGTTTGATATGTTTACACAGTTTGACAAACTGTGAGCATTGAGCATTGCATTGTAGTTACCAATTTTCCAAGTCATATACTTCAAATAGCTGTTCAAAGTCCCAGATTTTTTTTAACAGAATCATGAACAAAAAACCAAAGACCACCATCGGTCTACTAAGTAGGAGTACTAAATTTCGTTAACCCTCGTATACACACCACATATCTGTGAAAACCCACACCACATCAGCTAGGCACATTAATCCTGTCGGCTATTTTATTATATGCTTGTCATTTTGTGTACCGTATACACTGCCTTATTCCATTTCCTGTTTTTTGATAACGTTTTCCGTCGATCTTGTTTTCCGTATTCAGTACCAATGCTACCTACGTCAGGAAAGCAGCTCCCACACCTGGACCCTACATATCGACCCATCAACTTATGAACTGGTGACCAATGGCTTTACTTACTTGACGGCGCCGACTGGGATTGAACCCAGACCCTTTGGGGTGAGAGGCAATCACGCTTAACACTTAAAAGTTCATTATCACTACCTAGTGACTAGGTGGTAACGCACATATTGTAAAACACACATGTCCTACCGATAAAACTTTATTTCTAAACCTCTAGAAATTCTCTTCTGGAGCACCGCGGAAGTCACCTGACAATTATCTCTCATCTAACCTTAAGAATGCTAAGTCCTATTTTCAGTTTTATACATACGATTATGTAGGACAATCTTAGCTTTGAAATGAAACTGGTTTTATTAAAATCGATTGAAATTTCACTTAGTAATCGACTATAACACAACTTAACTTAACTTAAGGCATCAATAATATTCCATCATATCCAGCGGCATTTTGAGATATTGAATAAAATGCCTTTTTTGAAACAAAAAATCCCATTGTGCACTGTTATGTGATGAACCTTCACTCCCAAGCTATCTGCTCGAGATGAGCTGGAAGACGCATCAACTATTTATGAAGTCAATTTAGTTTTTCCGAAAGCCGATGGAGAAAGGTCAAAATTAACGGTCAAAAGAAAAACAAGGCACACGCTACAAAGTGAATTGGTGTGAAAGCAGGTTTCTGAAAGGCTCTTCCCGAGGCTCATCTGCTACCCACTCGTGGAAATAGTAGCCGTTTTCTGTGTATGGTGCTTCCATTCATAAAAGTGCCCTACTGCCGGTACACCAATCCAAACAGGTTGTGTATTATGTAGCTGAAGTGGGCTGCACAGTGTAGACTCTTAGAAAAGGATGCTGAAGCGCCTACCGATCGATGTGTGTGTGTAAGGATTCTCCACAAGCGTCTGCCTATATCTTAAAAAGGATCTGGCTGAGTATCCTGCACTCTTTTTCCACGCTATCACTCTCAACAAGTTTTTCGTCCTTTCAAGTGTCCAATCAGGATGAATAAATTATATTGTTCGGTTATTTTTTCACGGATCGAAATTGTTCGGTAGAATATCGCCTATACCTACCATCCACGCAATCCTCTTTTATCAAACCGTTGCTGCTAGAGATGATCATGATGAAAGTTCAAAATTAATTATATGCTGGTTGGTCTGCAAATCTATATCGTGTTACAGAAATGATTCAACACCAAATACTTTATACAAAACTGCGCATCCCTTATTCTTATACGCTTAGCCATTTCTGTCTTTTATTTTTGGACTCTTTTGAAGTGAGGAAAACTGAAAGAAAGCATATTTCTATTGACATCTATTATGTATTGCTCCGACTGGGTGTATTTGAGGACGGGCTCTGGCCTGGAAAATGTAAAACAAAAAAAAATCTCTGAAGAGTACACTGGAGATCCCATAGAATAGAAGCTTACATACATACTCTGATACGAACGTTAGTACCAGTGACAGCAGCAGCGTGGAAAATTCGAAACAAGGAGCCTGATAGCACCACAAATGACAGGAAAATCCGTTCAGAATCACGTCAGCGCTTGAAAATCAAACACAATTGCGAGATTCGTTTCGCTTCGGCAGCAGAGGGACAGTGGAGTGACCGGGTGAGGAGCGGTGTAGAACTTGAGAGCGAAGGATTTTGGGCTCTGGTACACTTCAGAATCAACTACAATATTGTAGCGTAGCGGAAGAAGGAGAGTATCAGTATAGAGAACTTCCGTCGTGGTTTTCCATTTCACTCACTATTGTTCTCGGTTTCTCGGCTGTGTAAAACGGACGACATCGGATGACAGGATTGGGGGCTTTATCATTTTCTTTCTATGGATATTTTACATGAGATGGGAAATGATTTCCGATGCGCGGAGATAGGGTTATGATCAAATTTCCGTCTTACTAAGCACAACCCGCACTTTACCTTTCTTTTAAGAACGGGTTTGCGCAAAACATGGAATGTTTTTTTATCAAAGATAAGTTCTACATTTATTTACTTTTCTACACGTACCGTTGGATTGAATAAAATGTCACAAATTGTTGAAATATTGTTAAAAATCTAACACTGTT
Organism: Ochlerotatus camptorhynchus; assembly: GCF_037179485.1. NCBI lineage: Eukaryota > Metazoa > Arthropoda > Insecta > Diptera > Culicidae > Ochlerotatus > Ochlerotatus camptorhynchus. The sequence continues at coordinate 3,067,563 of NW_027040943.1, forward strand.
TATTGATTTCAATTCCGTCATACAGACTGGTTCCGTCCAAACACATTGAAATGTCATACGGATAAAGGCAGAATAAAATGAATCGCTAGGAGCACTTCTTTTGTTAAGAATAATGGATGTAAATATTCATATTATGCGTTCATAAAGATGTTTTTTTAGCTTTTGAACTTGTACCAAACGGATGATTGATTCCTTAACGTTTGAAATCATTGATATATTTGACGTTTTTGCTCGGTATGACATAAATACACGCTTATGCCGAAGTAGGTCTCTACCCTACATGCATATTAAGATGTGTATTCTGCTTCTGGTCTTCGATCATACACTCATAAAATAAATCACATAACCAGTGGAAAATATCCATGTGAATTTCACATAACTTTCATGTGATCCCATAATTGGAAATTGCACCACTAAATCACATGAACGTTATGTGTCCAATGAAATCTATATGATTTCTCATATAGAATTTCATATGCTATGGGTAAAAATTCAGGTAAAAATCATTTTTTTGTTTTTGGAAAAATACTATGTGCGTTCCTAATAAAAAAATAAGTGAAAACTTTTTTCAGTGTATGGAATACATCACACTGTTCTCCACTGATATATTTGAGTGTACAGGCAATTAATGTTTGTAAATTTCTTTTTCGTTTCAGACTTTACTATACTTTTAGAACTTGCAGTTTAACAGAAGTTCAGATGATTTATAGAATAAAAATATTGATATATATATATATATATATATATACATATCATATGATATCTACCTGTTATTTTTTATTTTATAGACCGTGGAAGTCGTATACACTATAATTGCTTTGCTACTCTGTTTCTGATCAGAGAACGTGGAATTTTTTAGAGAACCACATAGATAGCGCTTGGGTTTAGTTTATCCATCTTCAAATGTGCAAGTTCACTAATTCAAGCTATTTTTGATCAGCACATGGGGAAGGATGAGCAGTATGAAAACCGTTGCTATAGAAGAGTTGTGTTAGTGTGGGTCAGATTATTTTTATCTGGGTTCACCGTGATCGGTGAAAGCAGATCTCAGATTTCTCAGTGTTGCAAAGCAGTGTTGCTTTTCTGGTTCCTTCCGGGCCTTCCGCTTGGGGCAGGAATTCATCCGGCGCCCCTTCGTTTTAAAAAGGAAACATTTGTCCTGTTTCTTGTCATATCTTCCATTTCCAGTTGAGGAAATGCAGCGAGGATTGAAACTCAATTGTTTCGTCTATGTATACACCTTGCACATCTGTAAACATGTCAAGACTCAACTCTGCATGGAATTTCTCTCGGATGACACGCTTCACTTTCCCGTATTACCCCAGCACCAATGTTAAATCATTATCTGCCACCTCCGGTGGTAAATCGTACACTCGTACGTATTGAACGTATTGAAGCAAGACCATGCTGAAGGTGGCTGGGTTCGATTCCCAGTCCGATCTACGATTTTTTGGGTTGGAAAATTTCTCGACTACCCTGGGATTATTGTACTTGCAACACCATTATAGTTATTCAGAAATGGTACAGTCATCGAAAGCTCACAATTAATGGCTGCTGAAGTGCATCTAGAATAATAAGTTGAGAGCACACAGTAAGCTAATATGTGATAAGCAATAAGCTTGAAATGCGAGGAAAAAGAAGAAGAAGAAGTAGAAGAATATTGCCTTTTCTAGACTAATCTAGACCGATTCTTCCGACCTGGGTGAACAGAAAACACGGATCAGTCAACTTCCACCTAACGCAGGTCCTTTCTGGCCACGGCTGCATCATCGGTTCGTACACGCATCTTCACCTCTCTGTCTGGAGTGTGGCAACGTGGATGAAACGCCGGAGCATGTGCTCTTCGACTGTCCAAGCAACAAACAAAGCACACCAAAAGAAGTTTCAGAACAAAGTTCTGAAGATGATTTTGATGTTGCCTCCCTGGTTCAGTACTACCGCGGTACATAGAATTTCGAACATTGAGACTTTAGAACAAATGACCAACAAAATAATTAATAATTTCAGGCAAAAATCGTTGCAATCCTCAATTGCAATGATTAATTCCCTTTATACTAAGGTATGATTTAGTTTTAGTTTTTAGTTTTAAGATTTCAATTGTTATACTGACATGCAGGTTTAAAAAACCTGTTCAAAATACTGAATTGCCAAGGCAGGAACAATGTAAAAACACTTAGATATATATCATAACAATTAAGGCTGGTAAGTTACTGTAGTAACTGGAGCACCTACACACTACTAAAAAGTCATGTAAATTTCGATTCCCTGAGACTGACACATGTAAGCGCCCAACTAACATTTTCATCTTTATAAGCCAACTTTTGCAGCGTTTTGCTGTAAAGTAGCTGAAAAGAAGCTGCAGATACAGCTATAAGCTGAAGCTAGTAAAATAGTGTTGGAGAGCGTTTACTCATCTTTTTCACAACCATTATTCAATTTGTCAGTCGCACTGAATAACAACAGCCAAAAACGCTAATGTCTCTTTTATACACATACTAATCAACTTTCAACTTTCAACTCAACATCAAAAGTGCTTTTTCAACAATTAAACATCCTGTACTCAGCTAATAAACTGTGTTAGAACAACTTTGGAAGCATTTTCACAGTCAACTAGGATTATTTTTAAACATGTGCAGTAGACTGATGCAAAATTTGACTTTTTCGCTCCACAGTGCTTAAATGGTTTCAAATCGGGTCCTGATTAGCCTCCAAAAGTTACAACTCATTTGGTTAAAAACAGACTTCGCACAAACAATTTGAAGTTTACATGTAAATTACTATGGGAAATCTCAACTTTTTGTGCATTGCCTTCTAGTCTTTTTCCATATTTAGCTGCAAAACAGCTCGATAGTTATTCTTATAGAAAATTTTCTCAGCTACAACTTTGCTTAAGATCGTTTCTATGTAAAACGAGACAGAAAAAAGTTATTAATTATTTAAGAGATTGGTAAACTTATGACATGATCAAGCAGCTGCTCTGTAGGCAACACTGTATTTTGCAGTGTGACATAGTAGCCATGATTTTTGTGTCCTATTCAACGCCCCAGAAACACCAATGTTGCCTGCTGATCAGTTGATTGAGCATGATCATAAGACATCAGCGCATTGAACAATTGATAACTTTCGATCCTTGCATTTAATCAAAAAATGGTCTTCAGCAAAGTTGTAGCTGGGAAAATTTCCTACAAGTACAGTTGAAAGTTTTTGAAGCAAACCGATATGGTGAATTATTAGATAGACATGAACAGAAATCTTGATTTTACCATAGTAATTCCCATACAAACTTCAAATGGTTTGTGCCATCTCAGTTTCTCACCAAATGAGTTCAAATTTTGAGAGGTTAGTCAGGATCAGATTTGGAATCGTTTAAGTATTGTGGAGCGAAAATTTCAGATTTTGCATCACTCTAGTGTGCAGTTTTACAGCTTTTACTCTGCTGCTTTACAACGCTGAAGTAACTAGCCAAGAAAAGTGATTGATGTGCACTATTATAAAGCCTCTACTCAGCGATTTTGTTGTAGAAGCGCATATTGATTTTTTACATCAGTTCAAAGTGTTGGTGTATCACAGTTGGTAGTGTCAAGGTTTGCCAATGCGGTTGTCTCGAGTTCGATTCCAGGTTCCGGTGCAGGGTAAATAATTTGATGATGGCTTGTGTAACTAATTTCAATTAATTTTATTCACAGCAAAATAAACTCAATAAATTCCTCCATAAAAAAAAGCGTAAGCAGTATTTAACGTGGCTTCAAGACAAAGCTGTTTAGTGATTATTGGATAACCGGGAAAAGGTTGAATAAGCGCCTTTCAAGTTGACACACAACTAAACAGCAGGATAACAGCTGTATAGAAGCGTTAATGGATAATGTATTGGATATGCAATAAGAGCTTGTCCCAACCGTCCCAACAACCATAATTAGCTGACTGAGTTCGCCATATTTACTTGTATAGAGGTTGAGTAAAGGTTTTCTCATATCGTATAACGTTTGAATACACCTTGAGGCTGTATAAATGAAATGAGTAAAGCGTTTACATTGCGAAAATTGTTAGTTGAGCGGGCCTTTTGACATAAGAATCAGTTGAAAGAAACGTGAAAATCAATTCAATCAAACGTTTTCTTCGTCGACTAGCTGATGTTTCGGTTTGAGAACGCTTAATTTTACATGAAATGTTTGTTTACGTTCTATGATTTACGAATAATTGTTGCTGTTTTGACAGTTGAGAGCAAACTGAGCTGCAACAAACATGCTGGGACTTATAATATTATTTTTACTTTTTAGCTTTCCTTTATTAGATGACCAAAGATCTAATGCCTCGGTTAAACAATTGAGCATTGGCGTAGCTACTGGGGGTGCCAAGGGGGCCAGGCCCCCTCCAGATTATCTAGCCCCCCCCCCCCCCCGGAACTTTTGGTGTTTTTTTTATTTACCGGATTTTGACAAGCTTGTCAAGTTCGATGTTACTAACCTTTTTTTTAAGTCCTTTATGTTGACTACTTTTCTTACGTTCTGGACTAGAAGAAGCAATTTTGATAAATTATACTATATCGATATTTAATCGATGGCATAATAAGACGTCTACAGGATCTACAAATTGGTATTCAGCCCAGGGATTTTTCAATAACTTCTGGGAACTTTGTTAAACTTCAAGGACTTCTAAGAAGTTCAGGGAACATCGTAAAAATTGAGAAAACTTATTAGAAATTTTGGGAACTTCATAGATCTACAGAAAAAAATCGTAGAAACAAGAAACTTGGAAAAGTTCTGAAAACTGCGTAGAAGAGGAAAATTTAATTGAGTTTGAGAAACTTCGTAGAAGTTAAAGGGAACGTTATTTTATTTCAGGGAAGCTCATTATTGATCGGAAACCTCTACATAATTTCAGGGCACTTTTTTGGAGCCTCATGGTCTTGGAATAGTTGTGGAAATTACGTAAAAATGCTAGAAATTTCGTTCGTGGAACTTCGCGGAAAATCATCGAGAAACATAGAAGTACAACAAAGTTTGTTGAAGTTTTGCGTATTTCGTAGCATTTTGAGAAGCTGCGTTAAACTCCACAGCAAAAAATAAATTTTAATATTACATTCAAGAAGATGCACTTCAATCATGTCGAAAATCTCATGTAATTTTTATGGCCACAAAAATAAAAAATGCAGCAAATGCAGCGTAATATCAGTTCATGCACTGTATTGATGATATTTTTGTCCTTTTTGACGAGTAATATTACACCATATTTTTGACAAGATTGAAGTGCATCCATTTTGATGTGATATCAAAATTATTTTTTTGCTGTGTGTGTAAGGAATATTTAAAAAGTTCAAGGAATTTGGTAGAAGATCTTTAGATAGTTCAATAAACTTTTAGGAGATCTTAATTCGAAAAAGCTCCATGAACTTCTTGGGGGTTTTGAGAACTTCGTTAAATTTCAAGGAACTTTCCATTATTCTACTGATTTAAAAACCATTAGTTTTTCAATTTAGTTTATTGTAGGAATTTATTTAGTTACGTTAACTAGTGCTCAATTTATCCCCCGATTACGATATTCAAAAGTTTTCCAGCTAATTGAGTCTGATGGAATCTTAAAATATGAGTCTAGATTTTATGGACATGTTTGTACATTCTCTATAGGGAAGAGGGAAGACCCGTGCATTGGTGATTTAGCTATATTAGTAAGAATTAGTACTCCAGCAGCTGAATTCCGGGCATACATTTCAACGAAAAGTGGAAATTTCTACACATATCTAATGTGTACAAATTTATTTCTTTTCGATGAAATTTATTCCCGGAATTCAGCTGCAGGATAGTTTGAATGCCTTAGGACATACAAAAATCCGTGCTTTTTGTGTGTATTTTATGATTGAAAAAAGCTCGTGTAAATAACTTAAATAAATAACTAAAATTTAAAAAATTACTAAATAAATAACTAAAATTTTAAAAAATCTAAATGCTTTTGTAAAACTAAATTCAATTATTATTAAGTCACAAACAGAGACACAATCATTCAAGTTACGAGTTCATTCCTTTCGATTAGAATTAAAGGTAAATCTTGATTGACTACGAATGTTAGTTATCCGATGCATCGAATAAAAACTTTTTCTGCATAAGTGCTTCATTACTTTCTTTTCTCTTCAAATATCAGAATCATGACAAATAATAACCAGACTTTTCAGTATTTTTCGAAAGTTTTAAATCTTAACCTTGAACATATTTAAGTCGTAAATGTATGAAATTTATTCTGTTTGCACTTTTTCATGCTTCAAATTCAAATTCCTAGAATTTAGTTCCTGTCTGAGATTTAAATGATGATGAGCTAGTTACAAAATTCATGGAATTATCTAACTCTGCGCATTTTCTTAAGTTTGAGATGGTTAAATGTTTGACATCCGGTCGTTATGTGATTTCATTACACAAAGCATGAACAAAGGATCATTGCTGGTTCAAATTCAGTAAGTTTCTAAGGCTCCCCCAATCGAGGTCCCAATCATTGCTATGAAATAAATATTATCAAATTTATTGTTTCACCATTAAAATAAAAGTAAGTTTCAATGTAATATTATTGGTCGCAGAAAAAAATGTACTCAAAAACAAGCATCTTTGCGAGTTTTTATTTAACCGCAGTTTAGCAAAATAAAAATAAATGGGGGTCCCCTCCAGATAAATTTTCTAGCTACGCCAATGCAATTGAGTCGAGTTCACCGCTCTCAAATCCATCAAGTAAATGTAAACGGAATGCAACAAAGTTTATTGTCATTCCGCAAATATGTGCTTCAAAAAATTATCATCACTTTCCGTATGAAGCATATAAACCTATAAGGCCTTGAAAACATTTTTGAAGAGAATTGACTGTGAATATCTCTATGTTCAATTATATTATACTTTATAGCTGAATTAACGCTAATTTATGTGAGAATCTAGATACATTTATGCGTCTTGAAATTCTTCCAGGGACTCCAATAAATATAATCTTGAATCCCGGTTGCGCTCGTCCTGTTACAAGGTAGCCCAGGCCCTACTAAAAGTTTTGTAAAAGGAATGTAAAAGGATGGCGTGACTCCGCCAAAAGTGAGTATGTTAATGGGAGAAAATGCGCTATCAATATGGTATACTGCCCTTCACGCATTATTGTGCATCCCATGAAAATAATCAAATCTGTCATATTTCGAATTTAAGTTTCAACGATTAACGATATAAATTTACATTTACATTACATTATAGCTGAATAATTAATTGATGTCCAGATCACTAAACGTGTAATTTTATATTCGAGAGCCTACGTCAGTTGGTAGTTAAAATTTTCAAAATGTTTTTATATGTGTATCCTACATCTTTGCAACCTTTAACTCGATTCTACTCAATTCACACAGATCACAAACTTCACCAACGTGGTAGATTCAATTAAAAACGGATTACCATTGTTTATGCATAATCCGCAGGTCACTTCCACCTGGTCGATCCATCTTGTCCCGTTCACTGGTTATCACCTACTTTCAGTCAGGTCATTCTGGAGAACCATTTTCACCGGGTGTCATTCGACATTCTAATGAAGCCTAGCCTCGTTTCAAATCTCCGTCTTGAGAAAGAATTTAATTCACGTCGAAATCGTTTGGAAAACGTCTGAAAAATGTTCATGTTTTGGGTTTGACATCTTCAAGGTTGTCATCATTCAGCCTTTTTTAAACGATGATTGTTGACGTGGTTGGTACTCTTAAGAAGTAAAAATAGAATAGCAGGCAATATATTTTTTTGATATTCTTAAGAAAAACGAATTGGTTTATTTTTTTTTGTACTAATATCGGTTGATTAAATAAGTAAATAAATAAATAAACACATTTTGAAACATTGTATGATCCCCAAGGCATCAGATAGCCTACGCAGTAAAGCACCGGTATTACCTAGCCAGAGGCGGAGGGTTCGATTTCCGGTCCGATCGAGGAATTCTTCTGAGAGGGAAATTTTCTCGACTTCCCTGGCCATCGAAGTATCAGTGTGCTTGCCACACAATATACAAAGTCATGCATTGGTTGGCACAGAAAACATTAAATTAATAACTATGGAAGTGCATCTAGAACACTAAGGTGAGAGCCGGCAAAAAGATCGCTCTTGCCTACACACTTAAAAATAATTACTTTTACACGATGCGTAATCCATATTGGACGTAAATCATAGAACGTAAACAAACATTTCTGGTAAAATTAATAACAAATACATCAGCTAGTCGACGAAAAGAACGTTTGATTGAATTGATTTTCACGTTTCTTTCAACTGATTCTTATGTCAAAAGGCCCGCTTACATGTATCGGTCTCAGGGAACCGAAATTTACATGACTTTTTAGTAGTGTGTAGAAGAGGAGATTTTCCCCTTGACTACACTTTAGGCAGTAGGGTGGTAACGATGATCGATTTTCACTATAATCCAAACCAGACCAATGTTCATCAATTAATACCCCACCGTTTCAACGCGTTGGGTTGAAAGCTTTCTCTAGATCTTGATTGTGAAAGTCTATTATTCGAATCAAACCTCAAATAGATTCCGAAAACAAATCACATGCCGTCTCATCCATGATGGCGTAATGAAGTGTCTATCCAATTCAAGTGAGAATTCCCACGGTACAATACTTATATTACGCGCTACTACCATTCCAGTATCGATGCGACGTGATTGAACCGGCAAATCCATTGGTATTTTTGTTGTTGTCGTTGAGGACTTGTGCAATCATTTTCCTTCCCCACGACAATGACGGTGACGGTTGGTTCGACGGGAATGGGGAAAAATTGTTGAGTATCTGGCAGTGACAACAACATTGTCGTCCAAGTGGTGCGAATCTGCGAAGGATAAGGCGATTTGCTGTCGAAGTTGTTGTTGTTGTGGGCCACAAATCGATGAACACGAAAGTAAAGAAGCAACGGAATGATTGTCTACCTTATTCTTACACACAGAAGGATCTTCCCCTCAGTTCAGTTCCATGGCTCGTAACGGTCTAGTTGGTAATCTGGTGAACTGAAGACGGCAGCAAGGTCACGGCAAGCGGGGTTGAAAATCTAAGAAAATGACTTTGCGGATTCTTCCGCTCTGTTTAACAATCATTCAAGTATGCAGAGATTTTGAAAACGGTGAAGAGTTGTTTGAACGAGTGGGGAGTGGAATATGGTGGTAGATTAGTTTAATGATATTTGAAGACTTGAGAGATTTTCTATTTCATAGAGATACATAATGATAGAGTGCCGTTCTTGCCAAAATTTAAAGAGATATCTGCACAAACTGTTTTAAAACTTAGTATGAAATCAAACAATTTTATAACAATTTTAAAATCTTTAAATTCATATTATGCTAGACCGATAAATAAAATGAGATAATTTGCATTTACATATGCCGATCCAGTTTTTACGACAAATACACTGCTGTAATGCTATTAATACCCTTACACTGAATTTATTCAGAATGTAAACATCGGTGTAGTAGATAACCGAGCCCCTTGTATTACAATAAATCATTAACCTCAAGCCTACGTCATGTTTACCGAGAAACTAATATTTACGCACTGTTTTGACCGAGTTGTATCTCACAAGCGAATGTCTAAGTATCGGCGATGACCGCCACGCAAAATGAATTACATCATTGCAATGATTACATTAAAAAAGCATACGGACGTAATTCCTGATCAACCATCTCGTGGTCCCAAGGGTCCATTTTTCGGTCACAACTCGCATTTTATTCTGATGAAACATCTATGAGTAATTTTGAAAAATCAGAAGTGCTCTAGGATCAGTTGCATGAATTACCTCTCGTGGACCCAATGGTCAATTTTTCGATCACAATTCTGAATTTATATGTATAAGATGTCAATGAATGGATTTGAAAAAAAAAACCGAGGAGCTCTAGGATGTTCCGAATCTTCCGGTGGACTATCCCGTGGTCATCTGGGTCTATATCTGGTCACAACTTTGAATTACTTTGGATAATACGTCTATAAGTGGTTTTGAAAAAACGTGGAGCTCTAGGATCAGTTGCATAAACCAACCATTTTTACGGATGTTCCGTATGTGTTAGCTGACCACCTCGTGGTTTCCAGTGACCATATTCCGGTCATAACTTGATATTAATTATGATAAGACTTCTATGAGAGGTTTCGAAAAAACCGCGGATGTTTAGGATCAGTTTAATGAATTGACCACTTTTACGGATGTTCCGGATTTTGCGGTGAACCATCGAGTGGTCTCCAGGTCAATATTCATTCATCTGTTCATCTATCGCATAAACATTACCTCTTTAGTCTGTTATTTTAAATTAGCATTTTCAACTATGTAAATCGTTAACTTCACGCAGAAGTAATACAAACAAATAGTTAAAGAACATTCTCTAGAAAAAAAACTAATATTGCACTAAAACTTTATGTCGATATAAGTATAGTTTTTCCTCCCAACTCAAGATGTCAAACCCAAAACATGACCAAGTTTTGACCGTTCTACCCTTTAGTTCAATCGATGGGAATGAAGAGGCTGATTCATTATCAAAAAGGTGCTTTAAATGATTTGTTGTATCGAAGAGAAGTTCGAGCAACGGAATATCATTCCCAAATTACAGAGTATGTTCGGTTAGAATGGCAAAAATCAGTGGTGTCAGATTTGTTGGGAAGACCCTAATAAAAATTGTATGGTTAATTTTCTTAACGACATGTTCGGACTATCATCCAAACCATTTGTGGAATAGTTCAATCATTTGTGTTCGTTTGTTTATAGTAATTTTTATTGGGGGATAGTGCTTTAAATACGCCCTTCAGTTTTGTGAAGACCTTGGTTTGATGATATTCCAGCATCTAGAAATTGTTTTCGAAACGCATTAGCAATAATGCAATCTAATTATTTATTTATTTATTTATTTATTTATTTCGTCAACCAACGTAGACTAGTACATATTAGAATCCAGTTTTGTTTTCTTAAATTTATTTATTTATTTCGTCAACTTTGGACAGAAGGTTAAAAGTTTAATTTTGTCTTTAATAAAAATTAAGCAGTATCAGCTTTCCTATTTTTTTATGAGTTATAATGCCTTATGGAGAAAAATATTGTTTTAGTTTATGCCGAGACATTGTAAAGTCAATGGTTTCGCAGTATTGACTGTAAGAGGCCATCATGCGGTTTAATGGCCCATATTTTGCATAGTTTGTGCGATGGTGTTTTATGGCAAATAAATTTCGATTTCGGAGTTGCCGAGTAGGTGCATGGCAATTTAATTTTGATAAAAGTTCTGTGGAGTCAATGCGCTGCGAAACTATATCGTTTACAAATGAAACCATTACATATTCACGACGCTCTTTTAATGTTTGTATGTTTATAAGCATGCAGCGTGCTTGATATGATGGAAGAGGAAACGCTGTCCAACCTAATTTACGAAGAGCGTATAATATAAATTGTTTCATCATTATAATTGTAAATCACATCATTTCCGTAAACATATATTGCAGGAGAACACATGTTTAAAGGGTGTACCACATCAAATTGCATCGCGGAAAAACGCTGTAGAAAATAAGCCACTGGGTATTTTCTCTTGAAAATTTGGGTAGAAGTAGTTCAGAATGTATTATTTACACTGTATTTTTATCCAATCGAAAATTGCAAAAATGGCGTCAACCAAAAAGCAATGTCGCGAATTGATTTTACAAGCACCTGGAAAATCCTCAACTCTCTCATCGCGACATTTTAAAACAACTCGGAATCGTGCATTCAACGGTGAGTCATGTGATTTAAAGTTACTACGAAACTCTGAGCATCAAACGGAAGGAGAAATGCGGTCAGAATGGATGTTCTATTAATCATCAGGATCACAAGCGTGTCGTGGAAGCGTTTAAGCGGAATCCCAATGCTTCGGTCAGAGATATGACAAAAAAGTTGAATCTGTCCAAGTCTTTCGTTCAGAGAGCCAAGGACCGGGAGGTACTGCATTAACAATGGGCGATCTTGGATTGAAACACAAAATATCGATTCTTTTGGTTTGATTAATCGATGTTTTGAATCGATCTCAAACACGGCAGAAATTGACTGGATCGATCCTTTCCATTCGATTTTTGTCTCGATTAAAAAAATTTCAGTTCATTTGCATTTGCAATTTAATATTGACCTGTATCTGGAGTCTTCAGCTCAAGCTAGGGCAGTTAAAATTGTGTCTGAGCAGATCTATAGTACTGAAAGAGTATACGATGATTGCACACATTTGTCCCCCCACCAAAACCAACTGGAGGCCTGTGGGCTATTCATGACGAAATGGTAAAAAAGTTTTAATCTACATTTGTACAAACATTCACTTCACTTATGACATATTTCTGATTCATCAGCCCTCTGCTTTGTCAAAACTGGATCGCCATGGGGGCATATCGGCAGAATTATAAAATTTATTGCATCAACCTGTTTTCCCACATTCTGTCGATCTTTTTCGAATATGGGAGAAAATCCGTATTATATATCCCCATGTAAGCCCCATTGCTCGAGACTATTTATCAAGAATGGTAACAAGTGTTCCGTCAGAGCGGCTTTTCTTCAAAACTAATGACATAGAATCGATATCGGCTCAATGCAAAATGTATGGCTCAATAAGCTTTCTTGGGATCTCTCTCGGATAAGTTTTCGGATATCTGAATTAAGTACTTCTCTTCATACCTGCTTTTACACTCCGAGCATCTAATCGTTTTGTTTCATATGTTAATATTTCGTTTTTTAAATCGTTTATTTAATAATTTTTTGTTTCATGTGTTAATCTTTCGTTTTTCTAATCGTTTATTTAATACCAATGAAACGAACATTATAAACTGTTGAATCATTTCCCTTATCAAGAATCCTGAGCAAAAACTTCCACATACAAAAAAAAAAATTACGTAGACCATCCGATAAAGAGTTCGATCCGCGGTACACCGTAAAGATCGTATAGCATGGAGGTAGTAGCATCATGGTTTGGGGATGTTTTTCTTGGTATGCACAGTTCGAAAAAGTAGCGTAAATTTCTATTCAATATTATATGTATGTATGTAAGAAGCCACCATCCTAGCTTGGGTTTTACCCTGACATACGGCTCCACTCAACAGCAAGATCAATTTTCGTAATTATTATGAATTCAACATACTGCTGTATGAAGGGCCAAAAAGGGTTGGACAGGCCCGCAAGCAGAGACACTTACGTGAAACCAGCGGGAATAAGAGAATCTCCTTCCAAAAATATGATCCAACAATTAATTAATTTAGCTTTATTTAGGAGGCTTTCAGCCTTAGGCTGGTTCGCCTACATGATCCAACAAAATAAACTACGAAATTTGCAATACATGTTGAGCTTTCCACGGTATGGTTTGTTTGAGAAAAGCGCGTCAAATTCATTGCAACTGTTGGAGTAAAATGTAACTATCTAGGATGACAGAACACATTTCCTCCAACACTCCGGTTGGCACTCCACTCCATTGTCCAGTTTCAACTTCAATGATGCCCTGATGCTCTCTCCCGTCCCAGCATTTATTAATTTAAAGAATACATTTGAATATAAATGTAAAAATTTAATGATTATGAAATATATAGTGAAATGCAATATATGATAATAAATAAGTATGACAAATTACAAACAACCTGGATTTAATGTTTTGTGCTTTAAGTTTCTTTAACCCATAAAATCATTATTTATGTGCCCTTGAATGAAACTGTGTCCCATTAGATGTTATGAATATTTTAATTAATGAATCGAAAAACCGAAAAATCTAGGTTATTTGGGCGTTAAACAATATTTTTCAATGATAATACATCATCCATGATTGTATATATTGAACACTATGCAAAAGTAAAATTATATGGTTAGTAAATCTGTAATGTAATAGTTAAATTAAAGAGTAATTGAAACTATTTCCAATGGTGTAATGGCGGTCTTTTTTCATTTGTTGGTGGATCCTCTTTGTAAATATGCAAGCAACTATTTAATTAGTAAAATCTGTAGTAATATAAATTCATGTAATGTAAAGTATTAAATTATAATAATATGGATACTTCAATTAATTGGACATTCAGACAGGTTGTATGCTACAAAATAATTTAATAAGAGTGTTATACTGCTTATATGTAAACGTTGCATGAATATTCCTCGATTGATGCCTGGTAATATTAGATTATAATTTGAACTTTTAAATATTGATGATCTGAACAAAAATCGCATTGATTTTATTTGAAAACATACTAATAGAAGGAATAAAATTAATTGATAGAATATTATGAACAGTAAAATCACAGACAAACAGACATAACACATTGAACATTTCTCACTGTAGAACATCGTTACTAGAACATTACCATTTACATTGAGTACACTGTGGTGGGCAAAACAATGAACAGATGGCGGTAGTGTGTAAACGTTAAACGCAAGGGAATTGACAATGCGCGCCTCAGGTACTACCAACTACGATACTTTTGAATTGTCCGTTAAATGCTTTTTCGATGAACAACTTGCGAGTTTTATGTCTGTTTGTCTGCGGCAAAATATCATTCCTAGAAAATACATTACACGAAGACTGTATAATTTACATCCAAGATCCCAGTGGATATAAAATAATATAATAGTATAACATTTTTAATATATCCGGATAAAATATAATTGAGAAATAATCAACAACAATAATATAAAATAAGTAGACAATATCAATTAATATAAAATGATATTATAGGATGGAATACAAAACAAAATCCATCTTTGGAAAAGCATTCCCTGCATCCATTGGGTACTGACGGGAAGTACCGGTGAAAAATTATATAAAAAAAATGATTCAAACTTTCAAGCTAAAAACTGCGCAAACATCATTTAGCACATGTAATGAAGAAAAGCGACATGAAACGAACACAGAATCAACACAAAAACAGCAAATATGGCTACCAGCGTATAAAATTTAACCTCTTTAATATGCACGAACGGGATAGGCGGTACAGTTAAATAATAGAAGAATAAAATTGTATAGCTAAGAATAAATAAAAATGTTGTAAAATATACTGTCATCTTGTGGTTACACAACTGAAAGTACATAAATCAAGCGCTGGAAAAAAGCTTTCAAATGCACACAGCCGTTGCATCCGACTCAAATCCGAGCCGCAATCACTCAAACTCGCAAAAACGCATACCACTCAAACATCCGCACGACGATCTAAAATAATCTCACTCAGTATATTCAAAAACTGATTTAAAAATCCCCCGAATCTCCTCATACCTGAGCAGACCCCTGAGGAAAACCTAAGAAAACTCAGTCAATGTACGACCAGGTCCTTAACGAACCCGAGCAAATGGAATTCAAACCCGAATCGGAATCAACGAACGTTTAATGGACGAATTTAAATAAACTTGAATAATGTATGAATAATTGTGGAGAATAATGAATCATTTTGATGCCGACGAAGAGAATCGATCATCGCGCCTACGCCCCTATGCATGCTCACTGTCGATATGTTTGGAAAGAGGAATCAAAACACCGAGAGGCAAAAAGAAAAGATTCCAGCAACCACCCATCAAAAATATTGCTGTAGTTTCGAAGATTCGAACAAACCCATTCTGTAGTACAACGTTTCCAGAAACAACTATGAAAAAAAAATTAGTTTGTCCACTTCAACACCTCCAGCTGCTGTGCACCTAAATAAAATTTCACAACCCATTTAGTAATAAATATGCGATTAACTTGGACACTGCTTAGATTGACGAGAATACGTAAATTCCCCTATTTGATAAAAAGGTAAAGGAACAATGTCACCAAATTTTCCGCCGTGTACTCTGAGCTGCTGCGTGTCTAGCTAATCCAAACCAAGCCGACTATCAACCTCACATACACACGAAGACAGCTCAGCTTTAATAACACGACGTACACACATAGCACCGGGCTTCGGTTTCTTTTCCTTCTCTTTTTTTTTCCATTGTGTATCTCAACACTTTCACTGCTATTTCACTATTTGTGAATGTCACTGATGCATAGAACGCTACTGAAAAGCAACCGTCTTTGGCTAAAGCACGACGCAAACTCATCGCATTTTGCCATCCACATTGGCAAAACCAAAATTACAATCACCTCATCAAAAATCTTTTCTCTTTTTTAATCAGTGATAACCCGCTTCCAATAAGATTATTCTTCACAGCGCAGTAGATCGATTCAAAATAATTGATTAAATCGGTGAATCGATTATTTTCAAAAAAAAAAAAATAATCGCTTCACTAAGATCGATTCTTGCCTCAAGATCGCCCAATGCTACACACTTAGTTTTTTCTACTGAGCTCGGCTGTGAAAATCTCAGCAAAAAAAGTTTTACTGAGATCTCAGCAAACATTTCATTTGTTTGCTGAGGTTCAGCTCAGCATTACCCGAGCCTCAGCAATCCAATGTCACTTTTGCTGAGATCTCAGTGAAACATTTTTTGCCGAGATTTGCACAGCCGAGCTCGGTAGAAAAAAACTAAGTGTGTAGACTGCATACTAGACTGATGCAAATTTTGAAGTTTTTGCTCCACAAGTCTTAAACGATCCCATATTGGGTCCTAATCATCTAGCCAAAATTTGAGCCCATTTGGTTACAACCTGACTTCGCACAAACCTTTTGAAATTCATTTGGGAATTACTATGGGAAAATCAAGTTTTTCGTTGGTATCATTCTAAACATCCTGCATGGCGGTTTGAGGACATATTTGTTATTTGCACTTATAGAAAATTTTGTCAGCTACAACTTTGTGGTGGACCGAAATTTTGTACGACTTATAGAAAAAATGTTATTCAATAAAACTTAAAGACAACTTTTCCACTCATGATTTATTAGTTTATCTGTCAACACTGGTATGAGGAAATTATCCCTAGTAAGCCAAGCCAATGTATTTGTTTCAATATGTCAATCACGTAAGAAACCGCATCATGAGTACAGAAAAGGTGTTGCGTTCTAACTTGAATGTGTTCCTCGTGGGACCGGTGAAAGCAGACTTTGTTTTGCAGAAGATTCCGACCAATAGAGATACATTGCAGGTGTTTTTCTTTTTCCGACTTGTTGACAAGATTTCCATAAATGAAAGTCTCACAGCAACGACCAAAAAAGTCGGAAACCTGCTAGTGGATAACCTGAAGCGAAGTAATGTAATTAAAAAGGAGATTAATCGGCTTTTTGAGGCCTGGCGATGTATGTAGTTGCATATAAGTATTGTGAAATATATTATATAATAAATAATTTATTTGCAGATCTACAATCAATTACTCTACCGGCGGCAGCAATTCATTCGTAAATTATCGGAACAAGTTAACTGTTTATTGATTCCTCAAGCAGAGATGCTATTTTAATCATTCTTACCGTTAAACTAAATTGGCAGTACATAATGTTCTGACAGAAAAATACATTTATTAACTTTAGGGTATTCATGATGCAAACATCAGCGGTAAAACGGAAGATATACTGTTCCATAATTTTACATCGGAACCGGGTTCATCACATGGCAATGAAGACAGGTCTCGTAAAAAATCAAACTATTGACGTCTACCGTGACTGCTACTTTAGACAGAATTGGCATGACGGATAGAAACGCAGGAATGCTATTGGATGCGCTTATGAAGGATAAACTTATCGACTCTTCCAAATACAATTATGCAGTAAACTACAGCTCGATCAGACGCCATCGTATGAAACACCGTGAGAAGCTGACCGAAGAGGTAGGTTAACTTCTGATATGATTCTATTTGCACGTTATTATACCAATTATCATTTATCATTGACATGTCAGATTCGAGCCCATTTCAAACCGAACGTTCCACTTACCGTTCATTGGGATGGTAAGCTTCTGCCGGACATAAACGGGAAGAAAGTAGATCGCCTACCAATATTGGTAACTGGTGAAAACGTGTCCAAGTTGTTGGCCGTCCCAGCCCTTTCGAAAGGGACAGCGATTATCGAGGCAACGACAATAAAAGATGTCATCGAAGATTGGGGTATAGTTGAGCGAGTTTCAGCTATGTACTTTGATACCACTGCGGTAAACTCGGGAGACAACGTAGGTGTGATAAACCAGCTACCCGAGCTACTAAGCAAAAACATGCTGGCACTGGCCTGTCGACACAATGTGGCCGAAATTGTTCTTAAGCATATATTTGAAGTTCACGGGGATGACTCAAAATCCAGTATTTTCGACGATTTCAAAGAATTCCAAAAAAGCCTGAACGATAGCTCGATTGAAACTAACAAATACAGAACTATAGAAAAATATCCTGCGATGAAGCGTATTGCCGCTCCTTGGAAAAATTCAATCGTTGATTTCTGTGTAGAAAAATTAACCGAACAGCAACCTCGAGGCGATTATGAGGAACTTTTGGAGCTGGTAATCATGTTTCTCGGTGAAATCCCTCCGAAAGGAGCTCGTTTCCGGAAGGCTGGAGCTATAAACCGAGCAAGATGGATGGCTCGTGCAATTTATGTACTGAAAATATGGATGCTTGCTGATCAACTCGACATTGATTCACCACTCATGCGGCATTACAAAACATTGTGTATTTTTATTGCACAATGTTATGTAATGTATTGGTATCGGCTGACAAATGCTGCTATTGCTCCCAGGGTGGATCTTGAGTTCATCCAAGATCTTTACAGGTTTCATAACGGAAAGTACGCTCAAGTTGCAATTCGTGTGATTTCAAATCACTTGTGGTACTTAACGGAAACGACAATAGCATTATCGTTTTTCGATAACGGAGTAGAAGTTGAGGAGAAAAGAAAAATGATCAAAGCACTGCACAATCCGAGAATTGTTTATGACCAGTCATCTTTGAGCATCAAGAAACGCAATGTCGAAGTTCAACCATTTAAGCCTTCAAGAAGACCTACTACTATATCGAAAAGCTCATTGTTGAGTGACTTTGTGACGGAGGGAACACACCTGTTTTTCGATATTTTGGAAATTGGACGAGATTTTCTAAAAAGCGATCCTGCTGAATGGTACAAATCTGAGGAATATTTGAGCGCGCAGAACCGGGTAGCAGCTTTACATGTAGTAAACGATATAGCAGAACGAGCGGTAAAGATGGCTACGGATTTTAATGGAAAATTGACGAAAAATTCCGAACAAGAACATTTTTTGTTACAAGTTATTGAATATCACCGATCA
This sequence comes from Ochlerotatus camptorhynchus, assembly GCF_037179485.1. Lineage (NCBI taxonomy): Eukaryota > Metazoa > Arthropoda > Insecta > Diptera > Culicidae > Ochlerotatus > Ochlerotatus camptorhynchus. The sequence goes on from NW_027040943.1 coordinate 3,086,680, forward strand.
TTGAATTAGTTTTGTTATTGAAATACACTTGTTGAATATAATAAATATACATAAAATTATTCATTTATCTTAATTATAAACATTTTTTTCTTTTACGGTTGTTTGCGACGTATGACATTTTTAGGGTTTCCTGGTGTATAGTTCCTTCTAAGTGCGGGCCCTGAACGCTCCGTTTTCGAATATGGCAATGGATTTGGTAGAAAACGGTCCAGGCGGTTCAGAGTTACGCTGGAACATACATACTCACAAACATTGACTTTTATATGTATATATGATTGAACAGAATCTTCTGCAAAACAAAGTCTGCTTTCACCGGTCCCACGAGGAACACATTCAAGTTAGACGCAACACCTTTTCTGTACTCATGATGCGGTTTCTTACGTGATTGACATATTGAAAACAAATACATTGGCTTGGCTTACTAGGGATAATTTCCTCATACCAGTGTTGGCAGATAAACTAATAAATCATGAGTGGAAAAGTTATGTCTTTAAGTTTTATTGAATAACATTTTTTCTATAAGTCGTACAAAATTTCGGTCCACCACAAAGTTGTAGCTGACAAAATTTTCTATAAGTGCAAATAACAAATATGTCCTCAAACCGCCATGCAGGATGTTTAGAATGATACCAACGAAAAACTTGATTTTCCCATAGTAATTCCCATATGAATTTCAAAAGGTTTGTGCGAAGTCAGGTTGTAACCAAATGGGCTCAAATTTTGGCTAGATGATTAGGACCCAATATGGGATCGTTTAAGACTTGTGGAGCAAAAACTTCAAAATTTGCATCAGTCTACTGCATACGTTCAAAGTGCAGAAGGCTCCAAATCGTGACGAACGGCAAAATACGGTGGGAAAGTCACTGGCTCGGAAACTGTACAGCCAGATGCTAACGAAGCCTCATTGTCTCATGATAGATGATAAGACTTACGTCAATGCGGACTTCCGGCAGCTTCCGGGGCTATTGTTCTTCACCGCCCAGCACAAGTTGAAGTTTGATGTTCCGGAGGAAGTAAGGAAGCAGAAGCTTTCAAAGTTTCCCAAGAAATACATGATTTGGCAAGCGATCTGCTCATGTGGCAAACGGAGTGCGCCGTTCGTGACTACCTGGGCTGTAAACGGGGAGATCTACCTCAAGGAGTGTCTACAGAAGCGTCTGCTTCCTCTGTTTAAGCATTACGAGAACCCTACGATCTTCTGGCCGGATCTAGCTTCGTGCCACTATTCCAATGTTGTCCTGGAGTGGTAAGAAGTCAACGGGGTCACTTTCGTACCCAAGAACATGAACCAAGCAGCCAGATGTTGTTCAGAACCTAATGAGTGGAGTTAAGCGTAAGGTGTGAGCGTACGGTTATGGTATTGAAGTTGAATGAAATAAATATGCCAAAAACTTACTATTGGGTTATATTTTATTATCTGAAAGTTTTAAAAGGATCGGTCAACTAGGTAATTTTCTTTATTCGATTAGGACAATGAGGACATAGATCATGTAGTATGATTATGCAAACGACACGATACTGAGAGGGTAAAAAATGATCAATTTGCTCACGAGAACCAAAAAACCTGTTTGAAAGCCAATAAGAGGCGAACTTGATTACATAAAACTTGTACATAAGTTTCAAAGAACTTAAACACAATTGAGAGGAACGAAAATCAAAGCCAACTGATATAACATAGCATAGCTCAAACATCCTATCCTCGTTTTCCTTAATCTAATGTTTCATAAAAAAACACAAACATTGTTAGCATACGAAACATAGCTCCGCAATGGTGATTAGTGTCACCGAATGAGCTTATAAGTTTTACTAGTTTAAGGTTTCTTTTGTTGCTAAATATTTTTTTTTGTTCCGGAAATCTAATCGGTGATTATTGTGCAGATGAGTTTTTCAAGGTAAAACTCATAAATATATAATCACAAGCTTGAGTTTTGAGTTTATGAGATTTTTCGAACATAATATAATAGAACAGGATGGTTAAAAAACGAAAATTGAACGGTGTAGTTATCAACAACAAAATATTCAGTTTGCTTTTTCGCAAACCACAAAGTTTGTACGAATTTTAGCACCGGGTTCTTCTTCCGGGAACCCAAGTTAAGTGCTAACTTCCAAATAAATGCTATGCATTAAAAAATCCTACATGGTCAACTCAACCAATGAATTGAACATTTTCATTTTGAATTGTGTTTTAAATTTTATAAACCAACAAACACACAAACATGCATGATTGGGATGCACGAACGGCCTAGCCTCCCCCGAGACTTAATGCAAAACATGGGATTTTTTCTAAACATTTTCAAATGCATTGCTCCTGTCAATTTGAACAATCGGAAAAATTACAAATAATTTGTTTTTAGAAGTCACAATGCACAATTTCATGCAACAACATCAGCCAACATGAGTTTAACACATTCAAATGTAATCAACATTGAGACACAGAACTAGCTCGGGAAACGCCTAAATGTATGTATCACCTATGTGATCATCGATCATCATTGTATCAATTTGTATGTATTTTTAGAACTTCTACCGATTGGATCCCCGTAAATCTTTGCTAAAATCAAGTTTAATGATTATTTGAACTAAGTCTTTGATTATGTTGGTGCCAAAATAATTGTTGACATGCTTCAAAAATTACCAATTTCCCATACAGTTTTGCATGGCATCTTTTGTTAGTCTCATATTGTAGCATGATATTGTGACTTCTAAAAACAAACGATTTATAATTTATCTAATTCTTGAAATTGGGAAGAGACGTACTTCTTAAAGTATCCTTTTATTAATTTCCACCAGTGTAGATGTTCTAAACTACCATGTATCATGCTACAGAAAACGAGCGTTGACATGTTGATTAAAATTTAAATCTCGCCAATAAAACTTTAAAAAAAGGTTGTTTGAGATACGCTTTAAATAGGGTTGCGGTACATTGTAAAAGCATTTACCTGTACAGTTTTGAGAAATACTTGTTTGTTTATCTAATAAATGGTCATAAACATATGCATTACAATAGGCATAGTTATTACTTTTCTACAATTATATTTTCATCGAAATTAAACAGCACGCTTCTTAGAAGGCTGTCACCTCAAACGCCACCTCAGAAAGAAAAAAATCCTTTCCATTACGGATGATATTATTAATAGGCATTTCTTCAGCAACGCCATCGATTTCGGTGTCAGACGCCCACATTTTCATACCATGAACCAAAATATTTTATTGAACTTAAACGGGTCGCTAATTTGTTTACAAGTTTACTCTTCCAACATGCAGTCGAGGTGCTACATATTCCACGAAGGCCCCACTACAATAGAAAGCTTTTGCCTGTTGCTCAAACACGAACGGACACTGTGCCGAAACACGGAAAATCGATTCAAATCCCTTTGATTTAATCACAGCTCGCTGATTTATCTCATTATACCCCATGCAAACGACAGAACAAGCAGTGACAGCTACCTATTCCACGAACAAACGAACGAAAAAAAAAATATGTCCGCTCGTAAAAAGGACATCTCTTAAACCGATATTTTCACGCTCGAACAAATTTCAATAAATTTTATTTCCCTCCGCCACTCGAAATTAATATAATCAGTGTTGTAATTCAGCACGCGACGAGATGCTTCAAACAGGCGTCTATTCCAACAGCACGCTTCGTATTGAGGCCCCCACCACTTCGCACAGATAAGACTCAACCGACGTTGTTTTCCACTTTTCGGTTTTGTCGGGTGGCGGCAAGCATCGAGGCGAAAATCACGCCTTCCTGGAAGACGATAAATCCTTTCGCCTTTTGTTCGACTTTTCCCATTTTCTCAGCTTCTTCTGGTGCCGCCAACACACTCATTGGTTGTCTGGCACACGTATGTCTTTCCTAAATGTCTGCAAGGAGCCTTGTTGAAGGTACCTACCTAAATCTTGGTGATACTGGGTAAGGGGTAAGCTCCGCAAGGAAACGGGTGTTGGTCGGGTTTGGTGTAATAAAAGGGATCAAATTTAGTCTGCTGTCGTCTACTTAGGAGTTCGTGTTAGTAGTACCACCAAATGGAAAGCAAAGAAAACGCACCGTAATCTAGAATATTGGCAACTGTGTGTATGTGTTGGAGGATTGCTGCAATAGCAAGTAAAATGCTGCTTCGTTACCTTTTTGGCACGAAATCCTCTAGGTAAGGAAAAGCTAATCTTTCCATAACTCAATTTGGATTATTATCTTCAAATCCATGGGACGAGTATTTTATGGATGCTGTTTGGGTTTATATATAGTTACGAATTTCGAAAACGGGAAAAGTGAAAAGCTATGAGCAATTGCATGAAATAGTCAAAACAATGTATGCAACCATTCATCTTTCACAGCAAAAAATAAATTTCAATATTACATCCAAGAGAATGCACTTCAATCATGTCGAAAATCTCATGTAATTTTTATGGCAAAAAATTTAAAAAAATGCAGTAAAAGCAGCGTAACGTCAGTTCATACACTGTATTAATGATAATTTTGTCCGTTTGAAGTAGGAATACGTCTTTCGGGAAGGGTGTCAATTCCGAGAAATACAACGAAAATTGGTCAGACTTTAAATCCAATAATCAATGGATTTTGATGACTTGTGTGTCGATCGATTCACCATTATAATTGTTAAATATTTAAATAGCTAACAATGAAGAAATATGGAAAAATTCAAATTTCCTACATATTTTGAACGTGTTAACTCAAACTGCGATTTAGGCGTTAGGATCGATTCCAGGTTAACGTTTTGTGAACACATAAGCATCATAACTGCAAAAGCATAAACTGTGCTTGGTGTCATTTGTCATCATGCTACTGGTTTCACCGATGTTGTATTGCCTCAAGATACTATTCTGCTCGCTGGTTCGTAGTATCTAAGAATATGCTTCCCCAGTATAGTCTTCATTTTACACTACGCATTACACTCGATTGAACGGCTTCAGAAAAGTTTCATGAGGTTTGCTTTACGTCAGTACCCATGGAATGGTGCAGTCTTTGTAGCTATCCAGACCGATGCATGCTAATTGATTTGGAATCTCTATCAGCAAGGCGTATAAAATTGCAACGACTGTTCATCTTCCTAATTACCGGTAATGTGGACTGTCCCGAACTCCTTGAACGAATTCCATGGAACATTCCTCCTCGCTGATTTCGTAACTCCCGTTACTGTCAATTCCATTCCACAGAACTAACTTCGGATTCAAAAACTGTTTTAATTCCTACTTTAATGATGTTTGTAACGAATTTTATATAATATGTCCAAGAATGCGTTTAGTAATAGAATAAGAGGTTAAGGTTAAACAAGTTGTAGTTTTAAGTAATAAGTCTGTACGACGTAGTCGAGGAGGGTGTTCAATAATAATAATAAACTGTCTTCGACCACAAGGTTGTCATCCCTAACACAGTCATCAGAAAGTTGATCAATAACAACACAAGCCGAAGCCGCACAATCATTCGATGTTTCACGGTGAGCGGTTCGATCTCGGATTTGTTCATTGCAGCGTGGACATCGTAGCATTCCTAGCAGGTCAATACATACACCTCACACCAATGAAAAACAACCAGACGCAGACGCAAATCGGCCCAGGGAAATGAAAAATCTGCACTTACTTGGTCCGTGGGTTATCTTGGCCAAACACGTATCTAATATTCCGTCGATATCAGAAGAATTCAAACATTGCAATCAGTAGGCTTTGTTCTATTTTCGCATCAGCAAAATACAGAAAAAAGGAGGGACATAAAATGCTAATCTGAGTGATTAACTTTTACTCATTTGTGCGTCACTTTTACTCATTCGTATGGAAAATTGTCTTAATGCGTAGGTTACTCAGCCCATGAGTAACCTACGCTTTTAAAAATTTCTTTATACGAATGAGTAAAAGTGACTCACTCTCTGAGTAAGATTCGTTTTCAGCGTACAAAGCAATGAACACTCCTTCAAAAAGCTGTGTTATGAAATTCACTTTATTCCAAAACTATATCCGAAACAACAAACTAGAAAATCTAACAAAAATGATGCGGATCATAATCAATAAATTGAAGCACGTTCACACACTTACACACAGGTAAATTATTTATTTCACCTGCTTAACGAATCCGGTTTCGATTTGGCTGATGATGTTACGATATTCGAACAACGGCGCGCTCATATGTAGAGTTAGCCCAACGGCCTTGCCAACACGGACAACCTTTTCAACTTTGTGGTTTAAGAGCAAGCAGTGCAGAAAGTCGAAAGTTTCCAATATCTTGGCAGCCATATGAGGATTGTACTCGAAAAAATGCAACACTATTGCTGAAATTTTGAATTAAACTAGTTTAGACTGTAATGTTTACAAGTGTAACATCTCGTCACAATCTGTCTGTGGTTATCAAGATGGCTTCCAAGCAAGAATTGCTTCGACAAAAAAAATATGGTAGCGTTCGGTGAAAATCCAGGCCAGTCCCACAGGTGGATCGCGAAACAGTTTGGAATTGACAATTCGATCGTGTATCGTGTGGCAATATCGTTCAAGGAGACCCAGACGACCTACTGGCGAGCTGGCAGTGTAAGAAAAGCGAAGACGACCGAACCCGTGAACGCAAGACAGTTGAGGAATTACTTCAAGCGCAATCCGAACCATTAGATTCGGAAAGTGGCCAAGAAGGTCAATTCTTCCGTCTGGTTCGTCCAGCAGACAATGAAGCGGGCCGGACTTCATGTCTTCAAGGAGAGGAAGGCGCCTAACCGAACCGATAAACAGAATACGGTGGCCAAATCCTTCGCCAGGAAGCTGTACCGCGAGTGGTTGGTGCAGCTGAAATGCATCGTAATGGACGACGAGACGTACATTAAAGCGGACGCCAAGCAGATCCCCGGTCTAGAGTTTTTCATTGGCAAGTCCCGTCTGGATGTTCCGCAGAAGTTTCGGAAGAAAAAGGTCGACAAATATACCAAGAAGTATTTAGTGTGGCAGGTGATCTGTGGGTGCGGCAAGTTCAGCAATGCCTCCAGAAGCCTGATGGAGTGGTACGAAGCCAACGATGCTGTTTTTGTGCCGAAGGAGGCAATGCCGCCAAACTCGAATCCCTTCATAATCGCCCAATAGAAAAATTCTGGGCGATTATGAAGGGAGAACAGAGAAGGTCTTCAAAATGACAAGGATTTGAAGAAAGAGTGGATGAAAGTGTGTAAAAAATATGGCGCAAGTGTTGCACACACGATCAAACTCCAGACAAATCTAGAACCGAACTACCATTCATACACTGAAAATGTATTTTCGTTATTTCTCTGAAAACCGTTTCGTAAAAATGAATATCGTACATACAACACATCTTTCATAAATGGTACGTCATATGGCGCAATGTCAATATTACGCCTTATTCGTATAATATACAAATACATCTTCGTACAATCAAACCAACAACTGCGCTTATTGTCTCCTAAAGTGCTGATTGTGTGTTGGAGATGGGTCATTTTTTTTAGAAATATTGATGGTTTGACCAATACATGCAAGCTACAACAATAAATCATCGCGGTGGTTTGATGTTAGAAAAAAAAAATACATGCAAGCAGCAGAAAAAGCAAGCGAAATCGAATTACCGTTCCATGAGTGCTTCTTGTTTGCCTTTAGCTTTACCATTTCTCATAGCACAGATAGAGCGATGGACAAAGCATAGATCTGACAATTGCATGGTTCATGAGTCGTGTCCGGTCTGAAGTTTAGTTTTATTTTTTTGTCATATTTATTCCTTCCAATGATGAAGTTATTTTTACCCATCCTCACTAACACACTCCACATTTTTCGGTTTCCACAACCAACACTTGTGGCCCGCTGGTTGGGTGTAGCGATAGCGAGTGTGGCAGTTCTAACGAAACTAGCTTCATACAATGTACAAATCCATTTCGTTGCAGAAAACAACGAATAAATTCGTAGAACAAACGAGCGATTTCGTTGTATAAACGAAATTTTCTTTTCAGTGTACTGGTGACAACGCTCTGATGAGACAACGAAAACCCACCCCTTAGCTTCTCCCCTGATCTTATCCTTCGACCATGTACCCTTCTAACCTCGAGTAAGCCGCAAGTATTCGGTTCAACTTCTACTAGACATAGAATTAAGTGAATTTTGTTACAAACAGTGAACAATGAATTATCGGCTCCATAAAGCTATCGCGATTCAGCCTTCGAAATAAACGAACAGGACAAAAAAAAGTTGCACTGGATTTGATGGGTAGCGTTGAGTCCAAAGTGCGGGCATTTAGCCTAAGAGAGGATGTTGAATAATCCAACTTTGTTTAAACATATCTAATATGTGCTTATTTATTCCCTGAGAATTTAAAAAAATATCCGACTAAAAATTAATTTTTGGTGATCATTTTTGTATGTTGTATTTTTTTTTTTGTTGGAGTACAGTCTTAACTGTCAGACACGTTCCGGAGATGAACAAGCCTCGGGTTGCAAGTCTCCTTAATAAATTCAACCTAACCTAACCTAGTATCAGACAGTGGGGCCAAGCTACTTGATGACTAAAATTCTCAATGATAAAACAAAGTGAGACTAATAAGACAAGGCTGCCTTTGCAAGTTTACAAAATACGAGATCAAACCAGATAAGTTTACGCATCAAAATCCGAATTTTTAACTCGAATGTGGAATCTGTGCTGTTCTACACTAGCGAGACATGGTGCGTATCAGTGGAGAACACCCAAAATAAGCAGGTGTGGCATCAACCGCTGCTTGCGGTTTATAATTCATGCATGGAGAACTCACCATTGGATCTCAAATGCTGAACTCCATTGTCGATGTCATCAGGAGCCGACACAAATTAAAATTCAAGAACGTTAGTTGAAGTGAGTTGGCCACAGACTACGAATAGGGCGGAACCAAAATTTGCAAGCAAGCACTGTATTGGAACCGTGCAGGAAATCGCATCAGAGGTAGACCCAGGGGTTCATGGTGGTAGACCATCAACAAGGAAACAATGCAAGTCGATAGGAATGTTATCTGTGTCCAGGTTAAATCAAAAGCAATTAACCGCCCAGAATGGAATTCTTTCACGTTGGTTCTTTGCACAGCTGAACTTGTCCAGAACACTTCCAATTATATATAAATGTTAAAGTGTGTGTGTTTATATGATAGGGGAAGTGCACTAGTATTGGCCATAGGTTGCTATTTTGGCCACACCTCAGAAAACCGATTAAATTAAAATATTCGGGCATTTTGTGGTCGAAATGTATGTGTACATCGATGAATATGATTTGTACTTACATACTGAACATCTCAAAATTGTAACGTTTACGATGTATCGTCTTGGTGACTTCTACGCTCTTATTCCTTATGATCCAACGAATAAGTGCGCCGATGAGCACACTTTTATAAGCGTTTCCGCACATATAATCGCACTTATAATGTGCGCAATGTGTAATATATTCCAGACCATTGCTATACTAGCCTCATATGAAAGCGGTGCATCTAAACTTTTGTTTGGTGGGTGTTTCAGCGAATGGGTTGATTTTTAAATAACTCTTTCTTTCAGAGACACCGGGTTTCTAGTATCAGATCACCCATCACTGCATTTCATCCCAGAAAGAAATATTCATCCATATTCAATATGGAAGCACACTATGTCTGGCTCTCAAATTTAACTTACCGAAATTCATCCACAACATCAGTAGTGCCATTACAACCGTCTTATCGTTTATCCTTGTCTTCTGCATCCTTGTAATGTTTCCTTCGGTCCGATTGTAAAGATACCTTACTCACCGCACAGTCGAAACAGTACCGACAATTTCTGTATCATCCAAAATTATCCACCAGAAAATTTTATCACATCAAAGATCGATTGCACACCACACGCAGCCCAGCCGACCGTCGAGGCACGGGAACGATATTTTCACTGGCACCGATATGCTCAAATATGCTGCACTGCACCACTACGCACAAATCTCAGTTTTATCCCTTCTGCTTTTTTTTTTCTGTCGCTCGTTCCACCAAAAATGCTCGTATGTGATCGAAATCCAATCAATAATTTATGTGTTGTTGTACGGTATGAATTTTCCCTTTTCGCAGCTGCCAGCGATGGACCAATTTGTCACTGGTTGGTTGGTTGGCCCAAGAGCGGGCAAATTTGCAAAATATACACACCGACTGGGCAGCTAATTTCTCTCTCTGTTTGCTTCTTCTCACTCACTCATATTGGGTATTGATCAGGCTTCAATTATTTTTTTCTCCACTGACAGAATTACCTACGATGACGGTGACACTTTTATTGCAGATGCAGGAATTCTGCAATGGTCTGTATTTTCATTATTCCCGCTCCCGCCAGTAGACAACACAAAATCACATGATTATCAAAAACAGTAACCTTCTCCTGTACCTTCCGACCCACAACCGTCGAGAGAAACTTTCTAGTCTTCCATAGAATATCTACCGAGCACCACGTTTGTGTTTCACTGGCAAAACTTTAGTGTGTCAAAGATGTACCTAAAAGCGCACAGTTTCATTCACAAGTACGGAACGACGGAAAATATCTTCCTCGAATCCACCTACGATGACGGTCTCAGCCAAAATCGCACGAAAACTGGTACAAACACACTTTCTTCGTCTTCCTCGTTGCCGAAAAGTCGAAGAAACACACCGGGAAGAAATCTGCAGTTCACAGACGGACAAAATTTTGGCGCTTTTCGGCGTATTTTTCACTTTTCCTTTTCGGTCGTGCTTTTTCCTCAGACAATTTTCTTCTTATTGGCAATCGTCTCGCCGCTATCGCATCCACCCAGCAGCATCCTAGTTTCTCTCCTTGCACAGAGTTGCACTCAGAACATTTCTAGGAAAAGCTTCTTCCGGCTGCAAAGCCACCAGCAGTCAGATAGAGACAGGCAACATGCACGATCCACTCCCCATCACCTCTCTCGCTCACACGCACTTCACAGAAAGCCCACTTCAACTGCAGGTTTCTTATTCTTCCTCCACTGCTGCTGCAGCAGCTTATCAAATAGAACGACTGGGGGACTGCAAAAGTGGGTGGCGGTAACGAGAAACCGGCCCTCACACAGGATTCAACCCGATGGCATTTCCATTACCGAACACCTCAACGAACACTCACCAACTGAACGAATGGATCAAAGTGCAATCGCGCCTAAGCCGAGGGGTGGTGAAATTGGCTCCTTTCTAGGTGGATTTATATTGGAGGAGAAATCCTTTTTGGCTCTCAATTTATCTCTCTCCGAAAGCTTCGCGGTGCAGTGCCTATAGCATGGATTCTGTGTGAACTTGATCGGTCGCTGTTGGGTGGAAAGCTGTACCTGTGAACCAGCTTCGGTATGAATAGGGTAGATGCTGGATATCATGTGAAGATCTTATTGAACGATGTATGTTTGAAAACAAAATCTGGATTTAAGGATGTATGCTGTAGAGGAGAACAGTTCATAATGCACCCCTGAGGTAAAATTTCCCTGGGCCGATATTCGTTGCTTTCCCATTACTAATTCTAAGATTTTAGGAGCCAAAATAAACGAATCAAAACACATAAATTAACCAACGATAAAGACAAAATTATTACCACGATAAACTCTCTCTGTAATATAGCTTGATCGGAGTTTTTGTTTTAACTAGTTGGTTTATTTACTAGGCTCAGTCGTGTGTGACACTTTGCGGAGCCAAAATCAGTAATGTTTGAATATACATTTTAAATAGCAGTAGGTCTAGGTTAGTATTGGGTACCAATTACTCGTGGTGGGCTTGAGGTTAATGGGTAACAATTTTGATTGGAAGGAGCTAGGTAGGAAACTGGTTTATGATGCCTCCTTCAGATACTACTTTCGGACGGTTTACCAAATCCTGGTTGGGCAGGGCAAGTAGCACAGAAACAGGAGGATAATAAGACTGGGACACAATGGCTGGAAGACACATCAAACTCTAAAATCAGACAGACATAGGAATTCGTAGATCGGCTGCATGTAGGGAAGATTACGGGTTCCCAATACATCTCTTACTTCACGGAAGGGTTGTCTACCTCACGCCACTAGGGTATCCAACAGTCGTGCTCTGGAGGCGTCATTACCCGGGCAATACCAAACTGCGTGATCGATGTCATCATAACCGGTTCTGCAACAACATATCAACGAGGTTTATTCTGTAGAGATGTGCGTCTAGCGAGTAGTGGTTGGACATAAGTCTTGACATCACGCGAATGAAGCCCCGACTTACATCCGGACCTTTGAATGGAATGTGAGCAATGTGAGGGGACCATACAAAGGTAATCATATATGATCTTTCGACCAACAAATTCATCTGCTCCCTTACCTTTGAAAGGAAATAAGATTATTGCCAACCTGGTTTCATCGACCGAATAGCCTCAATCAAGCTGAGACTATCCGAGAAGCTGAAGTAATGGTTTATGGGCATGTCAGAAATCATTCCCAATGCGGAGTTGATTGCTGCTAGCTCAGCAACATAAACGGAACAGAGTTCCTGAAGTTTCCGAAAGGCGGTTGAGTATTCATTGAAGACGCCGAAGCCAGTGGATCCATCAATGCGTGATCCATCAGTGAAAAATCTTCTATTACAATTGACTTGTTTGTACTTTTCAGTCAAAATACGGGGAATTAAATATGTTGAAGATGATCAGGAACTCCTTGAATAGCCTGTTTCATGGAGAGATCATAGTCAATGGGGGAACTGTAGTTAGTAAAGCATACACGAGGGGGTTTATAGCGTGGAAGGTTAATATCCGATGACTTATAATTAAAATAGATTCGAACTAATCTATACTGGATGCTCAATTCGGGCATTTCTTCGAAGTTTTCAATCACAAGTTTGTTACTGACACTACATGTAATCAATATTTTTAATGAGAGCTCCAAGAAACGGTTCTGCAGGGGTTTACTCCTACTATAACCTCTAGGCTCATATTGTGTGTTGAATGAATACAGCCAAGGGCAATACGTTAACAACGATATTGAATGCGTTTCGATTTAATTAGCTGACTTTTTCTTGCGGAGAGAATGCGAAAAGAGCCATACTCAAGAACTGAAAAAATAGCCGGCATCGTCTGCAAGCTGTCTAAGCGTGCATCGATTATCTGCGGCAGTTATCAATATCTTTGACATAGAAATTATAAAATACGGAACTTAATTATAAACCTTGGGGTAAGCCATGTAGCTAATTCTAGAAGTTGTCAGTTGACCTTGATTGAAGGTCATTTGTTTTTTTTTTGACAGCAATATACAGGAAATTATTTGAAATACCGGGTAATCCACTGCTGTGCAAATTGTCTGACAGTATGTCTATGGAAACAGAATCAAATGCGCCCTTTATATCCAAAAAGACTGAAGCCAATTGCTCCTTGTCCAGTTGAATATCAGATGAAAACATTGCTAGATAATAGTTTGTTGCTATACTCTTTCGGAAACAAAACTGCGTATTTTAAAGAAGGTTTTTTGATTCAACCAAATGGTCAAGTCTTGAAAGGATATTTTTTTCTAATAATTTCATAAAGCATGATAACATAGAGATCGGACGGTAAGAATTTTGATCAGACGCTGGTTTCCCAGGCTTATGAATAGCTATTACTTTAACCTGTCCCCATATATTGAATTTCATAAATGCATTATAAAGGTTAAGTAATCGACATTTAGCGATATCGGGGAGGTTTTTTAGAAGGTCAAATTTGATCATATCGCTTCCCGTAACAGAGTTATTCGATGAAAGAAGTGCCATTGAAAATTCCAGCATTGTGAATGGTTCACAGAACCGTTACTTCGGACTGTATCCCGTAAAGTTGGTTGTGCTGGTACAACCTGTTTAGCGAAGTCGAATATCTATTGGGAGGAGTATTCTTCACTCTCGTTGGAAGATGAGCGGTTTCGCATATAGCGAGCCTTTTTCCAAAGCGTTGTCATCGAGGCTTCCCTAGAAAGTCCATTGATAAAAGTACGCCAGTAATTTCGTTTCTTTGCTTTTAGTAAGGTTTTTTTCCCTCTCCAAAGGGGGAGTTTGGTAAAGAGAGATGAAAAAAACCGATTTGTACCTTCCTTAGAAGTTGTCCTAGCTCGCTATTCTACTATCTATATGCAATTTTCACACTGCCGTACTCTAACGGAACTATCAACTCTATACTTTCATCTACTCGATCTATCGTATGAAAATTACCACTACAGTCTGTTATTTGAAATTAGCATCTAAGTTTTTAAGCTTTTTTTCCAAGCTATGGATACTTTTCAAAAAGCTCAGATCATTCATGTCTACGATAATCTTTAAAAGCCTCGGATTTCTCAAGATACAACTCTGTGCATTCGTCATCCCATCCAGGGGTGGCGGGTCTTATTTTGAAGGATGCACTAGGAACACGTCGTTTCTGAGCTTCTAATGAGCTTTTGTAGATTAGTTCGGTAAAGAAACGTACTCCTATGATGGTAGACTACGACTCCAATGGTGGTAGAGGATCATCAGTAGAATCAATACCAATAGTTACCGCCGATACAAATTTTTGCCAATCAATGTTCCTCTTGAGGTCAAAAGGAACTTGAATTGACGGATCTGTTTACGACGACTACTTTTGATTGAAATAATATTTGGTAAGTGATCACTATCATGGGGATCATTGATAACCTTCCACAGACAATCTAATCATAGTGAGTTACAGCACAAAGATATGTCAAGACGGCTTCGAGCATGTGGTTTTGCTATACGAGTTGCTTCCCCAGTGTTCAAGATAGTCAAGTTGAAATCGTCGCACAAATCACAGAAAATACCCACTCTATGGTCAACGTACGATTTGCCCCAGCCAGTACCGTGTGAGTTCATATCGCCTAGTATTAGAACTTGAGATGGAAGGATATTAACTGAACTCCAAAGCTGACGGTGGTTTATGGAAGTCCTAGGAGGGACATATACAGAAGCTATGCAAAGATCTTTGTTCTTCACATTTACTTGGCAAGCGACAATTTCAATGCTTGAAATTATTGGGATTGAGATTTTATAGAAGGAGTAGCCCTTTTTGATCCCCAAAAGTACGCCACCATATGAATCATCTCGGTTCAGGCGGATAATGTTAAAATCGTGGAAGTTTAATTCATCTTCAGAAGGAAGCCAAGATTCACAGAGTGCAAATATATCACAATCAGAATTATGAAGCACATACTTGAACGAGTCTAATTTAGGTATTAAACTACTTGTTTTTTCGTCGATCTTGTTTTCCGTGCTGAGCACCAATGCTACCGACGCCATAAAGGCAGCTCTCACACCAGGACCCTTTTTTTCCTGTTGGGTACATTACCACTGGGACTATTTATTTGATCTATTGTAGTATATTCCCCGGTTTTTTTTTGTTAACCTTATTAGAGTGAAAAACTACTATTAGAAATAACCATCAGCGCCTAACTTTAGATATATTCCCAGCAAGGAATTATGTTTCGTATGAAACGCACTACCTTACTAGGAGATGAACACCATATTTCAAAGGGCTGTAGTAGTCCCTTATCAAAGAACTTTACCCTTATGTAAAGAAGTGCTGCACAGTTGCACAATAAATGTTCGGAGGTTTCTATTTCCTCGTTACGAAACCGTTTTTAATTAGTCTTAGATGATATTTGGCTGGACAGTGCCCTCTAATTAGTCCTATGTAAGTACATAGGTCTTCCATTGAGAGGCTAAGGAGTTTATGTGTGTTTGATGCATTCGGCATCACAAACTTTCTTGATTGTCGGACTGTGATAGTATTATTCCAATTACAGTCTATCGTCATCTTTTTCCAGTTCCTTAATTCCATCTTGATGGAGCTTGGAAAGACCCCACAGAATGGTTCAGGTTCTAGAAATTGCTTAGATGATCCTTGCCCGACTAGTTCATCAGCCTTTTCATTACCTTCTACTCCACAGTGTCCTGGTACCCAGTAGAGATATACTGTATTGTTATTAGACAACTGTTGAAGTACCTGAATGCATTCCCATACTAACTTGGAAGTACATGTAAATGATTTTAAAGCATTCAAAGCTGCTTGGCTATCAGAAAAGATGCATAGATTTGCATGTTTATATTTTCGCTTTTAACACACAATAGTTCATTCTAGTACCTCCCATAGAAACTGAAATATTAACACCAGGACTTGTCACACCAGCTCCCACTTTATCATTTTATTTTGATCCATCAGTAAAGAATATAACTGATCTTGGGTGGATTTGTGGTCCTCCCGCACTCCAGATAGAGCGGTCTGGTTGTACCACATTGAACAGTCGACTAAAATTGAATTTTGTCTCCATCCAATCATCACTAACTGTAACTAATGGATTGATTCGTATTTGTATAATTAAATGATTTAAACAAGCAAATGGTATGAACGCGCCATTTGCTTGTTTAAATCATTTATTTTTTTAATAACCTAAAGAGACTCGTTTGCCTTTTCTGATACACATACAATACTCAGCTCAGCAGTTGCAATAATAGATGAGGAATTGAATGTTTAATTATATGGAGTAGGTGTACCAGTTATTGCTATGCGTTCCTATTATGTTGTGTTGTTTATTGAATCACATATAACAAACACAAATAGATCATCAATGTATTGCAAATCATCGTTGGCAAATGTTTACGATGGTTAATTGCTATTACCTAAAATAAACCGTTTTGAAATGTTTAGTTCTACGTAGAAATGGTTTAAGCTATACGTGTGACAAATCTCAAAGGACTGACCTAATAGGTAAATTCCCGCTTCCCACTTTCTGTAAGATTTCGTACACAAAAAAGCAAAAGCGTGTTTTTTTTTTGTTATTTATGCAGCATATTATTTCTTAAGATGCTATTAGAAAGCTGCAGTAACTTACAGCAAAAAAAGGAAGTACGGAAACAGACATACTGATTTTGTTTTTGTTTTCCTCTGTTCGGGACCTAACACCACTGCGACCAGTAATTTGATCTATTGTAGTCTATCTCGTGTCCTTAGTTTAGTGCATGTCGTATTACTCCATCACTATTGAAAAATGATAAAGTATTCGATTTTCTTACAGTTGTCATTCTTGCATTTATCGCACGGATCCGACTCTAATTGAAAGGTTCCGCTATTTATACCCTTCGGAGTGTTGAAACACCCTCCAAAGGCGCGCCCCTCTATCAGTCAAAATTGGATTCCATGGCAACAAAATTAAGGAATGACATCGATAATGACCATGCATCAGAACCCTAGTCTTAACAACTTCAAACTAGAGATCAACGAATAGAAGATAAGGAATCACATAGATGAAGACTAACTACTCATTTTTTTCCTTGTTTCAAGATCATCCTCGGTGGGCAAAGCCGAGTCTTGTCACTATCAATGAAGCATAACAAGTAATAAGGACTAAGATGTATTCCTTGGATTACTGAAAAATCCTGTTCCCCTAGTTTGAAGAAGTCAGGACTACGAAGCGGTGGTAGATGTTACATCCCGTAACGTACCACGAAAAGGTGATCTACCCACGTTACGGGCCGTTGTTGTTTTTAGTTTCATGGGAAATATTCCAGGTATACCTCAGGAAAGTGTATTTGGGCTTTGATTATTTGCTATGTATATCAATAATATTCAAAATATTTTATGATTTTTGATGATATGGATAGCTAACATGTTGGTACATTTATGCACATGATATTCAGAACATTTTTGATCCATTGACAGTATTGGCCCTAAACTTTACTCCAAGGTTAATATGAAAGTAATATGAGCTCAGGAAAAAATATGGTAGCTTGATGTATTGGTCCAATTTTTGGTGGGGAAAATGGTATTTGTAACATTAAAACTATGAAATGCTGTATAAACCTTGGAAAAAATATCATTTACTGCGTAGCTACACGAATTACTGTCCTGTGCGTCTATTTTTATTCAGAGGAATGGAGCGACGGGAAACCGTTTAAGATGAGGTTCTAAACTGCCTAAACTGTTTTGATGTGTTTATTCTTTAGGATTGTTGAGAATCACGAACAACTTTAATTACCCAAGCAACACGGCTTGTCATAAAGAAGTGGAAAATACTTTTCAATGACTTACGTATAGAATCAATAATACTTCAATATACATCATATAATACATTTATACAACCTATAAAGTGCAAGACGCGAAGCTTATAAAACTAAATACTGGTCTTATAACATGTTAAGAAAACATCATAAAAACCAGCGGCCAAAAATTTAAATAAAAATAAATGAGCATGGGATTCGAACACAGGCCCTTGGCGTGTTAGACTTATTACTTCCTAACTAGACCCACTTCGCTTGATGAGAGCATTATTTTAAGTATGTATCATATTCTTGCGAATGGATTAAAATTATATTTTTGTTCAACACGCCTTCGATCTGTCATAAAGACGTTGTGTTAGTAGCAAAGTGTACATTTAGTTGCCAGAGTGTTATTTAAAAGTATTTTCAACTCTTTATAAGACAACCTGTACTTTTCAGTTGTATTGATTTATGAGGTGTCATAAAAAAGTGTTTTCAACTTTCTTTATAACAAACCTCCGAAAATCCCATAAGAAACTGTCAATTACTGCGAGAAGAGACAGTCCGGTTCAATGGCGCCGTCATGTTTACGTCAATCTGGAAAGTACAGACATCTCTTCAAGAACTTGATAAATTCAACTAAGATTGATTTTATATGCGAAATGTTTTATAGTGGTATTAAAACAGTAAGATGAACGTTTAAATAACAGCAAAAGAAAACTATTTTGGAAAATGTTGAGATCAAGGAAGTATGCAAAACACATCTATAAACCTCATATATAACGTGGGATGTTTTCTGCAGCACTTATAATACATTTATAAAACAAGCCGTTCTAATTCTTTTTCGAAAAAATGTTTTATGTGTTACTTGGGTACACTGTGAACTATCAGTGAAAATTATTCCCTGTAAACTCCGAATGAATCCATCAATCAGTTTCTTATTCGCAATCCATCGATCAGTTTCTTATTCACAACATCCTCTCTATGTTGAAGGCCATCAACGTGCATGGTCAAAAGAGCGCCAAAAATAAAAAGCCTCAACATTGTGGTGAGCATGCGCCTCCCAG
This sequence comes from Ochlerotatus camptorhynchus, assembly GCF_037179485.1. Lineage (NCBI taxonomy): Eukaryota > Metazoa > Arthropoda > Insecta > Diptera > Culicidae > Ochlerotatus > Ochlerotatus camptorhynchus. Next base: position 3,105,679 of record NW_027040943.1, read on the forward strand.
AGCACTAGAGATTTCATTGCACTCCAAAGCTTTCACTGTCACCCACCCACCCATCATGGTATCTGCATATGACACACAAGTCGCTCTCATGCGCGCACGAGAGAGAAAGAGCGTGAAACTTCATGTGCCGATGCAATGCACTTTCCATGCTGCATGAAAAAAGGCTGTTGCTTCAGGAGCGGTATGCTTTTTTCCGGATGCTCTGGACAGTATCGTGCGTGCGTATCGAGATGTGAGTGGAAGAATGCAGAAAAAGTGCATGGATGCAACTGTGAGTGTGTGCAGCATGACTGGGTGGCCGGTTGTCATGGAAGCACCCTCCACGATTGGTCCTGTGCAATTGGAAAGAGGAAGGAAGTGTGAGAATCGTTCACTGGGCCATCAATCTGTAAAGATCTAAATTTTACATGCACATTGTGATGTAAGGAGAGGCAAACATTGTACAAGAGATTGTAATGAAGGGCGTTTATCACACAGAAGTGCGCGTGGAATTTTTGATGAATTAAAAAATTAAAGCTTCAAGCCTTCTACTGAACATTATTTAAAAAATGAACGGAATAAAGTCACCGGTTTTGGTGGTCGGTACATGATTGGCATTCGTGCTTTAAATAAAATGTTGCTTCATTCCAGACAGCAACAACTGCAATGTACGGTTGCCCAACACCGAAGTTACATAGGAAATAAAACGTCACACATTTCCGTTCCGTACACCTTCTGCTATGTGAATATTGTTGACAATGCATACAAGTTCAACACAGATACATAAAAAAACAAAGTGCAGTCCGACGTAACACACCGTATACCGTCTTTCGACAGCAGATGATCTGACTTCCACGATTCGCCATCCGAACACCACAGTTCGGAACAGAAGCTCAATGCAAATCTCCAATTCTAACTGGGCAACGCTGCATGTGACTATGTTGCAAACCAGCGCAGCAGACAGAGAGGAATGTTTTCGCTCAAGATGTGATTGAATTTCAACTCGATTGGGCAAACACTCTGTAATGCAATGTTGTAGTACAATTAAAAGCCGTTGTTACTCTTGCTCGTTGCTGTACCTACATTGTTGTGACATGTGTATGACCAAAATAGTATAACATTGTAAATTTAGACGGGTACAAGTCGTAAATAGAAATGGCCTTAGGGTCCGTAGTTTCCATAATTTTTCCAAGCCCATCATCTCGAAACGTTTTATTGATATCAGAATCTTCGAATTCTGCAAAATTAATGTTGGTTTTGTTAATGTAGGTGCAAGCATATAATTTTTGTTTGCATTACTTTCAGCTGTAAACAGGTTGAAGGGACCGTTGAATCGTGAAATCACACCGTGAGTAATTTTTTTCTTCATTTCATGAATTGCTAGACATAGGGTTTTTGATCTATTTTCCGTTCTACTAAGCACAACCCACGATGTAACTCTCCTTCTTGAACGGGTTTTAACAATAAATTAAATATTTCTATCAAAGATGACTTCTAAATTTGTTTCCATTTCCATAATTATCGTTAAATTTGATAAAGAGCCACACATTGTTAAGATATTGTTAAAAATCTGCTTCTTGATTCCAAATTCGTTCTACGAGCTTCAATTCCGTCCAAACGCATTAAAACGTCTTTGGATTGTCTTTGTCCTAAGGATGAAGGTAGAAAAAGCGAGTTCGCTAGGAGCGCTTGTTTTGTTTTGTAAATATTCACACAATACGCTCTAATAGGCTTTGTGTTGTAGCTTGTGAACTAACGCATCGGTACAAATGTATTATTGATTTGTTAACGGTGAAATCATTAATTATTCTAATCGATAGAACTGAAATGGGCTATTATGACGAAGTAGCGCTCTACCCTATACGTTTTATATCATTGTTATAATATTCATTCGCCTGTTGAAGGTTTTATTCTTGGCCTTCTTTTTTGTTGGGATTCCGCCAGTAGGATACGTTCCATCTAAATAGGTTATATCCGTCAAAAATCCTTTTCCTCTGTTCGGGACCTAACACTACTGCGACCAGCAATTTGATCTATTGTAGTCTATCCCGTGTCCTTAGTTTAGTGCATGTCGTATTACTCCATCACTATTGAAAAATGATGAAGTATTCTTTATTTTTACAGTTGTCATTCTCGTATTTATCGCAAGGATCCGACTCTAATTGAAAGGTTCCGCTATTTATACCCTCGGAGTGTTGAAACACCCTCCAAAGGCGCGCCCCTTTGTCAGTCAAAATTGGATTCCTTAGCTACAAAAACAAGCAATGACACCGATAATGACCATGCATCAGAACCCTAGTCTTAACAACTTCAAACTAGGTAACGACGAATAGAAGATAAGGAATCACTTAGATGAAGACTAACCAACCAAATTTTTTTCCTTGTTTCAAGATTATCCTCGGTGGACATAGCCGAGTCTTGCCACTATCAACAAGGCATAAAAAGTAACAAGGACTAAGATGTGTTCCTTGGATTACTGAAAAATCCTGTTCCCCTAGTTTGAAGTAGTCAAGACTAGGAATCGGTGGTAGATCTTACATCCTGTAACGTACCACGAAAAGGTGATCTTCCCACGTTACGGGGCTTTTCATGTGTGCCGTATATATCCCTCCCGATCGTATCTACCATTATGGACTCATACGTTCTCATGCGTAGTCGGTTGTGCCCGTTTTCAAACAACTTCTGCAGCGGATGAAGTGATTATTCTCGGAGATTTCAATCCCGTTTTATAGGGGTTTTCTCCATCCTGACGTAAAACATTCGGTTCTGCACGCTGGAGCTACTGAACTTATAGACACACAGCAAAAAATATGAATTTTAATTGTGATGTATACATTGACTCATGTAAACTTGAATTTTATTTCACACATTTCACCTTCTCTTGGTCTCACAACTGACGTTCAAACAGCCCATTTAATTCAAAGCCTCCAAATCTTCGGGGTTTATCTTTAACTAAGGATTTCACTGACGTGTACTGACTTAAATCGTTGTACTGTTTGCTAGTACGATCTACATTAGAACAACACTCTCTAATACTGTTGCTGACGTTCTGCAGAATCGAGTTGATTGCCCAGCTGTATTGGAACAAATGAACATCCATGTGGGTCATTCCAGCTCAAGTGGGTACAGAATTTAAAAAAAGTTGTGGTCGATGTCACCGATTTGAGCCAAACTTGGCCAAAACGCTTATTTTGGCCTTCTGAACAAACGCATTTTTTTATTTTGCTCTAAATTGTGTAGATCCCTCTCAGCTACAACCCTGGATTCCAACCGTAACATGGATTTGCTTGAACTCGACCAACATTATAATTTACACATATAATATATTACAGCTCTGAAGCTGCGTACAACCTGCTATCGGGACGCGTTTCTCTCCCTATTTGAAACATTAGGATATTGATCATTTACAAATTTGCTGTCTTTTGGAAAGTTATTCAGGTGTCCAATGTCTTTCGGATGGCAGACATAAAGATTAAGAATTTTCTCACTACGCACCACTAGTCTGCATGTTTACTAGATGTATCTGCTGTATCTTGAAATCTGCTGCATCTTGAAATCTGTGTTCGAGCATTTTACTGTGGTGAACAAGACCTATCGGATACATAGCTGCCAACTAAGTGAGGGAGAGGGGGTTAAGGCACTTTTATCCCCCAAGCTGGGCGATCGCTTGGCTCAACGTAAGGATTTCTTTGCAATTTGCAGTTCATTGCTTGGAAAAAAAAATCCGTTCTCGAAAACGGGAACGGACCGTGAACTAAAAATCACGGCCAGCTATCCAGAACAAAATTTTCTCAAATATACACCGTGAACTATGGTTCACGGCTGTGGTTCACGAATATGGGAACTCTTTTTTTTGCCGTGTGGAGATGCTAGTCAACTTTGGATAAATTGAACGCAAACCTTTTACAGTTTCCTACAGCTTCCAAATTGCAGTATCTCCTCCAACCTCTTGAAGGGGATACGAAGAAACCTTTCGATTCAGACGCTCTAAGACGCTCTGCTAAAGAGATACGATAACCGACGGTACCCCAAGAAGCAACTCTTCCGGGCATTGTACGACTTGCCAGCAGTCTAGCAAGAGTTGAAGTGGAGAGATCCTTACAACTACATTATTAAAATAATGTCGATCTTTTTGCAAGTACGCACGGTATTCCCTTTAATACTTTAGCATTTAATTGCTTTATCGGACAATTATTTAATCAGCAACCATGGACACCAAGGCCACAGCCACAGTTCGATAAAGCATGATAAAGCACGAAGAACAACAAGATGCATGAACTGTTAAAGGACATCCTCTGAGCAAATTCAATTTCATCGCGTTCAACTAATGATGATTGATGTGTTTACGTGTAAACAGATCATAATTTCATAAAAAACAAATCACTCATTTACGGTTGACCAGCTTTCTCGTTCGTCTCTGTTCAACATACGCAGCACAGCAAAAAAAAAAAAAAAAAAAAAAATTGATAGGGTTAACTACCCCATTTCCGGCCTATTAAGCACAGCTCGCACTTAGTCTTTCTTAATCTAGCGCAGTTTAGCACCAAACGGAATGTTATTATTACTGATGGCTTCCACATTTATTTACCTTTCCGTACGTACCGTAAGATTTGATAAAGAGATACCAATCGTTGAGATATTGTCAAAAGTCTAACACTGCTTCTTGACGCCAAACTCGGCCTAGGGATTCTAAACTCGGCCTAACGCATTGCAACTCAATTGAAACGCCAATGAATTCACTTCGGCCTATCGGATGAAGATAAAAATTGATTCGGTCGGAGCGCTTCTTTTGTTTTTGGGAATAATGGGTGCAAACCTTCATATCACGCGTTCTCATTGACTTCGTTCGGCAGCTTATTAACTAAAGTATCGTACCAAACGCATAATTGACTTGTTAACTCTGAAATCATGGATTTATTTGAAGTTGTCTGCTCGATAGGCCCAAAATGGGCGATTAGGCCGAAGTAGTTCTCTACCCTATCACATCAAAGTGGATGCACTTCAATCGTGTGTAATTCAATGGTGTAATATTACATGCCAAAAAGGATAAAATTATCATTAATACAGTGCTGCTTTTACTGCATTTGTTTATTTTTGTGGCCATAAAAATAACGTGATATTTTCTACATGATTGAAGTGCATTCTCTTGGATGTAATATTAAAATTATTTTTTTGCTGTGATACTACTCAGTAGCGCCATCGGTGACAGCAGACGAAAAGGATAAATGCAGATTAGATTCCCAGTCTTAGATGGATTTTTTATTGCATTTGTCTATCAATAAAGAGCAATTTCGTGGAATTAGTTGATGATAATTATTATCGGATCGAAGTCAGGGCATTTGTAGTCACAACTGGTGTTTCCGTGATTTCGTCATGAATATTAACATGTGAAGTTCGTTCTTACGTTGAAACTAAAAATCTAGCATTTTATTTTTTCAAGTACGTGTAGTAGATCCTTGATGAATCATTTCTCATTTGTAACATCAAAGACCGCAATCTCTTGCGCATTAATTCCAATGTGGTTCCCGCGGTGTAGCAATTTACCAGTAAACTTTATGCCAAAGAATCCTCCTCCATCGCATTACATCTGGTGGTGGATGTCATCTAGAGCCCTGTTCACGTCAAACCGATAGCGGTACCCAGTGTGATACTCGTTGTACCCATTTACATGCATTTTCCATCGTTTGTCACCTGGGACGGAGCGCATAGCCAGAGTACTCTACCGTGGTCTGTCCCAAACAAGCGTCCCGTCGTACATAACACATTCCTGCCGACTTCAGAGGCTAACGAAAATGCAAAAACCTATGGTGTAGTGCAGGGACACAGTCAGGCTCGCGCCAACATTTTTCCGGAAGAGAGATGAACGAGTTTTAGGACGCGTTTTCGCAGTCCCCGGTATGCATCATGTAGCCCATGTAGCAAGATCCTTGACGCGGGTAAACATTCCGTGTTGTGCGGAGGAATAAAAATGTGTCGAGATGTCGTGTCTCAACGGCGACGTCGGCATTTTTTGTGCTTTCTATTCGCTTGTCCCTTATTTGTACGGACTCGATGTAGGTAGGTATATGCATATTTGTATATTATGGATGGATGTATTTACTGTAGCTGTTTTTCATGTTTTGCACGGGGCTACAGCTCTTACCAGTTTGTTGACAGAGGCTTTGGCTCACAATTATGCACTTGAATATTTTGTTTTTCTGCTTCCTTTTTGCACTGGCAATCCGTTCATTTTCCATATTTCCCCTGCGTCAGCAGGGACCGGGATGATGCTCAACGTCAAATTTCGAGTGATGCAGGTTTTGGTGGAAAGGAGCAACCTGTGTGTGGAAGGAATACTACGAGAATGAATGTTGCTGCCTACGAGGTTTTAATGGTGAGACACTTTTAGTTTCTATCGGCATTGAGATTTGCTGGGTCGAATATAGAGGTAAAACTTTAGAATCATTAAAAAAAATATAATTGTAGCATTTGTTCTTGGAGCGCTACCATCATCTGCTCAAAACATAGGAAATTTATATTGTCTCTTCTTGTTTTGTCCTATTCAAGGGTCGATAACCATTGGCAGACTTGGTTCTTGGATCATGCCATCGTAAACTTTACTTTTACATCCAGGCTTCATCATTGGTTGATTGATGAGGTTGATTGATTGCCTGGAAAAAATAGTCATACAATTCCCAAAAAATAAAAAATAAATAATTACAGCAAAATCTATTGCCAACAATTGATTTTATTGTACGTATATTATACAATACATTTTAACATATTAAGAGCTTTGAGTGTGTTGGTTTATTTCCTTTTAATTTCGTTATAATTGTTTATATTTTGACAGATACTCGTATTTCGTCTACTACTTGCAGTGGTTTTGAGTACTTGGCACTGATGAAGTCTGCAAGAAGTAGACGAAATACGCGTATAAGATAATCAATTATAACGGAATTTGAAGAAAATAAACCAACACACTCAAAGCTCTTCATAAAGGGATTCCGTTAAGAGGTTTGACAAATTTAAAAGATTTTACAATAGATGTACAATACGTCCCATACAGCATGAATTTTCATCAATAGAACAACAAGTTCCGGTTTAAGTTTTTATGGAAAAAGTGATTTTTCGTATGGTTAATATACATAAGAACCCCCTTGTTCTATCGTAGATTTTCCCATTTACCATAGATTCTATTGTGGAAACAATGCATTCTATGGGTCTTTTAGCATTAGGGACAATATGATTTATTGTAAATACAATAAATTATATTGTATGGTTACAATACATTTAATTGTACCCCCATAGTTTCATCCTGCACAGTTATAGCTTCAACCAAAGGGTAGAACAATCACTCAAAGTAGGGGAAATGGCTCTAATGTTGGCCTATGGATCTAAGATTGGGCCCATCGCTAAAAATCTGTTATTTATCAATTTTATCTAGATGAACGCGTCATTGGGACGGTACTAACGGATATTTTTGGTCGCTATTGAAAATTTAGTCGATTGCCCAAATTAGGGGCATTTAGGCCGACGTTACGTCCATTTCCTCAATATATTTTTTTAGCTTCGATTCCAAAAGCACGTGGGGAAAACATGTTGCATATGTGAAACAAAAATGCCAACAAAGAATCAATGTTCTTCGTAAAATTACTGGAACTTGGTGAGGAGCACAACTGGAAGATCTGGTCAGGTTGTACCGAACAACCATCCTGTTGGTTCTAGAGTACATAATTCTGCTGTATGCACTCAACGCATACAATGAGCGTCGAAGTACTCGCGGGTGTTCTTCCACTGACATATCGTTTTACGGAACTGTGCTTCCGGTTTCTTATCCGTTGTGAAGCAATGATCCATTTGAGAAGCTGCTCGACAAAAATCCTCAAACAAGGTTTATAAGTCTCAATTACGAGTACATGACGCTGAAGATAGGCCCTCATACAAGTCTAATCATGTTTGCCTCCAAAACTTTTATAGTTTCTCTGTAAATTTTGATCTAACCATGTTACGAGAAATCCGTGCAATACCAGGTCATCATCGGTCGATGGTTGTTCCCTTAATTTGTGCACACAAGTACCACCATTTCAGTAACAATAGGATTTTTTTCACAGATGGATCAACTATAATTGCTTCCACTGGATTTGGAGTATTCAACGAATTTCATATCGCCTCATATCAACTGCAAAAACCCTGTTTCGTATACGTTGCGGAACTAGCAACCATATTCTACGCAGTAGAGCAAATTGCCTCACTGCCAACTGATCACTATTTCATTTTTACCGATAGCCTTAGCTCGTTTGAGGCTATTCGTTCAATGAGTCCAATGAAGCACTCCTCGTATTTCCTGACCGAAATCAGAGCCAAATTGAGTATTTTATCTAACTGCTCCTATATCATCACTTCTGGGTCCCATCTCATTGCTCTATTCAGGGTTACGAGAAGCTGGACTCGTTGACCAAAGTGGAAGCTATAGAAGGCGATATTTTAGATCGATAAATCGGCCTTTGCGGATTTTTTTTCTCAATTACCCGTCAGTAAGTCCTTACCAACTGGCAACACAAATGGAATGAGTGATCTGGGAAGATGGTTACATTCTATTCACCACCAGGTGTCGAACAAGCCGTATATCAAATGGTTGAACATAAGCCGTGACTTTATGTCGTGTCATGTCGAGGATCGTGTCGAGACTCATGTCATGGCGCATGTGCAATCACTGCTCGTTAGACTCGCATTTCTTTCGAATCGGGCTCGTAGGCAGCAACTTGTGTGCTTGTGGTAGTGGTTATCACAAGATTGACCATGACTTTGTTCATGTACCCTCCATTGTGTTGATATCCGAGTTATCCGCATCCCTCAAGGCTCGAGGAAAATAACCTATGCGGCCCGTTAGAGACATCTTGGCGAGCCGAGATCTTGACTATTAGAATTTAATTTATATGTTTTTAAAACGGATAGATCTGAGAATTTAGTAGTAAGTGTCCTCCAGTGTTCTCCTAAGTTGTTAACTGCCCAGTGGTGTACCCCATGTCTGTCTTTTTCATCAGTTTGTCGCTTAGTTTGAGATCAAGAGCACATTACTCTACAAACTTGGTGTTCTCAATCCCTACCCTTCCATCCAGTGATGGAAAAGTTCGCAAAAAATCACTATGGCTCGCGAACTTTTCCCTTGGAGAACTCCGTGAAATATCGCGAACTTTTCCAACACTGCTTCCATCCATTTGTTACAATTTGTTACCCTCAACCTCGATACAGCCGCGAGTAATCTGTCCCCGCTATACTAACGTTAGTGTTAAGAAATTTTGTAATCTAAACAATGAATATCGACACCTCAAAGCTATGGCAAATAAGCCTGGAAATAAAATGCATTAAAAAAAAACCAAATGTATCTTTTTTTATCGGTGGTGCTAAAAATAATAAAACAATTCTCTACAATAATACTTTAATATTTTAGTAACTCTGTTGTTTTTACTTCACGATTTATATTAATGGAATCACTGTTTTTTCTTTGATTTGTTTTCCGTCGATCTTGTTTCCCGTGCTGAGCACCAATGCTACCGACGTCAGGGAGGCAGCTCCCAACACCTGGACCCTACCTATCGACCCATCAACTCATGAACCAGGGACCAACGGCTTTACTTCCCATCCGAAGGAAGGCGTGATCAGAGATGTTATGCCTCAGAACATCCCGGCGGCGCCGACTGGGATTGAACCCAGGCCTTCTGGGATCAGAGGTAATCACGTTTACCACTACATCACCGGCGCCGCTAATGGAATCACTTATTTCTAATTGCATATTGCAAGTTTCGATTTAATCACGGTCGAAATTTTTTTTGCCGTCATTCATTTGATACATGATATTTCGGTTCCATAGTGAAAATATTTTAAGGGGTGATAGAAGATCATATTTCATGAAAAAAATTGTTCAAATCTCAAAGATTATCAAAGTTATTGAACTTTTTCTGTTACTGTCACTCTACTTTTTCTGCTACCGTCAGTCCACGCGGCGATCAGGTGTGCTGTGCATAAAGACGTCAACAGTAACACACGGTGGAGTTGAATTCGTGTTTTATGCAATTGTTTATTAACGACCCAACATGATGTGTTTAGAACAAAATTTAATCCAAACTAAACTAGAAAATTGGTGTCAAAAAGAGAGCTTTAGAGCGCTTTGAGAGGCATGTTTTTGATAGACAAAACAATACATTTTACAACGTATTTTTTAAAATAATAATTGAGAAAACGTAAGAAAACACCAACTGTAAACATGTTTATCTCCAAAATGTAACTAAACGCAGCTTACTAGAAGACCCTTTTAAGTAGGACATTTTCTAAGTTGTCCAATAGAGGAAATAATTTTGTGCTAAGCAGTATATTTTTTGAGTTAGAGCTAATTTGTGGCAAGCATAAACAAAAACAGAAAATGTTCAATAGCTCCGTAATATTTGAGATTTGATCATAAGCGTAGATTTTTTTTTTTTCATCAAATATGGTCTTCTATTACTCCTTAACACATTTGAACTAAGGAACCAAACTTTTTTTTCTATGCTAAATGCATGAACCAAAGCTCTTTTTTTTAAGAACATGGAATGTATGAATTTATTATTCATAATGTACAACATAAAAAAATAATTGGCGATGTATTTTGACGTAGGACTACGTCTTTGTGGACTATACTGAAGTGTAAATCAAAACATCGTGTAACGAAATAGTGTTTGGTTTTAAACGCTTATAACTTTGCCATTTATTGATGGATTTAAAGTCTTTTCAAACCGTTTGATTCAGAATTGTACGGTATTTATTGTAATTTATCATTGGCAAACTATTAAAAATTGATCAAACTTTTAGGCCGCAATCAACCAATCACGTATTCGCTTGCTATCGAGAGAACAGAGAGAGACAACCTGTTGCGAGCTTACACACTAAGATTATTTTACAGATTTCTGTAAAATTTTACCGAAATCTCAACAGCTCAATTGTTTGGTTAACAATTTTATAGTTTTCTTGTAATTATTTACAGATATCTGTGAAAAATTCACAGATATTTGTGAAAAATTACAGGAAATCTGCGAAACTGTTTACCGAACGTTCAGCTGTTGAGATTTTGGTAAAATTTTACAGAAATCTGTAAAATAATCTTAGTGTGTAAGCTCTTTTATATCCTCGCAACAGGTTGTCTCTCTCTGTTCTCTCTTAAACTCTAATTTCATCTGCTGTTTTGGGACTGCCGTCGCTACTTGTTAAAAGGAGATTACAAAAATGTGACGTATTGGCTTGTAACGTATTGATTTGACAATTTGCGATTTGCAACTTTCATGACATGCATCAGAGAAACAAAGCCGGACAAATAATTATGAAAATTGTACCTATACCCTATGTCTTGTGTAAACGAAGATAGATCAGTTCAAACTCACAAAAATATGTTAATCTGAAGCAATTTAATTTATTTATTTATTTGTCGTCAATCAGTGTAGACCCTTTTACAATGGTTGTCTTAAGTGCTATTTTTACAATTTTGTCTTTGTTTATATTTTTTATAATATGTCTTGAGAACAAGTTAAAAAAAATTACTTCTAGCTGACGTTATGCGAGGAATTAAAATATTGCTTTAATTTGGTTTTTGTCATTGTAAAGTTAATGTTATCGCAGTACTTATTATATGTGTCCATAATTTGGTTTAAGGGTCCAAATTTGGCATAATTCGTACGATGACGATTTGTAGCAAATATATTTCCATTTCGTAAATGCCTAGATGGTGTACATAAATTTAAGGATGACAATAGTTCTATCGAATCAATACGATGTGATACGATATCGTTTACGAAAGAAATCATAGCAAATTCACGACGCTCTTTTAGACTGATGCAAATTTTGACTTTTTCGCTCCAAAGTGCTCACGTTCTAAATCGGGTCCTGATTAGTCTCCCAACATTTGAACTCCTTTGAAAAAAAAACTGACTTGGCACAAACCATTTGAAGTTTATATGGAAATTTCTATGGGAAAGCCAACCTTTTTGTTCATTGTCTTCTTACATTTTTTCCATATTGCACTGTTCAAAAATTCAACAGCTATACTTATGGAAAATTTTCGCAGCTACAACTTAGCAGAATATAGTTGTTGAGCCAAACGTCAAATAAAATAGTTATTAATTGTTTAAGAGATTGATAATCTTATGGCATGATCGAGCAGCTGTTTTGTGAGCAACACTGTACCTTGCAGTGTGACATATTCTATTCTAAGCGCCAGAAACCAGTGTTGGAAAAATATCAAAAAATCAAATCTCACCAACGCCCAAGATCACGCTTGATTTTCGTGTTCAAAAATCAACAAGCAAACAACTGCGGTTGATTTTGCAAGCTGTGATATCGCAGCTCGGAATATCAAGCTAACAAAACTCACCAGCTGCAAATCTCAGCAAACTGTGGTGAGATTGAGTTTCATAATTTTAGCATTACACCCGAATGCAACCGAAACTTCCATAACGGCTGGCAGCAGTCGCTTCGTGTCTGCCATGGGTGAAGAGTAAAAAGAGATAGCATACTCTACTTTCTCTTTCTAAGTAAACGATGTGCAACGGAATCATTTTTGTGTCGAGTCAACTCGCAGCTTGATTTTTGCACGTTGTGAATAGTCTCGCAATATCAAAGGAGCTTGTAAAATCAATATCAAGCATGATATTTTGTTCCAATATTGCGTGCACATGAGAGCGGAAAAATATCAATTGATTTCTGATTTTGCCAACACTGCCAGAAACACCAATGTTTCCTGCTGAACAGTTGATTGATCATAATCATAAGACATTAGTGGCTTGAATTATTGATAACTTTTGATGCTAACATTATATTGAAAAGTGATCTTGGACAAAGTTGTAGCTGAGAAAATTTGCTAAGAGCTCAGTTACCATTTTTTTTAAGCAGAGCGATATGGTAAATTGTTAAATGGATATGAACAAAACATTTGGTTTTCCCATAGTAATTTCCATATAAACTTCAAATGGTTTGTGCCAAGTCAGTTTCTTATCGAAATAGTTCAAATTTTGGGAGGTTTATCAGGACCCAATTTTGAACCGTATGAGCACTGTCATTAACGAAGAGAATATATAAGAGCGGTCCAAAATGGGAGCCTTGAGGAACTCCTGAAGTGATATCAACGGGATTTGATGTCTTTCCTTCGAATTTTACTATTTGATGGCGGTCAGTTAAATATGATTCAAGCCACTTGAGGAGTGCGTAATGAATTTCCATTTTTTGAAGTTTAAAAAGAAGCATGGGTATGTTAATTCGATCGAACGCTTTGCTGAAATCTGTATACAACAAATATACAACAAGGGATAGTTAATTAATTCGAGCAAATTCGTAGTTGTTGAATGGCCTTTAAAGAAATAATGTTGCATAGAAGTTATTCTTTTTTTAATTTGAAGAAAGGGTTTTTCATTTATAATCGTTTAATAATAAAAGTTTCGGAATGCAAGAGATAAATGCTATACCACGTTAATTACGTATGTCAGATTTTTAACCCGATTTAAAGATAGGCACTAAAAACGAGTTTTTCCATATTTTAGGTTTCCGGATTCCAGTGACATATTGAAAATCAAAAAAAAAAAGGAGCAGTAAGTTCAGTTGATAAATTTTTCATGAAAACTGGCGGAACACCGTCAGAGACAGGACCTTTAGATGCATCTAAATTGTTTAAACCCTTTAAGATATCATGAAGCTTCCACCTGATCGAGAGCTGCTTTCAGCAGCAAAAAATGTCTTCAACAAACCACCGGTTAATTATCAACCTACGATGCAGTTTGAAAAAAGGGAAACTATAAACCCGTACCCAGTAAGCGGTCTTCAGAATTCACATGGTATGGCTCCGGGGACTTCTTCCTCTACATCGTGTCAGCCGTGCACATGTAGACATGCGTGTTTTCGGCACCACTGACGCACTCACCTGAGGTAGAATATGACAACATAGCTGAGCCCGAGGATCATGGCATCTCACATAACTTGAGGGATTTCGGACAGGATGCAGCCACTTCACCCCCTGACCAGCACGACGTAAGTGACCATGTCGCTAGTTTATCAAGTAGCTCTTTTTTAAGTGAAACTACAGTCTATTGCCAAAATTTTAACCGTATGCGTAGTGCGTATAAAATAAATGAAATTCAAAATAAAATAAGCGGATGCACATATGATATAATAATTGGAATAGAAACTAGTTGGTCTGATAGCATTAATAGCGAAGAGGTCTTTGGTAGTAAATATTGTGTTTTTCGATGTGACCGCGATTTATCATTATCAGGTAAAAAATCAGGTGGTGGTGTACTTATTGCTGTGAATGCTACATTTCAAGCTGAACAAATTGTTAGTGAAAGCCAAAAAGAATTTGAAGATGTGTGGGTTAAAATTTTAATAAACGGCGAAGAACATCTTTTCGCTTCTGTCTACTTCCTCCACACTTTTCCAAAAAACCAGCTTACGAAAAGTTTTTCACTGCTGCAGAATTGAAAATTCAAAGAGAAGATCCAAGAACCAAAATTCATATTTATGGAGATTTTAACCAGAATACTGTTAATTTTATACAGGATAGTGATAATGATTCTCTGTTGTTACCAATTGTAGGAGAAAACGATACTTTGCAATTCATCTTTGATAAAAGCAGCCACTTGGGACTTCATCAAATTAACCATGTTCGTAACCAGCTCAATTCCTATTTGGATCTTATGTTTACTAATTGTACAGAAGATTTTTGTATTGTAGAAGCAGCAGTTCCATTATGGAAGAATGAAAAATTTCATACGGCTATTGAATACTCAGTGTTCACAGACTCGCATCGGTCACGCCCAAGCGTTGTTGATTTTGAATTAGTTTATGATTTTAAAAATGCAAATGTTCCTGAATTTAACAACAGACTGAATAACATAAGCTGGCAAAACCTTTTAAAAGATGAAAACAACATGGACAAGGCTGTTGACATATTTTATACTAACTTATACAATATTATTGAAGAATTCGTTCCTAAAAGACAAAAGAGAATAGTGAACAGCACCAAATATCTTGTGTGGTATACACAAGAAATCAGAAATATTAAAAACAGGAAGCAAAAAGCACACAAGGCGTATAAAAAGTTTAAAACGTCACAAAATTTAGAAAAATACGTTGAAATTTGCGGAGCACTTGAGGCAGAAATATCGTCAGCATATGAGAATTACAATTCAAGAGTAGAGAACAATATAAAATCAGATCCCAAAACGTTCTTTAACTTCGCGAACGAAAAAATGAAGTCATATACATTCCCATCACGCATGCAGTTTGAAGAGTGTGATAGCACTGATAGTGAGGATATTTGTAACCTATTTGCTCGTTTTTTTCCAAAACACATATAAGAAATCCAGTAATGCTCTCGATTTGAACTATTTTTCTTACCTACATGAAGGGGAAAATGACGTATCAGTTAAAAATATCACTGTTAAAGAAATTTTTATGACTTTTGAAAGTCTCGATGCTGGCAAAGGACCTGGTCCTGATGAAATACCTCCATTACAATTTATCTCTCAAAACAGGTGATTTTCCAAAAATTTGGAAGAAATCATTTTTAGTTCCAATATTTAAATCTGGCAAACGGTCAGATATTAAAAACTATAGAGGTATTGCAATTATGTCATGCATTCCTAAAATGTTTGAAGCAATTGTTAACCAGAAAATATTTAACCAGGTTAAGCATCGCATTTCAAATAATCAACATGGTTTTTTTAAAGGTCTTAAAGGTTTTTTAAAGGTCGGTCAACGTCTGTTGGAATTTGTAAACTTTTCTATTGAAGCAATGGATAGAGGTAATACCGTTGAAACCTTATACACTGACTTTAGTAAGGCCTTTGACAGAGTAGACATTCCCTTACTTCTTTTTAAATTAAAACGTTTAGGTATGACAAGTACACTTTTAAAATGGATTGGATCATACTTGACAGAAAGAACACAGATGGTCCGCTTTAAAGGAAAAATATCTTCGCCAGTTAATGTTACCTCGGGAGTTCCACAGGGATCTCATTTAGGTCCTTTATTATTTATTTTATTTGTGGATGACGTGAAGTTTGTGTTAAATCGTTTAAATGTGCTCATATATGCTGACGATATGAAACTGTACATGGAAATCTTTGACAATTCTGATTTGCTACATTTTAAAAATGAAATTGATGTTTTCTACAACTGGTGCGTTAAAAGTCTGCTGGATATTAATGTTAAAAAATGCAATATTATATCATATTCCAGAAAAAACACTACTCTAGATTTTACATGTACTCTAGGAAACCAGCTGGTTGTAAGGTACGATAAAATTAGGGACTTAGGAGTAATTCTTGACTCGAAGTTGACATTTGTAGATCATGTGAATACCACAATTCACAAAGCAAATAATATGTTGGGATTCATAAAAAGATTTAGTTATCATTTTAAAGACCCATATACCATCAAAACACTTTATATAGCTTACGTGAGATCAATTCTCGAATACTGCAGTGTGGTTTGGGCTCCATACCATGAAACTTATATAAATCGTATGGAATCAGTTCAAAAACAGTTTTTGTTATTTGCTCTTAGGAAACTAGGCTGGACCTCTTTTCCCCTTCCTTCTTATGAGTCCCGTTGCATGTTGATAAACATTGAAACACTTAAGAAACGAAGAGAAATTTCCATGATTTCCTTTGTCAATGATATTATCTCACAACGCGTAAATTCAGAAAAATATTAGCAAGATTAAATTTTTACGTACCATCACGCATGTTAAGAACTCGAAATGTATTTCAACTGTCACCTCACAGAACGAATTATGGTAAAAATGGACCAATTAATAGAATGATGAGAGTGTATAATAATTATTGTGAGCATATAGATCTAACGATGTCTAAAGATACAGTAAGGAGAACACTAACTGCTAGGATTTCATCTCGTTAAGTTTAAAACAATTTTTATTTTTTAGATATTTGTATATGCAGTCTACATTTGCCGACAATTTCAAATAAAACGTATGTTTTAAAATAGCATGTAAGGCAACAGCACTATTGTAAAACGGTCTACACTGATTGACGACAAATAAATAAAATAAAAAAAAATAAAAAAAATTTGACTTACGCTGATGTCGCTTGAAAATTCTGGATAAGATTCAAAATATTCACGGTCACGGTCCTCTTCTGAAAACGTAGTATAGATTTCTTGGAAGAAATTTGCAAACAAATTTCATATATCATCCGAGTTCTCACCTACCCTATCGTCCAAATGCGTCTTTGATGAAAAATTATCAAATTTTAATTTGGTTTTCACATAATTGAAGAAGTTCCTAGGACAAGATTTTATTTCGAGTTCTGTTTTTAAATTATACTCCTCAAATGCCATATTCACTGCCAAATTTAACTGATCGCAAATGTCTAAACAGTATGCCAAAGTTTCTTCATAATTATATTTTCCGATACAGCTTAAGACAAATTTACGTGAATGCAAATGTATATGTATGTACATGTAGTTTACACTGTATACCGAAATGACTGATTAAAAAAGAGCCTAATCACACTATAGGTTAATAGATTTCATTTTCTTAATCTGGATGATTTATTTTGGTCCCTTCGAATAAGAATCATTGTATATATATAATTTGGGGCCTCCCTTAGCTCAGTCGGTAAAGGCGCAGCTACAAAGCAAGACCTTGCTGGAGGTGACTGGGTTCAATTCCCGGTCCGGTCTAGGAATTTTTCTGGTTGGAAAATTTCTCGACTCCCTGGGCATATAGTATGATTGTACTTGCCATACAATTATACTAATGCAAAAAATGGTAGCAGGCATCGAAAGCTCTCAATTAATAACTATGGAAGTGCATCTAGAACACTCAGTTGAGAGCACACAATAAGCCAATATGCTATAAGCAATAAACTTGAAATTCGAAGAAAAAGAAGAAGTATATATATATATAATTTTACGACATCTATTTTCTAACTTTCGTCCTTTTTGCCTTTCGACATTTTGTTCCATAACAATGCAGAATTTACTCATGTGGAAAATACAGTGGTTTAAAATGTTGCATGACAATTACGACCAAAAAAATGTCCTCTCAAGTTACGATATTCCCCATATCTCCCTAGTTGCCGACTCCTCACTCATTATTCGAGTATTTTGGAGTGGCATCCCACCGGGCTTATTCCTCTTCCCCGGTCTTCTTTCTCTAAACCAGACAACCAACTCCCGGAAGACATAACCCACAATTGGCGGGATGCTTCTTCGTTCATACGTACCGTAAAACGGGGGGGGGGACGTAAATCACTTTTTACCGATAAACCTGATTATATTTCCCAACCATGTACTAAGTAGCAAATGCTTTTCTAATGTACGAATTTATTTTAAAATGCAAATTATCAATTCTGGGGCGAAGTTGATCATGAAGTTTTTTTTTTATGAAATGCAATATTCAGAAGTTTGCATTTATACTTGATTTGTGTTCGCTGAAGAAGAATCTGGTGTTCAGATTTCATCAAAAGTTGTGGTTTACGAAAAACTGCATAGTTTGAATGCATCGTTTGTTAGGGGAAACGTTTCAAAAGTTCTATTTTAAAAACCCCAGCAGGCATGCGTTCAATTCCAATCTCTGATCACACCTTCCTTTGGAAGGGAAGTAAAGCCGTTGGTCCCCGGTTAATGTCTTGATGGGTCGATAGGTAGTGCCCAGGTGAGGGAGCTGCCTCCCTGGCATCGGTAGTATTGGTTCTCAGGACGGAAAACAAAATCGACAAAACAAAAAAATAAAGGAAAAAAAAATATGCAAGCTATCTTAATATAATGTAATGAAAAATAATTGCTGAGAAACAAAATTTTAACGGTGTAGTGTTCAACTTCACCTCGCTTTACGGTACCCATATCTACCTACATTTCCCTGCAAATCCAACTTGAACCCACCACCATTTCCGTCGACCGTAGAAGCATTCCTATTCGCCGGTTATCTCAATTTCACCCTTTCGTAAATTTTTCTCATTTCACTGATTCCTCTTGCTTGGCACCAACTCACCTACAATTCTTCGTTGCATGTTGCATCACGAAGCTGTAGCTGTAGTAGCAGCAGGAACACTTGAAGTAAGCACTCACCCGAGCATGAATATTATGATGGATAGAAAAAAATATATGAATGTTTTATGACAGATTTTTTCCTACGCTCCCGGTTGGAGTGCCACCCACTCGTGGCTTGCCCTGCTGGTGCTTCACCCGCTTCCCTTGCGTTTCTACTTAATTACAGCAAAACCATCACCACTAGCACCTTTCCTGCAATTAGTGTCGGGGGATTGAGAGAACGAGCGTTTGTTGCCGCACAAGGGCGCTAGGCACGTTCTACTCTGATATCGGCTGCCTTGGCCTAGACAGGAATGCCAAAGTCTCAAGAAATTTATATCACGGCTCCAGCGGTAGGTCGATGAACCAGGTTCTTTGTGGTGTAATCATGCGAGATGAAATGCTAAAGGTATGCGCATTGGAAACACTGTTTTGAAGTTTTGTTTTCTGTTTACGGCGTATCGTCGGGGCAGGATCGCTGATTTTGTCATTTTACCCATGTATAACGTGATACTGGGCTTGTGGTTTTGAACGTCGGATGTTCTCATACCTACACATTAGGTGTTAGAGTTTTTTTCCTTGATTTGTTTTCCGTCGATCTTGTTTTTCGTGCTGAGCACCAATACTACCGACACACAGTGTTGCTTTTTGCCGTTTCGTGCGCTTTTTTAATAGCTTCTCAAACATTGATTTTAGCGGTTTGTTAATTTGTTTCAAGATGTTTTTGCATACACACTTAGAAAAATTTATGTTAATTTAGGTGCTCTGAGACTAATATATACGAGCGTGAATTTTTAGACATAAATTTGAGTCATTAGAGAACCGAAATATAGCTTACTTACGTACTTTTCGTCGAGCAACGTACTTTTCAGGCTCGGAGCACTTAATATTACATGACGAGTTTGTTTACGTCTCATTTTTTATGTCAAAGATGGAGTGTGAATGTTAAACCTTTTTTTATGTAGACGGTTTGGTGATTAATCCACCTAAAAGTGAGATCAATTTTTTTTTCAGATTCAGATAGAGATTTAAGGTCCTCAAAAAAGTTGTAGCAACTGAAAACACAAAATTTCTAGCTCCTAAAAATTGCGAGATTTATATAATTTTTCGTGAAATGCCCCTTTAAATCATGTTTTTTAGTATAACTGATTTTCTAGACATCCTACAATTTTGGTTCCATGTACAACTATATTTTGCATATTAAAAACATGCATTTGCTGAACATTGTAACTCACTATCTCTTGAAACAAAAAAGTTATTCTTAGATAATCGATATTTTTAGGGGTATTTGCTCCTCCAATAACTAGGTAGGATTCAGAATCTATACTTATTTAACTACCGAAAAGTTATAAAAACATGTGTCAGCACGCGATCTTTCATGTTTTTTTTTTTTTTTTTGGTATGTAAAGAACTTCTGCGAATGTCGAATTTTTGAATACATATTTTTATTTTAATAGATAGCATGTTACAATATTCAGCAAAAATAAGTATTTTTTATATATTTTGTAATGTTGTAGAATATGTTGAATATATTGAAAATCTTGGTAAAAAGAAGCGATTTACCAAATGCAAAAACACCTTTGAACCCCTAAATCGATGTTTGAGAAGCTATTTAAAAAGCGCACGAAAACGGCATAAAGCAACACTCTACATATCGACCCATCAACTCATGAACCGGGGACCAACGGCTTTACTTCACTTCCGAGGGAAAGCGTGATCAGAGATGTTATGCCTCAGAACATCCCGGCGGCGCCGACTGGGATTGAGCCCAGGCCTGCTGGGGTGAGAGGTAATCACGCTTACTGGTGTTGGAGATGGATATAGTTTTTTGGTCCATATGTATAAGTAGGTTGGTAGGTATTGGTAGATAGAATTTGATAGCAGCCAGTTATGTTTCGATTTTATCAACACAACTTGAGTGACTATTTTTGAATCAAAGTAGTGCCACGGTCAGTTCGAATTTGGCTAAATTTTCGGGCATGTTGACAAAATCGAACGTGTACTGAATTATTATTATTTTATGAGGTATCAAAATTTTAAAAACATGCAGCGAACAAGAATCAAAATATGGAATTTTCAAAACATTAGAGCGTGTATCTAGATTCCTATTTTTTGTGTAACGGTTAACCATATACCCCAGTAGTGCTAGCATTGTTGAAAGAGGTGTGGAAAATATCTCGTGTTCCTCCAGGTTGCCCAACTTTGCCTTGTTGGTTCTATGCTAGGTCTCTACGATGTCGGTGCTTGTTATTTTTTTTCGAGATTTTAATTTTATAGCGAACAGTAATAATGTTTTTGCCGGGGGTGGTAGATGGATAGCATATACACATAGCTGGGTTAAAAAATGACGCTCACGATGCTTCTATAGCAAAGTTTATATGATTTTAATATTTGTAAAAATATATACACGAAAGTCGTTGTTCATGTTTCTCGATTTTTTCAGTAAAAGTTGAAAACAATTTAAAAAAAAATCAACGTGTTTTTTCTGATATCTTCTTGCATGACAATCCCGACCATTATACCAAATTGGTATCAAGATTTGATAACCAACCATGTTATCTTTGTGGTTGAATAAACAACCAACTTAACAAATATTATAACAAAAGAAAACTTCTGAGATATCACAAAAATAACTGATTTAGTTATCATTGAAAATATCTTGATAACAAATCTTGTGATCCATGCTAAGTTTTTCAACAAAATTCCAAATATTTTTTTTTCGATTTGGTATTAAAGCCTTACGCTGAAAACTAAATATGATTGGCTGTGTTTTTTTTCTCACCATGTGGATAATATTTGAAGTTTTGAACTAACCAGGCATCATTTCATGTTCTTCCGTGATATCAACTAATAACAAAAGAAATCGAGGTTGATTACTAAATTAGTTATGCGATAACAACTGAACACAAATTGATATCTGGAATAACAAAACTTGGTTTCAAGATGATATCAGGTTGTTATAATACTTTGCTCGGGAATGTCAATCTCTTGCCACACAATATGCAAAAATGGTACAGGCTTAGAAAGCTCTCAATGAAACACTGTGGAAGTGCTCAAAGTACACTAAGTTGAGAGGCAATGCCGAAGAAGAAGAAGATTGCAAGAATGGGGTCACGGGACATGTTAGCTAAAATCATGATTTGTGGTGATCCCTCCAACGCAGAGAACGATTGTCATATGAAAAAAAAAAATCTTAAGAAATTTAAATTTTCAAATTGTGGTGAAACATAAAAATATATTTTATTTAAATCTAAGACTCGCAAACTGGTCTTACATTCTCGTTCTAAGATGCAGGTAGTAAACGCTCCACATTACCGGCTATGTACTCATTTGTTTGCTGTTAACAACGGCAGTGGTTAGCGAGGACCGAATTCTACATTAGTAGCAGTAGTTACAAACAGGTCAAAAGCTTCAAATTCTTCATCTGTACCTGCTGCCTAACATGTTCAATGCTTCTCAGTGTTGGAGAAGTTCGCGATATTTCACAAAGTTCACCAAGGGAAAAGTTCGTAAGTCATAGTGAGTTTTCGCGAATTTTTCCATCACTGATGCTTCTAAAATGAATTTTTTTTTCTGAAATCATTTATCGACATGATTACTGATATGTTGAAAACTAACTCCATGTTTGATGCTATTCAAACTGGAGTAAAATTTTCTAATAACATAGTCATGACTCTGAAATTCAGCAATGGATTTTAAATCATTAAATATGTTGAATTGAAATGCTCGATCTCTTAAAGATTATGAAGACGAGCTATTTTACGTTTTGAGAGTTCATAATGTGCATATTGCCGCTATAATTGAAACGTTCCTTAAGCCTGACCATAAGGTTGAAAGGGACGCAAATTCTTGCATATATCGAAATGATCGTCTTAATGGAGCCGGTGCCGTTGCCACCATTATTCATGGACGTATCAAACATCAAATTGTTTCTTCAATTGACACCTAAGTTTTTGAAATGTTGAGAGCTTCTGCCGAAATAAAATTTGTACAACTTACCCGTCATAGGTCTAAATACTTCATTATTGGTGATTTTAATGCAAAACACCGCTCATGAAGTAATGCTCAAAGCAGTTTCAATGATAATATTCTGTTTGATAATTGTTCTGCAGGTTATTACACTTTTCAATATCCAAATAGTCCAACATGTTTTACTTCAGCAAGAAATCCCTCAACTATTAATTTAGTCTTAACTGATTCATGTCAACTTTGTAGCCAATTGGTTACCCATGCTGACGTCGGTTCTGATCACCTTCCAGTAGCTTTTGAAATATCTCAATAATATAATTTCTAACGCCAACAACTCTTTTTTCAATGATCGTAGAGCGGATTGGGAGCAATATCAACATTTATAAATTATATTAATAACGCTCTTGCATCTCTGACTACTTCTATAGTTGAAGCAAGAGCTACCTCAGTACCAAAATGCGAGGTTAAATTCGATTCAATTATAATAGACGACGATCTTCAGCTCTTGATCCGTCTTAAAAATGTCCGTAGGAGACAATATTAAATAACACGCGATCCTGCCATGAAAGTTATCTGGCGGGATTTGCAAATACAAATTAAAAAACGATTTTCTGCCCTGAGGAACAAAACTTTTGAAAAGACCCGAGTTCCAAACCCTTTTGGAGACTCCTCAAAACTTCAAAAGCCTATTCCAGCGCTAAAAGAAGGTGGTAAAATTTTGATCACAAATTTGGGAAAAGCTCAGAAACTTGCTAAGCAATTCGAGAGTTTCCATAATTTCAGTTTGGGTCTTACTAGTTCTATTGAGAATCAGGTTGCTCGGGATTATCTGAATATTTTCTCCCGGGAAAAAAATTTGATAATTCCTGTGAGACTGATTTGGACGAAGTAAGATCTTTAACTAAGAAAAATCAAAATATTATAGCTCCAGATGAGTATGAAATTGATATCAGCCTAAGGGAATCAAAGGATTTGTTGAGTGGACGAGGGTTCGTGGATTTGCCAGTCCCTTGTCACGTGATTACAGATGGCCATCTGGTTGCTGGTCCGGAAGCTGATTCACCCTGCTGCAGAAAAAAAAAACCATCAGGGAAAGTATCTGCAGACATTGGTAATCCTTGCACTGATGATGGGTTCCATTCACATCACACATCACATCACTTGAATATCTGGAAATAAATGGTAATGAATGACAGTTTATTCGAATATCTTGATATAAATGATACGCAACTGATTTTTTTTTTTCATTCCGCCATGCTTCACCACTACATTGAACGAAAACATACGCAATACTTCGACTTACTTAATAGTTATACTTACTAATACTTATTGTAACTATTAACATAAAACTATCCTCCAAATAAAGGATGATATTGATTGGCAATTGGCTCAGAGGACAACAATTTAGGGATAGGATGACTTGCAAAAAGCGAACACGGATTACAAGCGACTCATCAACCAACTGTACCATGCACAGCAAAACCAGCTTCAGCGTCGTCTGAAATCAAATCCTAAGAACTTTTGGCGCCATGTGAATGCCCAAAGAAAGGAAAGCGGACTACCCTCAAGTATGACGAACGCCGTAGTGGAAGTGGACTCTATCGTGGGTATTGCCGACTTGTTTCGCACACAATTCAGCAGTGTTTTCAACGACGAACGACTCAGCACTCAGCCTCAGCCTTCTCCAGCCAGCCATTTTCTATCACCAGCGAAATGGTTATTTCATCCGGGAAGCAGCTAAAAACTTCAACGGGTTCCGGTCCAGATGGTGTACCGTCGTTAGTCCTCAAACGCTGCTTGACTACTCTCGCGACACCTCTAGCCAACGTTTTCAATCTCCCCTTGATGTCTGGGGTTTTCCCAGCTTGCTGGAAAGAGTCTTTCATGTTCCCAATCCACAAAAAAGGCTGCAAAAGGACTTTTTCAAACTACCGTAGAATAGCTTCGTTACAAAGCAAGCAAACTTTTTGAGTTGATTATAATCGAAAATTTGGTTCAAAGTTTTGCACACTGTATCTCGACGGATCAGCAAGACTTAATCGCTAAGCGTTCCACGACAACCAATTTAGTTACGTTCACTTCGTTCATCATTCATGAAGTAGAACGTAGCCATCAAGTAGAAGCCATCTACACAGACCTCTCCGCAGCATTTGACAAAATGAACCATGACATTGCGTTGGCTAAATACGACAGGATAGGTGTTCACGATAGCCTGCTTACTTGGCTCTACTCCTACCTGACTGGTCGAAACATGTCTGTCAAGATTGGGGACTATGTTTCATCATCCTTCCCCGTGACATCCGGCGTTTCCCAAAGTAGCCATCTTGGGCCATTTCTGTTTCAGTTGTACATGAGTGATGTCAATACCATCCTGAAATGCCTTAAACTATCGTATGCGGACGACTTGAAACTCTACTTCGTGATAAAAAGAACCTAGTGATGCCATTTTATTGCAGCAAAAATTGGAAGTCTTCGCTGAGTGGCATAACTTTGAAACGTGAATCGACTATCAAGGATCTGGGAATACTGATCGACTACAAGCTCAGCTTCGAGGGTCATGTTGCATACGTAGTATCCAAAGCTTCCTCATAACTCGGGTTCATATTCCGCTTCGCCAAAAAAATACATTCAAAGATGTATACTGCCTAAAAGCATTATACTGTTCGTTGGGGCGACCTATTTTAGAGTAGTCGACGGTCGTGTGGTCTCCATACTACTAAAATGAAACCATGCGTATTGAAGGTATTCAACGGAAGTTCATCCGGTATGCTTTAAGGCATTTTCGCTGGAATGACCCTAGAAATCTGCCTAGCTATGAAAGCCGTTGTATGCTTATCAACTTAGAGCTTTTGGATGCGAGACGTAACGTAGCAAGTCATTGGGGTGAATATTTTACCTGTTGACCATAACATAAAAAAATAAAAAAAATGCTTTAGATAAGATTAATTCGATTGTTTACATTTATATATTGACTAACCATGAACAGCCATTCATGGTGGATACAAAAATCACTTGTTCGTAGAGGAAACTTCCTCCACCATGAAATAGACAATCTGCGGTTTCCATCATTTACCAATGTTCATACCACCTTCGATAGCGATGGCTATGCTTGCCCCACGTTTCTCTGCTCAGAGTAACAAATGACGTTCGATAGAACTATTACATCATCGTTTTGAATTATTTGCGTTATGGGGCTGAACCAATACCAAATTCATTTCAATTTAAGGTGACAATGATTTTGCAGATGCAAAGAGCATTACGCATTGCAACTGAAGGCCATATCCCTTCTCATAACAATGTTCATCCTGTATTCGAGAGGAAAATCATCTAATTTATAAAAAAAAAACCGTCATCCGGTTGCAGCTATCATTTGAAAAGGCGATTTCGATGTTTCGATTTGAATGGTCTGAGATTTCATTCGAACAGAGGACGGTGTTTTGGTACAGTGAACCACGATTATTATGTGCCTAATTCCGAACAGCCATGTCTCGCTCGCATGACGGATCTCTGCATCCTCATCAAAAACAAAAGAGGCCTCTCCTTCTACTGGGCAGGCTTACACGCGAATGATGATGAGTGGTGTAAAAATAAAACTCCTTTCATGCTCCCTCCCTGAGTCGTTCCCATAAAATATTCAATAGGGTAAGTTCAGTCGTTTTGGCTACAGCTTTCTATTTTCGCCAACGCCACAAATTTAATGCATTTTGTGGATAATGTTCCACTGTAAAATGGTAAGCCTGCCTCAGGGTCGCAAACATGAAAACAGTTAGCTAACCAAATCTGGAGCCTTTCCCCAAGGTATGCAATTTTTAAACTTCAGCCTAACGTAAATCATTATCCTCGCGACTCTGCAAAATTGGGTGGTCAGTAGTTGTTTTTTTCTCACTCTTTGTCACTTTTTTTCTCGTTCTGCGTGAAATTTGAGTTCCCCAACATTTATCGATTTAAGGTATGTTTATGGCCGTTCTACAGCTTCCCTCAATGTGGGATGAAAAATGTAGGTCGTTAGCATGGATAGCATCAAATTTCGGCATTGGACTCGAACGTTCGGAGGCTGCTCTATGCAATAACTGCACCGAGTGAGGAGTGACTGTACCGTTCCGGTATTGATTCGATTTCTAGGAATTAAATCCAACCTTTGAATGACGCATGATCGATTCTTATTTCGATTACAGTGTCAAAGAGCAGATTGGAAATCGTCGGAAATGTCTGCCGAGTACTTTCGTCAATTGTGATTGAGCTAAGGATAATTGGGTTGTCAGTATTGGAATGGATCGCTAATGATTGTATTGGACAACTGAGATTTCTAAATGACAGGATCGTTGTAAAATATAGACATTGTTTTGTCATATAGAAACATGTAAGATGTAGTAAGAATGAAAAGCCTACGTTAAAAGCCAAATGAATTTTGACATGAAAAGAAGTTTTAGGCTGATAAGCTTGCCAAGGCTTTGACCATTTTGAAAATTTAATATCGTGCTACCAGACAAGACATTTAGCAGCAATCAGGTGAACTCTAACCATCCACAGTGTCGACAGCATCATACGACGGCACAACAGACAATATTATTTCCCCTGGAAGATTGGCAAGACGAGTAATCCCTTCGACACTGGCACCTCCGTTTCGAACAAACAATAATAGCACGTTGGAGGTGCTTGAATAAAAATTCCTCCTCCTTGATTACGGCTTGTAGAACGAAGGTTCGCCAGAGGACAACAATAAGCCTTGTCTGCGCGTGTTTTAATGCAGTTCGGGACAAGCTACCGACAGGCAGTCTTCTGTCCCTACATTGTGGGGTTGGATCTACTGTGCGTTCCATACTCCGGATTTGTTTCCCGGTTCCTTGCACAAAGGAAATCTGTACCATGGTGACGATGAGATTCGTGTCTATATGCCTGAAGAATGCGCTCTTGTGGGAGGAGTTGAACAACACTCATTGGTACAATTATATGAGTTTCTTCCATTGCAGTGTTACCTAGTTGAGCATGTAGAGATTATCGCTGGAAATTACTTTTTTTTTAAACTTTATTAAGGATATTTTTAGCGACATGGCTGGTTCATCTCCAGCTGGAAATTACTGTCACAGATACTCTCTCTATAACCTATTCCCGCATCTAAATGTCAGGATCAGCTTCCGTTTGTGCTCAATCTAAATAAAATTAAATAAATTCTTTTATAGAGAGATTCCATCCATCAGCGTCACTCACCCGACATATTTCGTAATATGTATATTGAAAATCTCAACCTATTAATTATACAGTCATGTCCAGCGAGTAACTGTTCTATGCGCCTCGTAACGTGGGTAGATCACCTTTTCGTGGTACGTTACGGGATGTAAGATCTACCACCGATTCCTAGTCTTGACTACTTCAAACTAGGGGAACAGGATTTTTCAGTAATCAAAGGAACACATCTTAGTCCTTGTAACTTTTTATGCCTTGTTGATAGTGACAAGTCCTCGGTTTTTTTGGACCGAGGATGATCTTGAAACAAGGAAGAAATGATTTAGGTAGTCTTCACCTATGTGATTCCTTATCTTCTATTCTTTATTCCCTAGTTTAAAGTGATTAAGTCTAGGGTTCAGAAGCATGGTCACTATCGGTGTCATTCTTTAATTTTGTTGCTAATGAATCCAATTTTGACTGACAAAGGGGCGCACCTTTGGAGGGTGTTCCAACACTCCGAAGGGTATAAATAGCAGAACCTTTAAAAAAAAAATGAAAACAAGAATTTTATCCTACCACCGACTTTGCGGCAATAAAAAAAATTATAAAGTGGGAAAATGGAAAAACCATATCACCATATTTTCACAGTTAGTTGAAAAGACCCATACAAATAAGATGACGTCATTGGTTTTCCCCAGAGCCCTGCAAAATTCATAAAAAATACGTATTTAAAAAAACATGAATTTTATATTCTACCACCGACTATAAATATAAATATAATAAACTGCTTCAATAGAGACCTTTTCTTAATAGAATAGAGAAAATTCTGAACTATTGTGCACCAAGCAATAGGCTTAAGCCTCATGAAAAACTTTGTCAAAGACAGTAATTTTCTATCTGGTCAGGATCTCGAGATACATCACATACGAGAATTTCACGTGTACCTTAGCGTTACGTAGTGAGAAAATTCTGAACTACTGTTAACTAGCAAAAAGGTTATGATCTCCTGAATAACTTTGCCGAAAACAGTAACTTTCTATCTGGTCAGATCTGGTCGAGATATTCCATGTTGTACCCGGAAAAAAATAACCATACAATTACCATAAAATAAAATACAGTTACAACGAAATCTATTGTCAACAACCTATCTTATTTTACGTATATTGTACAATAAATTTTAACATATTGTTATTACAATAGATGTAAAATACGTCCCATATTGTAAGGATTTTCAACAATAGAACAACATTACAATTTTCGGTAAATGGCTCAAGTTTGTTCGGAAAAAAGTGATTTTTCGTATGGTTAAGATACATAACAACCCCCTTGTTCTATAGTAGATTTCCCCATTTATCATAGATTCTATTGTGGAAATAATAAATTCTATGGTTATTTTATTGTTGTAGACAGTACGATTTATTGTGAATACAATAAATTCTATTGTATGGTTACAATACATTTCATTGTACCTCTACGGTACTTTTTTACGGGTATCCAATTAAGTCAAATCTCACGTAGTATGAACACCGTTTACGCGATTTCAATTTACGTTTTTCATATTATCCGCATTTTTTTGGGGATTTACTGTAATCAAAGTTTAGCTTGTTTAGTTCAAAACAAGTTTTTTGGGGAATGCACGTTGGTTTCAGATCGATTGGTAACTAAGCAACAAAATGGCAATGGAAAATTCATATGTGTTGTACAAAGAACAACAACGCGAGTAACGGAGGATTAATAGAATATCGGATAAAATATGTACCTTGGAGAAATGGCTCTAATGTTGGTCGATGGATATAAGATTGGGCCCATCGCTAAAAATCTGCTATTTATCAATATTATCTTTATAAATTATAATAATGTTATAAGAAAAAACCGTTAACGAACAGAGTTTAGGTGGTTTCCATAAATTGTAAACATTAAATTTTCTTTTTAAGATCATCAGTATGCACTTACTTTCTAGTGAAAGAACCGCCAGTTTTCTTCTATACACAAATATACAAATGAAATGAAAATTATTATAATAATTAATTTAACAAAGTAACTTAAAAAGCACAAATTGAAAATTACGTCTACCTTGTTCAAAGCTTGGAAGGGTATGAACTAGCATTGGGCAATCTTGAGGCAAGAAACGATCTTAGTGAATCGATTCAACCGCGGAGTTCTACACACGGTATTTCACGAAAACCCATTAATGGGTAAAAAAATATCCATATTCAAGCAGCTGTCAAAAAATGTGGGAATTTTGAAATCATAAAATGGGTGAAAAAAATACCCATTTAAAGAATCAGTTCACGGTTGAATAATGGGTATATTTTTTACCCACTAATGGGTGAAAAAACACTTCGAAATTTCATCGTCCCATTTCCGTCACCGATTCATTGGGAATGCAAACAATTACTGTCCGCAGCTAATTAAGCCATGCGTTTTGCATTGAGCCGATATCGATTCTGTGTGGTTTCACCAGTTTAAGAGAATAGCCTCTCTGACGGGACACTTGTTAACATTCTTGATAAACAGTCTCGAGCAATGGGGTATACATGGGGATATTCACTACGGATTTTCTCTCATGCTTGATCTACATAACGTGGAAGAATAGGCTGATGCAAGAAATTTTGTTTATTCTGCCGATATGCCCTGATGGCAATCCAGCTCTGACATAGCAGAGGACTGATGAATCTGAAATATGTCATAAGAAGTGAATGTTTGTACATATGCAGATTAATAACATTCTTTAACATTTTGTCATGAATATCCCACAGATCTCCGGTTGGTTTTGGTGAGGGGACAGATGTGTGCATATCATCGTATACTATTTCGATACTATAGATCTGCCCGAGCGTGAAAAAATGTGTCCACCACCTCAACGGCTTTGAACCTCTCGTCAAACTGCAGTGCACTACACGGTGTTTCGCGAAAACCCATTAATGGGTATAAAAACACCCATTTCCGCTAAAAGTGCCCCTCCTGGGTAAACTATGGTTCACTCATTAATGGGTAAATGGGGGATCTGTCAATAAATAGGTGTTTTTTTACCCATCTTCTTAAATTGTGTTTTTCGAAAAATGGGTAAAAAATACCCATTTCTTCCAATGGAGGATGCTGGTGCTGGGTTATTTGTCCTCGTTGATTTAAAAAAACTTTCTAATATTTACATTGAAAATAAATGCAGATGTAGCGAAAAAAATTATTACACGAGATATTAAAATACCATATTAGATAAAACTGTATAGACTTATCCGTAAGTCTCTCCAATGTTTCAGAATCTAACCTTTTCCGGAGATCGTCCATTATTGCTAAAAAAAAGCGGACAGAAACTGTTTGCATTCCCAATGGTCGGTGACGGAATGAGACGATAAAATTTCAATTATGCAAATACCCATTATGCAATCGTGAACTGATTCTACCCTGATACCCATTTATATTTTTTCACCCATTTCATGTTTTCCAAATTCCCTCATTTTTTGACAGCTGCATACATGGTTTGAAAAGGAGTATTTTGTTTTGCCCATTAATGGGTTTTCACGAAACACAGTGTACTGCACTATTTAAATCGAATGAACGCGAGCAACAGGGAAACAGATTAGTGGGAAAACAAACCGTCCGTTCATCCATGTGTGCTAGATAGAGAAAGACAATTAAATGTTAAAAAGGTCTATAATCAACTCTGGAGCCTATTTTGTTTGGCAGAATCTATGTTCAAGGCAAGTGATGTGCAAAGGTGAAGACAAAAAAATCAATATTAAATTGCAAATGAAAATGCACCGATATTTTCTTTTTAGATCGAAAGAAAAATCGAATGAAAAGGATCGATCCAGTCGATTTTTGTCGTGTTTGGGATCGATTCATAAAATCGATTTAAAATCTTTTGTTTCGATCCAAGATCGCCCATTGCTAATAAACATTCGGATACGCGCTCACCGGCCCAAAAATAAAAAAATATTGGGAAAAATTATCAAAAATCCAAGAAAATCAGTTTCTTCCATAGATTTTTGTCAAAAATTACATGCAAAAAATTTTTTTCTATCCCATCATGAAAAAAAATTGGACTCTCAGAAAAAAAAGTTGATGTTTTGTGGTTTTTTGAGTCCAACTTTATGCCATAATGACTTATAAAACATGTTTTTGCACGTGAATTTTCTTTAAAAAATTAGAAAAAATGTGATTTTTTAGATTTTTGATACTTTTTTCAATATTTTTAGAAAAATCAAAACGTAATTTTTTTCTTTGGAGCGGTCTGCTTCCCCTTAAGAGTAGACTTCACGGTAAGCGCAAAATCTATATATCGACAGTGAGCATGCATAAGGGCGAATACGCGATGATCGATTCTCTTCATCGATTTTCTCTTTGGATTGCTACAGCTAAGCGAAACAATTTTCTAGAATGTGTTCAATGCAGAGTAGTAACAGGTTGTATTGGCTATCAAAAGCAACAGCAAACGCACCGAGAAACGTTAAATGTAGCGAGTTATTAACAAAAGAGAAAATCGACGAAGAGAATCGATCATCGCGTATAGGCCCTTATGCATGCTCACTGTCAATATATAAAAATGAATTTCTGTCTGTCTGTCTGTCTGTCTGACCCTTATAGACTCGGAAACTACTGAACCGATTGGCGTGAAAATTTGTATACAGGGGTTTTTGGGGCCGTGGAAGGTTCTTATGATGGTTCGAGACCCCTCCCCCTTCTGTAAGTTCTGCATAACTCGAGAACTAATCAAGCAAATGGAACCAAATTAGGCATGTGGGGGCGAGTGTGGGGGTATACGGAGATAATCATAGGGGGTAGCCCCTTAGATAATAGGGGGGGGGGGGGTACGTACAATATAGCATGCTTTTTTAAAATCGGCGCATAAACTCAAGCTAATATTGAATCCCGAGCAAGACCGGGCACACTCAGCTAGTACTCAATATTTAAAACGAAGTACACGGACAATTATAGTGGGACCTTTGAATTAGAATCGATTCCTAACGATGAAGGCACAAATACAAGAAATAAAGATTATTTAAGTCAGAAAAGGGTAAAATTGATCATTGTGGGTTTCCTTTCTAGTTGTCACGTAGAAAATGTACGGTGATTGATATCAAGTGAAATCTTGATCATCATGAACTCCAATTATTGATTTGACGAGTTTCTCTTAACAAAAAAGATTTTGCTGCATAAATTTAAATTGTATTTAACTGATGTTAAATAGCATTCAATATACGGTCATAGGATTGCAACGATTGTTGTCATTAACTTGAAAGTGTTATGTTTCATTAAACCAATTGTTAATGAAACTGAATAAATTAACAAATTACGGTAAAATGTTTCCAATATTGAGAAATCAATGGTTTTCTGAGAAATTTTCAGCGATTTTGAAATAAATTGCCTCCATTTAGGCGCAAATGTGATTTTACACTTGAAATACCCGGAAAATTCTAAATAAGGTTCATGAAGCACTCCGCCCTAAATGAACAACCAGCTGGATCTCGGTGGTTTGGCAAAATTCTTTCAACAATTTCTTCCCAATCTCATCTTGTTAAAACCTATTTGAATATTTGAGCAATTCTCGTTGAAACCAGGCCGTTGACAAATGTTATTTAAATACTTAAATATATCTGGCCAGCGCCGGTGGTGTAGTGGTAAGCGTGACTGCTTTTTCACCCCAATATAGGTCTGGGTTCAATCCCAGCCGAGGTCGGTGGGATTTTTCTGAGGCATAAAAATCTCTGGTCACGTCTTCCTTCGAAAGGGAAGTAAAGCCGTTGGTCCCGGCCCATGTGTGTTTGAATGGGTGCGATATCCTACGCAGGTGTGGAAGCTGCCTTCCTGCACATTCAATTGCCGTCAATGGATGGCAATCGATGTCCGTCGGTGATTGGCACTAGATTGCGGAACAGAGACCGACGTTAAATAAAAGAAAAAAAGACTTAAATACATCCGCTTGATTGGTCGAAACTGATGAAAAATTTAGATTGCCACTTTCTTTAGCTCAAATTAATGGACCCCTCGCTCAATAAAGGAATGTTTGTCAGTATACTCTTAACCTCAAGTGTAAACACGTGTTACTATACAAAGGAAAGAATATATTACAGTGACGCCGAGGAAAAGATGGTAATTAGTGGAGGTAGTGAAAACTAGATAGTGAATATAGGAAAAGGTAGAAGGAGCTGCCTCAATCGTGGTGCCTAGTTAAAGTTCAGTACACAGCAAAAAATTAATTTTAATATCACATCAATCAACAATCAATACGAAACTAACGATTTTAAATTGGCTCACTACTTGACTAGCCTATTGGTCCCAAGCAAATCGACTAACGTACCCCATTCTAGTATAAATTCCAGTACTACACTATGTTTGTTTTGATTAGCTATGAGAGTTTGACAGATAAAATGAGGGGTTCGTGTATTTTCCTATATTTCGAGGGGTGAATCGATTAGCTTGGGACCGAAGATAGTACCAGAGCTGAGCCAAAAAATTGAGCTCGTTTTTTCGGGACTTTCGTGTCGAAAATATGGTATAATATTACTTGCCAAAAAGGGCAAAATTATCATTAATACCGTGCATGTGCTGACATTACGTTGCTTTTACTGCATTGTGTGGCTATACAAATTACATGGGATTTTCGACATGATTGAAGTGCATCCTCTTGGATGTAATATTAAAATTTATTTTTTGCTGTGTACGCTGAGCAATTTGCTGTAGACTAGTGAAAATATCTAGTAGCTGAGCTTGATTCAGGATTTTGTTGTAAGCTAGTGACCTTTAAACAAAGGTTGCTGAACCAGACCTTTTGTGATTGAAAATAAAAGCAGAAGTTGAGCACATGGTGATAAATTAAACTGCGAAAAAAGACTGTACAAGTGGCTTATTGTGTGATTTTTTTTTTTTTTTTTTGTAATTCCAAAGGTGCGTCGTTCAGTGTCTAATCAGTAGTTATCATTCTACCATTTTGAACAGAATATCAACAGAAATCGGATAACGTGTTTAAAAACAGCCTTTTCCGAAGATCTTAGAGTACACGAATAAAATTAACGGAACCCTAAAGTGAAAAGTATATATAACTCCGGTAATCGGTGAGAAGTCTATGATGAGCATTGTATGCTCCTAAGAACGAGTAAATAAAAACTGCTATAAAATTAATAGTCTTAGAATTTCTCTGTAGTTGCGACAGAATCATTCACAAAAAAAGTAGTGATCCAATATTAAACAGAGTCAGCAAGAATAAACGGAGTCAGCTGGAATAAATGGAGTCAGTAGGAGTAAACAAACGGATTGAGACAGACGATTTAACTGCCAGCAAGAAAATCCGAATAAGATACCAGAGGTCATGTAAGTCGTTTCATTTCGAGATATATCTGGAGTTAGGGCGTAACTGCCTTTGTAAACAATTACTTCTCTCGTTGATTTCTGGGAATTCAAGGCACGCCAATACAAACCAATATATCCATCGGGTAGGAGAATACTTCCTCTACTCGATGGTGATGTCGATTTGCCAGGGAGAGGCATGACTTTCGAGAAATCATCGAGAAAAATAATTGATTACAAAAGCTGTTACGCCCTAATTCCAGCTCTATCTAGATTTTACTATCGTATGTGTTTCCCTTTTTTAAGCTTCACGATGTCTCTAATTGGAACAATAGAACAATATATTCGGGGTTCGAGTTTCTCTCAATACAAGGAGAAAATGCACCTATTTCACCAGCTTAACAAGGTTCAGGATGATATGAAAAGATGTCTTTTCATAACCTTTAGCGGTCCCCTTTTTTCCGGGGAGATATTTGAATAATATTGAATATTATGAAATGATTACTAAATTACGAGTGCGGATTGATAAGGAAGAACCCAATATGATGTGCCCTATAAATTTCAAAATAATATACATACAACGCATTGAGGAATCTGCTGAATCTGTTAGCAGAAGGCTGTGTATTCGGAAATCACAAGGATGAGGCAGTAAAAGATAAGACTATCCGGGGATTGAGAGACGAGGAATAAAAGGAAAAGTTTTTGGTGCAATATGGGCTGAGTTTAGAAGAATTTAAGAAGATGGGGGTGCGTACTGAATTGATAAATCTTCGTGCAAGCTTTTTGGGGGACGATGACGGTAGAGTACTTTCTGTCAAACATCGTTTGGGTAGAAGGCGATCTGATATGATGAATATGGATAGCCCAGCAGAGGTGTGAGTAGAGGAGGAAGACTTTCGGAGGGATTTAGAAGTCGCAGTCGAAGCAGTAGCCCTAGCTGGGACAGGTATCAGCGCAACAATTTTTCGCATGGCAACAATTTTTCGCAGAATAAATACAGAGATAATCGAAGCTATGGTCATGCTCACCTTGTATGCAAACATTGCAGGCGCAAGGGTCATATCAAGCGAAATTGTCGTTTGATAAACAGAAGGAAATCGGTAAGCTTGGTTGAACAACAAAATCAACAGCAACTTCCCGATGAAACGTACACACTTAGAAATTATCACCGACTTCGGTAATTTTTACCGAAATCTGAACAGCTGAACCACAGACAAACAGACATAACACTCACAATCACATGCATCGCAAATAATGTTTTAGTTGGGAATGTGCTTGCATTTGTCCTGGTGGCGCCACTGAAGCATTGAGCAAGCCACCACATTTCGAACTTATCAGTGATGCCAGTTCTTTTTCACGTCTAGTTAGTAGATGTTAGCTCTTGAAAATGATAAGTGGTCAAGGCATCCCACTGGAGACACATACCGCATCTGACGAATACAGAAAAAAAGTTGTTGAATATTACATGCTGCACATTAGTCATTCCGTTCCTTATATTACGTTGTACGATGTACACAGAATTCGAGAACAAATCATGTTGATGACTGTATCAATTTTTACCAGTTATTGATGTTCAATACTACACCATGAATATCATTGATTGATACATTTTTTTTTTCTTCTGTGTACACATTGAAGTGATGAGCGGTGGTAGAAAGGCATTAATAATTGATGCACCTCGTTTAAAAACTTGTTTCCAGCAAAAGAAAAAGCAAAATAAACAAACAAAACAAATCCCTAAAAAAAAGTCTTAGCTTCTGTGATTTTTTTCCTACGGATCCGTATTTCTGCAGAATTCAATCAATTCTATAGATCTATGGAAAATTTAGTAGAACCGACATCACTGACTTTCATCTGTTTTGTTTTTATTCAACACAGTTGACGCGTTGACAGAACGAGGGAAAAGCAACTAGTGAAAAAATTGCATGAACACGGGATGCTCCGGTTGCCAAACAATGCTTGGGAATGTAGATGATAGATGGTGCTAGTGCGCATGCAAAATACGCTTGACGATATTTTTTGAAGAATTTTCTTCTAAGAGTTATGTCTGTTTGTCTGTGGCTGAACTATTCGGTAAAATTTATGCAAATCAATAAAATTGCTTTTCAGCTACTGGTTGAACATGTTTTGAAACTATTTTCAAATTCAATAGCCTTTAAAATGAAAGTCAAAGTTTTACCAAACAATCAGCTGTTTTGATTTCGGAAAAATTTACCGAACACGAAAAGAAAATCTTAGTCTTAGTAAATCCAAGGTCCCAGTGAAAGTAACGATGACGAAATGTCTCGCGAAATGTATCCTTCTATGATGATTTCCACCATTAATAACTTTAGTGGGCCTTGCATAGTTCAGGCTATTATTGATAATGTAAACGTCAGAATGGAAATTGACTGTGGTGCAGCAGTCTCCGTAATCAGCAAGGCAACTTTTTTGAACTTGTTTTCTCATATTGGTGTTACTAAATGCCAAAGCAAGTGAGTCGTAGTAAATAGAGAGCCACTTAATATTTATGGAAAAATGAAAGTTTTGGTTACAGCAAACAACTGGCAGCACGAAGTTACACTCAAAGTTTTATGGCGGTAAGCTCCAACTCGGATTAACTTTTAATACCGTCCCTGTTTGTATGATCTGAAAAATGTTTGCTCAGAATTATGTTGATTAACTCTGATGTCGACATCAAACCAGCCGGACATTCTTGATCGGGATTTAATCCGAGGATAATACCGGTTGGAGCTTACCACCATTAGAGAGCAAGTATAATTTTACCCCACTTTTTGGGTGAAACTGGTTAGATTCATTTTACCCTGGTTGGAGGAAAACGTTTTCTAGTTCCTTGTTGGTGAATAATGTGGTGGATAGCTTAACGTGTGATGATATAGGCCATGAAGCTGATTTGACGCTGAAAATAGATCAAACGATCTTCAAGAAGGCCTGTGCCTTTCAAATTAAGAGATAAGGTTATATCTCATTTAGATCAATTAGAACAATTAGAATTATATCTTTATAAAGATATATAAAAAGACGGGAATATCTGGCTCGTAATCGATTGCAAGGCTAACAATCAATGCTCACAGGAACCAACTAAAGTTGGTGACATCGAAGCGTAGGCTTTCCACGTTG
The DNA here is from genome assembly GCF_037179485.1 of Ochlerotatus camptorhynchus. Taxonomy (NCBI): domain Eukaryota; kingdom Metazoa; phylum Arthropoda; class Insecta; order Diptera; family Culicidae; genus Ochlerotatus; species Ochlerotatus camptorhynchus. The sequence continues at coordinate 3,144,247 of NW_027040943.1, forward strand.
TTTATGCCTTTGCCGAACAGGAAACGAGGTCGAGAGATGATGGATTCAGATGAGAAGGAAGAAGAATTTTTGGGTTTTCCGGATATGCCCGATACGGTTACAACCTCTCTGAATCATCGCAAGCGAACCAAACACAGCTCAAGAAGTCCCAATTCAAACTCGAAGTGTCTCAAGTTCGTTGCGAAGGGCAACTGACATTGCTGATTTTTCGAAGTCGTCTCAATACCAGTGTAAGTGAAATGAAAATATATCCAAGATAAATTCAACCTTGAAATCAATTCGCTACTTTGAACTATTCAATAGGTTAAAAGTTAATAGTTTGATAAGCATATAGTAGAATTACATTATAATCAAAAAAGATAACTAATTACATTGAAATTATTATTGTTGAATATCTTAGACTTTGAACATTTCCTTACTTAACAAAGGAGGACCTTTCCTTACTTATATATTGAAGATCATTCGACCTAATGTCAGATACAGAAAGACAATAAAAGTGGAACTCAATAAAGGAATATTTGTACTCTTAACTTTAAATGTAAACGTGTGTTATTATACAAAGGAAAGTATATATTACAATTTCAAGGTTTGCAATTCTACTCAGAGCTGGAAAGCGCTTCAGAGCGTTTGCAAAGTAGCTTTGTGCATGCATCTCACTACACTCGACAAAGAGTGTGTGGTTCTCCCATTTGCTTCGCACACTCTTTTCCAACTAATCTTTGAGAAAGCGATCCACACAATGAGCGGTACACCCCATGCGGTGCAGGGAGCGAATAAAATACAACGATCGTTAATGTCTTCTTTCAGGTCTTTGCAGACTTTTCCACCACGACTGCATGCATACGATATGAAGAAGTCCATAACGAAGAAGAATTTTGTCTTTTTGTTGGGTTTCCCATTTGAAACCCTACACTGAGTGGCGCTCTTTGCGTCGGAGCGGCCGTTACGATGGCTACACATTGAGTTTTCGTTATTTCTTGATGTGTGTCTGTCTCCTCTTCACCACTGCTTTACACTTACGCAGGGTGAAAGGCAAGCAAACTTTGTGTTTGCTTGATTCTCCCTTTGTTTATTTCAGAAAATCATTGCATTGCGCGCATTGAGTGATCAGATGACAGCCCTGTTTCTACCCATAGGTGAATCCTATATCAGGCAAAGGTATTAAATTCATATTAATTGTTCCTCGTCTTAATCAACGCCTACAAATCCGATCTACATATTTTTTACCGAGAATCGAATTTTTCGGGGAACTAGTGCTTTCGGGGAAATAGTTTTTGGTGAATTATATCATTTGAATAGCTGGTTCATTCTTTTTTTTTTCTTTGATTTGTTTTTCACCGATCTTGTATTTTCCGTATTTTTCAGATAAAACATTCGGTAAACTGTTTTCGGTGTACTGGTTTTCGGGGAAAAGTCGTTAAATTGTTATCGAAAACTTTGTAGAACATTGCAAGCCATCAATATTCCATTCAACTATGTTATAGTAATAATGTCCCTTATGTCGGCCGAAGTTTTCCTAATATTGGGACCATACATAAATTTCGAAGGAACAAAAAATAGCCATTTGTATTGTCCAAGGATAGGAGCGATGAGCCCAATCCATCCAGAGGCCAACATTTCTCTAAAATATAAGGTCATTCTTGGTTTGAAATCACATACAATTTTAATATCACAGTAGATAGCTTGTTAAATACTCGATTGATTTTTGTACATTTTCACAAATAATATGCCGAATGGACCAATACTATCGACTAGTGAACACAGAATTGATAAAGATTACTAATGAAAAAAAAAGTTACTGGGACACCGTGTTTGCTTTAGTAATACCAGCACCAGACGATATTTCCAAAGCTACATCAATATCTGCTCACTTGAAATTATTTTTGTTGTGACCTCGTTTACCGGCTAACCTATAATTAAATTTCCTTCTGGTTCCTGCGCTCACCAAGTCTAGCCCCGCATTCTGCGATGAATGTTCAATAGCTGTCAGCCTCTGCGATTCAATCACACGTCCAGTGACGTTCGCTCCGTCACAAAATCATCTCCATCTGACTGGACTAGTCGGTGACGATGGGTCGAATTACTGATCCGTACCAACCGAAATAACAACAAAGAGCTGACCCACACCGGGTGTGATAAAGCGACTTCATCTTCGATGTGCCTCTGATGGTAGTGCGAAACACGCTCCGTGGGATGCAGTATGGCCCACCAGGGCTGGAAATTCGCTGTGGGGATTTATATTTGACGGTACGCGGAATATTTGCGCAATGCAGATATTTTTTTGAATGTGTTTTATCTTGTTTGCTTTGAAGTTGGAATCGATGATTTTCGATTGTATGCAGAAGTAATATTTGTTCATCCTTTGAGAGGCTTTCTGACCAGAAGTTTGCTTTTGTGCAAGCTGTGAGATTTATTTCATATTTATGCTTTATATTTTTGTTCTAACAAATCGTCAATTTTAATATTGTGACACTGTAAACAGTTTTCATTTAATTTTTCACCAATGAAAACGGTTAAATAGAAAGCGCTCACACAACACATTTTAATTTAGAGAAGATTTTGAAGGAGAAAGATCTACTACAAAATCGTTGGTGGATGTTTGTTGACGCTTTCTTCAGCTTAGTTAGACGTCTTAGAAAAAGTTAGTTTTCCCACAAATTTTAGATGAGATCTACAACATTCACAGGGATATAAAGTTCACTCACGAGATACTATTAATCCCTATACTTCCAACCAATCGATAAAAAAAACCTGTATTTATCCACCTATGATGAGATCTGACCCTTCGCATTATGGGTTTTGGCCCTATTAGAAACTGGAGTACAAGGAACATATGTCTGGAAATGACTAATGTGGTCCTTGCAATTTGATATGACTACTATTGAACTATTTCTTGAATTCTCATGATTTGAGGTGTCGCATGATGGCAAGTCAGAAACTGGCCTTTTCCCCAGTGGTATTCGAAACATGTCCAATTGTGGCCAATGTGGTGCAGGACACTCACTACGACTACCAGTGATCTTGTTTTCGAATTTTCATGTTATTTGAAGGGTTGCAGGTGGGTTTGGCACGTTTCAGGACGCTTCTATTCTCAATACTCAGTACTCACCGGAACGTGTTCAGGCGATATCTCTGGATCCAGTTGACCAATTCTAAAAATATCCATTAGCGTTCAATGGGACCATGGTAACTTTTATTTGACAACTGTCCAGTACGGACCAATTACTGAGCCACATTTTGAAACCTTCATGTTGATGAAATATTGCAATAACCTGTTGCATCTGTACCCAAACGTCATGCTCCAGTGTTTCCTTCACATTTCCACATTCTGACCTATTGTGTCCGAATTGATGTAGGTACTGGCTGAAGCAACCATGACCAGATAGGATTTGTGTCATGTAGAAGTTTACCTCTTAATGATTTCTGTTCACTCAGATCGAGAGGTCTGTGTATCGATTTACCGTTTTCCGCCGTGTGCCATTTCTGCCTGCACTTGACCATCGACTCTGGTCTCACCACATTCCGTATTCTTCTGGTTTCCTTCCGCTTATAGCACTCGCTGTCCTCCGCCAGGATGGGTTATTCCGGCAATTACGGGAACATTTCGGCTGCATTCGACGAGATGTTTCTTTACGCGCTGACGACATGTATGGCCATTAGAGTGGGTCATCGTTATATGAAAGAACGCAAACTTTACCGCACCAATCGAGAACAACCCTTTTTTGGTTCCATTTGGAGTTCCAAAAAACTGTGAAAAATTTGGGGACGATTGGTTGTAACTCGGCTTTTCGCATTGCGTTTGAAATTTGTATGGAAATTAGTATGGGAAAACCAACTTTTTTGTATTTTTATCCCTAGAGACCACAATTTTGCATGAACCGTGAAGCTAAGTATGTACAAATATAGTCCAGGAAGTGCCTTTGCCAAAGAAAGTACGGTTCTAGAATGTATCTAATAAAAAATAATAGTTATTCAAATATTTATGGTTTAAATTAAACACAAAAAACCCCTTTTACTGCCAACACTGCAGGTGTACCAATGGAAGTCAGATTCCAAACTGAAATAATATTGCAGTTTCTTATCTTACCGATTTGGTATGTTCAGGTGAATTATTCAAAAACAAGTGCTCTATCTCATATGTGTAGTTGGAGAGAGGTGTGGGGGGTTAATAATATACCCCATCCCCCTCACTCATATCAATAGTTTCAGTTTGAAATAACTTCGGAGTTTCTTATTTTATCGATTTGGTATGTTCAGGATGAATTACTCAAAAACATTTGCTCAATCTCATATGCGTTGTTAGACAGCGGGATGGGGGAGGGGGAAGGGCTTACTGTATGCAGTTTTTGAAACGAAAATTGTTGTAGTGTAAACTTTTAATATCCACTTGTCGGTTCATTTGTTAGTGAGGAGATGTTGTTTGAATTATTAGCAGCTGGGAAATTTTAAATTTCTAAACAAAGCTTTTATTTGAAATATTAAACTGCCATTCGGGCCACCCGCATATAGAAAACACAGAAGTAGTCGTATGTCAAGAACCAAAAACAAGAGAAAACGAAAACTGATTTCACCAGTTTCGTCTCAGACACAGGTACAGTCTGGAAGCTTTGTCGACGGCGTGCGAGATGTTCTGCTTGAAAGAAAGTTTTGTATCCAGAATCACGCCTAGGTCCTTAATTTGGCTGACGCGCTCAATTTCAGTGCCTAACAAAACATACTTGAACATAATAGTCTCTTTCTTGCGCGAAAAAGAGATAACCGTGCATTTGGACGGGTTAACCTCCATACGATTCAGAATACACCAATCAGCAAAAGCATTCAGCTGACGTTGAAGGAAGCAACAGTCTTCAATTGAGTGAATTTGGAGGTAGAGTTTAAGGTCATCTGCGTAAGATAATCGTGGTCCCTCAATTACCAGATTCACGTTATTGAAATAAATCAGGAAAATCAGCGGTCCCAGGTGACTACCCTGGGGTATGCCGGATGTGGCAGCGAACGTTCGGGACTGGTGATCACCAATGACAACAGTAAGATAGCGATCGGTGAGGCATTGCAAAAGGCAGCTGTGGATACCAAGCCTGTCCAGTTTAGCGATTGATATGCGGTGATTCAATTTATCGAAGGCAGCAGATAAGTCAGTATAAATGACATCCGTCTGAGCACGATCCGACATACTGTTAGAGATGTAGGAAGTAAGGCACAGCAAGTTAGTGGCAGTGGAGCGACCAGCCATGAAACCATGCTGGTCGATACTAATATACGGTTTACAGTGAGCGAGTTACGGTTCCATAACAACGAGTTCGAACAATTTAGCAACAGCGCTAAGTGAAGTAATGCCACGGTTGTTGCCTGCGTCCTGTTGCCTTTTTTATGTACTGGAAATATGTGCGCTAGCTTCCAACAGGATGGGAAAACACCGACGTCCACAGACCGTTGAAAAACGTGCAGCAGTGGAGACAACAAACTGTCCAAGTGCGTTTTGAGGAACGCCGATGGAATTCCGTCAGGACCCGGATTGTACGACGACTTGAGTTTTGAGGAAGCCCTGAAAAGCATCTCGGGATTGATGTCAATTCTGCTCATGGTTTGGCCAGAGAGTGGTACGTAACTGGCAGCCAGTCGGGCGTCACTCAGTCTCTCGTCCGTGAAGACACTAGCAAATTTTTCAGAGAACAGCTGACAGATATCTTGCGTAGATGAGGCCACGTTACCATTATGTGTCATAGACGACGGCAGACCAGCTTCATGGCGTTGTTCGTTGACAAACTTCCAAAACTGCTTGGGACGTGACTTAAGCTTTCTCTGCAATCCACGTCGATACTGAAGAAAGCACCGTTTCGCAACTCGTTTGTATGCGTCATTGTGCGGTGCTTGGTGAACTTCCTAAGAGCGGCTCTCTTTCTGGATTTCAGTCGACGAAATTCGCTCGTATGCCATGGTGGATGGGTCGTATGATGAAAAATCTTTTTCGGAACTTGTCTGTCAATGATATATGCCAAGACATTGGAAATAGTTTGAGCGGCGGACTCAATGTCAACGGTGTCCATTAAGTCTTCCCAATCTAAATTGGAGAGTAACTCGGCGATACTACCATGGTCGGCGTTGCAAAAATCGTAGGAAACGGTGGCAGGTGAAATATTAAAATTATGCATCAGCTTATTACTTAACGTCACCAGTAGCGGCGGGTGGTGACGATCCAGTCTCACCAGAGGAGTGGGCGCCTTGCATAAGAAAGGAGCCATGTCCTGGGCGCTTACAAAACAAAGATCCAAACTGCGGTTGTTTTGATTAATAACATGGTTGATTTGAGAAAGAGTGACTGAGCTGTAATTGTCCAGAAGGAGCGAAGTGTAGGAATGGATGACAGAGTGATCCATGTCAGGATAGAGGAGGCCGTTGCGAGTTTTTTTTTTTTTTCCTTTGGTTTGTTTTTTCCGTCGATCTTGTTTTCCGTGCTGAGCACCAATGCTACCGACGTGCCAGGAAGGCAGCTCCCACACCTGGACCCTACCTATCGACCCATCAACTCATGAACCGGGGACCAACGGCTTTACTTCCCATCCGAAGGAAGGCGTGATCAGAGATGTTATGCCTCAGACCATCCCGGCGGCGCCGACTGGGATTGAACCCAGGCCTGCTGGGGTGAGAGGTAATCACGCTTACCACTACACCACCGGCGCCATTGAGTTCTTTTTTCCATGAAATCCCCGGGAGATTGAAGTCACCAAACACAATAACTTCATCGGTTGCTTTGGCAGTATCCAGAACAGAGAAAACCGATTGGCAATGGGTTTCAATGATGTAACGCTCCCGCATACGGTCGGGAGGAAAGAAAACCGTAAGAGAAACAAGGTACGATCGCCCAGTTTAATCGACGTCCTCACCTGTTCTAAGCAGGTCCAAGCATTATTTTCTAGTAACCTTGCTTTAAACCTAGAATTTATAGCCACTAAATCACCTGCACCTTTAACTTTCCGACTGTTAGCAGCATTCCTATCGCAACAGATAACTTCATAATCGTCGCCGAACACCTGACGAGAGAGCGTGCGTGAATCCAACCATGTTTCCGTAAGAATAATGATGTCGTAGCAAAGATCCGAGGTAGCTACGCAAAACTCGTCGAAATCACAGTTGATACCATCGACGTTCTGATAATACAGCAGCAAGTCTGAAGGAGCAGGTATAGTTTCAATACGTCCTTAGAGTCTGAGCAACTTGCGAACGATGGCTTGATGGTGCAGGCGAATATTGGCTGGAAGCAATGAGCGGATCAGGAGTCGTTGAATCAATAACAGAAGTTGACTTGCCTATGCTGTCGAGTTGGAAGACCCCTGCACTACTCCCACACGCAGGGCCGGGACGACTGCTGAACGCTGGCTGTAATAGCTCGATTGTGGTGGGAGGTACAAGGGCTACCATGAGGCCAACTTTGGTGCGTCCCAGTGTCCGGTTGAATTGTGATGGCTGATGAGGTAAGGCTGTCGGAAATTGGCTGCAAGCGATGAACGGATCAGGAATCATCGAGTACATTAAATTATCGTACTTGCCTTTGACGTTGAGTTGGAAGACCCCTGCACTACTCCCACACGCAGGGCCGGGACGACTGCTGAGCGCTGGTTAGAATGGCTTGACTGCGGTGGGAAGTACAAAGGCTTCCATGAGGCCAACTTAGGTGCGTCCCAGTGTTCAGCTGCCTAACTGTGGCTGATAAGCAAAGCCACATGGAATTTGCTGGACTGGCAAAGAGTTTGGATGAAGTTCGGTAGAGACAAGTGAAACATGTGTCAAAGAAGATGGCAATGACGAAACCGGCCATTCAGGAAAAGTTTGGTTGACGAGCTCTGTGCAGCGATGGGATTTGTCACTTATTATGTCATGGCGTTGTCTTGGTGATCCGAGTAATTGGGTGACTTCATGCTGGGGGATAAATTGGCATTTGGCGTTCGAGAAGGGTTCCAAAAATGTGTAACATTCCTGTTGTCCTTGAACTCACGGAATAGTATTCCCTTTGGCCACGTTGCAGTCGAAAGAGCCTTTGTTTTCAGCTTAGGACTCATACCGAGTTTGAACGAAATGAATGACAGACTGCTGACATTCTTATCATTGGCGACTAGTCTGAATGTCTCAACGTCATTTATTCCTAACTTCTGCATCGCCAGTTCACGTACTTGCCCCACTGTGACGTCACGAGAGATACGCGAAAGGTAGAGCCAAAACTTCTGCTTGGAGGTGGTACAGCAAAAGTGCCGATAGATGGAGATATTGAGCTTGCAGTTCCACACATCAAATCCTGTTGACGGAGTTCAGCAGCTTCAGGTTTACGGAACAATCGTCGGCTTCGCAAAGACCCAGCGGCATTCGTATTACGAGTTGATGATTTTGGTGTAAGTGCACTGGAATTCATCAAAGCGGTGAAGTTCAGACGAAGTTCACTTTTGAGTTCATTCATGATTTCTGACTTAATTCTTTGAACGATCTCATTATGATCGCCAAGGACATGTTCTTGCCCAGCCTCATAAGCGCCTCGAATGGAATTGCGGAAACGAATGTCATCCATTAATTTGGTACACAACCTGCACATCCAGAACAATTGCGAGTTCATTTTCATCTCATCGTTAACAGCTGAAGTGATATTGACGCATTTGAGGTGAAATTCCGCCTTGCAGAAGCCGCTGCATGAAATGGAATCGTCAATGACATCAGTAGCACAGGAGTGGCAAGTAGAAGTCATTTTCAGGATTGAAGTAATTCTCAGGATTTGATGCGATTGCCAAAGCAGCGCTACTACACAGTTTAAAGTAATGCGCCTAGAGTAGTATGCAACAACAGAGCAGGTAAGCTTGACGGCGAAAGTGCAATACAACGGTAGAATCCAGGCGATAACAATGCGCCGAAATGTTTGCAACAGTTTCACCACGAGCTCAACAATAGCTCGCAAGTTTCAAAATTTTGCTGGTAGATGGCGCTTCGGCAAAAAAAAAATCGCATGGCGTTTGCTCAGGAAAGTGTTTGTAAACAATGAAATAAAATCTGGCATACCTAATGGCATAAAATCTCTTATCACGTCTTTGAAAGGGAAGTCCATGAGTTGATGGATCGATAGGTGTGTAAGCTGCCTCCCTGGCGTCGGTAGCATAGGTAAAAAACGTACTGTTTAACTTAACTTGATGCTGCATGCATAATTTCAAGCGCTGCAACCCAGGCTATACCGACGAACACAAAACAATAAACTACCCGCGTGGTTTAATCCACAACTGAAAAAATTGAAGAATAAAAAACAGAAAGCTCATAAACTATACAAAAAAGAAAAAACTGAAACCAATTTGCGAAACTATCACAACTTATGCAACCAATTAAATACAGCCATCAACTCTGCTTATGAGGACAATAACCGCAAAGTCGAAAATGAAGTCAAGTCATGTCCTAAGAACTTTTTTAATTATGTAAACACGAAATTTAAAAGTAGCAATTTTCCTTCGCGAATGAATTTTGATGCAAATGTAGGTGAGAATACTTCTGAAATTTGCAATCTCTTTGCAAACTTCTTCCAAGAAGTATACACCACATTTTCCGAAGAAGATCGTGACTGCGTGATTTATTCATTAAATTTCTAAAAACATCTCTGTCGACCAACTTTCTCAACATGAAGTCCTCAATACACTAAAAAAAACTTAAACGCGTCGAAAGGGTCTGGAGCATTTGACCGCATCGACATACCATTATTAATCCTCAAATTGCAGAAAATAGGAATGGACTTTTGAATTGGCTTCAATCATACCTAACACATCGTAAACAAATAGTCCGCTTTCAAAATAAACTTTCAGAACCAATTTCAGTCACCTCTGGGGTACCCCAGGGTTCTCATTTAGACCCACTTCTTTTTATTTTGTACATAAACGACATTTCCTACATGCTTAAAAAAAATAAAACTGCTTGTATATGCAGACGATATAAAGCTCTTCATGGAAATAAGTAATTCTAGCGATGCAGAAGAATTCTAGAATGAAATCAATATATTCCGCACCTGGTGTAGTAAAAGTCTACTTCAACTGAACGTAAAAAAATGTACTGCAATTGCATTTAGCAGAAAATTTGAAACACCGCATATTGAAATATCATTAGGCAACCAAATAGTAGAAAAAAGCAAAATTGTAAGAGTTCTAGGTGTAATCCTAGACTCCAAACTAACTTTTATAGAACATTATAATACTTTCATTAGTAAAGCAAACAAAATGCTAGGCTTCATCAAAAGGTTCAGTCATAATTTCGAAGACCCATACACTATTAAGCTATTATATACCACATATGTAAGGCCAATTCTGGAATACTGCCACCTAGTATGGAATCCATACATTTCCATACACGAAGAACGCATAGAATCTGTCCAAAAACAATTCCTTGTATTTGCTTTACGTAAATTTATTGCCACCTCTTCTACCGTCTTACATGTTACTGTTAAGGCGACGTCGTCCGCAAAATCAACGATCTCGGCTTAGACATCTTGTGGAAATCTACAAGACGTACAATGATCTTCACCGATCTCTACCCCATGTCTGTCTCGTAGACCAGCACCCGATTCTGAAAATAATTCCTCAGAATTTTTCAAACGTTGTATGGATGAACCTTTGTCCCATCATACTCTACAACCGTTAATAAAGTTGTAGCAGCATTTCAAGCAACTTTGTGAAAGAATCATTTTTATTTAGATAAACGTTCTCATTTTAGAGAAATTTTTTGAGATTGATTTGAGGTTCCTGAAATAAATAAAAAAATGTTTATTAGCTCTAACTTTTTGATTTCAAATTTCTCATGAAAGTCAGCTTTGAGAGATTTTTAACTCCGCTACAACTTTGCTGAAAAACATGTCTGTATTTTAATCTATAAAACAGTTATTCTTTTTAATATCAATTTTCGATTAAACCCACCCCGTTGCCAAAAAACCTACTCAAGTATCTCACAGCTGCAACCATTAACGCTGGTATTGCTGGTAGAGCAGCAATAAGTGCTTAGAAGACACCAAAACGATTTGACGGAATCGTGTACTTTTATCATACTTTTTTGTATTTTTGGTGCTGTCCAGTTACAATTGCATATGTAAGCAATATAAACCGAACTGAAACATCTATAAAAACTATAAGCTCACAATTTATTATATCATTGTTAATTATGCTTAATTATGATAGTTAATGTTAACATTTGTCATTTAGAGTTAATGTTAACATGCGTTTTGTCATTTATAAACATTTTGTTTAAATTTACTTCACCCCGGTTACAATACATTTCAGCTCAATTAGAAATCTTCTGAATATTTTCTAATCAGAATGCTCGTTTGGCTCACATTTTGACAATTCTCACCGCTCAAAATGGCCGCTTCCGCGAATCTCTATATATAGGATTACAACTATCAACTATTTTGAAGGCTACCCTAATGTTTACAACCACCAAAAGAAGGAACTTTTCAAGCAATAAATGTCTAAACATTTCAGCTCTAGGAATACTATTCGTGTTAAATTCCTATTCTGGACCACTGTGCACTGATTAATTACATGATATTTCTTGATGAAAGCTGTTTTTTCAATATTTTCGTGAATGAATGAAATTTTTATCTGCACTCAAACGTGTGGACTTATCAAGTAAAATATGCAGTGAACAATTGTTTACTTCAGGATGGTACATCACCAAAGTTAGTTTTACCAAAGGATTTTATGTCGTTAGATATCAATCTATAAAACATACTTTATCATAACCCTTTGTGTTGCTCCAGTGAAGTCCAAGAAAAATCACAGTTGAATAGCTACAAAAGGAATCTTTCCTCATACTATCGTATCTACCTTTCGACAGAATTTCATCAAAGGCATAACGAAGCCATCATTCCTTTTCTCCACGTCAAGAAAGCCTCTTGAGAATGGCCCTCTCTAAGACTCTTCTGTGGGGGGGGGGGGCACACTCGGCACAGAAAGCTTTCAATAAGCACTGGATTAAAAGGAAAACCTAGACCCGTTTGATGTAGGTATCTGATCTGCACCCAAGTGCTGCGTGCGTATGAATATCAGCAGCGTGGTGCAGAAGCAACGGTACACGTCAGGGATCAAAAATGCGAATAAATCAAATTAGCTTCCGGTTGATTGCCCCAAGTTGTCGTCAAATATTTGAAGTGTTTTGGTGTTTTGTGAGAAGGGTGGAGGAATGCAGATTGAAATTGACACTGATGTCGTTTAACTGATTTCGTGAGCTGAGTATTAAATAAAATGTGTCTGAAGCAGTGCTGGTATCAGTACTGGTTTACTACAGTACATTTGAAAATTTAACTTTCTTGCATCGGCACAGACCACAAACCAAGACAAACTAAATTGTAGCGGGGATAAAATGTCGTGACTATGATCTGTTTTTTGCTGGCTACGCTACATTTTCGCACACAACAGGAGAAAGGACCCAGCGACACAGTTTTGTATTGTTTGTAATTTTGATGTTTTCTCGCTATTACCGCATAAATTTGAAGTTTTAGAATCGAATAATCAGATAATAATGAACACTAACCACTCCAATGCATAAATATTATTTGGCATTTGGCAAAAAATAGGGAACTATTTATTAATTAAACCATCCAGTGACTTTTTCCGTTATACACAAGCTTGCAGCAGTTCTGTGACAGTCGGAAAATGCAAGTGAGAACGTTTCTTCTTCTGTTCATTTGTTAAAAAGTGTACCTGTACACTTACAGCCGCGCGCTCGTTTAAAAATTTCACATCTATTGATGGTTATGAAGAAATTCATTTAATGTCAACATTTACCAGCACTTATCTGAAGAGCCAAGTTGTTTTGAAAATGAGAAATCTATAATGTCTTGATTTGAAAATGAACATGGAGTGACCGCTTCATTAACTTCCTCTTTTTATATTAAAAATTGCGTCCCAGGACGCATTTTAATGATGAGTGTTAAATATGGTGAGACTATCAAGATTGTTAGTTTAGAGGTTAGAGGTTTATAATCAAATTTTAATAAAACCTAACCTAACTGATAAATATGTCTGATGCATATTTCTAGCTCAGAATGACAAACGATACTAGTGTTTACTAGGTATATACATGTTAAATCTACTTTTAGTATGAACTGTGTTAGTATATTATAAAAAGACAAGCATTATTTCACTTCCTTCGACAATTCTTCATCAATTTCAGGAAAAAAAATCATGAAGTGCTAAATAAAAACTCTTCCAACAGATAGCACTCTTTTGTCCACAGGAACTTACGAATCAAAACGATAACAATTTCAATAAGCACTTTCCGCTAGCTGCAAGCTAAGAAGAAGATGCATAGTGCCAAGAGCTACTAGTGATGGAACGGGAAACTGGCAACTGTAAAATAATAATTAAAAAAGTTTTTCGTTCGCTAGCAACCAGTTGGTGTTGCTGCTCTCCGAACAAACCTCTCTACTTTAGATTCTTATGAATAGATTCACTAACGATCAGCCGTGGACACTCGACGATGCGACAAACGTAAAGACCAGTCCAGCTTGGGATGATTATCACTTTCAGCGTCATAATCATGACGACGATAATTATTTTTCCTCCATTAAAAGAGCCATTTTCCTCCCGAGAGGAGCTGATTTTCGTTGAAATGAAAAGCGTGGCCTTCGTTCATTCAGTGCAACATACTTTCTCGGATGCTTCTTTTACGTTTCCTCCCGAGAGGAGCTGATTTTCGTTGAAATGAAAAGCGTGGCCTTCGTTCGTTCAATGCAACATACTTTCTCGGATGCTTCTTTTACGCAGAATGCAGCACGGAGCAGTCAGTCTCCAAGAGAAGAAGACGATCATTTATGAAAAACTGTAGTTTAAAGTGAGCTCTGATGTAGGTAGCAATAAAACAATTGTTGAAAGATTCTTAAAATGATGTGCAAAAAATAATTAGTCTAAAAATTAGCTTTCTAGTACTAAATTATGTAAATTTAGAAAATATCCCCTTTCGAGTGGAAATAGCGGTGAGCATATCTTCGAGATGGATTATTGTTGAGTGGATTGAAGAGGAATAGCTCACATTGCACCAAGACCAAACATTATAGCGTTTTCCCTTCCATTGGAGACGACAACGATGACGACGAGGGCTGACGTAACGAGATGCAAGGATAGCACAAAAATCAATTTGATGAAGGAAATTGCATTCCATTCAGACGTCGCCAGACAAATTCAATTGACTAGCGACGGCGAGACTTGGTGTGCCAAAAGTGCATCGGGAGATGTAGACGTGGTTGCAGTTGTTCGATTCCGGGAAGCTGATTTGTCGCTCCGTTTGGTTCTGATCTCATGGGAGAGTGGAACAAATGGTAACTTAAATCAAACAATAAATTTGCTGAGTTTTACCAGTTTTATGTGCTTATCAATTTGCATTGATGGACGTGGGTGTTTTTGTGGGTCACATTTTTGTTGTAGCTAGCTGCAATCTATGTTTCAGTGTAAATATGTTAGTTTTTGTTTTGTTAATGAGAATAGGAAAATAAAAAAGTTTATGCCTGAGATCAGCATAGACATCTCCAAAGGTTCAGGACCTGACGGGATTCCACCCGCTTACGGCCCCACTGTTTTGGATTTTTAATAAGTCGCTGGAATCTGGGAACTTCCCCAACACGTGTAAAAGTTCTTACTTAGTACCTATTTTTAAAAGCGGAAAAAAAATCTGACATACGTAATTACAGTGATCTCTTGCATTCCACAGATTTTTAAAGCAATCGTTAATGAAAAAATATTCCGTCAAATCAAAAACAGAATCACTAACAGGCAACATGCAACGTTTGTTTTTTCTCCACACAGGTCGATAAAAGAAGCTTTTATCTAGCATCTAATATGTCAAATACAACAAGAAACAGTTATGGGCTCAAGTTATTAACGAAAGAGAAAGTAGACGAAGAGTATCTGCCAATGTTACTTAGGACCTAATGCAATGTTCAGCTTGAACTCATACAGACATCCACGCTAAGACAACTTGCAGATGACGGTGTGGTATTCGTAAGAGGTCCACATGCCGTGGACTTGCAAGAATCATTGCAAAATTCCTTGGATAACTTGTTTTCTTTGGCTAAGGGATCAATTTCTCGTCGCAGAAACCTGGAATGGTAGTGTTTACTCGAATGCGGTACCCAGCCCAAATATAGCTTAATCTTTTGGGCAGAAACATTACCCAATCATAGTCTTTCAAGTACCTTGGGGTCTGGTTTGATTCAAAATGCACTTGGAATACGTTACGTATTTGAAGCAAAAATGTCAGTACTCAACTTTCTCATCCGGGAGACCTCATTATAAAACAACAATTCTCTCTATTCTAGAGTAGGAGAAACGCTCCTGTAGTTGCGGTACGTTAGAAGCTAACGTACCACAACTATAGTCAGGAGAGTTTACCCAACAGCTCTTTCTGCTTTCTCTTGGCAAAAAAAAGTCACCTAAACGAATTGAATATTGTTGTCTGCGTATATCTCTCGGCTGTAGGAGACAAGTCTGGTCCTGTGGAAGATCCGAAACATCCGTAAAAGTGGTCAATTCATGAAACTGATCCTAGAGCTACACGGTTTTTTTTCTAAATCACTCACAGACGTCTTATCAGAATGAATTCGGAGTTGTGTCGTCCACCGGAAGATCCAGAACATCCGTAAAAGTGGTAAATTCATGAAATTGATCCTAAAACTCCGTGGTTTTGTAGACATCTTGTCAGAATGAATATAGACTCTGGAGACTACGGAACTCCTGAACTCTGAATTATTTCTGATAAGACGTCTATGAGTGGTTTCAACAAATCCGCGGAGCTATAGGATCAGTTTCATGAATTGACCACTTTTACGAATGTTCCGGATCTTTCGGTCGATGAGTAAGTGGTCCCCAGAGTCCATATTCCGATCACAACTCCAGATTCTTTCGACCATCCTGTAGACCCCAGTAGACCTGTGCGCCGCCGCGCCACGCTGCCGCCGCCGAAGATTTTCATACGCCGCCGCCGCCGATGAAATTGAACCGGCGCGCGCTGTCGCAGTCAAATCTTTCACGCCGCCGAATAGATTTATGTCACGCCGATGAAAAATCCACAGCACCTTTTCGGTAAAATGCATCTTGAACGCGTTGAAATTAGAACTTGGGTGTGATGCAGTAATTGTCATTTAGTTTTTTGACGTTTGTTCGTAGTTTCTCGATCTAGCACTCGGGAATGAATCACTCGGATTGGATTGGTGAATAAGCGACTATTATTTACAACACGTTGATATTTGACCTCCCACAGGTCCAAGTTGTACGGGATTCTACGTATATCTGAAATACAACATCTTCAAATACATAAACAAAAAGTTATGTGACTACAATGCGTGTACATTCAAATATGTATCAGAGTAATAGAAACATATCATTTATCGTTATCAACATACTAATAACGTGTAATGCTCAATAAATGAAAGAATTTCCCATTAAAATGTTACGTAATGCATCAGATTGCTTTTAAATACTATCCACCCTCACATAACGTACTTTTCTTATACTTAATAAAAGGGTTGTAACACTTTGCCATACTACTCCACCTCCTGCAATCTTAACAAGCACTTAACATCAGGCTTGCTGAAACTCCTCAAACTCACTGGAGGTTTTTAAAAAACTCTTGTGTGAGTTTAGCCAGCCCTCACATCGAGTGAATGGCAACAGGAATATGGAAGAAGTAAATAAAAACTCCTCGAGAGAGAGGGAGAGTCAACATCGGCGAGAGGATGATTTGACGTGAGGTGCGTTTTCGAGACTCCGAATGACTTTTTTTGTTCGACGCAAGAAGCTCAGAGTTCACCCAGAGTGAGAGTAATAGAGTGTGATAGAAAACATGAACATGAATGGCAGCAAACCTCACTCTCATTTTATCCCCCTTGGCTCACAAGCTCTGAAGCTCAGTGGCATGATTTGGCAGTAGGCATTCTACTCCTCAGACAAATGCTACGCTCGGCTCATTTCAAACTCGTGAGTGAGGCTCCATCAAGCCTGCTTAACATACTTTTTCTTAACAAATTCCGCATGCACCCCCAATGAGAATGACTCAAAATTGAGTAAAAGTTACTTATATTTGAGTTCAGGTTACTCAAATTCGCCAAAACGCAGGTCACTCATAGAATGAGTCAATTTTCCGACGATTTTCCAAGTAAACTTCTCGAATACAACAAAAACTGATTGTGGTTTTAGTCTGTCTACTAGTACACTTTTAATTTGTATATCCTGTGGTCCCCAAGGATCATATTCTGGTCACAATTTCGAATTAATTCTGATAAAATGTCCAAGAGTGGTTTTGAAAAAAACCACGGAGCTACAGGATCAGTCTAATTAATTTACCACTTTTACGGATGTTCTGGGTCTTCTGGTGAGCACCAATGCTACCGACGCCAGGGAGGCAGCTCCCCACACCTGGACCCTACCTATAGACCCATCAACTTTTTTTTTTTTTTTTTTTTTAAGGCTTTATTAAAGAGATTTTTAGCCTTAGGCTAGTTCATCTCTAAGACCCATCAACTCATGAACCGGGGACCAACGGAGATTTTATGCTTCAGAACATCCCGTTGGCGCCGACTGGGATTGAACCCAGGCCACCGATGCCGCTATCCCGTAGTCTCCAGAGTCCATATTCCGAACACAACTCCGAATTCATTTTGATCAGATGTCTATGAGCGGTTTCTAAAAAACCACGTAGCTCTAGGATCAGTTTCATGAATTGACCACTTTTACGGATATTCCGGATCTTCCGGTGGACCATCCAGTAGTCCCCAGGGTCCATATTTCTGTCATAGCTCCGAATTAATTCTGATAAAACTTCTAAAAGTGGTTTTGAAAAATTCGCGGAGCTTTAGGATCAGTTTACTGAATTGACCACTTTTACGAATGTTCCGGAGCTATAAGTGGACCATCCCGTGGTCCCCAGCATCCATTGTCTGATCAAAACTCCGACTTGTGTTCTACCGGATACTGACTGTTTCTTAAAGGGGTCAACTATCTGCTTAACAATTTCTCCAAAGACATCAGGTGTATTTGGTCCCAATTAGCTTTAATCCCATACTTCGTTAATGCCGGTTCCTATTGTACGATAGGAATCTTGTTTATACATGATTATCTCTCTATGGGTCCTCTCACATTGCTCAATTACAGGCAATGAGAAGGCGTACTCTCTCGCTAAGGTTGGCACGTAGGAAGGCGAACTGTATGACAGGCAAATTTCATTCGATGAATTTTACCATTTAGTGCGTCAGAGTACCCTTTCGAGTTGGTTAAGCGATTTTCACACTGAAAATCTTGGACGGCGGTTACATTCAATTATTCTTAATGTTTCTTGTAGTGCGTAGTATAAGAGACTTGGGCTTAAGTCGAAGTGTCAAACCACTACTCGCGAGATGCGTATCTCCATAAAATAAACCACGTGGACAGCTGTTGGTGTGGAAACGGTTACGATGACATCAGTCACCATAGCAGGTTGAAATCCAGACGAATCAAAAACAGCACTACCGTTCAAACTGGCGACAACGATCTGATGAAACAACGAAACCCCACGCCCAAGCTCCTCCCCTGATCCTATCCTTCCACAATGTATCCTTCTTGAGTAAGCCTCAAGTATTCGACCCAACTCCTACTAGACATAGAATTAAGTGAATTTTGTTACAATCTAAGAACAATGAATTATCGGCTCCGTAAAGCTAACATGATTGAGCCTTCCAAATAAATGAGCTAGATAAAAAAAACGCATACAGACGAAAATCCACGGATTTTAACCAAATGGTTGCATTTCTCAAGCCTCGAACAAGATACATAAATTCTCAAAAGTACGTTTTTTTTTCTTCTTCTGAAAGATGTCGAAAAATGCATTTTGAAAAATTCTGGAAGACTTGACCTCACATGAAACTGATTTGATCCCCCTTTTGATGACATGAAGAGGAGAAGACAGCTTTGGTGGAACAACGAGCTGCAGCATCTGCGTAATCGTCTTCGTAAGGCCAGGAAACGTTATTTTCGTTCGAGGTACGAACAGCACAAAGCTGAGCTGCGTGTATTGGAGAGCGATTATAACTTGCGCGAAGCTTCAGCAGCTACATTCATCGCACGGAAGAAAACATCAAAAACGATCCTAAATCGTTTTGGTCGTTCATGAGAAGTCGAAAGCAGACGGATGCAATTCCTCAGCATGTTTTTTATAACGAGTTTACGGCCGAAACCCCGCTTGATTCGGCAAATTTGTTCTCGACATTCTTTCGGGGTGTGCTAAGTAACAACCGATCACCTCCGTCTGAAGTGTACTTGGACAGTTTGCCTCGGTATGATTTGAACGAAGCGCTTCTCGAGTTTTCTCCGGAAAATGTGCTGAGCAAACTCCAAGGGATAGACGAATCCAAATGTGCCGGACCAGATCGTCTTTCACCACTGTTTATCAAGAACTGCGCCGTTTCGCTTTCCGTTCCCACCACAATTATTTTTAATCGTTCCATGGTGGAAGGCGTTTTTCCGAGTGCTTGGAAAACTGCTGCCATTACTCCCATACATAAAGCTGGTAGTATCCACAACGTAGAGAACTACCGTGGCATATCAACTTTGAGCTGCTTGCCAAAGATTTTTGAAAGCCTCGTCTTCGATTCGTTTTATCCACACGTTCATCATATTATTTCCGAATTCCAGCACGGATTCGTGAAAAAACGCTCTACCACTACTAACCTGATGGCATATATATCGACTTCTCAAAAGCGTTCGATAGAGTGCCGTATTCCTTGGCGGTGGATAAATTGGACAGAATGGACCAACCTGCCTGGGTGACTCGCTGGATATTTTCCTACCTAACTGAGCGCAGTGCCTACGTTCGCCTTGATGGAACGAGCTCTGACCCATTCGATATCACATCTGGTGTGCCTCAAGGGAGCCATTTGGGCCCACTTCTTTTTGTGCTATTCGTCAACGATCTTTGCGAAACGATTAAATCTCCGAAGGTAATGTTTGCCGATGATTTGAAGTTCTTTCGGGTAGTTTCTACACTGGTGCAGGCTAAACGGAATGGATGTAAATGCCAGAAAATGTAATGTAATTTCTTTCTATCGAAAGGATTGCGACCATTTTCGATTATAGAATTTTGACAACTAGTATCGACAGAGTAAGCACTGTTAAGCACTGTGTCTGGGTGTGCTACTTGACAGTAAGCTGAAGTTTACCCAACACATAGCTGCAACGACCGCCAAGGCGTAGGCAGTGCTTGGATTCATCAAACGAAACACGCAGCAGTTTGAAGACATTCATTGCTTGAAAAGTCTCTACTGCGCGCTGGTACGCAGCATACTTGAATATGGAGTGCTGGTGTGGGCGCCATACCATGTCGTTCAGATTAACCGGATCGAGCGTATTCAAAGGAACTTTCTTCGATTTGCACTTCGTTTATTTCCGTGGAATGATCCGGTTCGATTACCACCCTACGAGCATCGCTGCGCCTTGATACATCTACCGACCTTGGCTAGTAGGAGGATCCTGTTGCAGCGGCTTTTTATATTCGACATCCTGAAGAGCAACGTAGACTGCTCAGTACTGCTGAGCAATATAAATGTAAACATTCCGAGATGAGAGATGTGATCTAGATTGTTGGATAGTTGGATATTTTCAGAATGATACCTGATCAACCCAAAGTCTTGGGAAAATATCTAAATAACTTCATTGAGATCCTAGATCACCTGCAGATCAATGAAATAATTTCTGAGTAGCCTGGTATCATATGAAAGAATATATTCTTGATGTAAAAGACGCAAGCACTTTCATGAAATTCTGTGAAGAACCATGGATTTACATGAAGTTCTATAATATGCTATGAAATTCTTAGAACTACGACTATGAAATATCTCTCACTTCTTTGAATTTACCCATACTTCAATCATATTTCCGAAAACTTTTTAAAAATACATTTTCCATACAGTATACTGTATTTTATGAAGCTCTCCGATTTTTTGTTAAGCTCTTTGTTATTTAAATGAAGTTCTCCGAACTTTTATAGAATATCCTCAAATTTCTCAGAAGTTCTCAAAATTTTGATATAGTTCTTCAAATTTCTATTGAACCATCTCAGAGTTCCATTAATGCTTCAAACCAGCTCAGATATAAAATCGAATAGTTGTGCAGTTGCAACTCTGATGCAAAACAGTGCTCGAATAATGAAACTGCAACTCAGCATTGCGAGGGGTGCTTTTCTGTTCTAGTTTCAATTATCAAATCTAGTCCAAATAAAATACAACAGCATTGCAAACGGCCTAAGCAATTCATTTTTACATAATATACGGCTTAATCTGTAAAAAGTAAATTCAGATTGACAAGTATAGATGATTATTTCAAAATGACCTATCTGCTTTGATCGATTACCTTTCATCGATTTTGTCTTTCGATGAAAAAAATAACTCAGCTGCAAAAACATTCCCTGTTGGGATTGACGTTTTGGACCCTATATAAGAACCTCCTTTATCAAACTATGTGGCGAACATAGCTCGAAATCTGTTTTCATAGCTATGGTCATCAAAAGAGTAAGTTGATTTACAGATTCGATCAAAGCAGATTGGACCTTTGGAAGTGTTCATCTAGAAGTATTTCGAGTTTATCTAATTTAATTTGTGCTCTTGTACGTTTAGACTAAATCTTTAGTATTTAACGATTCTATCTGTACATTGTTATGCGACTTCTGGTTGTCTGAGTCAGCTTCCGTTCAACGGTCCGGAACCAAACGATGGTGATGTTACGGAATTTATCATCTTGCACTGCGTCTAGATTCGACAAACAAAATGCTGCGACAATATACTTGAACCATGCTTTTCTTCTAGTAGAAGGTACATTAACCCTTTACATTTTACAAACAACATTTGGCTGGCCATGCCCTTTCATAGCAGTGTGAATAGTTCTCCTGCACTAATTTGAGTCTGCATTTGAAATAAAAAAAGCTCAAAGAGAAGCATACCTTTCAGCACAAAATAATAAAAAAAACTGTGAATGTGAAAAGACGCAATGGGTAAAAGTTAGTTTCCATCAGACACCAGCAAAACGTACAACTCGCCTTTTTTTGGATAAAAACTCACCAACGGGCAACGAAATTTTTCCATTCAAAAAGCATTTCCACATCAAGCAAAGTTTTGAATAGGCTTTGGGAGGTAGAGCACCTGTTAATTTTAAAATTGGTTGTAAAATTTTTCCCATCATCATGAGGAGTTGTTTTTGTGCAGTTTCAGTGATGCTGGTGTTGGTGAACCGTGAGGATATTTTTCTTTTGCAAAAATAATTGCAAGGGTGAAAATTAAACATGAAACATGGATATAACCAATGCCACTTTCTTATAAGAATCCCTGAACGCTTGAAATTGTTTTGCATGGAAAGTGAGGGAGTAATAATGTGTACAGAGGGAAAACTGAACGTGTACTTGTACACTGGAGTCGCTTTTTACGCGGTTTTTTTTTTTACACGGTTTTTTTTTAAGCGGTTTTTTTTTACGCGGATTTCAGAATTTCCACGGTTTTTTTTTACGCGGATTCCGGAATTTACGCGGCTTTTTTTACGCGGATTTTGGTTTTTTTTTACGTGGATATAAGAATTTACGCGGTTTATCATAATACACTAGAGTCGCTTTTTACGCGGTTTTTTTACACGGTCTTTTTTTACGCGGTTTTTTTTTACGCGGATTTCGGAATTTACGCGGTTTTTTTTACGCGGATTGCGGAATTTACGCGGTTTTTTTTACGCGGGACGTATCACCCGCGTAAAAAGTGACTCCAGTGTATATGAGATTTTTCTTTAAATAGCCTCTGGTGCCACAGACGAGACATGTTGTCGTAATGGATTTTGCTGCTAATGTTGGTTGAAGGTATAAATGTAAAACCTCTCGTATCCGCTTGCCTCTACTGTTGGACTCCTAAACAATGTGAAGCTGGCTATGCACTGAAATGCAACTGAAATTCGGTTTTTCGATAAACACAACCCATTTCACACATAGATAAAAAATCTGAATTTTAATTGTGATGTAAACATTCATTCACGTAGACTTGTATTTCATTTCACGCAACCGAGCAACTTGCAAACAATGTTGTTTACAAAGATGGGCTTTTGTATACAATATTTGTTAGATGGCATTAAATGTGTCAGAACTTTACATGATATATAATGTAGACGTATATGATGTGTGACGCTCCATTTATGATCATCAGATTGAACAGAAATTTACACTACTTTTTCGAACTGTCCATGTAAATTGCGGTGATAATTCAAATTAATCTTAGGGGGCGATTCAAATATGGTTTCCACTCTTAAGGGGGAGGGGGAGGGGTTCGTCCTAGAATTTATGACAGTACGTGTAAAAGGTATTAATAAAGCGTGACACAGAGTAGGTGGTGGGTAAAAAATTGTATTGTGCATGTCTTATTCGAATCACCCTATCCCCACTAGACATTGACAACAATCTAGCAACTTACTGCTGATAACCTCAACCAATTCACAAAACAAATACTTACACAAAGCCGTAAATCGTGCGATTCTATTACATATTTGCATGAAAAGTATGCAGTTGCTTGTACATTACCATTAAATTGTTTGTATGGAACACATGCAGTGGATGTAATAAATACAACCTTACATTGAATGTAAGAGATTGTTTTGAGTGTAAAGATTCATACCATTGGGCACTGAGAGTGCACATGAAAATCCGTTTTCATTATCGAGTGGAAGCATATGCTGTGCACTCTGACTTTTAGTTCAGTCAAGACATTAAGGGTAGGTGTACTAGTTATGGCTATATGTTAGTTAGCCGCAGATAGAACTTCACTGAAGCTTTAGACGGTATACGGATGTGATATGCACTCGTTGTAACACACGACTTCACAGTTCTTACGTCGAAATAAGAATTATCTTGATCTATTACCAGTAAGCAGCGTACCAGATATCGTGACTCGAAACATGCCACGACAAGGAGTCATATTTAGTTGAACACATTTAAGATGAGATACGATCGAGGCGATCGTTTCCACATTTGATTAAAATGCAAAAATGCAGAAAAATCATTCAAGCTGACGCTGGGGTACCGTTGCTTAATTTAGCTAAGTTGAATTGTGCTAGAAATATGTAGTTACTCTACAATTCCAGAATTCCGTCGTGGCGAGCTTCTTTAGACACTTTTATGGTGTAAAAAATATTGTGCATGATCGTATGAAATCAATCAACTGGTTTAGAATTTGATAGGTTGTTCGACTGGTATGTAGGAATAATTCTTTTTTATGGCATTCTTAGTGTAAGGTAATCTAAACGGTCGGGTATGCATTGCCCGACGTTTCGGCCACAATAACCGGCTGACAAGTCGGACAATGCCTAACTGATCATTTGGATTACCCTAGACTGAGAAAGCCATAAAAAATCTAGTTTAGGATGTTGATACCGCCCCCAAGATTGAACCATAATACCAGCAACTCGATCGGTTACATTCTCAGCTCTTTCGTTCCATAGTCATTAGGGGTGCCCCTGCAAACAAACGATCTCATCACATACCATAGTGAATCTTGATCTGCTACCTTCTCTTCAACAATGCTCTTCCCATGATAGTGGTGGAGATGCAGAGGTGTTCTCGGTACATATCTGTTACACTAAAAATCCTTCCCTTTCTCGATGACCGTAAGGAAGTGGTCGGTGCCGCTAATCTTAATCTTAAATTTAATGATTTAACGGATTTTGCATATTTAGAATTGGTTGCCAATCTCAAGCCCCATTCATTTGGCTCTTAATGAATATTTCACAGGATCTTGTCAATAGCGAAGTTGCATTAAAAGATTGATCTATTAAAATTATGTATTCGATGCTACTTGAGATTCCTCCTGTTTACTATTGAATTGTGTTTTGGATGTTCAACAATTTCCCTTGTAGAACTCTATAGGCACTGTTGATGCACCATCAATCAAGAGTAAGAGAGCGAGATACAGCGCACATAAAATTAACGCTAGATTTGGCGTAAATTTACACGATATTTCGTATAAATTTAAGCACAATATCGCATAAATTAGTAATATTGTATGCAAGCTTGTAAACGATTTCGCTGTTTATGCCAAGTATACTGCCGTTCTACACATAACTGTCCCATGTTCTATGCAATCCTTATGCACCGTGGGACTCTTATGTGTATAACGGCAGTATAGCTCAAAATTAAACAAAGGAACATTTTACGCCCTCCCTTAGCTCAGTCGGTAAAGGCGCAGCTACAAAGCAAGACCATGCTGGAGGTAGCTGGGTTCGATTCCCGGTCCGGTCTAGGAATTTTTCGGGTTGGAAAATTTCTCGACTTCCCTGGGCATAGAAGTATGATTGGACTTGCCACACAATTATACCAATGCAAAAATGGTACAGGCATCGAAAGCTCTCAATTAATAACTGTGGAAGTGTATCTAGAACACTTAGTTGAGAGCACGCAATAAGCTAATATGCGATATACAATAGCTTGAAATGCGAAGAAGAAGAAGAAGAACATTTTACGCGACAGTTTAAATTTTTCTGTGTAGGCAATTTTAAAAGCAAATGTCCGTTCATTTACCTCTTAAGGACAAGTTTCAAAACTCAAAGTAATGCATATGTTATTGCACATATTTCAAATTTCCATAGGGAGTGGTCTTACTTTACGAATGCACCAGCCGGATCACTGTTAAATCTAAACAGAAAAAAAAATCCAGGTGGATGACGATTTCAAACATCAACGATGCATATATTAATCAGGAAAGGTGAAAATAATGTTCCCCACATCACTCTTTTGAGGGTTTCGTTATTCACCACCAGGGGCTGAAACGATCGCTTAGTTTTATTAGATTCGCCTATGGGGTGATTCATATGTGAAATCCACAAGTTTTTTTTTCATTTTTTACCCCCCCCCCCCCTCCCATTTCCGTATCACGCTTTTTCCCAAACATAGTACACGTACTGTCACAAATTGTAGGACCCCCTCACCCTTCCGTGTGGACGTCATTTTTTAATCGTCCCTATAATGATTTGTCTTGTTATCATTTCGTCTGCCAACAACCCATCGATTGCACACCTATACGCAGTCAAGTACCTACCAACCAACTTTTGACAAATCCCTCTCGGAGTACCTCTGTTTGAGAAGCAAATATTTGGACAAATTATGAAAGTAAACACAAGTGAGTCGGTCTGCTCCATTTCAGCTTCATTTTTTATGCTTTTTTCCACCATTGCTACCGCTACTGCCTTCCTGCTCTTATTACTGCAAGTCGGGTGATGAAAGGTTGAAGGAAAGAACTTCAGGCAAGATTCTGTCAAATATATCTTTGTCGTCGTGGAATCAAGCATCTCTCAACGCTGTTAAACGATGTATATTCCTACTGCTGTTTAAGGGTAGATGTACCCGTTATCGGAAGTGCATCAGTAGTTGCACTGATCGTAGTACCCAATGGTACCATAACTGGTACATTTCATTTATTTAAATAGAGGCAAACCTCTTTAATGAAGTAAATTAATCTCTATTTAAAAACCGTCAAATCATCACAATACTGCTGGCTAATGCGTAAGGATCATGGGAGAGATTTCAATGCAAATAATACGTTAATGATAATTAATCGGTATAAATTGGTGCAAAATTGACAAAAGCGGTTTCGCATAATTAATAAATTAACCGGAATTAATATCCACGAATTAGGGTATAGGACGCACCGATCAACTCTTACATTACTGGAGTTCATTCCAAGATACGCCAAACGGCATCAAACATTTAACGGCTTGGGCAGACATTTTCATCTCCTTCTTAATTGCTTCTACAAATTGCCAGTGGAAAATCTCCCGTAAGCTCCATCCCTCGCTGTTTCTTCACCTGCGTGCGACTGGAGGCGTTTTGGATGGTTAGACGTTTACCTCCCGTTCTCCTGAGAGGGCACATTGCACCCCTATATCCCAAAAGGCTGCGGCTCTGAAAGTTGCCTCACTCATTTAAGGCACACATACACACACATTCAAATGCACACGACTCCATCCACACCCAAACCCCAGTGTTTGCACAAAAGGTACTGTAGCAGACAGCGGTAATTAAAGTTTGCTTCTTGGTAACATTTAACCGTGGAAAAGTAGGCACGGTGTCTCTGGTAGGATAATATTATTATAAAAAATCTGTATCACTGAAACACCCACCAAACGAAATCTTAGGTTCGCCTCTTTCGTTTGAGTCTAATTTTAAAATGTTCTATCGGGGGTCATTTTTCCAAAAAAAAATGGGCTTCAATGGTCGAGAGAGTTTACGTGATGATTACCGCACTGAAAAACACAAAAAATAAAATAAAATTTGACTAGACCCCCCGATAGAACATTTCCACACTAGTCTCACTTGAAAGGAGAGACCCAAACATTCGTTTGACGAGTGTTGCAGCGACGCTGATTTTTTTTTTAAATAAGTTTTTCTTTCAGAGACACCGTGTAGGATGTGTAATGCTCATGGCAGCCTACACTTGTACCTCGATTTCGGAAGGGAATAAGAAGCTTTTCAATGGTAGAAACGGCTTTTTGATTGAATGGGGAATAGTAGTACCTACATAGGTGCAAGTGCACGAAAGGCAGCTACGACGTTAGCTAACCACTGGAGATTAATTCCAGCCGGTTTGCCAGGATTGTAATGCTAATTACAACTGGTAATAAACCACATACTCATTCTGCGAGATTATTTGATGAGGTCGGAATAAAAAAAGTTTCCCAAAAGGATTAAAAAAGCTTCTCTAATATAGGGATGTAGCAAAGGATATAAGGATAAAGCACAACTAAATGCACTACAGTTTCGTGTAAGATGACATGTAAGATTCTCTTAGAGCTTTGTTTAAAAGATATACAAGTTTGTAAGTTATGGTTGGTAATAGACTGGATAAATTTATAAAAAAAAATTCTTTGATTTGTTTCCGTCGATCTTGTTTTCCGTGCTGAGCTCCAATGCTAACGAAGCCAAGGAGGCAGCTCCCACACCTGGACCCTACCTATCGACCCACCAATTCATGAACCGGGGACCAACGGCTTTAGCTTTACTTCCCTTATTTTACGTGATCAGAGATTTTATGCCTCAGAACATCCCGGCGGCGCCGACTGGGATTGAACCCAGGCATGCTGGGGTGAGCGGTAATCACGCTTACCACTACACCACCGGCGCCGCTTTATAAAATTATTGTTTACTTATTTTATTAACAACGTTGGTTTGCATCAATACATTATTTAGTGAAGGAATGCAAATATTTATCCAGGAGATACATGACCTCTGAGAATAACTCAGTGAGAGAGAGTCACTTCTGCTCAGTTGTACGAGAAATTTGTAAAAACTGCAGGAACTGAGTTCCTGCCCAGGGGTAAGACAGCTTTTGATCATGAGTAATATTGGAGTTAATTTTGAGTAACTCTAGAACGGTAGAACAGCAACTTGTTGTTGTGCTTTTTTTTTCAAATTTCAAGGTCAGATGTTTAGTGAAGCAAACATTCAAGAAGTCTTCAACAAACCATCATCCAACGACGTATCATACTGAATCACTATCCTCAAATCCCATCATCTTCGTACCTTGTCTGTACCTTTTTAAGCAGACGTCACTTGAATTGAATGCAAACAATCATCATTCAATGTTGACCATCAACACGGGGAAAACTACATTCGGAAAACAAATCCAAGTGTTTAAGCGTCTCTGATAAGAGTTAATTAAATTACCATAACATCTATGATAGAGTAATATGAAATATTTTTTGATTTATTCTATGTAATGCTCATGGTTATGAAAACATTTTTACTCAGGTTCAGCGACTGGAAATTGATGAAAAATTATGTTTGGCATAATTTGAGGCTTTAGTATTATCTTGTCTTCTCGTGTTCCTCCAAGTTGAAGCGTTAGCCCTCTTCGGTGTTCCACCATAGAGCTTTTTGACGTTTAATCGGCGCACACTATTGCACCATTTAAATCGAACGAGTACGAGCAAGAGGGTAAGAGATTAGTGGGAAATCAAACCATGCATTCATCCATGTGTGCTAGATAGAGAAAGACGATTAAACGTCGAAAAGGTCTATAGTCCGTCTTTTGTGTTTCGGTAAATTTGTCTACCGTCCGCTAAGTCAATTCATATCAATAAATCCCGTAACCTTCATGAATTTCCTTCTTCATAAATTCGTTTATAATTTGAATTTCTGGAATTTAAAGGTACAATTGTATGCCCCTAATTTGCATGAAACGTAAAGCGATCCGATGTTTCGAAAACGATTTCACTGCTGATGGCAACTTCTCCGGATTTGTTTTCGTTTTTTACCTTTGTCCACTCATAACCAAAGGCTTCCGCTTGACTCTTGGATTATCCAAGTTAATCATACAGTCCAGGAGAACTTTGATATTTGGGCGTAATTGCTTTTATATACAAACACGTTAATCATCGGTTTCTCGCAAACAAACAATACCAAACGATAGAGGATCATTCCTGTAACTGTTTGTGTTAACAGTTTTTTTTTTGTTGAGCTTTAATTCGTTAGAAATCGGCGATTAACGTGTTTGCTTACAAAAGCAATTACGCCCCAATCTCGATGTTCTCCGGATATCACACATATGCTGTAAATGTATTAAATTGGGTTCGTTAGTTTTTCTATCAATATAATAAAATAATTTGAAAAAGATCACTTTGTCAGTTGAAAGTTGATCAAACCAAGTTTAATTATTATTGCTTTGATTAATTTTGAGTAATTATGAGTTACTCATATTTACTCACTGCAAAAATATTAACTCTGAATACAGCTGACTTGCCCCTTGGTTCCTGCCGTTGTTAAAAATATCTATTTTTTATGAATTTCAAGTAAGGACTACTAATTTTTGGTTAAAAGCTATAGGTCGCATTAGGTACTGTTTTCAAAAAGAATTTAGACATGGAATCTATTTTAAATCACACGTGATGTGCTTACAAAGAAGGGTATAGATATCACTTGAAAAACCGACTATCGATCCGAGGCCCGGAGGGCCGAGTGTCATATACCATTCGACTCAGCTCGACGAGATCGGAACATGTCTGTGTGTGTGTGTGTGTGTATGTGTGTATGTGTGTATGTGTGTGTGTATGTAACGAAATGAATGCGCTCACGTTTCTCAGCAACCGCTCAACCGATTTTGGACAAACTCGGCGCCAAATGATAGGTCTTGGGGTCCCATTGAACGCTATTGAACGGTTTTGGAATCGGTCAACCGGTTCCGGAGATATGGCCGGAATAAGATCCGGTGAATATGGGCCTTCACGCTGGATTTAACGGAAAACGTATCAAAACCATCATGCGACATATCAAATTACTACAGAATTCAAAAATAAGATCAATGCAAGTCGTGAATATGTTACTCTTATGATGACTCTTAAATGAGCTGCAATTTTTTCGAATTACCATTGGTTTTTTTTAGAAATTCGCTTCTTTTTGGATGAACCTATTTAAAAATTGAGTTTTCTGATGTACGATGATTTAACAATGAATGTATTTTGCTCATTGATTATCAAAATATAGTTTAATCACATGCCGATTTACTAAAATATGTTCAGTACAATAAAAGTTTTGACAGTTTGATTCAAAGTGTTTTTATGTTGCTGTATACACGAAGTTTGCAAATTTCAGAGCTGGTTGGAAATGCTATCTAACATGAAGCTTTAGTGTGATAATTTATTAGCTAGAAAATGGTCTTAGAAGAAGGTAAGTATGTAGATAGTTCCGTTAGAGTACGCTAAAGGGTGTACCGTTTAAAATCCGCGCACACTAAAATTGCTCTAACTTTTGATCCGTAGGGTAAAATTTATTGAAATTTTGCATAAACATAGTTTAATGTGAGTTGATTTCATCAGGTGTGCAAAAGTTTTCAAAATGACGACGAAAGAACAGTGCATGCGCGAAAAAGTTTTGCCCGAGTACTTTGAGAATAAGGATCTGTCGCATCGTGCCATCGGGAAAAAAAATTGGGTATTGCAAATTCCACGGTGTCTAGTATAATAAAACGGTTCGAAGAACGTCTGACTATTGATCGGAAGCGAAGATCCAAAAAACCGTCAGGTCAACGAGATAGATCACAAACGCGTAGTTGGGGCCTTTAAACGGAAACCGAACGCCTCAGTTTGAGATGTGGCTAAAAAGTTACATTTGAGCAAGACTTTCGTGCAGAATACCAAAACTCGAGCTGGACTACGTACGTTTAAGAGAAGTCCCCCAAGAAAGAAGAAAAATAGAATACGGTCGCAAAAATCCGTGCCCAGAAGATGTACGACCAGAACTTAACAATACCACACTGCTGCGTAATGGAGGACGAGACATATGTGAAGGCGGACTTCAACCAGATTCCAGGAAACCTGTATGTGACTGCCAAGGATAAGTGTGATGTTCCCGAGAACCTCCGGACACAGATGATGTCGAAGTACGTCAAGAAGTTCTTAATTTAGCAAGCGATTTGAACTTGCGAAAAGCGGACTACACCTTTCGTTACCGTGCTGAAAAATCTTAACCCCCCAAACACTCCGGAACTGCGCCCAATAGAAAAATACTAGACCATTATGAAGGAGCACCTTCTAAAACGACCTAAAGTGGTTAATAATATTGGCAAATAAAAGTTGGCACTCGTGGAGAATAGAAGATCTATGAAAGTGATGATGGTTTCAAAATTTTACACGGTGAGGTATACGAGTGCAATCTTAGAATGCTTTTATTTTGCAAATGGAGTATTTTATTTAAATCTGGTTGATGCTACAGCGGGAAATAAGTGCACGTTTGACTTTCATCACTACCTAACAGTTTGATTTTACATACTTGACATACATTACACATTACCCATTACATACTTTTGTGTGATCTGGGTGTTCACTCTGTGGACGGACACATCAAGAAATTCCTTTTTCAAATTGGAGAAGTCTAATGAAGCGATCTACTAAAAATGTTCAAACTTCTTACACATTCAACCAATCATGCTTAAACCTGTATCGATTATTTTTGAGTACCTAGTCAATCAGCAGCCAAGACTTCCAAATATTTTATGAAAGTTATAGCTCTTTGAACATTTTTTAAAAGAAAAAAATAACACTATGTAATATAATTCTGTACTATACTGCCTATACATTTGTAGCACTCAGTGCTGAAAGTCTCACTTTTAGATAGTGTTTTGAATAACATAATGGTCTACTTCTCCTAGCTAAAATAACAGTGTCGAAAAGTATTACTTTTCAGCACTCAGTTCTAAATAGCTATTTATGCAACAAGATGCAAAAACAAGATTATTTCAATGTGAGTTGTAGAATAGTTGGATAGTTACGCCTTGTTGCGTTATGTTGCGTTGCGTACAATTACAAGTTCCATTCATTTTGGCTAAAAAAATGTTTTATGAAATTATAGAATAATAAGATATTATGATGATATTTTGTATGTGTAAGTAACAAGGAAAGATTGTAAAGTTTGTGTTTGACACATAAACCTGAAAATTTAGCTTTGACAGAGTCACAATGAGCGATTTTCTGATCGCCTCTTCGCGAAGAGTGAAGAGCGAAGAGTGGGTGAGATAAATGACAAAATCGCTTATTGCGACTCTCATTACAGTATACATAATGGCTAGAGAGGTTCTAGTACAAGAGAGGAGCGGACTGTTAAGTTTTGAGCCAAACGAACTGTCAAAGCCAAAACCAATCGGGCAGCGCCTATCATGATTGCATTTGCAGTGTTGCTAGAAATCACCTAGACATAGGTTGCCAAGGTAGTTTATTTTGAATACGCTCTTCTTTTATACTGGACCCTCTCTAATAATGAAATTCATTCATCAAAACATGATCTATAATCAATCCGTTGACAAATTAATAAAACATTAATAAAAATTAGCCAACATCGATAGAAACGTTCACTTTTCAGCAAAGTTATGTATCATAAGGCTTTATATCTTTTTGCGGAATTAAAACAATTATACGTTATTATTTCCTACCCACTTTTGATGAATAAATTCCAATATTTTCTTACAAAATTAGGACTTCAATGACTACGTCAAATAGAGTTATTAGCGTCCACGTGATATAATTTACAAAACCCTTAAAACAAATGTGTGTTATTCGTTGAGATTGTATTTTCGTTTGTTTTAATACATGTATAGTTTAAAAACCACAGCTTGAGGGAACTGGTTTTTACAGCATTTTAAATGCATTACGATCCTGTTTATGATGAATAATTTATATGTCCGTTAAATTATTTGGCTGCGTGTGATGATTACATTAAAAACACTGAAATGGGTGTGTCATTCAATACCGAATCATATTGAGAATACTGATTGAAATGTAATTTTACTTTTGTCTAACGGATTCTAATACGTACATAATAGTGAGTCGACAATCAGGAAGGTGCGCCTTTGTAAGCGAAGAACGCTAAAAACTGATTGAACAACTGATCCATGTCCTTCAATCACGAGACAAACGTGCGCTTAGGCTTATAATACGCCGAGCCCTATTTCGGCTATTCAACTTGTTAAAACAATGTTAGTCATTCTTAAATCAGTCCTGCAACAGATTAAGTACTACACTCTATTTTAATATTTTATTTTACTTCACTTGTTTTAAATAAATTGTTCATCGTCTTAATTCAACACCAAGCCAAAAGTAATCAACTACAAATAAAAATTCACGTCACTGTCTGAAACAGCGAAACATAAGGAAGGAAATGCACTAATTAAAATAGTGTAATTGCGTCTTCAAATTGTTTCAGTTTTCTCCTTACGTTCCTGGTGGTAGCAAAGTCAGCAGCAGCCACCTAACGATGCCTTTGTTCATCAACTGAATCCAGGAGGGGGTAATTTCCATTCCGGATAATGACTCTTTCCCTATAGTATAGCTTTGAGTATTGTTCTCTTCACTACTACTGACTATGAAGTTACTGCTACTTCGAAATGCACTAGAAGATTCATGTAGAATGTGTTTCAGTCTGTTTATGCTTTTCCTTCTTTCTATAATGCCCTCTGTTGCATAAAAATGTTGTTAAATTTCCATTTCAGTTGCAGTAACATTCCGTTTGTCAAATAGACTTATTTCGATGGCGGGCCCTTTTAATGTGAAGTAGGAAAAAGCAGTCAACCATATTGGAATAAGAAATTTGCCTGCAAGTGCCTACTTAACATCGATCAGGTATTGTGTTACATCTCTAGATAGAGGGATTTCTGCTTGTTACACACATCACAACAATATCACATCTCTTGAGCCTAGAATGACCCACTTAATGTAAAGTAGGAAAAAGCAGTCAACAATATTGAAATTTTATTTTGCCTGCAAGTGCCTACTTAACATCCATTGGGTACGCGAAGGATGGAACTCACACAATTCACTTGCGAAACTGACTGCGGAAGTGACTGAGCAATCTGCATTTATACTTCAAATTAGCTGCACTGGCCTTACAAAAGAAGATGTCGAAAAGGAATAGTAAATTCGAAGTTTTGAGATTATCATGGTAGAGCATTTGTCTATTGATAACAATGGAGATATGACTCATTTGTGCAAGATGTCATCCTTCACACTCTAAATAAGCAACAAGCTATGATTAGACTTAGTTGTGGCGATCGAGTGAGCAAATATACTAGATGAAATTATTACAGGCATAAGATCTCAATTTCTGATAGAAAAATGCTGATGGACATTTGGAACATGTCAGTAAATATGTAAGATTTCATGAGCAACCTATATTCATATATCAGTTCCATATGCGTTAGCATTACCGTCAATTGTGAATAATCAACCTGTCATACCTTTTCATAATGAATTATTGTGAGTAGAGTTTGAAACCTTAATTGCAGCGTCCCCATCGCTGCACCACTGCCATGATATAAGCGTTTAAAACCTGACACTAGACGTAGACGTAGTTCTCCAAAAAAAAAACCATTGTAAACCCTCTAATAGCTTCTCTAGTCACATAATTTGTGGCCCCTTAGTATTACAAGTATACCTCAATATAACGTAATTGTTACATTTCACTTTTTTCATCAATTTTTCGCAAACAACAATTCAGTCGCAAAAATCGATACTACCAGTGAAAAATAAAATATTTGAGATCTAAAAGTCCACTCTCCATTTTGATTTATTACCGTAATATATGAGCCTGTACAAAACATGGTAAAGATTGATAAAGGTTTAAGAAGAAGTGTGTATAGAGATTTTAGTGAATTGCTGTGGGAAGTTTTGAATTTCACTACTATCGCTCTATTTTTTGATTCATGTTATCAGAATGCTGTCAAAATTGCATTTTGTAATTTTTCACATTTTTATCATTTATTGTTGGTAATTCAAGCTGAACAAATCATTAGGTCCTAAGTAACATTGCATCCTCACGGCCATGTTAAGACATTTCCAGCTATTTTCAGCATACAGATCAATGAAATAAGCCATTATCTAGCCTACAATATGACAAACACGACAAAAAACGGTTCTGTATCCATATTATTAACGAAGGAGAAAGTCGATGAAGAGAATCGATCAATGTTACTTTGAACCTACTGCATTGTTCAGCTTGAATTGTCATAACAGCCATTAATAATTTTTTGCGGCGTTTTGGCAACTAGCATTAAAGTTAGAGTCGAGGGCGCGACTCTATCTACGAAGCTAGAAAAATTGTGTTTTACTGTGCTTAGCTGCTTGCACGCTGAGTATACAGAAAAAAGATTGATGACAATTCTGAAGCTTTCCTGCAAAAAGATGATGCGTGATGCAACAAAATGCGATAAATAAAAGAAGATTTTTCGAAGATTGATTCGCTAGTGTGCGATTTGTTGAACATCTAGAATGGAGATTGATGACTATTCCCATACAAACATCAAACCATTTACGCGACCTGTAAACCTTCATCAAATTTTTTGTACATTTTTTTTGCACAGACTGATATGTTGGGGTCAGAGTTACTTTCACTCACTTCGCTATAAAAAAAAAGTTTTTCGGAATTATGGAATCATTGGATGCTATTATGATAGTTTGTACTTGTCAGAAACAAGAAGAGGCTGGAAGGTATGTATTTAACACATCCAGAACAACATGTGAAAAGGGCATACAAGTTTTTTGTAAACAAACCTTCTTATGCCCTTTTCTCGCCACCCATATGACACCAACGCAAACCTTTAACATCACCGGGTAGGGGACACTTCCCCCTTCCCGATGATATTGCTGGTTTGCGTGGGCGACCCTCGGTTGGTGAGAAAAGGGCCTACAAATGTTTGTTTACAAAAAGCTTGTATGCCCTTTTCACATGTTGTTCTGCACATAAAACCTATCAATTTCGCTTTCAGTGTGTCACAATCAGTGAATTTATGACTCGTGAGCGTTCACTCAGAGTGAGCGCTCACGAATCGTAAAATCGTTGAGTGTGACGCACTGAAAGCAATAATTACCAGGTTTTATGTGTAAAACACCTAGTTTACAACCTAATCTTGTAACTTACAACTACTTATTATCATTATAATATCTAATGATTTTATAATTCCGAAAAACATTTTTTTTTATAGCAAGTGAATGGAAACAACCCTGGTTTATGAATCAAACTGAAGGGTGGCCTACAAGATAGCTAATACTTTTTACGGAATACAGCAGTCTCATCTGATTGATATTGTTGTTAATTTGCGTGATTGAATAGTCGCTTGCGAGAAATCAGCGATACAAGTGAAAAGTGACATTTACGTTATATCGAGATATACCTGTAATAGTTTTCATCTTTAAGTCGTACATGTATATCGCTTTACATGTGCATTGAATAAATCAAGTATAAAATTGTGTTGCCAACAGATTAACAATAAGAAATATGTCTCCCTATAGGAAACATGCAATTACCAATTGTTCCTGGCTGTACTCCCCTTCCAAGAAAAAGCTTACATACGTCACTTTATCAACATGACAACAAAATCCCTTAACACACACTGCCAAGTGCCACAGAGTTGCGTTCGCCTTGTATTAGCTACCTTCTGCACAAACAAAACCAATCTCTTATCACTTGATGCTTCATCCTGCAGAAACATGGTTGCCCTTGTCCATCGTCAAACCTTCACATCATCAGCAGACAACGTGTTTACTCAGGTAGGAACCAGCACTGCACCATCGACCGAGACGCAATCTTGGGGTGTTTTTGATTGCTAGCATTAGATTCTCCGCTATTGTTCTTCCCTAGACGCACATATTTGGCTGTCATATTTTGTCCTAGTTTTGTTTGTCTCTCATCTCTGTCGGGGTTCTCTCTTCTACATGCCTATGATAATGGTTTCCATAGCATCGCGATGGCCGTAACCTACCCAACAGATTCAGAGACTTAAATGAGAAGGAATGATTCGGAACAGTAGGGTTCCATGAAACTTGTCGCATGGAGTCCATTGCCATCGTATGTGTTTAAAACAGTGAAACACAACATGCATTTTCAAACTTTTGACAGAAATATCTTTGGCGACATGCATTAATTGTGTCACGTGGAATTAAAGAAAAATAACCCCTCCATCCCGTCACGTTTTTTCTTATACCATTTATAGTGTGACATAATACATGCACGGATAGAAATCTCCTTATACCTTTTGGCAAATTTCCATTGCTGATTATTCATAAAATGTATAAGTCAACTAATAAGCAGACGCCTTGCAAAAAGTTAATAAAGATCATGTGTCAAATGAAATGTATAAGCGGTCACACATACCTTTTATGCATTCTAATAGGACCTATGTGGTTTGTCTTATGGAATGTATAAGGCTGATGCTTTGGCAAAAATGTATAAGTGAAACACATGAATTAAACAATTGATTTTCGTTTCGTGTGCATTACCCCCACACCCCAAGTAACATTAAAAGTTTTAAAGAGATTTTAAAGCATTTTTTACGTCTAAATAATGGTCTACAGAACTCTTATAAATCTAAAATTGTTACCTGCACAGAAAAAAATTCTGAATATTAATTATCTCGTAAAATCTCCCTTTGTTTAATTTTGTGCTACACTTGGCATAAACAGTGAAATCGTTTACAAGCTTGCATACAATATTGCTAATTTATGCGATATTGCGCTTAAATTTACACGAAATATCGCGAAAATTTATGCCAAATCTAGCGTTATTTTTATGTGCGCTATATCTCGCAGAAATTTACATGAGTTTTTCGAACGGTGTGGGCGGTGGTCCAAAATTGCAAAAAGTGATGCTTTATTTCTAGAGCCTGAACTTTTTTAATTTTAGCCATGAAGTGTCTTCAGAAGATTTGTTTGTGTGAACATCCCCACAAATTGAAAGTAACATAAATTAGTCATGTTTATGATAAAAACAGACAAGCTGTTTTTTTCTTTGAAGATTCAGAACACTCATGCCTTGAGCAAAGTTGTAGAAAGTGTCAGAAAAGCAACTTCGCTCAAGATGTCAAAAGTATTTTAGTAACACACCGTTTGAAAAATTCATGTAAATTTCTGCGAGATATAGCGCACATAAAATTAACGCTAAATTTGGGATAAATTTACACAATATTTCGTGTAAATTTAAGCGCAATATCGCTTAAATTAGCATTATTGCATGCAAGCTTGTAAAAGATTTCATTGTTTATGCCGCCAACTGTAGCTCAAAATTAAACGGGGGAGATTTTACGCGATAGTTAAAATTCTGAATTTTTTTCTGTGTAGTACAGGGGTTGTGAGAAATATAGGGTACTAGCAAAATTTTGTCCAACTTCGGACTGTTGTAACTTCGTTGAATATTGTTAGATTTTTAATTTTCAAGAAGCATTCGACTTTTCTTTTTTTTTTTAATACTTTATTATAGAGATTTTTAGCCATAGGCTAGTTCATCTCTTAAAGCATTCGACTGCAAAACTAATCAAGTTTTATTGTAGGGCAATGGAAGTGACTATGGTTACCAGATGCCGGAGATATTGTGGGTTTCCTGAGGACATGTCTAAATTGCTAAATTTGTGATGAGTTTTTCTCAGGGTGTCCGTTACTAATCTGTGTTTTTTGTTCATGCGCTTAAAAATGAACCATTTCCAAAGCAAATGACGCTCTAAGAGCTAAAATCGGCTCAGAATCAACCGAGATATGGCCATTTTCCTGGAATCGGTCCTGAGGGAGGGTTCTGAGTGCGGTCAGTTCTTTCATTCACTCAAAACATGTCATGTGACACCTCTTTCTTCATGGTTTTTTACCAAAAGGATTTCTATAGACTTTAAATGGAGCATTGACCACATTGGCCACTTCCGGAGCCACCGGAGTGCCCCCGGGGAACCTGTAGTAGGGGACAAATTCATTTTTACACCAAAACATTCCGTGTGACACCTCTTTCTTCATGGTTTTTTACCAATAGGCTTTCTTTAGACTTTAAATTGATCATTGACTACATTGGACACTTTCGGAACCACTGGAGTGCCCTCGGGGGAACCTGTAGTAGGGGACAAATTCATTTTTACACTAAA
This sequence comes from Ochlerotatus camptorhynchus, assembly GCF_037179485.1. Classification (NCBI taxonomy): domain Eukaryota; kingdom Metazoa; phylum Arthropoda; class Insecta; order Diptera; family Culicidae; genus Ochlerotatus; species Ochlerotatus camptorhynchus. Next base: position 3,183,665 of record NW_027040943.1, read on the forward strand.
ACATGCCGTGCGACACCTCTTTCAACATGGTTTTTTACTAATAGGCTTTCTATAGACTTTAAATGGATCATTTACTACATTTGCCACTTCCGGAACCACCGGAGTGCCCTCGGGGGAACCTGCAGTAGGGGACAAATTCATTTTTACAAAAATCATGCCGTGTGACACCTCTTTCTTCATGGGTTTTCATCAGTAGGATTTCTAAAGACTTTAAGTGGATCATTGACCATATTGGCCTCTTCCGGAACCATCGAAGTACCTCCGGGGAACCTGCAGTAGGGTACAATTTCATTTTACCCAAAACATGCTATTCGACACCTCTTTTTTCATGGTTTTACATCAGTAGGCTTTCTATAGACTTTGAATGGATCATTGACCACATTGGCCACTTCTGGAAACGCCGGTGTACCCCCGAAGGAACCTGTAATAGGGGACAATTCCATTATTACACAAAAACATGCCGTACGACACCTCTTTCTTCATGGTTTTGCATCAGTAGGCTTTCTATAGGCTTAAATGGATCATTGATCGCATTGACCACAATCGGAACAACCGGAATGCCCCCAGGAAACCTTAAGTAGGGGACAATTTCAATGTTACACCAAAACATGCCGTGTGACAGCTCTTTCTTCATGGTTTTTCATCAGTAGGCTTTCTATAAACTTTAATTGGATCATTTATCACATTTCCCGCTCACTGAACCACCAAGAGGCCCCACGGAAACCTGTAGCAGGGGACAATTGCATCTTACACCAAAACATTCCGTAAGGAAGCTCTTTCTTCACGGTTTTTCATCAAAAGGATTTTTAAAGACTTGAATTGGACAACATTATCATTGACTAGATTGGCTGCTCTCGGCACCTCCGGGATGTCCCTGGGGGGGAAAGTCCCTTTAGCAGGGGACAATTACATGTATGAACCAAAATGTGCCTTGCAACAGCTCTTTCTTCATGATTATTCATCAAAAAGGTTTCTGTAGAAGTGGATTATTGACCATATTGGCCAGTTTCGAAACCATCGAGATGCCCCCGGAGAATCTATAGCAGAGGACAATTATATTTTTACACCAATACGACAGCTCTTTTTTCATTACTTTTCGTCAACCTGTAAGATGTGACGATATGAAAAGATATGAAAAGTTTCGTATACACCGATGAAAATTCAATATTAACATTGAGAAAGATTTTTTCGGAAGCAAGGACTAGCCTTGGAATCGTCTGGGAATTGAATCGTACAGTTTATGAATTGTGTCAATAGGTATTTAATACAACTCGTTAATCAAAAGTTTTTCCAACTTTTCTACAGACGTCGATGGTAGGAACACGCTCCTCACTCAAATGGGAAAGCAACGAAAAACAACGCATTTTACTCCAGGGGTGCATTTTAGGTCATCCTTACTTAATATTCAAATTTTGCTTTTGTCTTTGTTCATGTGACTACACTGAACCAAATCACCCTGCATTTATAGAATGAAACATCATTCAGTTGCATCCAATTTCAATGTCCCCTACTACAGGTTCCCTCGGGGGTACTCCGGGTACTCCGGTGTTTTCGGAAGTGGTCAATTTGGTCAATGATCCACTCAAAGTCTATAGAAAGCCTACTGATGCAAAACCATAAAGAAAGAGCTGTCACACGGCATGTTTTGGTGTAAACATGCAATTTTCCCCTATTACAGGTGACGCCGGAGGTACTCCAGTGGTTCCGGAAGTGGTCAATGTAGTCAATGGTCCATTTAAAGTGCATAGAAAGCCTACGGATAAAAAACCACGAAGAAAGAGGTGTTGTACCATAGAGGTAACTCTAAGACCACTGGGTCCCGAAGAAAATCATTATTATTTTTGGCTCACTCAGTACCAGAACAACGGTCCCAAGCAGTCCCAAGCTATTTCTCTCACCCCTGCATGTTCTGCATGAATCCACACACCCCTGATGTTATCTGTCAAACTTTCATAGCGAATCAAAACAAACATAGTGTAGTAATAGAATTTCAACTAGAATCGTTTGCTTGGGACCAATAGGCTACTAAAGTGGTGAGCCAATTTAAAATCGTTAGTTTCGTATTGATTGTTGGTTGTACGTTTTGGTGTAATAATGCAATTGTCCCCTACTAGAAGAAAGAGGTTCCGGTAGTGGCCAATGTGGTCAATAATCCATTTAAAGTCTTTAGAAATCCTATTGATGAAAAACCATGAAGAAAGAGGTGTCACACGGCATGATTTTTGTAAAAATTAATTTGTCCCCTTCTACAGGTTCCCCCGAGGGAACTCCGGTGGTTCCGGAAGTGGCCAATGTAGTCAATGATCCATTTAAAGTCTAAAAAAAGCCTATTGGTAAAAAACCATGAAGAAAGAGGTGTCGCACGGAATGTTTTGGTGTAAAAATGAATTTGTCCCCTACTACAGGTTCCCCCGGGGGCACACCGGTGGCTCCGGAAGTGGCCAATGTGGTCAATGCTCCATTTAAAGTCTATAGAAAGCCTTTTGGTAAAAAACCATGAAGAAAGAGGTGGCACATGGCATGTTTTGAGTGAATGAAAGAACTGACCGCAATCAGAACCCTCCCTCAGGACCTATTCCAGGCAAATGGCCATATCTCGGTTGATTCTGAGCCGATTTTAGCTTTTGAAGCGTCATTTGCTTTGGAAATGGTTCTATTTTTGGCGCATGAACAAAAAACACAGGTTAGTAACAGACACTCTGAGAAAAACTCATCACAAATTTAGCAATTTAGACACGCCCTCAGGAAACCCGGAATATCTCCGGTATCCGGTAACCATGGTCACCTTCATTGCCTCACCATAAAATTTGATTAGTTTTGCAGTCGAATGCTTCTTGAAAATTAAAAATCTAACAATATTCAACGAAGTTACAACAGTCCAAATTTGGACAAAATTTTGCTAGTACCCTATATTTCTCACAACCCCTGTATTTTCATGTGTTCACTGTTTCACTGCAGTGTTATGGATATTTTTTTTATGGCAACTCCCTTAAATTTTGTTTGTTGATCAAAACTTTTCAGTGATTCATTTTTTCAGCATACAATGGTGTAGAAAATTATCATAACCTCAAAAACACACGTTTTTGTCCAAGACTGTAAGTCGTTATAATTATTCATTGAAGAGTTATAGCACATTGTTGATGTATTTTAGTCAACTTTATGTGGTTATAGGGGGATTGGGGCTTAGGTCAAGTATTATATAGTACTATATGCCTTCATAGGTATGTCACCTTCAAACCGTATTTAAGTACAAAGCCATAATTTCTCTATCTTTTAAAGAAAAAAGTTAGTTTTTCTGTTTTTATCATACACACTTAGAAATAACTACTTTTACACGTGACGGAATCCATCTTTGACATAAAGGATCAGACGTAAACAAATATTTCATGTCAAATTAAGTGCTCCGAGACTGAAAAGTTCGTTACTCAATGAAAAGTACGTTTGATTGAGTTGAATTGCGCGTCTGTTATGACTTTATTTGATGACAAAATTGACGCTTGAATATGTCAGTCTCAGAGCACCTACAATTACATGATTGTTTCTAAATGTGTATGACATACACACTTAGAAAAAATCATTTAAATTTAGGTGCTCCGAGACTGACACAAGCGAAATTCATCTCAATCTCAACTTTTCAGTCTCGGAGCTCTTAATTCTACATGACATGTTTGTTTACGTCTCATCCTTTATGTCAGAAATGGATTCCGTCACGTGTAAAATTAAGAATTCCTAAGTGTGTAACTAAGGTTTGTTATTTTAAAATTGTCGAGAATGTTGATGCAAGCAAATCCTCTGAAGGCACTTTATGGCTCAAATGGAAAGCTGGTGCACCCTATCGATTGACCTTTTCATCCACACAATCACAGACCCAATTTCACCTTGAAAATGCAATTAACTCATTTCTACACTACCTACTATAGCTAGATTCCCTTTTACTGGCCATGCTTCGTGTTTCTGTACGAAACTGTTTGACTCATTTGCTTCAAAGTTCTTATTCTGGTTGGAATTTAGTTTACTTTTCGGTTGCATCGCCATCCGATTCCACAGATGCGGTGTTATCACATTGTAAACAAACTATTCTCGTTTATTGCATATATCGCTACTTACATCCGTATATGTGTGTGAGTGTGTGTACAATATGTGTGACTGCATGAAATTTGCTGGACAAAGTTAGTTTACGACCAGATTGGATGGAATAAACATGATAATGCTCATCAGGATCAATACTATGGGTTCTGAATGCTGCAGCAACGGAGGGTGAGTAAATGGAGGTGGACTGGGTAGGTACTCACATATTGACTATGCTTTCTTCGGTTCCGTAAGCCGGTCTCCTACAATGTTGTCTCTGCGTAGGATGCGCAGCGATGCCAATGTTGCAGTTTTCACAAGATGCTGCCCGTTTTAAGAAACAGACAGCCATATTGATAATTACACACAGAGTTAAGATTACCGATGTCAGTAAAATTGCACTGGCTTATAAACGGCTACGGTTTTCAGTAATCAACTCACTTAGTTCGAAAAAGTAGTGTATATTTTTGTTTAATATGATGCACATATATCATATCAGTTTACTTTAGATTGTGTGAAATTATGAGTCATTTCATGGACTATTTCGAATATTGTATGAAAACGATCATTTTTGTATGCAGCATTTCTTACAAGTTGCTAGTTTACATGAAAAGAAACACAAGTTTATAGGCATGGATGTTTACATCACCAGTAATATTGAGATTTATTTTTTCTGTGTTGGTTTTCATGCATATATTATGTCACGCTCTAGGGGGGGGGGGGTAAATTTCTCCTCGATTTAGCGTGACATAATTAATGCATGGGCCCTAGGTATGGCAATCAATAAACTTATTTTTGAATTCTCATGTGATTTGCTACATGATGGATTTGACACATTTGAGGGGGTTAGAAGGAAAGGGGTGTAAGTGACTTTGATCGATTCTCTTCATCGACTTTCTCTTTCGTTAATAATTCCGCTGCAAACACATTCCTTGTTTTGTGTGCCATTCTGGATGCTAGATGAGAACCTCCTTTATCAAACTATGTGGCAGAAATTGCGCAATATCGGTTTTTAAAGCTGAGGCTGTCAAAAGAGAAAGTCGATGAAGAGAATCGATCAAAGTCACTTACACCCCTTTCCTTCTAACGCTTTAATTTTAGGTAACCTTCACTCTCGTAACCCATACTCATCGGAATTCGTTTCAGCCAAATCTGCGGAAACTGTTGATAACTTCCTAAAATATTGTATAGAATTGTATGGGACCGTAGAATCTTTCATTTAGAGGTTGTTGCGTCTAATTTGGTTCTGTGGTTGCCGAGAAACATGAGTCGCAATGTTGTGTTTCACACGTACACAATAGAGTGCGTCATTTTGAATGAAAAAAGTGAACGCCGAAGATGATACACGTGTGTTTTGTGTTTATGATTTTTTTATGTCTTTTACGGATTCGGATCAAGCTATGTCCTCACCCGTGTATATTGCAAAAAATTAGGCAAGCAATATTTCATTATCCCTCTACAACTCCGATCAAGCTATATTACTGAGAGAGTTTATCGGGGTAGTAGCAACCGGTGGAAACTAAAGATTTTTAATTGTCTCACTTCTTGACTAGCCTATTGGTCCCAAGCAAATCGATTAACGTGCCCCATTCTAGTCTAAATTCTAGTAATACACTATGTTTTGATTTGCTATGATAGTTTGACAGATAAAATGAGGGGTTCGTGGATTTTCCTATGTTTCGAGGGGTGCATCGATTAGCTTGGGACCGAAGATAGTACCAGAGCTGAGCCAAAAAGTTGAGAACGTTTCTGCCGGGCCATCTGGTCTTATAGTTACCTCTATAGTAAAACGGCATGCATAAAACTAAGAACACGGGATGTACTACAATAGATCAATATGTCTATATGTCTATATGGCTATATGTCTTGAACAGAGGGAAAAAAAGTATTAGGCACACAATGGTGAAAGTCCATAATTTCATTCACATCATTCACAAAGAACCAAATCCACCCCAAAAGGAAATGTTACACTCCACGCGGTTCGCCACGCTGTGGTAAGCATTAGTTCATACATTCCTGAGCATGGTTCCGGCTCCTCGAGTATAAGTCATAGAACAAAAACCTAACGCGAATGAGCGTCGATCTGTACTGCTGCATCCAGGCAAAGAGGTTCATGCAGACATGCAGGAATCTTTTTTTTTTCATCTGCGCAATTCGGAGGAATTTGTCTGTCTTCAGCATTTTTTGCTTTTATCTCTGTTAAATAACCACACATTGCAATTGTATATGGCCACCCGAGAGCCACGGAATCCGCATTCCCTCTTTACGAATAGGGTAAATTTTTATTGCACATTCCAGGAAGTTCATAGCGGCATTTTTCCGTTCAAGTCGGGTTTTGATTTTGAACAAAAATGCTTTTTGTTTGTAAAACTACTGCATCCGGTTTTTAGTGACAATAATAGCAGCGAAAAGTAGAGCTGTTCCAGCACCATAGAGGCGATATTTGCGAGGATAAATCATAACCGATGCAGATCTCACACACATACAAAAGTCTTCAGGCGGTTTTTGCTGGGACAGTAAAAATGGTCTGGCTTGCGTAAAACTTTGTTACTGCTGCTGCTGCTATGTGGCGTTCCCAGTTGTTCTAAGGGAGTAAAACGTGCAACGAGATGATGGGACCGTAATTTCGCAGTTCCGCTAGCAAAGCGGATTATTAATTCGAATGAGCGTTTTAGTGCTTTCGTCGCCGGCGGAATGCCATCCGGCCAATTTTCGACCTTTCTCCCGCTTCAAGGAAGTAATTTTCTTTTTCGTTTTTTTTACATTGCGAGATCTTCCTATGGATTTTATTTGCAAAGAATTTAAATCCAATTTGGCGAGATATGTTCAATTGAAATGAGATGGCATAGATAGAAACCGTATGGGGATGTACCTGTCGTGGATGTTAGACTGATGCAAAATCTTAAATTTTCGGTCCACAGTGCTTTAACGGTTCCAAATCGGGTGCGGATTAGCCTCTCAAAATTTGAACTCGTTTGGTTAAAATTTACTGGGCACATCAATTATTATTATTCTTCTTCCTCTTCTTCGAATTTCAAGCTATATTGCGTGATCGCAACTTAGTGTTCTAGTTATTAATTAAGAGTTTTTGATGCCTATACTGTTTTTGCATTAGTATCCCAAGTAACAATCTTGGTTTTATGATGGTTCTGTAAACCATGATTAAGACTTGTAGAATGCTATAAAACCTCTATTAAACTTGAAATTTTACTTGGGATATTTGTGTGGCAAGTACAATCATACTCTATTGCCCAAGAAACGATAGATTTTCCAATCAGAAAAATCCTAGACCGGACCGAGAAAATCGAACCCAGCCACCTCCAGCATGGTCTTGCTTTGTAGCAACGCCTTTACCAACTGAGCTAAGGGAGGCCCGAAGGGCGCACAAAAAATTTGCAGTTTGTGGGGGAAACGCTCCTAAAGTTGCGGTACGTTAGAAGCGTTAGGTTCCTATAGTTGTGAGGTATTGATTTTTTATTCATGAAAATGGCATCGGATTTGTTTCCGTGTAGTCATGATTTTTATGCTCTCTTCCGACCGCTAGAAACACTAATGGTGCCTGCTGAACAGTTGATTGCGCATGATCATAAGACATCAGCATTCCTTCCATTTAATAGAAAAGAAAGCAAAGTTGTAGCTAAGAAAATGTCATACAAGCATTGCTAACAATTTTGTGTATAGATAAATATGTTGAATTGCAAGAAAGATATCAACAAATAGCTTGCATTGCCCATAGTAATGGGGTAACATATGGGCATGCTTGGCATACACAGTTGTACTAACCAACTGCTCATTTGTTAATAGCTTTTCACTCAGTAGTTGAAATTTGTTTTTCGTTAAAGTAATTGATAGATTAGAATCATAGTTTTCTATAGATATGCAAATAGTAGATAAATTTTAACATTTGAATCAACACCAATGATTTTTTACACTTAAAGTCCGAGATGTGCAGCGAGCATTTCTCACTTCATTTTTACAACGCAAAAACAAATACAGCTTATTACTAGAATTAAAATCTACTGTTTTTTACGTATCTATAAAAAGCTTAAACTCTATCTACTGCGTCAAAAATAACTATGTTACGTCAACGTCAACTTTCTCAGAGTATCATCTTAAGGTAAAAGTGACATAAACCTTAAATAAAAATTTAAAAAATGGTTTATCTGAGACATCACTTCAGCTTGGGAAAAGCTCCAGTCGACCGACCTAGGCGAAAACTAACCTGCTCCTCGAATAAGATGTTATTTTCGTCGGAAGATGTTATAAGACGCCGGTAAATCGCTTTTTCAAGGAGCTTTGATAATCCTAAGGTCTGTAGCTGGAGGAAGAGAAAGGATCGTTCCCAGGTTTCCGGGTGGGTATGACTTTATCTAGCTTCCAGCACGACGGGAAGGACGCCAGCCTAAGGCACTGATTGAAACACGCTTCGCAGTAGTATGTACATGTTTTATGTTATGTTTTTTGGGTTAGTAGGAAATTGTTAACTATAGTGCTTAAGTTATTTTTTGAAATACAGAAGCATTCATTCAAGTACCTAATTCTGACGAACGCAGTCATGCTAAGGAAAGAAATTCTCTCAGTAAAAAAAGTGAACTGTGCAGTAAGACGCTAGGAGGAATGTAGCAAAAACTTTTGATCCAATCTTTTTAAAATACGGAAAGAATTAAATGTGGAAGTTTGGAGCTGAACGGTGTTACGGAGTCTAATGAGGTCTTTAGTAGGGCTGTCAAGGTTCACAGTGTTACTCACCTTTCTAGATATTGACACGTCGTGTTCCTTGGCCCGGGATATTGTCTCCTCGATGGATTGCAGACACCGGTCAACGTCTTCTGACACCTCCGGTTGGAAATCGTAGTTGATGGTTGTGTCGACGCAGTGTTGATATTGATCCCAGTTGACACGATCGTAGTTGTGCCGGGAAGCTTTGAATCGGTTCACGGTTGGGGGAAAAATGGTCGAAAAACAAAACGTCATTTGACGTTTTGTCCATTCGACCATTTGTCCATTCAACCTTTTGACCATTCGACCTTTTTCCATTTGAACTTTTGTTCATTTTACCTTTTGTACCTTCGACCTTTTGTCTTTTCAACCTTTTGTCCTTTTGACCTTTTGTCATATAATCTCGGTTCACTGAGGAACCAACTTCAGCTACAACCCGGTAGTGGTCCGAGCTGGTAGACAACCGGTTGCGAGATGTGAGCCACATTGCTGATGTAGATGTCGATGGTGGCGTGAGCACCAGGCCGACTCAACCAGGTGGGTGTGTCCGGGCTCAAGATGTTGTACTGTCGTTGTTCAGAATAATACCGTTTTGATTGAACAACCTTGACGTTTGGTGTTCAGGTTGCCAGCGATGATGTAGTTTTCTCGTCGTCGTGTTAGCTTAACAATATCTCTTAGCATGTCTGCTACCGACCCGTCCCTGATGTTGATTTGTTTGGGGCAGTAGGCCGCGACAATTATGATGGGGCCGACAGAAACTGGTCTTCAGCTGAAAGCTTGGCAGTAGCTGACAGCAGATGTTTCTCCTAAGCCCGATGGCCACTCCTACTCCCCCAGAGCTGGATAGATCCAACCTCACTAGTCGGTAATCGGGAAGGTAGACGTTTATTTCGGGATGTAGGTAGGTTTCAGTTATGACGGCGATGTCGATTGAGAAACTTCAGAGGCCATATCCGATGACGAAAAGGCCCAGAGTGTAAATCCGGAGAACTTTGAGATTTGGGCGTAATTGCATTTGTAAACAAACATGTCAATCGCTGATTTCTCGCGAATAAAAGAACAATCTCGTAAACAAACTACACCAAATGATAGAGGCACCATTCATCTACGTGTTTGTGTTTTAATTTTTTTTTGTGATTAAGCTTTAATTCGAGAGAGATCGTCAAATGAAGTGTTTGTTTACAAAACCAATTACGCCCTAATCTCGAAGTTCTCCGGAAATCTGGTCGTAACGGGTTTTGCAGCTGCGCAAACGAGTGGCAAGCAGAGTGAATACTGGGATCAGTTGCTCCTCTGCAAACAGAGTGTTTTTTTTTAACTCTTTATTTGTTCCAAATTCAAAATAAATTACATTTCATTTTTAACCTAGGTGCTCCAGTTACTGCAGTAACGTACCAGCCTTAATTGTTATGATATATATCTAAGTGTTTTTACATTGTTCATGTCTTGGCAATTAAGTATTTTAAACAGGTTTTTTAACCTGCATGTCAGTATAACAATTGATATCTTAAAACTAAAAACTAAAACTAAATCTTATCTAAGTATAAAGGGAATTAATCGTTGCTACCCTGAGGAACTCCTGCTCTAACAAGTAGTCGATTAGATTTGGAATTTTGATAATTTACCTGCAGAGTTCTGTCAGTTAAATAATTCTGAACTAATTTCATAATGTAAAGTGGAAAATTAAACTTTTTCAATTTAGCAATCAAACCTTCATGCCAAACACTGTCGAATGCTTTTTCTATGTCTAGAAGAGCAACTCCAGTTGAGTGGCCTTCAGATTTGTTTGAACGAATTAAATTGGTAACTCTTAAAAGTTGATGAGTAGTTGAATGCCCATGGCGAAATCCAAACTGCTCATCTGCAAAAATTGAGTTCGTATTGATGTGAAGCATCATTCTATTCAAAATTATCTTTTCAAAAAGTTTACTTATTGAAGAAAGCAAACTTATTGGGCGGTAGCTAGAAGCTTCAGCTGGATTTTTATCCGGCTTCAAAATTGGAACAACTTTTGCATTTTTCCATTTATCAGAAAAGTATGCCAAATGGAAACATCTGTTAAATAATTTTACCAAGAAAGACAAGGAACTCTCTGGGAATTTTTTGATGAGGATATAGAAAATTCCATCATCACCTGGAGCTTTCATATTTTGAAACTTTTTAGTTATAGACCTTACTTCGTCCAAATCAGTCCCCCAGGAATCATCAAAAATATTTTCCCGAGAGAAAATATTCAGAAAATCCCCAGCAACCTGATTCTCAATAGGACTAGTAAGACCCAAACTGAAATTATGAGAACTCTCGAATTGCTTAGCAAGTTTCTGAGCTTTTACCAAATTTGTGATCAAAATTTTACCACCTTCTTTAAGCGCTGGAATAGGCTTTTGAGGTTTTTTCAAATTTTTTGTGAGTTTCCAAAAGGGTTTGGAACTCGGGTCTAATTTAGAAATATTATTTTCAAAAGTTTTGTTCCTCAGGGCAGAGAATTGCTTTTTAATTTGTTTTTGCAAATCCCGCCAGATAACCTTCATGGCAGGATCGCGTGTTCTTTGATATTGTCTCCTACGGACATTTTTAAGACGGATCAAGAGCTGAAGATTGTCGTCTATTATAATTGAATCGAATTTAACCTCGCATTTTGGTACTGAGGCAGCTCTTGCTTCAACTATAGAAGTAGTCAGAGATTCAAGAGCATAATTAATTTCATCTTTGGTTTGCAAAGGAATGTTTGGATCGAAGTTATATTCCATAAATGTTCGATACTGCTCCCAATCAGCTCTATGGTAATTGAAAGTAGAGCTGTTGGGATTACAAATTATTTCTTGGGATATTTCAAAAGTTACTGGAGCTAAATGCCCACTTGCCAAGATTGGGATCCTCCTTTTGAGGTCCCAATTTTTTTTTTGTAATTTTTAAAAGAGATGAACTAGCCTTAGGCTAAAAATCTCTCTAATAAAGAAAAAAAAAAACAAAAGTTACTGGAAGGTGATCAGAACCGAAGTCAGCATGAGTAACCAATTGGCTACAAAGTTAACATGAATCAGTTAAGACCAAATCAATAGTTGTAAGTTTCTGGAGGTCACCCTTGAGAAAATTCTTTCGCTGGCCTACGCATTGGAAGGGCAAATAGGCAGCTATAAACGTAAGTTGTCCAAATTTTGTTTCAACAGAAACTCCCAAAGTTTCAAAAACTTTGGTTTCAAATGAAGAAAGAATTTTATGTTTGATTCATCTATGAATAATGATGGCAACGCCACCACAGGGTCCATCAAGGCGATCATTTCTATAAATCAAGTAATTTGCGTCCTTCTTAACCTTATGGTCAGGTTTAAGGAACGTTTCAGTTATAACGGCAATATGCACGTTATGAACTCTCAAAAAGTTAAATAGCTCGTCTTCATTATCTTTAAGAGATCGAGCATTCCAATTTACAATATTTAATGCTTTAAAATCCATTACTGAATTTTAAAGTCATGACAATATTATTTGCAAATTTTGCAAAAAATTCTGTAAAAATTCCATTTTAGGGGCAGTAATGCTTCCTAAGTCAAAATTGTCAAAATTTCCGTTAGAACGTTTGTTAGTATTTTGATTTCTACCCGTTGCAATAGCAGCATAGGTAGCTCCATTATCTCGCTGAACATTGTTAGCAGCGAGGGGAGTAGGTACAGATGAAACATTTGAAGCAGGGGTGATATTTGTACCTACGGGTACGAATGTAGAATTTGTTCCTCGCTGACCGTTGTTAACAGCAGATGAATTTGTACCTGGTCGGAAACGTGGAGCGTTTCTTACCTGTCGGTTAGAACGAGATTGTAGGATCGCTTTGCGAGTCTTACATTCCCAAAAATTGGATTTGTGGTTTTCACCACAATTTGAACATTTAAATTTCTTAGGATCTTCCTTCACAGGACAGTCGTTCTTTGCGTGAGAGGAATCACCACAATTCATGCATTTAGCTGGCATGTAGCAATTTTTAGTTCCGTGACCCCATCCCTGGCACTTACGGCACTGAGTGAGGTTTTGGAAATTTCCTCCAGTCTTCCTGAAGTGTTCCCACTTCACTCGGACATGGAGCATAAGGCTAGCTTTTTCTAAGGCCTTAAGGTTGTTTAGTTCACTAGACTTGAAGTGAACTAAATAAAAATCATTAGAAATCCCGTTGCGCGAATCGCCAGGACGGGATTTCATTTTCATTTTGATTACTTGGAGTGGCACAACTTGAAGTAATTTTGCCAGTTCATCTTTGATCTGATCCAGGGATTCACCACTGGGCAGTCCTTTCATGACAACCTTGAACACACGTTCAGTTTTGGTGTCGTAAGTAAAAAATTTGTGCTTCTTCTCAGTAAGATACTTGAGAAGACATTTAAATCCGTCCAAGGTTTCAGCCAATATACGGCATTCACCCCGACGTCCAATTTGTAGAGAAAACATAACTTTCACGAAGTTCAAAAGTTCCATGCGAAGAGCATGGAAATCGGAAGTGGTTATCACAATAGGGGGAATCTTTTCCTTCTTGGCATTAAGCCGGGAAAGTTTACTAGAATTTTTCTTGGATGATGGATCATTCTCATCATCCATGAGCAAATCAAATTGATTACTCAAATTAATTTCTTCAGAAGGGGGGTCAAGAGTTTGCCCCTTTCTTTTGCGTTTAGGCGCCATGGCGGCAGTAAATTTTTATCCAAATCGACTTCCAAGCAGATTACTATAAGAATCTGAAGGATCGAAGAGAAATTTTCCAAATCGATATCCAAGAAGGATTACCTCGGGTAGGGTCCAAACAAGGATCGAAGAGGAATAAAGTTGAACAAGGTAGAAATTTTACAGGTTGAGCACTGAAAAGTGCTGTTTAAATTTGTTGTAGTTTTAGGTAGTAGTAACACTTCCTTAAGCAAAAAGCAAATAGATCCGCACGGCAAGAGAGCACGATGCGGACTGCAAACAGAGTGTTCGTATTCGGTGGTGGAGGTGTACTTCTGGATGCAACGGTTACCGCATACGTTTGTCGATTCGAGTTTGCCGGAAGGTTGGGCACCCCAGCAGTTGACGAGACGGATGCATCAGCAGTAGCAAAGCGGTTGTTGATTCGAAGCGGTTCTGCCCATTGTTCTCCGGCCCTTGGCCCTTTTGCGGATTGCAATGAGCTCCGCACGATTTGGGCACGACTTGTTAGTTGCCTGATGAGCAGCCTTACAATTGGCACATGTCAGGTCGGCGTTTTTCATCATCCCTCAGGCATCGAGCGCGTGCTGCTTGCCACAATCGATGCAGTGGTAGACCATGATGTAATTTTTCGTTCCATATCCGAACACGAGGCAGTTACAGCATTGGGCGACGTCACGGTTGACACGCTTGTATTGAGCCCATTTCTCTTCGATGTTGGACAGGGCTCGTATATTCTGCAGATCCTTGAAGCACGTTGAATTATACTTAAGATTGGCCAGATATAGCTAAACACGATACTGTTGTCATGTTGATTTATCTTGAAAATATGGACTGGTTTGAGCCCGCTCACTTTCAATTCAACGCCTTGTAGTGGATCATCGCTGGAATCATCAGCTTGAAGTCTTCAGTGCAAAAACGGATGGTACATTTGACACCTAAACCGTTTTAATAGCCTATTTTCTCCATCAATCTGGGCGGGAATCCCTTCATAAAGAAAGGCGGAAGTTTCTCCTTCTTCTACACCTTCGGCTCACCACCATTTTTCAGAACGGCGTAACGGTTGGTCGCCAGCAACTTCTTCTTCTTCTATGCCAACTGAGCGACGGCGGTGGCTGATCAGGTTTGCTTGCCGGTCGGAATGGCAGCTCCGGTTTCCCCTTGCTTGGGTTGAACGATGCTTCGCTAAACACAGCGAAAGAAAAAGCGCGAATACTATGTCAAAGAACTTTGCGAACAACTTGAAGCAGATCGCAAATTGTTTCAACTACTGAGCCAAAAGTTATTAAGCTTTAACTTTAGTCCAAGTGCTCCGCTTATACCTACAGGCGTATATATAAAGTAAAGTAAAAATATATATTTTGGCGCATAAGTCGAATCCGTTTACGTTGGACAAAGTTGTTCTGCATAGTTATTCTAATCTAAGTCTCAGGTTTGGTTGAAATTGAACAAACTTTAAGCTCTTGCGCAAATCCAGATCGTAAACAACTTTGGCACAGTTGCTGCCCAGAACAAATCGAAAGAGCAGTGGCGAATAGGGTGTTTTGATCCGCCATACAAAGTTGACCCACGCTAGTAGTGTACATACTCTTCTAAGGTGTAGGAATGTTAAATCGCAAAACATTTAGCTCAACACCACGGACATAGCAAATGGCAGGTCGGATGACGCACAGCCTTGCCGCTGAGCTCAGCCTTTGTATCCTTGATTGGTTGTTTTAATTTAGGGTTCAAGTGGATATGGGGCTAGAGGAACGCGTATACAGGTGCATATGCAACGAACATGCCCTCGTTCATCGTGTTATTTTTGCGAGAAGCCATTCATTGTGGTGTGTGACCTGATGCCTGATTTTGCATATTTGATTGCGTTATTTTTGCTACACGATAGAAAATGCCCACACTGCATGTCCCGAAAAAGGCTCTTTCGAGAGAAGTACACCAACAGCAAGAGGAAAAAGTGCTGTAGCCTTTTTGATGAATATTTATCAGTGTTAATTGTTGAGGGTTGTGGTCGCTTTTGCGGTGGGGAAAATGGAGATTCATCTCCTGATAAGCTATGGGAATGTAGAGGAGTAGATGCTAAGGGGTACATCGGAAATTGAAATGACATCTCATTTCATTGGTGT
Source organism: Ochlerotatus camptorhynchus (assembly GCF_037179485.1). Taxonomy (NCBI): domain Eukaryota; kingdom Metazoa; phylum Arthropoda; class Insecta; order Diptera; family Culicidae; genus Ochlerotatus; species Ochlerotatus camptorhynchus. The sequence continues at coordinate 3,199,246 of NW_027040943.1, forward strand.
GTGAATCTCGGTGTTGATTCGTTGATAGTTGGTATGCGAATGGATCGTGGAAACCAGTATAAACCAAAATGTAACGTCAGGTATCATCGATGATGCTTGCTGTAGTTCATACCGTGCCATTGACCTGCAAAAATTTGTTCGGAAATAATTCGATTGACGATTTTGATATTGAATGGGAAATGTATGACGATGTTAGCAGCCGATTGTGTGCCGGGAGGAGGCGGCTAACCTGATATTATTACATTATTGTTTCGTTATGTACATCAGTTCAGATTTCTGTAAAGATGATCATTTATTGCCAAGACCAATAGTTGCCGTAGCCAATAGAAGGTAATGTGAAATCTGCAATAGATCACCAAGTCCATACATGAAATCTGTAACATATCCATCGAGCAACTTTTGCAATAACAAGAAAATTTATCACACTAGCGAAATCAGGCGCAGGACTGTAAACGGCAGGATTATGCATACCACTGGTATCACTGAATTTTTTTCATCGGTAATTTTCTTACTTGATTTTTTTTAAAATGAGTGCAAGCCGGATTCATTTGGACATATTAGGTATCGTACTGCACAACCAATTGTCCATAGTACGAATTAGGTTTATCTGTCATAATGTCGCATTGTTGTTCGTTGGTATTCGGTGAAATTTTGCATGGTATAATTTTGGTTACTGCGTGATAGAAGGATGTTCTTGATAAACAAATAGTAGGTAATCTATAGTTTAGACGTTAAAAACGATCAAATATTTGTTTAAAACTTTTTGTTTTTCAAGGTTTCCAACCCCGGCTAAGTGCTGAATCAATCCTTAATCCTGAGCTCCTTAAGCTGTATTCTAATAACGGAAGAAAAAGCTGCCTACAAAAGTGAACATCAAATGTGCTTAACAGAGCTTAACATTGAATTCAGGCGAGAGAAGTAACACCAAGACCACCGTCGGAACACTTCTGCATTGAAAAATGATGTCCGCTGTAAGGGATACTTGCCAAGCGGTTCAAATCTTGCGTTACCTAAGACTTCTGATCTTCCACAAATAACGCAGCAGAGCGGTTCCATATCATTAAAGCAACGAGTAATTTTCATCTTTTTTGATTTGCATGAAACCTTGCATACAAGTTTTTGGGGAAGAAAAACGCCGTTTTGCATACTTGGTTCGCCATTTTGAATCTAGCCTTACTTATGAGAAGGGCCTATGAAAAATGCACATGATATTTTCAAAAAATTGTATCTCGGAAACGGTTTGTCCGATTGGTTTGGTGTCTTGGGCGAAGTTTTAGACAATTGTTGGTGTTATATGGAGAAAATATGCACGGTAAAAAAAAAAAGTTTGGTATTTGTGTTTTGAACTAAAATATAAATTTTTCCTTTAAAGTGACATGTCAATAATTTTTATATTATCCTTATATTATAGCTGACTGAAAATGCTATCTAGTGCACAGTAGGTTGTTCTGGAGAAAAATAGGTTACAATGAAAAAAATTGTTTTAAAAAAAAATACAATTTTCAAAAAAGCTATTAAGAAAAATCAAAAAGGTTTGTCACCCTAATTTTATGAAAGTACATCAAATTTGCAAACAAAAAGTACTTAGGTAACATTTTTCTAAGATACACCGTTTAGAAGATATTACTGATTTAATATTGTTTTTTTTTTTTGATAACTTAATAAGTTTTGGCCCTTTTCGGATGTACTCCGTGTTTTTCCAGTTTCAAAAGTATTTTTTTCGGAAAGATTGGAAAATTTTGAGTTAAAATGACACTGACAGCTTAAAGATTCGAGTGAAATTCTCTGCCTTAAAAGTATTTTGAAAAACAAGTTACAAAATCCCACTATCAGGAACAATGATTTCTTCAAGTGATTTTTGGTGCGTTGTGCTGAAAATGTGCATTCAACTCTTGCATATCGCCTAACAGTTTAATCCATTTAAACTGGATGTGTTTATACTGTGCATATTTTCTCTCTATTGCCGAACATCGCCACAGACATCAAACCGATGAGACAACTCGATTTCGAGATACACCTTTTTGAGAACTGCAAATGTAAGCTCCTCAATTAGCAAGATTCAAAAGAGCGAATTAAGCTTATTTTTCAGGGATGGTGATTGTGCGCAATAAAAAATAACATTATATGTTGGATATCATCAGTTTATTTTTATTCCTGTATTTTTATAAAATTATTGTTTACACAACTTTCTTAACAATATTGAATATTTTGGCATCATTGTCAGGACAGTTGGAATAAAGCTTTGCCTTTATTGTATTTTCTGATAGAGGAAGAAATGAGTGGAATTTTAGAGTTCCTTGAATTGTTTTTGCATTATTATATTGATTATTTAGCTGCAAAGACATATTTTCGTATTCTTCTGTAGTAGAATAACAAAATGACAACTTTGTAAGTTCTTCTTCTTTTCGTTTGTTTGCCCAATTAAACAACTCTCTTTATCGGGTGTTCGCGTTCTTTGGCTAAACTTGCTCTGGTAGCCATGCGTTTTATCGTACCTCCAATAGCATCGCATGGACCTTTTCCGTGCGATGTTGCGAAGAAATGCCATTCAGCGTCAATACCATACTTTGACTTAAATTTACAAAGGCTAGAAAAGTTTTTTCGGTTTTTATACTGTGAAGCTTATTTCCTGTCTTTACGCTAACAAAATCTCTTTGGCCTGGCATTGCACGGCTTATATCATCGTCCTCAAAAAAATTCAAAACCAGTTCTTTTGTTTCATTACTCAAAGCTTTTCCAGAGCTTAAACCTTGAGATGAATCAAATACATTATCTCTTTCCTTTCTTGCATCTGATGCCATATTTCTACTGGTTTTAAATTCGTCTACAATTTTTTGTACTGACCATGATTTTGGCAACAATGATAAAATTGATAGTTTTTCTTGCCTTGTGGCTGAATTTAAAAATTTAATTTTCATATTTTCTATGACTTCATCAAACTCGTTTGCTTTTTCTGTTTTAGCGTCTAATTTAAAAAGATTTCTTCGTACACCTTCGACGATTTCAGCGCACTTTTTTAAGGATAGTGAACGTTTTTAACCTTACCTAAATCTATAGGCGAAACACGAATAGCTGCTATTCCTCGGTTGAATATTTCGACGTCTACAGGCATCGTGAAGTCTTCATTTGATTTAATTGTGCTTAGCGTTGACTCTGATGGTATCGTGACCAAACTTTCAACAGTTGGCATCCTTGAGCCGCCGGCTACGCTTTGTTCCTCGTTTTGGGTGAGGTGAGCTCTTGAATCAATATGTAGACGGCAAGACGAACAAACACGAAAATCCTTGGTGTTCGGTGTAGATACCTTGGAAAATCCAATTGATTTTAGTTTTTGGATGATACCATCCGTGAGATATCACAGCTCTTTCAAACACTGAATGTCTTTGAATGGGCGAATACATCTTATTTTACTCATTTTGTAATCTGTAACATAGAAAATATTTTCCAATTGTTAGTTTTGTACGAAAATATCACAAAACATATAATTAAAATGTGTATTTAAAACTTACCTTTGCACCAAAACGTGTTACACTTTCCTTTACAATTATTATGTTATCAAACAACAGTGGATCTCGTTCAAAAACACAGGATTATGAGCTGAAATGACTATAATCACTATGCTACTAGCAACCTTTCTGCATTTACTGTTTGGTTTTCCCTAGTAGATACTGGATGAATTCAGAACCGAGTCAGACATTATTATACAGCTCACGGGTAGAAATCATAGAATGCTGGGTAAAGACTGTTGGAAGATAGGTAGAGTTGAACGCTCAGGTATCGTCGAACCTTCAGGTACGAGTTTGGAGAGTTGGAGCGAGGTAGATTTGCTGGCGTAGGTATATTGTTATTGAAGAAGATTGTAAATTGTATATACCTGGAATGAATAAAGAGTGCGGCGGTTGTTGATTGAGGTATCAGTCGGCAGCCCTCTAGTTTGATGGAAGGTGACTACTGCGTTCTTTTTATTTATTATTAAGGAACGGTCAACGACGGAGCTAGCCTCGTTATGATGGACTAGTTCCAACAAAGACCATGTTTACAATCACCAACTGTACGTAGTACAGCTAACTGGTATCTGATTACCTGTATCTAATACTTGTTAGCACGTTTTCAGCACAACGCACCAAAAATCATTTGAAGAAATCATTGTTCCTGATAGTGGGATTTTGTAACTTGTTTTTCAAAATACTTTTAAGGCAGAGAATTTCACTCGAATCTTTAAGCTGTCAGTGTCATTTTAACTCAAAATTTTCCAATCTTTCCGAAAAAAATACTTTTGAAACTGGAAAAACACGGAGTACATCCGAAAAGGGCCAAAACTTATTAAGTTATAAAAAAAAACAATATTAAATCAGTAATATCTTCTAAAATGTTACCGAAGTACTTTTTGTTTGCAAATTTGATGTACTTTCATAAAATTAGGGTGACAAACTTTTTTGACTTTTCTTAATAGCTTTTTTGAAAATTGTATTTTTTTAAAAAACAATTTTTTTCATTGTAACCTATTTTTCTCCAGAACAACCTACTGTGCACTAGATAGCATTTTCAGTCAGCTATAATATAAGGATAATAAAAAAATTATTGACATGTCACTTTATAGGGAAAATTTATATTTTAGTTCAAAACACAAATACCAAACTTTTTTTTTTACCGTGCATATTTTCTCCAACAATTGTCTAAAACTTCGCCCAAGACACCAAACCAATCGGACAAACCGTTTCCGAGATACAATTTTTTGAAGATATCATTTGCATTTTTCATAGGCCCTTCTCATAAGTAAGGCTAGATTCAAAATGGCAAACCAAGTATGCAAAACGGCGTTTTTCTTCCCCAAAAACTTGTATGCAAGGTTTCATGCAAATCAAAAAATACAAAAAATAAAAACTGGAAAAATTTCCCACTTGTTCGTGGAACCGCTCAGCAGCAGCGATTTCATCTAGTGGTGCGGAGATAACTTCAGCTCTATGCTGTAGCATCGGAACAAACATCAACGATGCCGATGCCAAAGCCGTTTGTTCCATAAGGAGATGATATCAAAACCAAAACGCGGTCGTAAGCAGTTCGTTCTAAAACCACCCAGGTGGTTGAAGTGTTCTGTTTCAATTCATTTGCGGTTGTTAAGAAAATTTCAATTAGAGCGAAACGTTTTCGTATATTCAACGACAGTCAGCGACGATTTCATGTTAAACGAAATTTTCATGGCCCGGTATTTTGATTTTCATACAATGTATGCCTGAAGTTTTATGAGTAACTGAATGATTTGTAGTATTTAACCATGTATTACGTGTTGAATTTTATTATTTTCATTGTATTTTTCTACATTTTAGATGATTATTTTCTATTTTATTTTAAACCATTTTATTAATCACTTCAACAGCATACTTCCTCATGGATTAATGTTGAACTTCAAGTAAAATAAGAATAATCCATCCATCCAGAAAAAAAACAGAACATACTTGAAAAATTGGGTTCATCGATATCAATTATTCGTGTTATTTCAGCGCTTCGTAGATTGATCAAAAATAATAATAAAAAAATACAAAAATTAAAATAATTAAACTTTTACAGACTACTACAAGATCAGCTTAATAAATATTAACTGGATTATTTATTTATTCAACAAGAACAACAAACAACAAACAAACAACAAGAATACATGTATCATTATGTTCATCTATTTATTTTACAGGTTTTTTCTCGTCATGCATGACATCATTTAAAATGAGATTGGATTTCCATTTTATTCTAAGTCCTGTTAATTATACATCATATTTTTTATTCATTCTTGAAAATGTCAAGTACTATTCGAGCTAAACATATTTATTTACATAATACAACCTTGAAATTTTAGTGCTACATCCACCTTTTATTGGGAGCTGAGAAGACATAGAGCTGCATCTTATTATATGTTTGTAAACTATTTATTATTTTCATTGCAGAATTCCTGCTTTTTAAACACATTAATGTATTTTCATTATTTCGTATTTTAATTTTCTGATACATTTAATTTATATAAATAAATACTGGTTGAGAGAGAGCATCAGGGTATCATTTGACCTGGAACTGGACGATTGGATTGGTATGACAACTGGAATCTAGGAGGGAATAAACACTATCATTTTCTTTATCCTACCGATTCGATTGTGGTGGTGTGAATTCTACTCCAACAGTTTCAGTGAGATTGACGCACCCTTCTTAACAAACCATTCTGTAGGAAGCTTAATGAGTATTGCGAATTGCGTTATTCGATTAGTTGGATCGTGTCGTTGGAAGGAGATTCTTAAATTCCCGTGGATTTTGCGTAAGTGCCTCTGCTACGGGTTCACCCCTTCGTTTTTGGCCCTTCATACAGTGATATTGTGAATTCAGATCGGTAGCACAAATTGATCTTGCTATTAAGTAGAGCTGCATTCAAAGCAAAATCTTCGAAGAGATGGCGGCTACCTTACATACACACATACGAATGATTTGTAGTACTTCATGATCTAAAACTTTTCAATACGAATAATTCGTATTTAATTGCTTGAACTATTCGTTTAATAAACGAAATAAAATCAGCATCGAATGTCTATAGGAAACTACCCTAGTGTAACGTACAAATTATTTCTTTGCAGAAAACAAAAAAATAATTCGTCAAACAAACTATTGATTTTGTCGTAGATACTAATTTTGTAATAACTAATATGAAGGTTATTTGACGTACCTGAAGGTATTAAATATATTGTAATTAGTGGTCTTTAGACTCCAGTATCCATCCTCATCGCAATGCCGGCTGGGGTACGAGTAAAAGATCTGGGGCATAGGAAAGATCAGATAATCAACACCGATAGAACAAGCATTGGTCCAATGCTGTCAAGGAAGAGACAAATGTCGATATCAATGAATTCCGATGATCTGTCACTGTTGAGACTTTGGCCGGGATTATCTTGTAATCTTAACCTGGATAAGAATGAAATCTCCTATGAACATAGGACTGAAATAATAGGTTACTTCTACTGTATTTTAATCAATATCATGAAATGAATATACGAGTAGCTCACTTAATAGCTTAACAAAAAAAAAAATCGAAAAACCTATGGCCACGATCAGGGCTGGAAAGCACCGCAGAGCGTTTTCAAAGCAACTTTGTTCATGCATCATGAAAAATATTGAAATGTTGAGACTCATGTGAAAGCTACCACTCAACCAGATTTCACTCAACAAGCTCCAAATGAAAGGTACACCAAAAAAGATATTGAAGACGCATTCAATCCTAATGTGATTGAAATAGAAAATTTAATTTTAATGTTATGTTTAATTGGCAAAGTATAAAAAAATGGTGTTCTTATTTCATAATTTTTTATTTTATCTTATTTATAGAATAACTTACATATTATTTCTTAACAATGTACAAACAAGGTAATTTTTTTTGGATGCTCCGTTGAATTAGAATATTTTTCAGCTGCAGTTTGATTATCAGCAATAGGCTGAAAACTGTGAAATTTTGGTGTACCAGATACCATCTTTGCGTGGTGAAACAAATCTTCTAGTTTTTCTGACATTTTTTCGTATTGCTCAGTAGATATATAACATAAATTTTATTTTGTGATGCTTTTCTCTGTTTGTTTAACTGCCCAGTCGTAGAGCTCTCGTAGGGTTGTAATAGTATTTCCGTATTTTTGGGCAAGGCTTGCTCTTTTTGCCATTCGTTTTAAAGTTCCACCAAAAGCATCACAGGGATCTTTGCCATGAGATGTTGCAAAGAAATGCCAATCCGCTTCCAATTTGTGCATTGATTTGAAGTTTCATAGACTGGCCAATTTTTTTCTGTTTTTATAATGAGCAGCTGCTCCATCTGACATAAATGTAATTTTGTAGAAATCTATTGATAGTTTCAAGAATTCTATCCGTTTTGAAATATCCAATTGAACTGCAATTGCATCACGGGCCAATACCTCGGATATTATTATAAAACTAACGTTTTCTATTTTATTGTCCTTCATATAATAAACCACAAAAGGGTGAATAGTTGCCTGAGCGTTTTTTGCAATGGTAACCCTGAGCGTTCTGAATAATAAATGAATAGTTGTCAGAGAAATCGCAAATAACAATTAATTCATCTTCTTTTAGAGAATCATTTTTGTTCCTTAGAATGTTCTTTACAAATAAAGTCATGAGTGATTAACTTATCAATTTAATCTACGAAGTACGTGGCAAACTCATCTGCAGGTTTCATAATGTTCTCCAAGTTACAACGATCCGTAGTTAGCCACTGTTGAAAAATTACATCTTCTTTACCACTTTCTTTTAATAGTGCAGCAAGTTCATCTGTAACTTCTTCATTGGAGGCACATTTCTTGCAAGCTCGAAAATAACACTCTGTCGTCTTAATAGAAAAATTACAAAGCAGTTTATCCATTATTTCTTCCTGGGATACGATTCCTAAATTATTTAGCTTTAATTTTACATTTTCGTGGATCGTGCACACACATACATTATGAGTACCTTTACTATCAAGTAGCTTACAATTTTTTGGTCTCAACGTTGTAAAGACATCATAAGAAGTCGCTTCTGAACCCGTTCTTTTAGGCTATTTCGGAGTTCAGACACGTAATCGTTAATTCCAGGCATTGGCCTGCTTATATCATTACTATCAAAGAAATCTATCACAGTCTTTTTGTCTAATTCACTGATTCCGTGTCTACTTCGTGCACTAGGGGTACAAAGAATACCTTGCTCTTTCACTATTTTTTTTTTTCATTTGTCTTACCATATATACCGGTGCATTGAACTCTTCTACAATTTTATTTATTTACCAAGAGTGCGGTAACACTGATAAAACTTTTATCTGCTCATTTCTATCATCAGGAGATGAATTAAACTTATTTTTTAATTGTGTTACCATTTCGTCGAATGCTTCTGCTTTACTGATGTCTGTTGGATCCATATTAAAAGTTTTCTGTCGTACTCCTTGTGTGATGTTTGCTGATTTTGTTACACGTTAATCCATGGTCCTCATGTTCCGTAATGAATTTGGTTAAACATTCAATGTGTGAACGATGCTATTGAATATTTCCACATTATATGGTTCCTGTAGCTTGTCCGCTGATGCAATTGATTCTAATGATGGAATTGACGGTACTTCTGTAAGAAAAGAAAAGTAAAACATGAATTAATAAGCGTGCAAGGTTTAAACAAGTATATTTTTTTTATCCTTCAAATAAAAAAAAGTAAATTTAAATTATCGATCTGAGTATTCTTACTTGGTAAATCATCAGGTTGGTGGCCACTTGTTGATGGTTCTTCGTCACTTGTTGGTGGTTCATACCCACTTGTGGATGGATCTGGATCGCACAGATCCGAGCGCGGTTTTTTGGATGTATGACATGACTCACAAATGCGCATCTGCACAGTATATCCCATAGATTGCATTTTTTTTTTAATTAATGCTGGTGTTAAGTAACGTAGTTTGTTTCGGTTGCACTTGGGATTCGAAATACCAGCACTGCATTTAAAAACACTTAAGGCATTCATGAGAATAATTGTTATTAAACGTTACAGTAATTTGCCTTCTCACTGTCACTGTTTCTACACTACATTGAAAAGGGTCGTATATACATCTTCACTTAAATAGCAAATAATGTATACCTACATGCAGGTTTATGGTCGTACCTACATCGTGCCTTTTTTGTACCAAAATTTTAAATAATATATATTCTAGGAACATTTTGTTACATTGAAACTGGTTTTCTCACTCGTTAAAAATATCTTGTTTGCGATGTATGTGATTTGATATATCGATACCCATATTAACCATAACATGTTCCGTCCAGATCTCCGAAACTAGTTGACCATTCTTTAATATTCAAAAGCTTTATAAAAGATCATTTTATTTTTTTGGAGTTTAACTCAATCTTATTTAGTGGCAACATTTTTAAATTTGTCGTTCCGACCCTGAAAAAAATCATCGATTTTATTCAGTGCGAACACGAAAAAGTTTTTGTTGAATTACTTTTTTCCTTCAAAAGTGCCCATCTTGAGATGTATCAACGAGTTGTAGATAAATGGTATGTCTATCTTAAAAAAAAAGTTTCAGTTAAAAAAAAAACTGTGTTTTTTGAGAAATCTCATTTTTAAGTTTTAATTTTTTTTTCAGTGTAGAAAAATACTTTAATTTCTTAGATATTTTTTACAAAACCTCATTTTTTTCTCTACAAATCATCTTTGGGCAACATTTTTGTACGACTTGACATTATTAGTTATAATTTTTTGAAAAAAAAATGATGACATAAAGTACTGTCCTTTCCAAATGCTGGTCTAGATTTTTTAAAGAAAATAAATATGCAAAGTTGCTTAAGTAGACGAAATCTATACACTTACAAAGTTTCTTTGACATCTGAGGGTGCTGCCCAATGACATTTATAGAAGGTCTGGGCCATCAGGCAGTTTGCTGGTGTTAGAAGCAAAAATGTTGTAGACATTGCTGAACATCTGCGAACAGATAGAAATACGTCACTGCCAACAGCTGTTTCGTGTAAAAAGATAAACATTGCAATAAAATACGAACACCACTACGAATTTGCTCATTTCACTAACACCAATAAGCCCTTTGGCCCAGACCTTATATAAATGTCATTGGGTGCTGCCAACCATGTGTCAAGTTAGCGTGGAATTCGTATGTGGTTCTTCCATTTGCTTCGCACACCCTTTCCAAATAATCTCTGAGAAAGCAATCCACCGTGCGGCACAGGGAGCGGATAAAATACAACAAGCTGCTAATGCCTTCTTTGAGTTCTTTGCTGATTTTGGTTACCACGATTGCACGCACACAAGATAAAGAAGTGCTTATCCCAAGCAACACGGCTTGTCATAATGAAGTTGAAAATACTTTTCAATGACTTACGTATAGAATCAATAATACTTTAATTTACATCATTTAATACAAAACCAGCGGCAAAAAATTTAAAAATAAATTAGCATGGGATTCGAACACAGGTTCTTGGCGTGAAAGATTTATTACTTTCTAACTAGACCAACTCCGCTTGATAAAAGGTTAATAATAAGTATCTATCATGTTCTTGCCAATGGCATGAAAATTATATTCTTGTGCAACACGCCTGCTTCGATCCGTCATAAAGAAGTTTTGTAAGCAGCAATGCGTACATTTTATTTTCAGAGTGTTATTTAAATGTATTTTCAACTACTTATAACACATCCTGCACCTTTTCAGTTGCATTTATTTTTTTTCTTTCCTTTCTTTAACGTCGGTCTCTGTTCCGCAATCTAGTGCCAATCACCGACGGACATCGATTGCCATCCATTGACGACAATCGAATGTGCAGGAAGACAGCTTCCACACCTGCGTAGGATATCGCACCCATTCAACACACATGGGCCGGGACCTACGGCTTTACTTCCCTTCCGAAGGAAGACGTGACCAGAGATTTTTATGCCTCAGAAAAATCCCACCGACCTCGGCTGGGATTGAACCCAGACCCATCGAGGTGTTAGAAAGCAGTCACGCTTACCACTACACCACCGGCGCCGGCAGTTGCATTTATTTATGAGATGTCATAAAAGAGTGTTTTCAACTTTCTTTATAACAAACCTCCGAACACCTCATAAGAAACTGTCAATGACTGCGTGTCGTCAATCTGGAAAGTGCAGAATCTCTTCAAGAGCTTTATAAATTCAACTAAGTTTGATTTTGCATACGACAAGTTTTATAGTGGTATTATGATGCACGTTTAAATAACATTTAAAGTTAAAAGCACAAGAAAACTATTTTGGAAAATGTTGAATTCTAGGAAGTATGAAGAAAACATCTTTAAACCTCATATAAAACGCGCATTATGTGATCAGATGACTAAGAGAGATCTGAACCACTATGACTACCATCCGAAAGGACTTGGTCACCTGAATAACTTTGCTCAAGACGGCAATTTTCTAAACGGCCATGATAACGAAATATGTATCGCCCGTCATAAGTAATATGAAAGGGAAGCGTCTCTAGCGGCGTAGTTCCCAATTAAGCTTGCTAACTTAGCATGATTTTTTCATATTTACTGCATACCAACATTGACCAACATTTCTACGCCTTTTTCAAGGTGTCTGTAAAAATTCCGGTGAAGTACACATTCAAATGGATATAATTCTTACGCATAAAATGAGCGGAAACATAAACACCAACATATCTGTTGTTCCTTTTTTCCCGCACAACTATTTCTGCAATTCCCTCGCTTTAATCAGTATTGAGTATAGGGCATACTTGTGCCAGGTTGATCGTGGAACATCTCGAGTATGAGAGGGTGATTGCAGCTTGCTCAAAAGTGCCTGAGTAAATACAAGTACTTTCGATGATCACCCGTAGTTGCGATAGTGAAGATGTATACCTATATTGTCGTTTATGTCCGGGCGTGTTTGCCTTACAGAAACCTTTTTATTTGATTTTGTATGGGGGATGGGTTTTGGATGTGGACGGGTATATTCGTGATAATATTAAGTTTACGTTAGGATAAAGTTGAAACATTGGGAAATGTATCACTTCAATTTGAGAAGTACTTTTTCTTCGTAACCGATGATCCATTCTGATGACCGACATTGCCGTGCAGGCGCCGTGGGTTGGCAGGGTCCAATTCTCCATTCCTTTTTGGCCCTTGATACAGCGATTTACTGATGAAAATCTGAGGTTATTAAGCTTGATTCATTTCAATAGTGAGGAGAGCCCATAGCTATCGGACTAGTTTCCATGAGACAATGAGTGGTAGACCACTATCATCATCATCATCGTCACAACTATTTCTGCAATTAAAATATGATTTGGCATTTTTTTTTAATTTGATATGAAAATGGCAGAGAACGTTTGTTTGTACCTGTTCAACGCCTTCTCACTTCAAGATATTCATGTTATATGGTGGACCAAATATTTAATAACGAGGTAGGATCATAGCTTAACAGTTAGCAGATTCTGTTGAAATGACGTGTTGAGAACCACTGGTTCAATTTATGTTTGTTCTGTCTTTTATAATCTTTCGAAAAGCTGTAAGTTGTTGAAAATTGCACATAACATACAGAAAGAAACATAATAATACATATTTACACGTTAGTTTTAACCATTTTCAAATTGATTGCCAAGTGCGTGGAATAATCCACGTTCCGGTATTTCGATTTTACGAACAATCGTAATAATTGAACAGGTTTAGTTCAGATTCAAATTTGTTTGAAAAAATCTTGTCAGTTCAATATCGAATAATGTAAAAATCACCATTACTGTACAGATCACCACTCTAAATCAACACGAATGAATCTTCATAAATTGTTCAAAAAAGGCGGAAGTTATCGATATGTGTGATGCAGTAGAATACACTGAAACCTCCGTTAACGAAGTCTTTTTTTTACGCAGTTTTCAGTTTCAGTCCCTCTTTTTTCGAAGTAAATCCCAAATAACGATTTTTTTTGCGGTTCTGGGAAACTGGGAAATATTGTGAAATACCACACAATATGAGTATTTTCGGAATCGGGGTGACGCGTAGGACCGGAAATACATAGCATACGCCATTTTGTAATCCAATATGGAGAGGTATTTAACAGTATTAATCTGTTTTTCTCTTACTGGAAGCCGCCATTTTTTATTTCAAAATGGTGTCAGACATGAATTACCGGTTCCTACATATTCAAAAATACCCATATTGAGAGTGATTTTACGGTAATTTTCTGTTTTGATCTAACCGTAAACCATCATCTTGGATTTATAAATGATGTCAGGCTTGGATTTCCGGTTCCTACACCTAATTCCAAAAATACCACTATTGTCTGGTATTTTACAATATTTTCAAAATACTTTTTTTTACGCAGTAAATCTCAAATAACGAGTTTTTTTTTACGCACTTATTCGATTTACGAACCCTCGGTCCAGTGTACATACCCACGAAAGGAAGACCTCAAAAATAACGGCCTGAAACATGCAGTGTTTATAAATAAACTTTCAATCCATTCAATTAATGATGCCATATAGCTAACCAGCGTCCAAATTTCACAGACACAAAGACAAGCAGCGTATAAAACGGTTTATGTCAAGGCTAAGGTCTTTGTTAATCTTTGTAGTTTATCGGGAGTAGAGCTACGGGTTGTAGCTGAAACACAATTTATTTACAGAACAGATGATAGTTCAGTTTGTACAATTTGCTAAGATTAGGACAGCGTCTCAACAGGAACATTTTCGTAATGATGAAGAGCTAGCTGCTATGCCCTCGAACGTATACGTTGGTGTGCAAGTATTCTTTAACTTGATGGTCACCAATAGTTCAGGTTGAAGATGTTTCAACACATTAGCTTTGATTAAAAGCAAATTGAGGACATCGATGACTGACGGAAAGCAGAGCTTTCTTTGTTTGCTGAGCATCAAAAATTATGTGATTATTATCTTTTTTAAATTCAACTTCCAAATCCGAGAAAAGGTTGTTTGTTCATCTCTACCACATGTTTACTATGTGGAATAAACACGTTCGGTGGGAAGCTACGAGATGCGACTCTCCAGTTCGGCCACAATTACCACTTAACTAACATTTTCAGCTTTATAAGCCAACTTTTCCAGCGTTGTGCTGTAAAGTAGTTGAAAAAAGCTGCAGATACCAAGGGGCAAGCCAACTGTACTCAGAGTTAATATTTGTGAAGCGAGTAAATTTGAGTAACTCATAATTACTCAAAGTTGATCTAAGTAAGGCTTGTACTCGCAAAAAATGCACCATTTTTATCCGTGTGTAACTTTTTAATCCGTGGGTAAAAATTGATGAAAATCTGGGTAGAACTAGTTTGGAGTGAATTGTTTACATGTGCAAAATTTCATAACAATCGGTTCAGTGGTTATTGAGATGTCATCGAAACAAAAAGAAAATCGCCGGAGAATTTGCGCGCCGTCATGGAAAATCTGACTGCGACCATGCGATGGATCGGAAGACCACTGGGAATCACCCATACAACTGTGTCTGGTAAAATGGTGGTAAAATCGTTTAAGGAGTCCCAGGCGACCGAGCAGTGGGCTGGTAGTGGAAGAAAGACAGCTGACCCTGTGAAGGCCCGGAAGGTGTTGGATTATTTCAA
Source organism: Ochlerotatus camptorhynchus (assembly GCF_037179485.1). NCBI lineage: Eukaryota > Metazoa > Arthropoda > Insecta > Diptera > Culicidae > Ochlerotatus > Ochlerotatus camptorhynchus. Next base: position 3,214,324 of record NW_027040943.1, read on the forward strand.
GCGTAATCCGAACCATTCGATTCGCGACGCGGCTCTGAAGGCAAAGTGTTCCGTCTGTTCGTTCAGCAAACCATGAAACGAGCTGGGCTTTGTATATTCTAGGTCCGGAAGGCACCGAACCGACGTGATCAACAAAACACGGCGGCCAAATCTCGCGCAAGGAAGCTGTATCGAGAGTGGTTAACGAAACCGATGTGTGTGGTTATGGATGATAAAACCTATATCAAGGCAGACGGAAAGCAGATACCGGGGCTGGAGTTCTACGTTGCCAAATCACGGTTTGATGTTCCAGAAGAAGAAAGTGGACAAACTCGCCAAAAAATACTTGTTCTGGCAGGCCATATGCCAATGCGGTAAACTGAGTAAATTGTACATCACAATGGGTACCATCAACAGCAAAATTTATCGCACCGAGTGCCTCCAGAAGCGTCTGTTGCCCTTCCTGCGGTCCCACGGAGGCGAGACATTATTTTGGCCGGACCTGGCATCATGCCATTACGCGCAATCGCCGTTGGATTGGTACAGAGACAATAACGTTATGTTATACCAAAAACCGAAAATACGTACCGCCACCAAACCGCCAAAAAAACGTACCAATATGATTGAAATATGAATCACAGTTTTTCACTGTGAAAAAAAAATGTGATTCATATGTTGGACATTTTATGTTTTAAGAAGATTGTGTAACACTGTGGGCTGGTTAAAGGAACAAGCGTGATAGGTTTTTAATGTTTATATCATATAGGTGTATAGGTATTTCAAGATATCACCATTGCACCATTTGTTTAAGGTAATACATCTTCAATATTTTATGCATGAGGAAATTGAATCAAAATCTTTTGTTATATCGATTGGATCGTGCTGTTATATGGCTGTCAGTCAGCTTTAAACGACTATTCTTATTATGATTCTCCCCAAGTAACAATACAAGCTGAACATTAAGAACAGAAGCTGATTATTGGTTGATTTAAGGTGTACAAAGCTGATTAACATCAGGCTGAATGTAAAGTTGATTAGTAGTGCATGAAGCGAATTGTATCTCCATAATCCTACCTATTGAGGTTAGCTGATCCAAAGATTGAACAAGCCTTATTTAAGCTTAACACAACGCCACAAATCAGCAATGCGTTACACATATTTTGATAGCTTGATTTGTTAAATGTCGTCAGTGTCTGAGTCACTCGTTGCATGCCCGACATTTTAGTTCTACTAAATTCATTGCCTACTTTTCTAATTACAGGCAGTGGCAGCAGTAGAGTCAAGGAAAAGGAGATTTTTAGGAATAGCTCCAGGTAGAAGTGGTCTGCGAGGACGTCGGAAGTATTAACATTTGTACTTCTGTGTTTTGACTGTTCACCACTTTATATTGTATTGAATTTTCAGACCGCATTCCAAAAATATTACTCAATTATGGCACTAAAATAGCATCCAAATGACCATCAAACATGAAAATGAGAGGAATGCTTAACTGTCACCAGTTGTTGCTTACAATTCTGCATTGCTGTATAATACTCTTCCGGGTGCTGTTATTCAACTTAAATTTGACGTGCTTCAAGTTAATGATCATACCTTTTACGACACATATGCCAGTAGGTATGGTTGACACCTATAAATCAGCGACTGCCGGTTCGAATCCCGAAATGCAAAGGTAATTTTTAGACTTATATTAACAATATAAATAAATTAATCCAATTAGTCAGCAACAAGTTGAAACAGTTCCAATATAAATGCATAAGATATGAAGCGGTCTTCGATTATTATTTTTGAATTAAAACTAGAAGGCTGAACAAGGGTTGGAAAAGACTGTTATTTAATGCCTTAAAAAGCTTATAATGTATATTACTGTTAAGATTTTGGCTGATTAATATCACCAGATTTAGATGTTTAAAAGCTGGACAAAGGTTATCGTGGTCTATGTACAGCAATTATTCAATCTAAGGCTAAATTGAAATCGATTAATCAACACTTGTTAAGCATCATATTGCTACCTGGGTCATACTTAGTTGTGACCAAATTTACGCCTCGTTAGTTGCACTAATTTGAATTCTTCTGAGTACAATTTTGTTCACCGAATTAAACACCACAAAAATACTTCACCTTACAGCTGAGCACTTTTGATAAGGGCTAACTCGACGTCATCGTCACATCGCTCTTAAAAATGGAATGTGATAAACTAATCTGCTCCGCAGTATCGAGTTCCGATAACGATAATACATATCAAATCCACAATCTCGTACTGGCGAGCGGTACTGAGCATTGTCATGTCATTGACAGACTTTTGCGCGATACAAAACTGTTTTTCACATAGTCTTTGATGGATCCTCAAAAAAACCTTCGCTAAAATCTCATTTATTTTTTCGTCAATGACAAAGATTCACCTGATAACAAAAGATGTAATTTCATGTTTTCTGTAAGAGAGTGTGTCACTTTTGCTCATTCGTATGGAGAAATTTCTTAAAGCGTAGGTATCTCAGCGCATAAATTTCTCCCAACGAATGACTAAAAGTCACTCACTCTCTTATAGCGAATTTGTTTATTATCGGGGTTCGAACCAGTTCCAACCCAGTGTGAAACCGAACTTTTTGTCAGTGCGAACCTGAACCTGAGGTAGGTTTTAAAAACAAACGATCAAACTGACGTTTGTCAGAAAACAAGCAGAGCCGATCTTGATACCCGATCCAGGTTGGAACTGAATAATAAATAAATTCGCTCTTAGTCAAATTCGTTTTCAGTGTAGGTAGATTATTCCGTTAGAGTAAGGCAGCATGAAAATTGAATAGAAGTTGAAAATGAGCGAAGGGCCATTAATGCGACAGTTTTTAAAGTCAAACGCATATCTTTTGCCTAACCCGTTTGATGTACGCGGAGACTTGAAGTATGTCCGAATTGATTTCCGTTTCCTCAAAATTTGCTAAATAAAGAAGTTTATTGTTGATTGGTTTATCGGTTTTATCAGCTCAATTTTAAATATCGAAACAGGCCTTCAGGGTTCCACGCCTAACGCGAATCGATCAGACTCGACCTTCTCCAATTTGTATGAAACTTTGCTCATGGGTACTGATTCACATTCTTGCTAAAATTCGGGCCTTTTAGATCTTGCAAAGTCTCCAAAATGGCGCTCTTGAATTAAAAAACAAAAATATCACGAAAACGGCTTTTTTAATCGGACACAAAGTTGTAGAGCAAAATAATGTTTGTCTGGCAAAAATATTCATGCCCAGTAGCGTCTGGTAGTTGACCTTTTCATGGTGTGTTACTGGCATTAAAATCTACCAGGAAGCCTACTCAAACTAGGGTAACATGATTGTTTTGTAATCAAAGGAACACATATTAGTCCTTTTTACTTTTTATGCCTTGTAGTGACAAGACTCAGATTTGTCCATCGAGGATGATCTAAAAACAAGGGAAAATTGAGTTAGGTAGTGTCGTGAACCGGGGGTAACGGCTTCACGAATCTGCCGGGTTGCTGCTCGTCAGCTGAAATGAGGGTCGGAATTCTCTTCGGCCCTCGCTGATGCATGCGGTCAATCGCACTGGCAAGAGCGGTCCGCTGCCGTTGTTCTGCTTCTGCTGCTGCTTCCATCCTTGCTGATACTGTTGTTGTTACTGCTGCTTGCTGCGTCATCACGAAAACGTGTCACAAGAATGAGCTTAGCGATCACAGGTACCTCGTATTTATACCCCATCTAATTTCGCCTCTATTTGCTAATCACCAATCAGGGAGCTTTCTAATTTCCCCTCTTTAGGCAGAATAGGTATTCTCCGCTTTCAGATAAGGTCGCATGGAATGCAAGGTAGAAGTTCTCAAAAAGGCTTATCGTGATAATAATTCATCATTAGCATTTATTTTTCTTTTCTTCTCTTTCTTCTTTTTTTTTTGTTTTTGTTTGTTTACACAACCAAGCTTTAAGTTGATGTGTTATTTAAAGATATTTAATTTGTTCTTGTTTATTCTAGTATATTCTACATCTCTCTCCTCCCCTACTCTTACTCATAAACATTATAAAGCAACATGTCATCAAACTTTTTTGGTTTTCTAGTCTGTCTGGTCGGTCTCCCGATTTGCGCCTCGCCAAATGTTGGGTCATTACGGATTGTTCCATGATCTGCAGGGACAACTGTTAAAGTTATTAAATAATAATTAATAAACCGAATAAATAAATCAACTTACATTCTTCAGGACTCGAATCTCCACTTTGTGATTCGTGACTAGTATGATCATCAGAATTTTCCGTTGTCCTCTTGGCATCCCCTACATTTCGCGAATACAATACACCTCTATCACTTCGTACAACCAATTTTGCTCCTTCTCTTGCTACCACTGTAAACTTTTCGCTTCCAAAAGTTGGATCTGACTTAAACCTTTTAAGTTGAGTTAAAAACACTCTATCACCAACTTTTAAGTCCGATGTTTTCGCGCCTCGTCTAGAATCCGCATATTGTTTGCTTTCCAGTTTCGAAAATGCATCCTTATCTCTTATATCATCACGATCAATTCTTGGTATAGAATCTGAAGTCCACAGGCAAGGGAAGGTACCTCTGAACTTCCACCCTACCAATAACTCAAATGGAGTTACCCCAAACCTCGAGAGTGGTCTTACTTTGTTGTGAATATGGATATATTTCTCTAGTGCCAGTTTCCAGTTCGTGTTGTCCAACTTAGATGAAGCCAAGGCCCTTTTGATACCTTCATTTTGCCTTTCTACTGCCCCATTGGATTGCGGGCTCAAAGGAATCGATTTTCGAATTTTAACTCCTTTATTTTCCCACGTTTTAACAAACCTTTCGCTTTGAAAGGGTGGGCCATTATCACTTTGAATGACCATGGGGTTCCCCCATATTGCAAACACCTTGTTGAGGGCCTCGCTTGTGGTATCTGCATCCATGTGTTTCATTTCAATGATGTGAAGATACCGTGAGTAAGTATCTACCATTACCAGAAATTCTCCATGACCAAATTCCTTGTCCGTAAAAAAATCGATTTGGAGAATTTCCCAAGGGCCATTTGGAAGTTCTCTGCTGCTCAAAGGAATTGGTGGATTTTTTTTGGACAGACGAATACATGTTTCGCAGTGCTTCAAAAGTGATTCTACTTCTTTGGACATCCCTGGCCACCAAAAATATTCACGTAATATCCGTTTCGTTGAACCTGCTCCCACATGGCCTTGATGAGCAGAACGAATTGCCTTTTGCCGCAAAGTACTTGGCAGCACTATTTGGTTGTTTTTGAAAACCAGAGATCCAAACAAGTGAAGCTCTTTCGCCTGACTCTCGAATCTGCGCAAACCAGTCTTCCAAAAACCTGTCGCAATCGCAGTTCTTACTTGATCCAATTCTTCATCACGTTGAGCATGTTCTTCAATATCGTTCCATGATATTTCAAGCGTACCGGCATCCAAAAAGTATAGTAAATGCTTTTCACTTGTATCATCAAATGGCTCGGAAGTTTGAGATTCCCCCATGAGCCTAGAAAGAGCATCAGCCACATTATGTTCACCGGAAACACGTTGCACGTCAAAGCAATACGGCTGCAGTCTCAATGCCCATGCTTCTGCTCTGGAAACTGCCCTTTTTCCGATTCTATGTAATCCTCCGAAAATAAATTCATTTGATTCGGCATCCGTTCGTATTGTGAAATTCATGCTTATTAAGTACATCGAAAATCGTTCTACTCCCCATACCATTGCAAGAGCTTCTCGTTGTGTTTGTGGGTACTTTTGTTCTGCAGTCGAAAGCGTTTTCGATGCACAAGCGATAACTCGTGGATTTGAATCCTTATCAAATTGCACCAACACAGCGCCCAATCCATAAGGGGAAGCATCCACATATAGCTCCGTTTTATCTTCTCTGTTGAAGTATCCCAGAGTGGTAATGACTTTCCATGCATCATTTTTGAGGTACTCAAACTCGTTGTCAAGATCTCGATTCCAGTAAAAATGATTTGATTTGGCCAACTCTCGAAGCCTACGTGTTTTATCTGCTCTATTATGGATAAATCTTTCAACGAAGTTGATTAGTCCCAAGAAACTTTTAACTTCAGCTATGGTTTCGGGACTTCTGAAACCTTTGATGGCCGTAATTTTATCTTCCTCGATCTTCCATCCAGTAGATGAAACAGTGAATCCTAAGAACTTTACTGACTGTTGCCCCAACACGCATTTATTCTCATTAATCTTGACATTATGATTCTTCAGGCATGCCATGACTTTCGCCAGGTTTTGATCGTGCTCTTTCTTAGTTTTTCCTGAAACCAAGATGTCATCTAGGTAATTAACAGTTCCATCACATCCTCCTAAAACAATGGTTTGTAAAATCTCCTGGAACATATCTGGTGCATTACACAGGCCAAATGGAAGACGTCGGTAACGGTAGATATCTTCTCCAGTGAAAAAGTTCGTGAGATGACGGGAATCTTCGTTCAACTGCACATGGAAAAATGCACTGGATAAATCTATTGTAGAGAACCACTGTGCTCCATGGAGATCCAAAAGAATTGATTCGAACGTGGGCATCTTGAACGGTGTGCGATTAATGCATCGATTAGGCCCTCGAAGATCAATTACCAATCGAATGTCGTTCTTTCCTTTAGGAACAACAAGCAAGGACGAACAAAACGATCTATCCATATCAGTAGTAACTCTTTCTATTATGCCAGCAGACAGAAGTTCGTTTAATTTTTGTTTCGTGAGGTCCTTGAATGCCGCTGGAATATGTGTGTAAACATTGCGCGATGGGGGCATACTCTTATCAAAACTCAAGGAAACTGGAGGTACGTTGAATTTAGGAAACTCTTTCACCAGTGAGGGGTTTTGGAATTCCGAACACATAGCTATGCTTAGTTCACACTTCCAGGGTGCGTTTGCATTCGAAGGATACACAGGAACTTCCAAACCAACTGAAAGCACGCTGTATCTAACTGCGGTATTGAATCCTAACAGTGCTCTTGCTTCATCGACCACGTAAAATTTTTCAACCATAATCGGCCTATCCTCTGAAATAAACAATTCGGCCAAAAAATTGGCGATGACCTTGATTTCGCCATCGGAAGCGTATGCCTTTAGTCTTTTATCCGTTGAATATTGCAAAGCATGTATATTGATTCTGCTGTCCATATTTGCTAGAATCTGCTCAAATGATACTCTTGTAATGGTGTTGACTTGAGCGCCTGAGTCTATGAAAAATTTTACTGGAGTGTTAGCAACTCGAGCATCAATGCAAGCGTCGTGTTCCGTCAAGACTACAGCCGGGCATACCGACTTGACCTGCAATCACAGAACAACAACAGAATCAATAGAAATATGTTTGTATTTTTATAGCATCTTTTCAACTAAATGCTTCTGTTATTTTTTTTTTAAGATGCGAAAAAAACTAGTTAATATGAAACTTAATTTTTTTTTTTTTTTTTTTTTATTTAATTTTTATTCAAATTTAATCAAATATATATATTTTTCAAGAAAGTAACCATACGTTACGTAACTTATATATAAAAAAATGAAATCACTTAAGCACTTTTGTTATCTCCACGTACCTCACTGGTTATATCTTCGTCTTCCTCTTTCTCAATCACTGCAATTTTGGTATCGATTGCTTCCTCCTTAAATTCATTGCGGCGTTTCAACAGATTCGGATGCGCAGCCTGATTTTTTATTGAAGGACAAATACGTGCAATGTGGCCCATTCTTCCACAATTGTGACACACCTTCTGCATTCCAGGACATTGGTATGGATGATGGAAAATACTTCCGCATCTCCAACAATTGTTGACGGAGCCAGACTCGTAATTACGGATATGATTGCGAGACACTGCACTTCTACCTCGACCAAAACCACGGCCACCACCTCGGCCAAAACCGCGAACACTTCTTTGTCCACCAAATCGCAAATTTGGACGAAAGTTGCCTTGACTTTGCCAGGGTGTTCCGTATGGTTGCTGTGATATGGCCGCTACCTTAGCCACCTCAACCTTGCCATGATTCCTTTGGAACTCTTCCTCGTTTGCCTTTTCCAGTTCTCGATCACGAACAAGGTCTATGAGGTCTTTCATCGAACCCTGTTTTACCCAGTTTCGATGGGCCAAAACGCGAACTCGACTGTCCAAGGCTCCCTTGGTGATAACTCGAACCACAGCCTCCATTTCTTCATCATCCGTGTAGTTGCACAATTTTGCAGCGGTACTCACTCGCCGCACGAACTGCATACTATTCTCAGTAGCATTCTGAGACAGACTCATCAATTTGCCTCTCTGGGCAAGGATGTTTGTCCTGGAGCCGAAATAATCGTTTAGACGCTCCATGGCATTTGAAAATGGAGCCGTTGCCTCACAAGACATTCCCGGTCCAGATACTGTTGTAAAAAATATGTCTCGCAACTTTGGTCCTGCCTTGATCTTAAACAAACCAAACATGGTCTGTTCATCCGTTGCGTTGACTATTTTGATCGATGAATGGAAAATATCTTTCCAGTAATCAAACGCTCGCTTATCGATTTCGCCTTCTCCATCCAAGGGGGTACATTCCGGTATGTAGATATTACTGAGCGTCCAATTACTCAACGTTGTCACCAGTAAAGACTCGTTTCGTGTGGCACCGAAATCCTCCCTCATTGTACTAGAGCTTGGGGGCTGAGTTTCGGCACTAAACATTGGATCGTCTGCCAGCTGAACTGAACGTTCCCGTAAGCTGTTGTTTTTCTCCAAAGCGGCCATAAGCTCTTCCATAAGCTGCGTCTTTCGTTGTTTTCTATAAAAGAAATCAAAAAGGAATATGATTCCTTGTTGAGCGTTTTTGCTTCGTTTTTATTTTATTTATTTTTTTATCTCAATATCTTCAACTATCTGATTCCTCACAACACAAATCAAAACATTGTATCACCACTCAAACTTCGCAGAAAATAAATTTAACATGGCATACTTTTTTTTTTTTTTTAATTGAGTTTCGTCTATCTCCACCGAATCTCGAATGATTGAGTTTGTAAGAATTCCGTCTATTTCCACCGGAATCTATTTAAATTTAATTCCGTTCATTGGATCTGTCTATTTCCACCAGATTCCATACTCCGTCTATTTCCACCGGAGTCTCATTTTTATAATAACTGGCTTTTTTATGCTTAATTTATATCCACAGCTTCGTCTTTCTCCACCGAAGCTCGGATGAGTGAATTAGTAAATATTCCGTCTATTTCCATCGGAATCTACTTAATTTTAATTTTGATTGTTGGATCTCTGTCTACTTCCACCAGAGTCCATACTCCGTCTATTTCCACCGGAGTTTTCAAAATTATTGTTCGTTTATGCTTCGTCTATATCCACCAAAGCATAAATATACACAAATCTTTACAAAAAAAATCCGTTTCATTAAACACACTTTATGAACTACATACACTTCTGTTCTTTTCATACTTACATCTTGGGAGGCACAACTGCGCCATTGTCGTGAACCGGGGGTAACGGCTTCACGAATCTGCCGGGTTGCTGCTCGTCAGCTGAAATGAGGGTCGGAATTCTCTTCGGCCCTCGCTGATGCATGCGGTCAATCGCACTGGCAAGAGCGGTCCGCTGCCGTTGTTCTGCTTCTGCTGCTGCTTCCATCCTTGCTGATACTGTTGTTGTTACTGCTGCTTGCTGCGTCATCACGAAAACGTGTCACAAGAATGAGCTTAGCGATCACAGGTACCTCGTATTTATACCCCATCTAATTTCGCCTCTATTTGCTAATCACCAATCAGGGAGCTTTCTAATTTCCCCTCTTTAGGCAGAATAGGTATTCTCCGCTTTCAGATAAGGTCGCATGGAATGCAAGGTAGAAGTTCTCAAAAAGGCTTATCGTGATAATAATTCATCATTAGCATTTATTTTTCTTTTCTTCTCTTTCTTCTTTTTTTTTTGTTTTTGTTTGTTTACACAACCAAGCTTTAAGTTGATGTGTTATTTAAAGATATTTAATTTGTTCTTGTTTATTCTAGTATATTCTACAGGTAGTTATCTTTTTATCTCCGTGATTCCTAATCTTTTATTCTCTTTTCCCTAGTTTGAAATAGTTGAGACTAGGACTCTGATGCATGGTCATTATCGATGTTATTGCTTGATTTTGTTGCGAAGGAATCCATTTTTGACTGCATAAGGGGCGTACCTTTAGAGAGTCGGATCCTTGCGATAAAGGCAAGATGTACTAAACTATGGACACGAGGTATATCACAATGGATGAAATAACTGGTTGCAGTGGATTTATGTCCCAAACGGAGGAAAACAATATTTAAAAAATGATTTTTTTGACATAGCATTGCGTCTTTTGGGAAGCAATTTCAAAAAACCAAAATCGACCGCGTCACGAAAAATGTTCAAGTTTTGACCACTTATAACTCTGTCAATAGCGGATGGAAATTAATTCTAAACAAGCCAATCGATTGGAATGTCATCTACAAATCTACTAAAATGAACACTTTATCAATTTTCAAAAGGTCACTATTGTAAATTGCACGAATGTGCAAATGTTGCTATAATAATGAAAATTATCACCGATTGACTGCGAAAAGCGCTTTCCCTAAGACATATTTAAAAATCAATTTTGTTCAGGACTCACCGCAGCAGCAGCAGCAGCAGTGCTTCCGGCGCGTGGTTCTAGATTGTTCTCCAGTACACGAAAAATGGCGGTCCATTCGCCGAAGAAAGAGGAAGAAAATGCACCGCTCCTGATCGGATTTCAGTTGCTCGTCGTGAGCCGCAGTGGGCCATCTATGCCAAGCGTGTCACCGTTCCAAACAACATACAGCTTGCTATCCTAATCTGTGTTGAACTCCTTAATAACACAGAATTATTCAACTATCACGACAAACGGTCCTTTTCAGGACCACCATAAATTTGTTAAAGAGTAATTTCTGAACACTGTTTTATCAAGGTCACTAATCGGATGTCAGTTCCCATACGTTTAAATATAACATACCATGTATTTTGACTATATGTTTAGTATTACTTCTGCGTGAAGTCAACGATTTATATAGTTGAAGATGCTAATTTAAAATAACAGACTGAAGCTGCCTAAAGGAGTCGAGATCGTAGGATTTGCGGACGACGTCGTCTTGGCGGTAGTTGGAAGAGGTGGAAATGCTGGCAACCGAGGCGATCGACAGGGTTTCCAACTGGATGCAATGAGCGAAGCTCCAGTTAGCCCACAACAAAGTGCTATTGGTCAGTAACTGTAAAGCTGTTCAGCGGGCAGAAATTACCGTCGGGGAGAACGCCATAGCATCAAAACGCGTGCTGAAGTATTTTGGAGTGATACTCGATGACTGGCTAAGCTTCAATAGCCACGTCGACTACTCATGTGAGAAGGTCGCGCGTAGACCTGTGCGCCGATCAAAATATTTTCGGCGGCGGCGTGATATGTTGTTTTCTGCCGGCGGCGGCGGCGTGGCGGCGTCACGCCGTTTGCTTTCGGCGGCGGCGGCGTGGCGGCGTTGCTCGGCGTGAGTTTATTTAAAAAAAATTAATACTTTCCAAAAAAATAATACTTTCCAAACCAATTGCACATGAACAAAAAATGCTACCCACATTTCAGTTCAGTTCAGATTACTCAACATTGCTAAAACTTAGGTCACTATGAGTAAATTTTCCGACACTTCCGAATATGGGGAAAATGTAAGAAAATTACACACAGGTTAGAAGTGTACTAGTAAACGGCGCCGGTGGTGTAGTGGTAAGCGTGATTACCTCTCACCCCAGCAGGCCTGGGTTCAATCCCAGTCGGCTCCGCCGGGATGTTCTGAGGCATAACATCTCTGATCACGCCTTCCTTCGGATGGGAAGTAAAGCCGTTGGTCCCCGGTTCATGAGTTGATGGGTCGATATGTAGGGTCCAGGTGTGGGAGCTACCTTCCTGGCACGTCGGTAGCATTGGTGCTCAGCACGGAAAACAAGATCGACGGAAAAAACAAACCAAAGGAAAAAAAAAGTGTACTAGTAGACAGACTAAAACCACAATCAGTTTTCCTCGTATTCGAGAAGTTTCCATCGGAAAAGTGTGGGGAAATTGACTTATTCTATGAGTGACCTACGTTTTCACGAATTTGAGTAACTCTTACTCAATTTTGAGCGTTTTCATTGGCCGTGCATGTGGAATTTGTTTATAAAAGTATGTCAAGTACTTGTTAAAATTGCAAGGGGTGGAATCATACGGTGTTACAAGCCTTTTGTCAAGTATAAGAAAAGTACGTTATGTAGGGGTGGATAGTATATAATAGCAATCTGTTGCAATACCTAACAGCTACTGCTTACTGCAAAACTTTATTTAGGCAAATACTGTAATTGTCATGAATGAAGATTTTTTTATCCACATTGTTAGGGTGGATGCCTGACCGACATGCAGATACGGTCAGCCCAGCTGTGTTAAAAACTCGTTCACTTGGCGTGCTGGTGGTGAGCACACACACAACCTTGCGAACCAAGGCTGCCAACCAAGGATATTTACTTAAGGGCCCTGTACACCACTGGAGGTGCAAAGGGTCAACACGAAAGACTTCCATCCTGGGCGACTGCTCGCTTTTGTCTTTACCTGGGCCCTGGTCAGATACCTATCGACTAGCTTTATTTCCTTGTTGAGGCTCCGCCGCCATGAGCCCCTGGGTCTGCCTCTGCTGCGATGTCCTGTCGGATTCCAATCCAGCGCTTGCTTTCAGATTTCGTTCCCGCCTTGTTGAAGTGTGTGGCCGACCATCCTCCACTTTCGCTCTCGAATTTCTGTTGCTATCGGCTTCAGATGACATCGAGCATGGAGCTCGGCATTCGAGATCAAGTTGTGAGGCCTCAAGGCACGAATTATATACCGCAGGCATCGGTTGATGAAGACCTGCAGCTTCTGAGTGTTCTCCGCTGATACACACCACGTCTCGCTGGCGTATAACAACACAGATTTCACGTTCGAGTTTAAAATTCGGACTTATCTGGTTTGATCTCCATACGTTTCGTAAACTCGAAAAGGCAGCCCTAGCCTTCTTGATTCGTACACCTATGTCGCTCTTGGTCCCGCCGTCCGACGCTACTTGGCTGCCAAGATATTGAAAGCTTTCGACTTTCTCCACTGTTTGCCCCGCTACCGTAAAGTTGGAAGGGTTGCCCGTGTTGACATCCAACGATTTGGTCTTGTTGACGTTGATGGTGAAACCCGCCGCAATTGCACCCACCACGATCTCGTCGATTACATTGAGGAACAGTAGCGGTGATAGTATACACTGGAGTCGCTTTTTACGCGGGTGATACGTCCCGCGTAAAAAAAACCGCGTAAATTCCGAAATCCGCGTAAAAAAAACCGCGTAAAAAAAGACCGTGTAAGAAAAAACCGCGTAAAAAGCGATATACCGCGTCAATTCTGAAATCCGCGTAAAAAAAAACCAAAATCCGCGTAAATTCCGGAATCCGCGTAAAAAAAACCGCGTAAATTCCGAAATCCGCGTAAAAAAAAACCGCATAAAAAAAACCGTGTAAAAAAAACCGCGTAAAAAGCGACTCCAGTGTACATCCTTGTATCACACCAGCGACTGCCCGGATAGGGTCAGACAAGGCTCCGTTATGCAGAACTCTGCACGTGAAAGCCTGATACTGCACTTCGATTTGGTTAACGATTTTATCCGGGACTCCCTTGCATCTCAGGGCGCCCCACAGATTCTCGTGATTGAGTCGGTCGAAATCATTTTCGTAGTCAATGAATACCAAATAAAGGGACTCTTGGAATTCATTGACCTGCTCCAGGATGATACGGAGCGTGACAATATGGTCTACACAAGATCATCAGAATTCTGCTTGCTACCGCCAGAGAGTCACGTCGATCTGCTCCTGTATCCGATTCAGGATAACTGTGCACAGAACTTTGAGAACAATACACAGTAACATGATGCCTCGTCAATTGTCGCACACAGTCAGATCCCCCTTCTTTGGGACCTTCACTAAGACGCCCTGCATCCAGTCGACCGGAAAAGACGCGGTGTCCCAGATATTACAGAATAATTGATACAACATTTGAGCTCATGGAGTCATGGAGTCATGGAGTCATGGAGCATGGAGTCAGCTTTAAGCATCTCTGCTGATATGCGATCGACCCCTGGAGCCTTGTTGGATTTCATGCAAGGATACTGCAGCTTTTTAATTTTCCAAAAGCATAGAATATCTCCACCTACAACGTTGTTTGGGTAGCGGTGCCCGTGGTGTAGTGGTAAACGTGATTGCCTCTCACCCCAGCAGGCCTGGGTTCAATCCCAGTCAGCACCGCTGGGATGTTCTGAGGCATACCATCTCTGATCACGTCTTCCTTCGCAAGGGAAGTAAAACCGTTCAGAGTGGCCAGTGAATTTTCATTTTGAAATTCCCGGTTTTTTCCCGGTTTTCCCGGTTCAAACCTTAAAAATTTCCCGGTTGTTAATTTTCAACAAATAACGAAATTGAAAGTATTTAAAAAAACACGTGCTGAAGGAAATTACCTAAAGGAAAAAAAAAGTGATATAAGAAGAAACTTTTCTTCAAAATTTGTGATTAATAACAATCTTTGTAAAAACATGATTAAAATGTGAGATTTTGAAATATTTCAAGACCACAGATTTGAAAAAAGTGGTTATAACAAATTACAGAACCATCTATAGAATCTTGCGGACATGTCCTGGATTTTTTAGTAAAATTTAAAAGAATTTAAAAATTTAAAAGATTTCAAACAAATTTTGAAAAGGACAAGTTCTGAGCAGAAATCCAGAATTATTCAGACATGAAGTCCTTAGAAATTGTTAGATGAATTTGGAGGGATTTCTGTGGAGAAGAATGCAAGTTCTAAATTAAATTGAAGGTAATTTTAGAAGATTTCAAAAGGAGTTGTGAAAAAATAACTTTAAGGAAAAATCCTACGTGATTCCGATGAGACTTGAATGGAGATCGTGACAGATAAATTTTAAAAAGAATTCCAAGGAAATTGTGATCAGAATTCAACAAGAAACAGAGTTCTAAGAGTGTTCTGGCAATAATTTGCTGAAAATTAGAAAAGAAAAGTTCGTTAAAATACTCCAAACGGTTTCTAAATAAAATTTCGAAAGATTTCTTCTGTTTTGAATAAAAAAGTTAAAATAACTGTTTGAAAAGATTTCCAAGGGAATCAAAGTCTCCGAATAGGTTCAAGGGAATTCTAAGAAGGATTTAATTTCAATTCTTAGAAGGAGTTTCAAGGAATATCCAAAAAGAATTTAACGGTAATTCTTACGTGGAGTGTTTTCTGGTTGATTGCCGTAAATTCCATGATAATTTAGAGCAGAGTTCCAAGTTAATTCTGGAATTCATACCATGAGCATTTTGAACAACGAAAAATTCAAACCTTGGAAAAGAATATTTCAGTTTCGGTTTTTACAAATATTTGTTTCCAAAGTCCAGCATCTTCAATATTTTCTTTTAAGAACATCTGAAAATGAAACGACGAAAATCAATTTGCAATATTGCTGAGTGATTATATTCTAAAAACAATAAGACGGGAAACAGAAAAAAAAATATACGGCAAATAGAGCAAGACATTCATTTGGTAAAGGATCACTCTATTTTAATGGTTTATTCTGAAATTCTGGTGTAAAAATTTGTTCCTATGGTATGGTTAATTTTTTTTTCCCGGATCTCTCGTCGAATTCCCGGGTTTTTCCGGGTTTTCCCGGTTACTTTTCAAATTCCCGGATATTTCCCGGTTTTCCCGGTTTGCTGGCCACCCTGGCCGTTGGTTTCCGGTTCAGGAGTTGATGGGTCGATAGGTAGGGTCCAGGTGTGGAAGCTGCCTCCCTGGCGTCGGTGGCATTGGTGCTCAGCATGGAAACAAGATCGACGGAAAACAAATCATTTGTATTGAGAGGTAATTGTATTGTTTTGCATTATGTTTGCTTTAAAATAAAATGCTTGATATAGTTTTTGGTTTATTAATCCCAAAGAAAAAAAAGGAAACGAAATGTTTGCCCATTTGTGTATTTTTGACTCATTTCCAAATTTTATTTATTTATGGGAATGAGAAGAAATAATAGTTCTGGCTGTGTTACTCAATTTAGAGTAGGTCTGGTTTTAATTAAATTGAGTGGTTTTTCACTCAATTTTAAGTAGCCACGAACGAGCGTGCGTTCAAGATGCATTTTACCGAAAAGATGTTACGGAATTTTCATCGGCGTGACATAAATTTATTCGGCGGCGTGAGCCATTTTACTGCGGCGGCGCGCCGGCTAAATTTCATCGGCGGCGGCGGCGTATGAAAATCGTCGGCGGCGGCGGCGTGGCGCGGCGGCGCACAGGTCTAGTCGCGCGGGCCATCAATGCGATAGCTAGAATCATGCCGAACAACTCTGGACCAAGCAGCAGCAAGAGGGGTCTTCTGGCTAGTGTATCGTCGTCGATACTGAGGTATGGAGGTCCAGCCTGGGATGCAGCGCTGAAAACGAAGAAGAACCAAAGAAAATTGAACAGTACGTTCCGCCTCATGGCCATGCGAGTCGTGAGTGCGTACAGAACAATTTCGACGGAAGCAGTATGCGTTATCGCCGGTATGATACCCATCGTCATAACCTTGGCGGAGGACACCGAATGCTATATGCGAAGAGATACCAGAGGAGTACGGACATTGGTGAGAACGGAGTCGATGGCTAAGTGGCAACAGGAGTGGGACGCAGCGGAGAACGGTAGATGGACACACAGGCTAATACCGATTCTTTAGACCTGAGTGAACAGGAAGCATGGAGAAGTCAACTTCCACTTGACTCAGTTCCTGTCTGGCCATGGCTGCTTCAGGAAGTACCTGCATTGCTTTGGACACGCAACGTCATCCCTCAGTCCAGAGCAGGGGTACCAAAAGTACCGGTTATCGACAGTATTTCGGCGGCTGTCGGCATTTTTCCCCTTTAACAGCCTTCTGAGTGAGCTATCCATGACAGCCCATAGTTAGGCTGTCATGCGACATGCAACGTTGCCGTCTTGTACTGTACGCGACAGCTTGCTATTTTTCATAATATATTATTCTTTCGTCGACGACAACCTCGGTTTCTCAATCATTACGTTCTTCGTAGGATTGACATACACTTCGTCATACTGCCGATTCGTTGCTGCTGTCGTTAAGTCGTGTTAGTCGTGTTACTCGTGCCGTGGTTCTTCGTATAACTTCTGCCAGTGGAACACCGAAGTTGATTCGGTTATTGATGAGTGCTGTCCATTGCCAAATTTTCATTCCTTTTCTCCATTCGTCAACTAAGCGCGGTCTCTAGCAGCAGATTAAGCTTGTTCTTCGGTGAGTGCGTACGGGTTTTTTTTTTTCTATACCTAATTTTCGACGAATTTATCAGCAACTTCCGAAATGGACTTGAATGAAGTTAATGAGGTTGACGCGGGTCGTGACGCGGCCAATCTGTGTGAAGCGAATCTAAGTGATGGCGGTAATGTGGGATCAGATCCGCACAGAGTTGAAAGTGGTGCGGATCGAAGTGATGTGGGAGAAAATGTCGCGCGTGAAAGTGGCGTGTATAGAAGCGCAGGTGAAGATGACACGCGTGGAAAAAAGAGGTCATTTAGAAGCATCGCGGAGGATTGTATGGAACTTGAGAACGGTTTTTTGATTTGTAAAATCGATGAACATTCCGAGTGTCGCTACAAGCAGAAGACGCAAAGGTTAGATTCTGGAAATTTTATTCGACATCTAAGGTCGGAGCATGCGCAGCTCGCACGTGCGCGCGGTTTGTTTAAGGATGAAAAAGGTCAGAGTGCTCTAATAAAAAAACGGCGAGTAGCGAAAGTTGGGATTGCGATCGATCAACAAACGGTAGTGGAAGCAGTGGTGCGGATGACGGGAGTTGAACATTTGCCCGTCAGCAAAATAGAGTCAAAAGGCTTTAAGATGTTGTTAGATCCCATTTGCGACTCGTTAGGAATGACTCTCAATTCCGCAAAAATGATCATGCACTTAAACGTATGTTCAGAGCATATTAAGAAGAAGATCAGCGAGGAAGTGAAAGCAAAACTACTGTGTTTGAAAATCGATTCAGCCTCCCGTCATGGCCGCCACGTATTAGGCATTAACGCACAGTTCTATGACGGTCAAGGAGTAGTCATCCGCACTCTCGGTATGTTTGATTATTTAAATTATTTCTTATTGCATTAAATCCGTTAGAGCCTCATTGGAAAAATGAGGATGTTCAATTTATTAGGAGCTGTTCATAAACCGTGAGTGTTGAGAGCTCGTCAACGGTCCTGAAAACATATAATCTGAAAAATGTTTTCGACAAAAAAACAACAAAAAACACTGGAAGAAGGGACGATTAGTGAAATCTTTGATTGCAAAATTTTAGTTTAACTTCTTTGATTTTTCTGGACTTCGTATAAAAGTATTCATAAATCCATGACTCATAAACCTATTAAAAATAATAAAAATTCATGTTATACAAAAAAAAATTGAACACATGATCGTTACTCCGTAAAATGGATTTCAATTCATATCGTAAATTTTTTTCTAAGATTCAATTGCTAAGAATAAATAACCAATTCTAGGTAAATCAACTACACAAATTTGAGTTCGGTTAACTGAAATACTTTTGTTGGCATCCCTCGTTCATGCGTTTTTTTCACTAGTTGCTTTTCCCTCGTTCTGATATCTGGGAAAATCCGGAAGCTTCAACGAAAAATTTTCTGAAAATTAACGACTATATTTTATTTTTATTTTTCTGTTTCGTTCATAAACTAATAAACCATAAACTCTACCTGTGGACAAAGTTCAATAAATTAAAATTATTTTAAATAAATACATGCTCTAAAGAAAATAGACAGTTATTACATAAACATATTTTCCATCTTTCAATGAAATGGTTGCAAATTGTAAAGAACATTTATGTGATTGCAAATAAATAAAAATCTCAGCTTCTAACGAAATTAATCATATTATTTTAAAGAAAATGATATTAACCCTAACACAGCCACAGTTTTCAATGATATTTCGATGAGAATTGGCGTTTACACGCTATAATAAAAAAACTTAAAATATTCCAAATTGTAAAATTTTATTAAAATAATGATTACCCTAATAAAATTGTTATAGTTATTTTGCTTAACGACGTGTTCCGGGTATCATCAAAACCATTTATGGAATAGTTCTATCATATGGGTTAACATATGTTTATGGTATTTTTTATGAAGGTACTCATTACAAACAATTAATTTACAATCTATACTACAAAACATAATGTTTAATGATTTAATAATTTCGAAAAATATTTTTGTAGCAAATGAGTGCCAGCAAACTTTGATTAATCTTTATAATTGTTTGCTTAGTCTCGCTGGAGTTATGAATCAAACTAGATGCAGACTTATAAGAAATTCAACTGTAACGTAACTGCAAAAAGTTAAGGATTCATCTTTTAAACTGTTCTCTTTTCAACAGCAATGCTTGAATTGAACGAGCGACAGACTGCCAAGTTCATTAAACAAAAAATAGAAGAAGTTCTGAGAGAATTCAACATCGCGCTCGATCAGGTTTTAAGGGTGACGTGCGATAACGGTGCGAACATGCTAGCGGCCGTCAGAGAACTTGACAAGTACGTACAAGTCATAAGTGCTGAAAAACTGATGTTAGACGATGAGGATGATAATTACGAAGATAATGATGAGCTGTTAAATGATATAATCAATGAGTTGTCAACTAAAGTCAGCCTTGTACGATGCGCCGTGCATACTTTGCAATTGGCAGTGACGGACGTCGTCAATCACACTGATAACCGTATCCGCAGAATAACCACCGTGGCCAAAAATTGCCGGAAAACAGCCTATAAACCTTCTTTCGATCTGAAAAATATTCCTCTCCCACCATTGTTTTCCAAAACAAGATGGGGAGGAATTTACGAAATGATTTTAAAGTTTCACGATAACGAGGAGTTTTACAGAGATCTAGGGAAGCAGTTTAAGGAGCTAGGTAAGTTAACTGGTTTGACATATAGTCAAAATTATTTCACATATTTTCATAATTTAGGTTAGCGACTGAAAGTCAATTTTTATTTGTTATATGCGACAGTTAGAAGATACTGAGAGGTTAGCACATATCATCGGCAAGAGACGTGCGTGTGAGAAAATTTGCGAAAAAAAAATCTAAGGGCACCGGTGGGATTCGAACCCACAATTCCCATTCAGTACACGGGTGCATTGCCAATTATACAACGGTGGACCTATGGTCTACGGATGTATTTGGCTAATGACATATGAGTTTCGAATCCGTTTCCCTCCCTTAGTCTTTTTGCGCAAGCGTTCTCAATACACAACAATCGTCTATTACCGACGATATGTGCTTGTACCGCAACCACTCAGTATCGGTCGATGTGAACAAACATATTTTTATAATATTTTATATTCTACTCAAGATCTGTCGGAGCATTGGGATTACATTCATGATTATAAAAACGCGTTGCAACCAGTTTATGTTTCCACAAAAGAGATGCAGGCAAAACACATGTCTGTGGGAGATTTCTACATCAACTGGCTTCGTTGCATGATGGAAGTTAAGCAGCAGCCTATGAATGAATTGGCCAAATCTCTAGCAACATCGTTGCAAACAAGACTACAGCAACTTCAACAAAATTTGCCCTTTAAAGCTGCTTTGTTAGTCGATCCCAGGTTTAATTATATCTCATCATCTGTTCTAACTTCGGAGGAGAAGGAGGAAACAAGTGTAAGTTTATTTATTTTTTATTTTTGCCGCTTGAGTACCAAGGGTGTATTGCACGAACAAAATAAATGGAAAAAAAATTTCTTTTGTGTGTTAGTGAAATTAAAGTTGCACATGGGTTATTCCAGCTCAAGTAGGTACACCACCTGTGATCGATGCCACCGATTTGAGCCAAACTTGGCCAAAACACTTATTTTGGCATTCTGAACAAACGCCTTTTTTGATTTTATTCTAAAGTGCCTAGATCCTTCTGGGCTACAACCCTGGATTTTCGAGATTTGTAAAAATTTCATCTATCAGAAGAGATCACTCCACAACCAAATAAGCTATTCGTGATATTAGAACCTCAATTGGAAGGTTTTTCAATGAAGACTCTTATAGGTGTACCCACGTTTTGTTTTTGTTATAGTAACTACAGTAAACAGGCTGATTACCAGCAGGTATCCAAATTGTCAAAAAAATAGCCTACAAGCAATTAATCGAGAGCTACCTTATGGGAATCCTGCCTAGAACATGTGTAAAGTAACATAAAAATATGATTGTGCCATCGGCGCGTGAAGGAATTAAAAAAATTAAATCACATTTATTTTCCACCAGAAAACCTCAAAACTACCTGTCACTCATCTGGTAATATCTCAAGAAGTATTTGTACAAATCAATAGCTCTTGGAAACACATCAAGTAGAAGAGTTTTTCAAAGTGTAGTAAAAATTTGAGCCCAAAATATTAAGAAATAAAAAATCCCGCCCATGGTGAAAATAGACCATTTTTTTACAATTTGGATACCTGCCGGTAATCAGCCTGTTTGCTGTAGTTACTAAAACAAATACAAAACGTGGGTACATCTATAACAATCTACATTAAAAAACCTTCAAATTAACGTTCTAAGATCACGAATAGCTTATTTGGTTGTGGAGTAATCTCTTCTGAAAGATGATTTTTTTTAAATCTCGAAAATCCAGGGTTGTAGCCCAGAAGGATCTAGGCACATTAGAGCAAAATCAAAAAAGGCGTTTGTTCAGAATGCCAAAATAAGCGTTTTGGCCAAGCTTGGCTCAAATCGGTGACATCGACCACAACTTTTTTTAAATTCTGTACCCACTTGAGCTGGAATAACCCACATGCTTATATCGTAAAATACATGTTCTTTTATCGGAATAATGAAACCAAAATATGTTATGATCACATGTTGTACTTGTAATTTAAAAGAAAAGGTGGTAAAAAGTATGTGTCGGAGTCGCAGGGGTATCTACCATTTTTAGCGTTATGTTATGGTTGGGGGTACGATTGCCATACAGCAATTCCATAGAAAAAAGTTATAGTGAGTCTCAGAATTTCGTGAAAATTGGTATAGTTCTTCCTTATCAACAAATGTTAGACTCATATTGTTTTATGCCGCCATTAGGGTGACCATTTACTTGTTAGGGTGGTCCGAAAAATCTATTTTTTTTTTTAAATACCCTTTTTCAAAAATTCATAACTTCTGAACCTCTTGACTGATTCAAATGAAAGAAGTTTTAAATTAAATTTTGAGAAAAGTTATGAAACACTCAGAGATATTTGATTTTGTATGAAAAAAATACGTTACAAATGCTTTTTCTTGATATTCACTGCGAGGGTCTTCAGCAACTTCTTATTTTAGTATTTTTAATTGAAAGATCATTTAATTTTACAAAACATTAAAAAAAATTAGATATGTCGGAGAAGTCGTTTTGGAGATACAATTTTTTTTTAAATAAAAAATATAATAATATATACACCACACGTCATGGAAACGATGAAGGCGCAAGGTAGTTCACAATTTCGCATAGAGTTGGTATGATATCCCGAATTTGTGGTTAGGCACTTCTTATGGTTATTAATTATGCGGGATATGAATGTTATCATCTATTTATGGCAGGGAGGTTGCAAGTTGAACACATAACCAAACCTGAATTACCAACCATTACTGTTCCAAATATTTCAACAATATTTTGTTTAAATACGTAATGCTTCCTTGGTCCTCAATTGTAGAGATGAACTAGCCTAAGGCTAAAAATCTCTTAAATAAAGAATTAAAAAAAAAAAACCTTGGTCCTCAAAAGATCAAGTTGTATTTTGGACATTAAATTTTTACCCTTTTTCATAGAAATTCATCATTGCCACATCAGAAAGGATTAAGTCATTGATACCTACCAAATCACCGCAAACAAGTACGACTACTGAGCAAAATACTTCAAGTTCTTATTTGGATGACTTCATGACGCGCTTTTTCGGAGGATCTCCACCATCAACATCGCAGACCAGTTCAGGAAACTCATTTGTAAAGCAAGTGAATGCTTTAGATTTGGAAACGCATCAGAACTATAAGTACGATACATGGAAGCACTGGACAGACCGTAAAGATTCACACCCTGAACTTTCAGAAGTAGCTTTCACCATTATGACAGTGCCAGCAACGCAGGTGTCTGTTGAGCGAGCGTTTAGTGCCTTGGCATTAGTATTATCACCGGCTCGAACAAAATTATCCGCTCAAAATCTCGCAAACATTCTGTTGGTTAAATTGAATGAAGAATTGGTTCACGAAATCGTTCCTAATATGTATGACTGGAAGGAGTTAAGTAAATAAGTAAATCCAGTACTAATGAAACTAATTTAAGCTTTGCTCCAAATCGAACTACGATCAAAATAAGTGATTTTGAAATAAAACTGTTCTTAAGTTTGAAAGAAAATGTTTTCAAGTGGTAATGGCATAAAATGAATTTTGGGTTGTAATCGAAAATAAATAAATTAATTGATTAATCGTAAATATAGCTGCTTGCACTTCCTAAATCATTTGAAAAAAAAAACAGAAAAATCAATCCTATTACCGAGGGGGACGACTCTATCTACGCTGCAGGAAAAATTGTGTTGTGCTGTGGCTAGCTGCTCGCACGCTGAGTAGATAGAATGAAGATTCCCTGCAAAAGATGATGCGCGATGCAAGTAGATGCAAGAAATGCAAGAAGATTTTTCCTAGATTGATTCGCTAGTGTGAGATTTTTTGAGCATTTAAAATTTAGATTTAGATGTGTGTCCCCACGCCTATTACTAGCTTTGTCCATAAGAGTGAATTGCAGCAAAACTGATACTGGTGTCATACATATATCTATATAAATAAAAATATCTGTAAAAATTAAAAATAAACATTCTGAAATGAGTTGCTGAATCTGTCACCTTCTAGCTCCCGGACTAAAGCTGTCTACAATAACCATAAATGTGACACACTGCCGGCCAGTGGGGGTTAGAGGGAAAAACACACCACACACACACACACACACACACACACACACACACACACACGCACACACACACACACACACACACACACACACACACACACACACACTCACACACACACACTCACACACACACACACACACACACACACACACACACACACACACGCACACACACACACACACACACACACACACCACGCACACACACACACACACAAACACACACACACACACACACACACACACACACACACACACACACACACACACACACACACACACACACACACACACACACACACACACACACACACACACACACACACACACACACACACACACACACACACACACACACACACACACACACACATACACACACAACACACACACACACACACACAAACACACACACACACACACACACACACACACACACACACACACACACACACACACACACACACACACACACACACACACACACACACAAAACACACACACACACACACACACACACACACACACACACACACACACACACGCACACACACATATACATATGCACTGACATCAGGTGTGATACTGGTTTTGCTGCAATTCACTCTTATATATATTTATATATATACTAGCTGAGTGTGCCCGGCCTTGCTCGGGATTCAATATTAGCTTGAGTTATGCGCCGGTTAAAAAAACATGCTATATTGTACGTAGACCCCCCCCCCCCCTTATCTAAGGGGCTACCCCCTATGACCATCTCCTTATACCTCCACATGCCAAATTTGATTCCATTTGCTTGATCAGTTAGTTATGATGAGTTATGCAGAAATTTCTGTTTAATTTGTATGGGAGCCCCCCCCCCCCCCTTACAGAGGGGGGAGGGGTCTCGAACCATCATAAGAACCTTTTCCGGCCCCAAAAACCCCTGCATACAAATTTTCATGCCGATCGGTTCAGTAGTTTCCGAGTCTATAAGGGTCAGACAGACAACAGACACAAATTCATTTATAGGGGAAATGGCTCTAATGTTGGCCTATGGATCTAACATTGGGCCCATCGCTAAAAATCTGCTATTCATCAATTTTATCTAGAAGAACGCGTCATTTGGACGGTACTAATGGATATTTTTAGTCACTATTGAAAATTTAGTCGATTGTTGAATTTATGTATGGGCCCAAATTAGGGGCATGTAGGCCGACATATATATATATATATATATATATATAGGGCAAATGTCGGCTTCGGCACCCATTGACTGTTTTCGGCAACCAAAATGTGAACGTTGATTTCACTGTATTTTCCCATCAACACACTTAGCTGAATGTATTCACACGATTCCTTAGTCTTTCAGCTTCAATCTGATTTCAGATTTACGACTTAGCAATCCCATTATGTCAGTTTTTTTCTTTAATTGAAACATGTTCACTACAAAATGCAGCTGATTTCGAGTTGCCGATAATAGAACAGCTGGTTAACACGCAGTTCAAATGGAAAGGCTGCCGAAGAAAAAGAGGCTGCCGACTATAGTCACACTCACCTGAGAAGTTTGGAGCGTTGTAAAAACGTTTTCAAACAGTTTTGGACAATTCTGTCAATTGGAATGGATAGAGACGCAAGCAGCAGATAATTGTAAACAAAGAAATACGTCATACGTGTGCGTGACGATGAGAAAATACTAATAGAAGCGCGGACGCTGCTTAGATTGACGAGAATACGTAAATTCCCCTATATATATATATATATATAGGGGAATTTACGTATTCTCGTCAATCTAAGCAGCGTCCGCACTTCTATTAGCATTTTGTCAGCGTTACGCACATATATCACGTGTCTGTTTGTTAACATTCATCTGCTGCTTGCTTCTCTATCCATTCCAATCGACAGAATTTTTCAAACCGGTTTGAAAGCGATTTTACAACGCTCCAAACTTCTCAGGTGAGTGTGACTATTGTCGGCAGCCTCTTTTTCTTCGGCAACCTTCCCATTAGAACTGCGTGTTAACCAGCTGTTCTATTATCGGCAACTCGAAATCAGCCCCATTTTGTAGTGCGTATACTTCATTTGAAGAAAAATCTGGCATAATAGGATTGCTCGGTCGTACAAATATAATCAGATTGAAGCTGAAAGACTAAAGAATCGTTTGAATACATTCAGGGAAGTGTGTTGATGGGAAAACATAGTGAAATTATCGTTTAAATTTTGGTTGCCGAAAACAGTCAATGGGTGCCGAAGCCAACATTTACCCTATATATAGATTTTTAATTTATAAATGTACTACGACGCGGCACAAAAAAAAACAGCGGAATGTGTGATAGTTCCACTACTGGCCAAATTCTTGATCTCACATGCAGGCTTAAATATTCACGTCGTAAATTTCATTACCAACAGACGCGAAATACACTCGCCTTAACCCGGGCGCCTATTCTATGATACCACAACATATCAGAACATCATGTTGATCTTGTGTGGCGTAAGGTGAACGTCGGCATGTCATTTTGACATTCTAGCAGATGCCACACCGCCGCCACAACAGCGGACACCCTGCCTTTAGCCACGCGCTCACTGATGTGGCGGAGGTGTGGTATCTGCTAGCTGTCATCATGTTGACGTTCGCCACACGTCACACTATTTCGACATGATGTTTTCACAGTTGTGTGATGTACATCGGCGCAACACCAGTGGGCGCCTGGCATTACAGATCTCCAAAATGGAAAGCCAAAAACAGAATAGAATGCGCGTTTCCATCCAAAAAATGTATTTTCCTACCCAGTAGGAATTGGGAAACACGAGTCATTCGTAGTTGTCGCTCGCTAGCACAGCTATAGGCCTAGTCACCTAGCTAATCTCGTGACAGCCTTCTCGTAACAGCCGACTTGGGTAGTGAAGGCTATCCCAGCGACAGAATCAACGAAATAGCAGACATAATACAATGGAAACAGCCCATTCGGCTCACTACGTTTAAAGCACGACGGTGTCAGCAAAGCTGGCGTAGCAGTGACTGTACCAAATCTGGGTTTCTTCCATACTCCACTGCCGTATATCAATTGTATATAATATCTCGTAACATCCTTTTCGTGACAGCCGACTTGGGTAAGCTGAGGGATGTCGTCGGTTTGTGAAGGCTGTCGTGGCGACAGAAACATTGAAAACCTGGTCATAAAGAAATGTATACATACAGCCCATTCGGTTCACTACAGTCCAAGCACGATGATTTTAACAAAGCAGGTATATATGCGACTGTTCTAATACAGCTTTCATTCGTTCGTGCGTGCGCTGTTGCCAATACACTTCGGATTCAGATCCGAACGTACGGTAGCAAGCGGTAGTAAAGCACACAAAGCAACAGTCGATTCAGGTATAAACCAACTGTCGCGAGAAGGCAGTACTATTTGGAAGCCTGGTCCAGAGTGAACGAAACGCCGGAGAACGTAGCTTTCGACTGCACAAGATTTTAGGCAGTGCGAGTGGAGATGCCGGCCCTTAGCGCGAGAAATGTCGTCAGTGAAATGTGCCGGGATGAGAGGACGTGGAGCGTTGTCAGCAGGGCAGTGACGCAAATTTTGTCGGAGCTGCAGCGAAAATGGAGAGATGATAAGCGAGTTAGCAACGCCGGCTAGCTGAGCTAAAGAGAGCAGCTTCAGGGAGTAAGAGAACGGATGTCGTTTTCGCTGGTCTCCAGGATGATGTAGGTGAAAGTGAAATGTCTGAGCTGGATCCGAAAAAACGAAAAATTAGTGCTCAAGTAAGTGGCCATCTAAGCGGCCAACTGAGCTGTCAACAAAATCAGAAGGATGAATAGAAAATCGTTAAAAGTTGCAACAGTAAATTTAAACGGGATCGTGTGTAAGGAAAAGCAATCGTTAGTAAGAAATTTTGTTAATTTCAATGATATTGACATAGTTTTTTTTTCCATAAATGAACGTTACATCATCGTCATTTTTACCAAATTATGAAATTATTCTCAGTTACAGTAGTTTGAGTCGATCTACGGCAGTGGCCATTCGGATTTTTTTTACCTTTTCTGAATTAATAGTAGACCCTAACGGCCGAATTATATCTTTGATTATTAATGGAATCAATTTCATCAACATCTATGCACAGTCAGGATATCTAAACAAAAAAGAAAGGAATGATTTTTTCACAGAAAGCATAGCACTACACTTAAATAAGAACTTTGACGGTCTGGCTATAGGAGGAGATTTTAATTGTTGTTTACAAAAGGAGGATAGTAGAGGAACCAATAATTTCTGACAGGGTTTGCAACAATTGGTTAACAAAATGAAGGTTACAGACGTGGCCAAATTTTTGTCAAAGAAACCTGCTTTCACTTTTTCCGAGGAAATAGTGCATCAAGACTGGATAGATTTTATCTTTCCACGAATGTACTAGATAAAGCTTGTGAGTTGAGAACAGTACCTCTTGCTTTCTCAGATCACCATGCGGTAATATTAAAGATTGAGATCAATGAGCTTCCTAGCCCGGCTACAACGAAATCAGCCTACTGGAAACTAAATTCTGCAACACTTAAAAACGATCAACTTATCTCAGATTATAAATCGAACATTGAAAACTGCAAGCGCAGATATAAATATCAAACTGACTTTAATTCATGGTGGAACACAGATTTCAAAACAACTACAAGAAATTTCTTCAGAAGTTACACTATTAATAGGAACATTAGTATAATGAATGAAAAGAGCATTTATTATCAAGCCATGCAAGAATTTTCAACCAGGTTAAACGCAGGATATGACGTTCATTCAGAAATGGACTTCATTAAAAAAAGATTATTTGAAATAGAAAAACAAAAACTTCAGGAATTCTCTCAAATTCTCTAGTTGAAGAAGAGAAAATGGGAATTTTTCAAATTGCTCAACTAAATGATAGGAAACAAACAACGTCACGTCTAAAGATCGAAGATGAAATAACAACCGATAGCAATAAAATAAAAAAATAAATTTTGCAAGTACTACAAATCTATTTTTGAAAACAATCATAATAACTCTGACTCTTTGGATTATCAATCTATGAACTTCATCACGAAAGGATTGAAACTTGAACAAAAAGAATATTTGATAAGAACGATAGATGAGGAGGAGTTAGCATTCGTTTTAAACAATGCATCAAAGAAAAAATCACCTAGATGTTATGGACTATCGTATGAATTCTATTTAAAATTTTTTGAAATTCTATAAAAGACCTTTTAAACCTTTTCAATAGTTATCTCATTCAAGGAATCGTGCCGCCCTCTAGCTTTAAAGATAATGTGGTAACTTTTATACCAAAAGCTAGCAACCCATCAGTACAAGACTTTAGACCAATATCCTTACTGAACACAGATTATACAGTCAGGAATCTTTATTGTCGGATCCTTATTGCTGGGCTATCCGCGAATAAGGATACCCACACTATCCACTGTAAATCAATTTCGGACACAATTTTAAAATCCAAGATGGCGGTCATCGATACTAGAAAAACTGTAAAATACCCTACAATATGGGTATTTTCGGCAAGGGAACGCCGTGTAGAGGCTGGAAATCGATGCCAGACACCATTTTGAAATCCAAGATGGTGGCCAGCGGTTCAAGAAAAACTGTCACATACGCTGCAATACGGGTATTTTCGGAAAATGGATGACGTGTAGAGGTTGGAAATCGATGCTAGATGTCATTTTAGAATCCAAGATGGCGGCCATCGGTTCAAGAAAAACTGTCAAATACCCTACAATATGGGTATTTTCGGAAAGCGGATGACGTGTAGAGGCCGGAAATCGATGCCAGATGTCATTTTGGAATCGAATATGGCGGCCATTGGTCCAAGAAAAACTGTCAAATACCCTACAATGTGGGTATTTCGGGAAAGAGGACGACGTGTAGAGGCCGGAAATCAATGCCAGATGTCATTTTGGAATCCAATATGGCGGCCATTGGTTCAAGAAAAACTGCCAAATACTCTACAATATGGATATTTTCGGAAAGGGGATGACGTGTAGAGGCTGGAAATCGATGCCAGACGTAATTTTGGAATCCAATATGGTGGTCGTCGGTTCAAGATAAATTATCAAATACGCTACAATATGGGTATTTCCGAAAAGGGTACGACGTGTAGAGGACGGAAATCGATGCCAGACGTCATTTTGGAATCCAAGATGGCGGCCATCAGTTAAAAAAAACTGTCAAATATCCTACAATATGGGTATTTTCGGAAAAGGGATGACGTGTAGAGATCAGATATCGATGCCACCCGCCATTTTGAAATCGAAGATGTCGGCCTTTGCTTTAACGTAAACTATTTATGGGGATGACGTGTATAGGCCCAAATTCGATGTCTGCCACCATTTAAGGATCCAATGGCTTTCGAAGGGATATTTAGTGGCTATAGACAGCCTCGTATCAGTTCAGCCCAGTTAACGTGGAGCGTTTACGGGGTAGGTTTGGTGATAATCCATTAAGAAGATGAATTTGATCTAATTAATGTTTTAGGGTATTTTGGAGCTCAAAATCTTGCCTCGCATTAACTTTTCTGAATAATGCTTACCAAGCATATTGTGTGTAATTTGTATAATGTGTATAACGTATCATTGAGCAAGATGGCAACGTTTCGACATTCTTTAGCAAAACTTGCATTTTTGCACTCTGTTTGACATTATTTTCCAATGTGCAGAAGCTTTCGAACTCGGAGAGTTGATTTATTTTGAACTCGATTTCTGCCATGGTGGAATGAAAATATAATCAATATTAATTGTAGATGGGTCCATTTTGCTAACAATTTCATCTGTTGTAGGCGGTGCATCTCTTATGATTTCGTTGATTTGACCGTGTTTCTTATCCCCGGTGCACCAAAGTGTTCGTGAATTTGTTGAATTTCGGACATGATCTTCAAATCTTCGTTGTCGTCTTCATTGCATTGTGAATTTGCGAAATACGACGGAAGAATTTTTTTCAAGCAGTTTCAATCAAGTTTCGGGTCATAGAAAAACAAACCCGTTTTTTTTTTGTAAATCAACCGTAAATAAAGTTGATCAAAAATTTTAGTTGTTGTTCCTCCTTCAATCAACCTTTCTTCTAACTTGACCGCTCTGAAATGTTCTTTCGCCTATCTGTGAGTCGTCTTCTCCTTCACTTTCAACTTTATATCGTGCTCTCCGTTGCATTTCACTATACGTGCCTGACCTAAATTTGTCCACAAACTTTCCACAAATGCCCAAAGCACAGAATACTAAAACTCACTTTTACGCACTTTCTAACCGATGCTTTATTGTTTGTGATTTTCTATGCTACCTTCCGTTCCAAATTCACTGCAGCGATGGAGCAGGGCAACGGCCAGTGTTGCCAGAACAAACGTGCTTTGTTTTATATCCTTTAGAACCAAATCCAAGCAGTCGAAACAATTCTTGATGCTGAACTACTTTCGTGTATCCACTAGTGAAAGGCCTTCATTATCTGCTGTTTCCAGAATAAACCTGTAGCTTCTCTTGACATACTTCAGCTTGAAATTTTTGATGATGACTTGATCAAGCGGTTGAATCAAATACGTGATCTTTGGTGGCATGTATAGAAGCATTATGGTGAGATTGCTTATGGTGGGTGGATGCAACGGAGCGTTACCAAGGAGCAGCAAAGCCTTGAAGCTAATGTTCTTGGCTGCACAAAACTCCTCCGTCGTCCCCTACACGTCATTCCCTTTCCGAAAATACCCATATTTTAGAGTATTTGACACTTTTTCTCGAACCGATTGTTGCCATCTTGGATTAGAAAATGGCGTCTGGCATCGATTTATAGTCTCTACACGTCATTCACTATCCAGAAATACCCATATTGTAGAGTATTTGACAGTTGTTTTGAACTGGTGATCGACATCTTGGCAAATGTCGTCTGGCATTTATTTCTGGTCTCTACACCATCCCCTTTCCAAAAATACCCATATTGTAGGGTATTTGACAGTTTTTCTTGAATCTATGACCGCCATCTTGGATTTTAAAATGGCGTCCGAAATTGATTTACAGCCTCTCTACACGTCATCCCCTTTCCGAAAATACCCATATTGTAGGGTATTTGACAGTTTTTCTAGAACCGATGGCCTCCATCTTGGCCTTTCCGAAAATACCCATATTGTAGGGTATTTGACAGTTTTTCTTGAACCGATGGCCTCCATCTTGGATTTTAAAATGGCATCTGGCATCGATGTCTGGCCTCTACACGTCGTACCCTTTCCGGAAATGCCCATGTTGTATGGTATTTGACAGTTTTTATTGAACCGATGGCCCCCATCTGGGATTCTAAAATGTAGCCTGGAATCGATTACCGGCCTCTACACGTCATCCCCTTTCCGAAAATATCCATATTGTAGGGTATTTGACAGTTTTTCTTGAACCGATGGCCGCCATCTTGGGTTCTAAAATGACATCTGGCATCGATTTCCAGCCTCTACACATCATCCATTTTCCGAAAATACCCATATTGCAGCGTATGTGACGGTTTTCTTGAACCGCTGGCCGCCATCTTGGATTTTAAAATTGTGTCCTCGCATTGCACAGCAACATCTTAAATGGACAAGTTTTCCAGAAATAACATATTAAGGATGTTCATGTGCACACTAGCGCCGCGTAGTGAGAGAGTTCTTACATAATATGACCACCATCCGAAAGGACTTGGTCACCTGAACAACTTTGCTGAAGACAGCAACGTTCTATATGGCCAGGTTCTTGAGATACAGTTTATATAGGAAGTTCACATGCACACTAGCGCTGCGTAGTGAGAGAGTTTTGAACTATTATGCCCACCATCCAAAAGGACTTGGTCACTTGAACAACTTTTCTGAAGACAGTAACTTTTATATGGCCAGGATCACGAAATATTCTATGTTGGACCTAAGATCCATATATTATAACACCCGTCACAAGTAACATAAAAGTGAAGCGCCCCAAGCGGCGTAGTTCCCAATTAAACCTGAATCCAATGACACAGGCTTGTTGGTCTATCTCAGTACAACAATTTTGTCGAAGACAGTATAGCTCTATATATTGTAACAAATGAGATAATCCACTACAGCCCCCATTAGTGAAAATCCCATAAGCTGTGGGTATCCTTATTCGCGGTTCCTTATTCACGCCCCCGTTACCCCGGCAATAAGGATTCCTGACTGTATATTGTTTTCAAAAATTCTGGCAAACAGAATTCAATTAGTTTTGCCTGATTTGATTGGGCCTTACCAGAAATCTTGCGTCGACAATTGAAAAGTTTCAAGGAATTTAGTAGCGAATTCTAATAAGAAAAAATCTTTTAAGATTGTCTTTTTGAGTCTAGATCTTCAGAAGGCCTTTGACAGCGTCGATAGAAATTACCTTTGGCTAGTTTTGAAAAAAATCGGGTTCCCTCGGTTTTTATTGCTTTTTTAAAAAAATTATACGAAGGAGCATTTTCCAGATTGCTAGTATCAGGAAGTTTGACAAGCGCGATAGGGATTGATCGTTCGGTTCGACAAGGATGTCCGCTTAGCATGGTTCTTTTCGTACTCTACTTGGAGCCATTACTTGTAATGCTCTCTGATGCAATTCCGGGCATATTGTTTGATGGTACATTCATTAAAGTAGTTGTTTATGCTGGCGATATCTTTATTATTATTAAGAATCAAGGTGAATTTGAAAAGATCTTTCAGATAATGGCAATGTTTGCTAAGGAAGCTAGGATTAGTTTAAACAATAAAAATTGGTGTTTGTTGTAACGACTTGAAAGTTAATAGTGCCAATATTCATCAGGTTGACGAAATGAAAATATTAGGTGTGACCAATAAAAATTCTTGGGAAGCAACTATTTCAATAGCTTATGATATTCAGTTGAACGTTATTAAAAACACGTTAATTAAGGCAAAATTTAGAAATTTAAACATGATCCAAAAAATTTGGATCCTAAACACATACATTTTATCCAAATTGTGGTATGTGGGTCAGATAATTCCGGCTAATGGTAGGTAACTATTTGTGGATGGGAAACTTATTTAAAATAAATAGAAATCAACTTTATTAAGAAAAAGAGAAAGGGGTTTGGAATTGGTTCATGTTGGCAGGAAAATTAAAGCACTGTTAATTCGTAACTTGTTAAATACTTCAGTTATGAACGGTTCAAATCCCTCACAAGATTTTCTATTCATTAATAGAAATAACCTTAAACTAGGAAGAACCTTCGGTATTTATGGCAGAGAAGCAGAAAATCTTGTGAGGATGACAAATTTACTCCTTTTTTATTGACAGTTTGCAGATTCAACCAGCAATAGAAATGAAAAATATTAACTTGACTTGGAAAAATGTTAGGATTAACATGAATATGAAATTCATTGATTCAAATCTTCGAGTACCCTTGTATTATTTCATAAACGATATTATTCCAACTCGCAGCAAGCTTTTAAAACACATGATTCGTGGAACAGATGATAGTATTTGTAGCAAGTGTAAAGAAACTGATGATATCAAACGTCGATTAAAATCATTATTATTTGGAAATATGTAACGGAGCAAATAATTACTAACCTTAGAATCAATGTTGCAGACCCTCTAGAAATATTGGATAAAAGTTTAGGGAAGAAAAACGAAAAGTTGGGATTGTGGATTTTAGCCAACACAGTTATTTACAATCTGAAGAATTATATGAATGGAAGTTTAGAGGATTTCAAAAGGATTTTGGATTTAGAAATGAATCGAAGAAAACAATTTTTGCAAAAAGAATTTAGTAATTACTCAAGTTTAATAACTTAATTCAAAGACATAAATGCTCTATAGTTTGTTATGGTTAAGATAGGTTAAGTTAGGTTAGGTTTCCCTTCCCTTTCTTAAAGTGTGTTCGTTAATGTACATATGGTATGGATGATAAAGAATGAGTGGATATGGGTGAGTGTATATGAGTGAGTGTGTTATTAACCCCGAGTACGCCGTGGGCAATCGGCTTCCCAAGTTAACGTTAGTATTAAGCTAGGTTAAGGGAAGTTAAAAAATGACACAACAAGGAAAAGGGAAAAGGTACAAGAAGAAAAAAAGAAGAAAAGAAGAAGGTACAAGAAGAAAAAGTGAAAAATATGTACTGTATATTTTAAATTAATCGTGTTCAATAAAAAAAAATATATAAAAAAACACACACACAACACTGTTCCGACAAGTGATTCCATTCGACAACCCGTCGTACAATCACAACGTTATGAAAGATAGTGTGGGAGATAATGGATCGTGGTGGCGCAAAAAAAATACTCCGGATAATGGAGTCTAAAATTCCGGATAATCGAACCCCGGATAATCGAGTCTCCGGAAAATCGAGTCCGATCTGTAGTCATATTGGTAAGAGATCATCATCATATTATTGATTTGTCATCATTGTGTTAGGAAGTGTTAAACAGTTTTACAAGTAAATTACAATCAATACTTTATTATGCCTAATAAGATTATATTAATTAACACTAATTACGTACAGGTTAATCCTAAAATAATGTTGAATTTATTAAACATATTGCATTTGTGAATTACGAAGCTTGAGATCGATGGTAAGTAGATTGTATTGAACTAAAATAAATTCAAACTAATAATAATAAAATTTATAGCTTTGAGCTGTCGCAACACAAATAAGACGATTCGCTACATAGAGCTCAGAAAAGTAGATTTTCGCAACAGGACTAGACACATTTTCATGATTCTGGTACTCTAATGAACTTACTTAATAAAAAAATCCCTGGTTGATGGCAAAATTTTCTTATAATTCCAGGCTTTTAAGATCTTTTGAAATTCCTTGCTAATTCCAGGTTTTCAAGGTTTTTCGAGGTAGTTGCCTAACAAACTGGTGTAATTTACTATTTTGTATTTTCGAACTTTTTGAGCTAATTTATCTCATTTGCCAACATCAAGTGAATGTGTGTGAACGTGATTCTTCCGCCAAAAGCAACTTTGATAATGCTAATTTTTAAGCATTTTTGCATATTTCCCGAGAAAACTCTTTTTTCATTTCCCATTAACGGGTGACTGAATTCCTATTCTTTGATCACTATTGTGCACTGAATGCTGAGATGTGAAATGCAGTTCTACCCAGGGCGTCACAATATCGGCTTCAATCGACAAAATCAATACGACGAAGAGACTGCTAGTTTTATTTTTTTTCTGTTGCAGTCGACGTCTACAAACAAATTGTCTATCGCTATTCTCTCTTTCTCCCGTGCCATCATTCGTGTTTCTTTCAAGCTTCGGTGAATCGGACGAGTGAAGCCCGCTCGACTTCGATCAGCTAGCCTTTTATGGAGGCGTTCGAAGTTGAACAGCTTATAATATAATATTATCATATTATGATAAAAATCAAAATATATAGGGGAAATGTATGTAATGTCGGCCTATATGTCCCTAATTTGAGCCCATACATAAATTTATCAATCGACTAAATTTTCAATAGCGACCAAAAATATCCGTCCTAATAACACGTTCATCTAGATAAAATTCATAAATAGCAGACTTATAGCGATGGACCCAATCTTAGATCCATAGGCCAACATTAGAGCCATTTCCCCTATTGAATGCATTTTGCACATATGTAGACATTAGAAGATTACACGTACTGCCTTTCCTCCACATGTTTATTTTAAAGAAATAACGAAAGTAGGTGACAAAGTGTCGGTGGAAGAAATTGAAAGCCAATGTGAGGCTGCGTTTCAACTCAACAAGCCGAGAAAAGTACAGCCAGGCTTTAAGTAAACCCCACATGTATCAATATATTGACGCGGAGAGGAACTATTGACAATCATATTGATGATTTGAATACGGAAAAGAAACGGATTGGTTAGCACTCGTACCTCTAACTGCCAAAGTAATGAGTTCAAATCTCACCCCCGGACAAGTCATGAATGATACAAGCGCAAATAAAAATAATAGTTATAATAATAATAAAAATAAAAAAGAAAAGAAAAATAATATCAGTGGGACCGTCGTTAAACAATCCTGCTAAATTCAAACAAGTCCATTGATGTTTATCCACTGCATTCACGTCAGCATTGTTTGATATCAGGAGTTCTGCAACGTTCTTATGACCATTGAATGCTGCGTTATGAAGGGGAGTTCTACCGGTAGTTGATCAAATGTTAACAGTGGATCCTCTGTCAATCAACAGTTGGATCAGCTGATCGTGTCCATTTTGAGCTGCATAAGAAAGAGCAGTCCTTTGTTCTTTATCCACTGCATTCACGTCAGCATTGTTTGATATCAAAAGTTCTGCAACGCTCTTATGACCATTCCGTGCTGCGCTATGAAGGGGAGTTCTACCGGTAATTGAACACATGTTAACAGTGGATCCTTTGTCAATCAACAGTTGGATCAATTGGTCATGTCCATTTTGAGCTGCATAATAAAGAGAAGTCCTTTGTTCTTTATCAACTGCATTAACGTCAGCATTGTTTGATATCAAGAGTTCTGCAACGTTCTTATGACCATTGAGTGCTGCGGTATGAAGTGGAGTTCTACCGGTAATTGAACAAATGTTAACAGTGGATCCTTTGTCAATAAACAGTTGGATCAAGTGATCGTGTCCATTTTGAGCTGCATAAGAAAGAGCAGTCCTTTGGTCTTTATCGATAGCATTCACGTCAGCATTGTTTGATATCAAGAGTTCTGCAACGTTCTTATGCCCATTGAATGCTGCGGTATGAAGTGAAGTTCTACCGGCAATTGAACAAATGTTAACAGATGAACCGTTGTTAATAAACAGCTTGATCAATTGGTCGTGTCCATTTTGAGCTGCATAATAAAGAGCAGTCCTTTGTTCTTTATCCACTGTATTCACGTCAGCATTGTTTGATATCAAGAGTTCTGCAACGTTCTTATGACCATTGAGTGCTGCGGTATGAAGCGGAGTTCTACCGGTAATTGAACAAATGTTAACAGTGGATCCTTTGTCAATCAAAAGTTGAATCAACGGATCGTGTCCATTTTGAGCTGCATAAGAAAGAGCAGTCCTTTGTTCTTTATCCACTGCATTCACGTCAGCATTGTTTGATATCAAGAGTTCTGCAACGTTCTTATGACCATTGAATGCTGCGTTATGAAGTGGAGTTCTACCGGTAATTGAACACATGTTAACAGCGGAACCATTGTCAATCAACAGTTGGATCAACTGGTCGTGTCCATTTTGAGCAGCTAAATTCAAAGGAGTCCATTGTTTTTCATCCACTGCATTCACGTCAGCATTGTTTGATATCAAGAGTTCTGCAACGTTCTTATGACCATTCAATGCTGCGGTATGAAGGGGAGTTCTTCCTGTAGTTGAACAAATGTCAACAGTGGATCCTTTTTCAATCAACAGTTGAATCAACTGATCGTGTCCATTTTTGGATGCATAATGAATAGCAGTCCAATGATCTTTATCCACTGGATTCAGGTCAACATTGTTTGATATCAGGAGTTCTGCAACGTTCGTTCGACCATTCCGTGCTGCGCTATGAAGTGGAGTTATACCGGCAATTGAACAAATGTTAACAATGGCATCATTGTCAATCAACATTTGGATCAAGTGATCGTGTCCATTTTCAGCAGCTAAATTCAAAGGAGTCAATTGTTCTTTATCCACTGCATTCACGTCAGCATTGTTTGATATCAAGAGTTCTGCAACGTTCTTATGACCATTGAATGCTGCGTTATGAAGCGGAGTTCTACCGGTAATTGAACAAAAGTCAACAGTGGAACCATTGTCAATCAACAGTTGGATCAACTGATCGTGTCCATTTTGAGCAGCTAAATTCAAAGGAGTCCATTTTTTTTCATCCACTGCATTAACGTCAGCATTGTTTGATATCAAGAGTTCTGCAACGTTCTTATGACCAT
Source organism: Ochlerotatus camptorhynchus (assembly GCF_037179485.1). NCBI lineage: Eukaryota > Metazoa > Arthropoda > Insecta > Diptera > Culicidae > Ochlerotatus > Ochlerotatus camptorhynchus. The sequence goes on from NW_027040943.1 coordinate 3,253,103, forward strand.
TCAATGCTGCGTTATGAAGGGGAGTTCTTCCTGTAGTTGAACAAATGTTAACAGTGGATCCTTTTTCAATCAACAGTTGGATCAACTGATCGTGTCCATTTTGGGCAGCATAATGGATAGCAGTCCATTGATCTTCATCCACTGCATTCACGTCAGCATTGTTTGATATCAGGAGTTCTGCAACGTTCTTTTGACCATTGAATGCTGCGTTATGAAGGGGAGTTCTACCGGTAATTGAACAAATTTTAACAGTGGATCTTTTGTCAATCAACAGTTGGATCAAGTGATTGTGTCCATTTTGAGCTGCATAATGAATAGCAGTCCATTGTTTTTCATCCACTGCATTCACGTCAGCATTGTTTGATATCAAGAGTTCTGCAACGTTCTTATGACCATTCCGTGCTGCGCTATGAAGTGGAGTTATACCGGAAATTGAACAAATGTTAACAATGGCATCATTGTCAATCAACAGTTGGATCAAGTGATCGTGTCCATTTTGAGCAGCTAAATTCAAAGGAGTCCATTGATTTTTGTCCACTGCATTCACGTCAGCATTGTTTGATATCAAGAGTTTTGCAACATTCTTATGACCATTCCGTGCTGCGCTATGAAGTGGAGTTATACCGGCAATTGAACAAATGTTAACAATGGCATCATTGTCAATCAACAGTTGGATCAAGTGATCGTGTCCATTTTCAGCAGCTAAATTCAAAGGAGTCCATTTTTTTTCATCCACTGCATTCACGTCAGCATTGTTTGATATCAAGAGTTCTGCAACGTTCTTATGCCCATTGAATGCTGCGTTATGAAGTGGAGTTCTGCCGGTAATTGAACAAAAGTCAACAGTGGATCCTTTGTCAATCAACAGTTGGATCAACTGATCGTGTCCATTTTGAGCAGCTAAATTCAAAGGAGTCCATTGATTTTTATCCACTGCATTCATGTCAGCATTGTTTGATATCAAGAGTTCTGCAACGTTCTTATGACCATTCCGTGCTGCGCTATGAAGTGGAGTTATACCGGCAATTGAACAAATGTTAACAATGGCATCATTGTCAATCAACATTTGGATCAAGTGATCGTGTCCATTTTCAGCAGCTAAATTCAAAGGAGTCCATTGTTTTTCATCCATAGCATTCACGTCAGCATTGTTTAATATCAAGAGCTCTGCAACGTTCTTATGACCATGCCATGCTGCGTTATGAAGTGGAGTTCTGCCGGTAATTGAACAAAAGTCAACAGTGGATCCTTTGTCAATTAACAGTTGGATTAAGTGATCGTGTCTATTTTGAGCAGCTAAATTCAAAGGAGTCCATTGATTTTTATCCACTGCATTCACGTCAGCATTATTTGATATCAATAGTTCTGCAACGTTCTTATGACCATTCCGTGCTGCGCTATGCAGTGGAGTTATACCGGCAATTGAACAAATGTTAACAATGGCATCATTGTCAATCAACAGTTGGATCAACTGATCGTGTCCATTTTGGGCAGCATAATGGATAGCAGTCCATTGATCTTCATCCACTGCATTCACGTCAGCATTGTTTGATATCAGGAGTTCTGCAACGTTCTTTTGACCATTGAATGCTGCGTTATGAAGGGGAGTTCTACCGGTAATTGAACAAATTTTAACAGTGGATCTTTTGTCAATCAACAGTTGGATCAAGTGATTGTGTCCATTTTGAGCTGCATAATGAATAGCACTCCATTGATTGTCGTCCACTGCATTCACGTCAGCATTGTTTGATATCAAAAGTTCTGCAACGCTCTTATGACCATTCCGTGCTGCGCTATGAAGTGGAGTTCTACCGGTTATTGAACACATGTTAACAGTGGATCCTTTGTCAATCAACAGTTGGATCAACTGATCGTGTCCATTTTGAGCTGCATAAGAAAGAGCAGTCCTTTGGTCTTTATCGATAGCATTCACGTCAGCATTGTTTGATATCAAGAGTTCTGCAACGTTCTTATGCCCATTGAATGCTGCGGTATGAAGTGAAGTTCTACCGGCAATTGAACAAATGTTAACAGATGAACCGTTGTTAATAAACAGCTTGATCAATTGGTCGTGTCCATTTTGAGCTGCATAATAAAGAGCAGTCCTTTGTTCTTTATCCACTGTATTCACGTCAGCATTGTTTGATATCAAGAGTTCTGCAACGTTCTTATGACCATTGAGTGCTGCGGTATGAAGCGGAGTTCTACCGGTAATTGAACAAATGTTAACAGTGGATCCTTTGTCAATCAAAAGTTGAATCAACGGATCGTGTCCATTTTGAGCTGCATAAGAAAGAGCAGTCCTTTGTTCTTTATCCACTGCATTCACGTCAGCATTGTTTGATATCAAGAGTTCTGCAACGTTCTTATGACCATTGAATGCTGCGTTATGAAGTGGAGTTCTACCGGTAATTGAACACATGTTAACAGCGGAACCATTGTCAATCAACAGTTGGATCAACTGGTCGTGTCCATTTTGAGCAGCTAAATTCAAAGGAGTCCATTGTTTTTCATCCACTGCATTCACGTCAGCATTGTTTGATATCAAGAGTTCTGCAACGTTCTTATGACCATTCAATGCTGCGGTATGAAGGGGAGTTCTTCCTGTAGTTGAACAAATGTCAACAGTGGATCCTTTTTCAATCAACAGTTGAATCAACTGATCGTGTCCATTTTTGGATGCATAATGAATAGCAGTCCAATGATCTTTATCCACTGGATTCAGGTCAACATTGTTTGATATCAGGAGTTCTGCAACGTTCGTTCGACCATTCCGTGCTGCGCTATGAAGTGGAGTTATACCGGCAATTGAACAAATGTTAACAATGGCATCATTGTCAATCAACATTTGGATCAAGTGATCGTGTCCATTTTCAGCAGCTAAATTCAAAGGAGTCAATTGTTCTTTATCCACTGCATTCACGTCAGCATTGTTTGATATCAAGAGTTCTGCAACGTTCTTATGACCATTGAATGCTGCGTTATGAAGCGGAGTTCTACCGGTAATTGAACAAAAGTCAACAGTGGAACCATTGTCAATCAACAGTTGGATCAACTGATCGTGTCCATTTTGAGCAGCTAAATTCAAAGGAGTCCATTTTTTTTCATCCACTGCATTAACGTCAGCATTGTTTGATATCAAGAGTTCTGCAACGTTCTTATGACCATTCAATGCTGCGTTATGAAGGGGAGTTCTTCCTGTAGTTGAACAAATGTTAACAGTGGATCCTTTTTCAATCAACAGTTGGATCAACTGATCGTGTCCATTTTGGGCAGCATAATGGATAGCAGTCCATTGATCTTCATCCACTGCATTCACGTCAGCATTGTTTGATATCAGGAGTTCTGCAACGTTCTTTTGACCATTGAATGCTGCGTTATGAAGGGGAGTTCTACCGGTAATTGAACAAATTTTAACAGTGGATCTTTTGTCAATCAACAGTTGGATCAAGTGATTGTGTCCATTTTGAGCTGCATAATGAATAGCAGTCCATTGTTTTTCATCCACTGCATTCACGTCAGCATTGTTTGATATCAAGAGTTCTGCAACGTTCTTATGACCATTCCGTGCTGCGCTATGAAGTGGAGTTATACCGGAAATTGAACAAATGTTAACAATGGCATCATTGTCAATCAACAGTTGGATCAAGTGATCGTGTCCATTTTGAGCAGCTAAATTCAAAGGAGTCCATTGATTTTTGTCCACTGCATTCACGTCAGCATTGTTTGATATCAAGAGTTTTGCAACATTCTTATGACCATTCCGTGCTGCGCTATGAAGTGGAGTTATACCGGCAATTGAACAAATGTTAACAATGGCATCATTGTCAATCAACAGTTGGATCAAGTGATCGTGTCCATTTTCAGCAGCTAAATTCAAAGGAGTCCATTTTTTTTCATCCACTGCATTCACGTCAGCATTGTTTGATATCAAGAGTTCTGCAACGTTCTTATGCCCATTGAATGCTGCGTTATGAAGTGGAGTTCTGCCGGTAATTGAACAAAAGTCAACAGTGGATCCTTTGTCAATCAACAGTTGGATCAACTGATCGTGTCCATTTTGAGCAGCTAAATTCAAAGGAGTCCATTGATTTTTATCCACTGCATTCATGTCAGCATTGTTTGATATCAAGAGTTCTGCAACGTTCTTATGACCATTCCGTGCTGCGCTATGAAGTGGAGTTATACCGGCAATTGAACAAATGTTAACAATGGCATCATTGTCAATCAACATTTGGATCAAGTGATCGTGTCCATTTTCAGCAGCTAAATTCAAAGGAGTCCATTGTTTTTCATCCATAGCATTCACGTCAGCATTGTTTAATATCAAGAGCTCTGCAACGTTCTTATGACCATGCCATGCTGCGTTATGAAGTGGAGTTCTGCCGGTAATTGAACAAAAGTCAACAGTGGATCCTTTGTCAATTAACAGTTGGATTAAGTGATCGTGTCTATTTTGAGCAGCTAAATTCAAAGGAGTCCATTGATTTTTATCCACTGCATTCACGTCAGCATTATTTGATATCAATAGTTCTGCAACGTTCTTATGACCATTCCGTGCTGCGCTATGCAGTGGAGTTATACCGGCAATTGAACAAATGTTAACAATGGCATCATTGTCAATCAACAGTTGGATCAACTGATCGTGTCCATTTTCAGCAGCTAAATTCAAAGGAGTCCATTGTTTTTCATCCACTGCATTCACGTCAGCATTGTTTGATATCAAGAGCTCTGCAACGTTCTTATGACCATTGAATACTGCGTTATGAAGTGGAGTTCTACCAGTAGTTGAACAAATGTCAACAGTGGATCCTTTGTCAATCAACAGTTGGATCAACTGATCGTGTCCATTTTTAGCAGCTAAATTCAAAGGAGTCCATTGATTTTTATCCACTGCATTCACGTCAGCATTGTTTGATATCAAGAGTTCTGCAACGGTTTTATGACCATTCCGTGCTGCGCTATGAAGTGGAGTTATACCATCAACTGAACAAATGTGAACAATGACATCATTATCAATCAACAGTTGGATCAACTGATCGTGTCCATTTTGAGCAGCTAAATTCAAAGGAGTCCATTGATTCTCATCCACTGCATTCACGTCAGCATTGTTTGATATCAAGAGTTCTGCAACGTTCTTTTGACCATTGAATGCTGCGTTATGAAGTGGAGTTCTACCGGTAGTTGAACAAATGTTAACAGTGGATCCTTTGTCAATCAACAGTTGCATCAACTGATCGTGTCCATTTTGAGCTGCATAATGAATAGCACTCCATTGATCTTCATCCACTGTATTCACGTCACCTTTATTCTTTAATATGAATTCAATTATTTCAACAAACCCACGTTTCGCAGCAACCAGTATCATTGCCGTTAGGTTGCTAGTTGAGAATGATTTAAAATGTCGTTCTAAAGAGGAAATGATACCCAAACAGTCACACTCACATGCCCACAGTGCAATCTTCCAGCTTATTTTACACAGATTATTTAAGATCTTGAGATATACCTGGTTTCCTTCCATCTTGGTCATAGACAATCTTCGAGCAACAATATATGTAGACCAAATGCGTATGACAATTTCTCCTGACAACGTAAAAATGTTGTCGCATACATATTTTGCCACAAAGTATTCACTGTAAGACCGGTGGCAAAAATTAACCTTCTGCTGGACTACATGAACCAGTTGTGATGTATCTGATTCCTGTTCGCATCGGTTTTTAAATTGATCGTGTATTTCTCTATAATATTGATTTTTTAACAATTCCTTACGTACTTCAACGTTTAGCAGCTCCATAGCTAACAACTGATGCTTCAAAATAAAATCACCCATCAATGAATCCAATTCAACGTCGCTCAGAGCAAATTTGGGCTTAAATTTTTCCATAAATTTTCTGTTAAAACATCCTCTTATAAACTGTTCGTATAGCTGTGCAAAATTCATTTTTTCTTTAGTCAAATCAATGAGCTGATTTGTATTCTGTTTCTTCAATGAATAGTAATTTTTAAATTTTTCTAAATAAACCTCCGCCAACATTTTTACCATAAGTGGCGCAACACAAATTTCACCTAAATTTAAAGGGATATTTGATTTAAATGTGTTTAAAATATGTGTCGAGTAGCTTGCAAAGCAATGTTCATCTAGATCTGGGACGTGCCACATCTTTCTCAAATATTTGATTTGGTTTTCCACACTGAACGGCTCCAGAAACATAGATCTTACATTAAATTTACTCTCTAATAATACTTGCATATGTTTTCTGGCGCTGATGATGATTCGAATGCTCTTTTTCAACTTGAGTTGTTCCAGCATCTCAATCACCCTGTCGGTGTACTTAGAGTGGATCTCGTCGAAGCCATCCATCAGTATAAGAATGGAATAGCCTCTGTCATCCCTTTCATGTGGGGCATTTTCAATAAGATCGCAATTTCGCTCTGAAAGGATCACTTTGAGCACATTAAGCACCTTCAAGTTTGAAATGTGTTCCTTTTTGTCGAGCTCCATCACCAACTCGCTTAAATACACCAACAGTACATTAACGACATTTTGCTTCTGCACTTCAAACGCTACAAACTGAAGCAAGCTAGTCTTCCCCATTCCGGGGTCTGACAGAAGTACGATGATCTGATGGTCTTCAAATGTTTCCTCAAGCTCTTCAACAAACTGAGTGTCACTCATCTGTCGTGAAAGTTCTTCAATGTTGTCTTCCATACCTGTTTTCTCAACTTCAATGTCATTGGTCGGTATACTACATTTGTATATAATACGGCGATTGATGTAATATTTTTGCAATTGTTTTGCTTCCTTACCTTCAAGGTTATTGTTATCATTCTGAATTTCACTAAGACAATTTAGTACATCACTTTTTTTCAAAATTGCTTTCATTTTATTATCTTTAGGTTTATTGAGTTTGTCAAATTTTAATATCAGATCTCTAAATATCAGATCGATATTGCTCAATTTTCTTAGTATTTCTGGACAAATCCACGATTTTAACCACGTCCACAGTTCGTTTTCAATCATTGGACACAAATCATTTGGTTGGCCCACCGATAGAGAAAAGTCGTTGAAGAATGCCATAATTTCCTCATCACTAACATAACGTGGCAAATGTTTCACCCTTGATTTTTTTAGTAAAAAGTTATTCACTGTTATTGTCTTCTTCATATCAAGCTTATCTTTTTCCAGAACTTTAAACAACTTGGCAACATTGAATTGATCGCTTTCCGAGTTGAAGCTATCTAAAAAACTGCAATGCTTCTTTTTTATTGTTAAAACGTCTTTCAGAGGAGTACTATAGGTTTCTAAAATTTTACTGACGGTTCCATTGTTGAAAAGCTCTTTGATTGCCTTTTTAAGGTTTTCGAAATCTTTGTTGATAAAATTGCTCAACTCCTTAATAGCTTTTTCGGTTGGATTCAGTTTCAGGTGTCGGGCCTTGGATCCAGGCAATCGTAGGATTTCATCTACTTCTACCTCAATAGGCGTCACCCAATCAACATCGGAGATTTTTAAATCCTTATTAGTAAGTATATAGAACTGCTTTTTGTATTGGTCTTTCTTAAAGTTTTCAACAACTTTCAGATAGGATTCCAGGTACTTGTAAATACTGAAGTCTCCGTTGTGTTGATCTTTTTCCTCAGTCGGAAATAGTGCCTTCAAATCGATAACAATTACCTCGCCACCTTTGACAACGGCGTGCTTCACCTGGAGGAAGTGTATCACCTCACGTCCATCGTCAAAGATCACTACGTCATCATACTTGTCGGCTTTTGCCATTTCATATGCCAATCTGACATTGAAACTGTCTCTCCGCATCCGTAGAAAATAGGCTACTGCAACGTGTTTTTGAAATACTTCGCCGTGGTAACCCGATTGGATTTTACTTATATATGTTCCGTCTTGTAGTAGGTTCGGTATTTTTATTTGTTTTTTAGTAATATTAATCAAAAGCTTGATCAATTGGTCGTGTCTATTTTGAGCTGCATAATAAAGAGCAGTCCTTTGTTCTTTATCCACTGCATTCACGTCAGCATTGTTTGATATCAAGAGTTCTGCAACGTTCTTATGACCATTGAATGCTGCGCTATGAAGTGGAGTTTTGCCGGTAGTCGAACAAATGTTAACAGCGGCACCGTTCGTAATCAACAGTTTGATTAACTGTTCATGTCCATTTTGAGCAGCTAAATTCAAAGGAGTCCATTGTTTTTCATCCACTGCATTCACGTCAGCATTGTTTGATATCAAGAGTTCTGCAACGTTCTTATGACCATTCAATGCTGCGTTATGAAGGGGAGTTCTACCTGTTGTTGAACAAATGTTAACAGTGGATCCTTTTTCAATCAACAGTTGGATCAACTGATCGTGTCCATTTTGGGCTGCATAATGGATAGCAGTCCATTGATCTTCATCCACTGCATTCACGTCAGCATTGTTTGATATCAAGAGCTCTGCAACGTTCTTATGACCATTCAATGCTGCGTTATGAAGGGGAGTTCTACCGGTAATTGAACAAATGTTAACAGTGGATCCTTTTTCAATCAACAGTTGGATCAACTGATCGTGTCCATTTTGTGCTGCATAATGGATAGCAGTCCATTGTTTTTCATCCACTGCATTCACGTCAGCATTGTTTGATATCAAGAGTTCTGCAACGTTCTTATGACCATTCCGTGCTGCGCTATGAAGTGGAGTTATACCGGAAATTGAACAAATTTTAACAATGGCATCATTGTCAATCAACAGTTGGATCAACTGATCGTGTCCATTTTGAGCAGCTAAATTCAAAGGAGTCCATTGATTCTCATCCACTGCATTCACATCAGCATTGTTTGATATCAAGAGTTCTGCAACGTTCTTATGACCATTGAATGCTGCGTTATGAAGTGGAGTTCTACCGGTAGTTGAACAAATGTTAACAGTGGATCCTTTGTCAATCAACAGTTGCATCAACTGATCGTGTCCATTTTGAGCTGCATAATGAATAGCACTCCATTGATCTTCATCCACTGTATTCACGTCACCTTTATTCTTTAATATGAATTCAATTATTTCAACAAACCCACGTTTCGCAGCAACCAGTATCATAGCCGTTAGGTTGCTAGTTGAGAATGATTTAAAATGTCGTTCTAAAGAGGAAATGATACCCAAACAGTCACACTCACATGCCCACAGTGCAATCTTCCAGCTTATTTTACACAGATTATTTAAGATCTTGAGATATACCTGGTTTCCTTCCATCTTGGTCATAGACAATCTTCGAGCAACAATATATGTAGACCAAATGCGTATGACAATTTCTCCTGACAACGTAAAAATGTTGTCGCATACATATTTTGCCACAAAGTATTCACTGTAAGACCGGTGGCAAAAATTAACCTTCTGCTGGACTACATGAACCAGTTGTGATGTATCTGATTCCTGTTCGCATCGGTTTTTAAATTGATCGTGTATTTCTCTATAATATTGATTTTTTAACAATTCCTTACGTACTTCAATGTTTAGCAGCTCCATAGCTAACAACTGATGCTTCAAAATAAAATCACCCATCAATGAATCCAATTCAACGTCGCTCAGAGCAAATTTGGGCTTAAATTTTTCCATAATTGTTTTGTTAAAACATCTTCTTATAAACTGTTCGTATAGCTGTGCAATATTAATTTTGTCTTTAGTCAGATCAACGAGCTGATTTGTATTCTGTTTCTGCAATAAATGGTAATTTTTAAATTTTTCTAAATAAACCTCCGCCAGCATGTTTACCATGAGTGGCACACCACAAATTTCGCCTAAATTTGAAGGGATATTTGATTTAAATGTGTTTAAAATATGTGTCGAGTAGCTTGCAAAGCAATGTTCATCTAGATCTGGGACGTGCCACATCTTTCTCAAATATTTGATTTGGTTTTCCACACTGAACGGCTCCAGAAACATAGATCTTACATTAAATTTACTCTCTAATAATACTTGCATATGTTTTCTGGCGCTGATGATGATTCGAATGCTCTTTTTCAACATGAGTTGTTCCAGCATCTCAATCACCCTGTCGGTGTACTTAGAGTGGATCTCGTCGAAGCCATCCATCAGTATAAGAATGGAATAGCCTCTGTCATCCCTTTCATGTGGGGTATTTTCAATGAGATCGCAATTTCGCTCTGAAAGGATCACTTTGAGCACATTAAGCACCTTCAAGTTTGAAATGTGTTCCTTTTTGTCGAGCTCCATCACCAACTCGTTGAAATACACCAACAGTACATTAACGACATTTTGCTTCTGCACTTCAAACGCTACAAACTGAAGCAAGCTAGTCTTCCCCATTCCGGGGTCTGCCAGAAGTACGATGATCTGATGGTCTTCAAATGTTTCCTCAAGCTCTTCAACAAACTGAGTGTCACTCATCTGTCGTGAAAGTTCTTCAATGTTGTCTTCCATACCTGTTTTCTCAACTTCATCGACATCTTCGTCATTGGTCGGTTTACTATATTTGTATATAATACGGCGATTGATGTAATATTTTTGAAATTGTTTTGCTTCCTTACCTTCTAGGTTATTGTTATCATTCTGAATTTCGCTAAGACAGTTTAGTACATCACTTTTTTTCAAAATTGCTTTCATTTTATTATCTTTAGGTTTATTGAGTTTGTCAAATTTTAATATCAAATCTCTAAATATCAGATCGATATTACTCAATTTTCCTAGTATTTCTGGACAGATCCACGATTCAAACCACGTCCACAGCTCGTTTTCAATCATCGGACGCAAATCATTTGGTTGACCCACCGATAGAGAAAAGTCGTTGAAGAATGCCATAATTTCCTCATCACTAACATAACGTGGCAAATGTTTCACCCTTGATTTTTTTAGTAAAAAGTTATTCACTGTTATTGTCTTCTTCATATCAAGCTTATCTTTTTCCAGAACTTTAAACAACTTGGCAACATTGAATTGATCGCTTTCCGAGTTGAAGCTATCTAAAAAACTGCAATGCTTCTTTTTTATTGTTAAAACGTCTTTCAGAGGAGTACTATAGGTTTCTAAAATTTTACTGACGGTTCCATTGTTGAAAAGCTCTTTGATTGCCTTTTTAAGGTTTTCGAAATCTTTGTTGATAAAATTGCTCAACTCCTTAATAGCTTTTTCGGTTGGATTCAGTTTCAGGTGTCGGGCCTTGGATCCAGGAAATCGTAGGATTTCATCTACTTCTACCTCAATAGGCGTCACCCAATCAACATCGGAGATTTTTAAATCCTTATTAGTAAGTATATAGAACTGCTTTTTGTATTGGTCTTTCTTAAAGTTTTCAACAATTTTCAGATAGGATTCCAGGTACTTGTAAATACTGAAGTCTCCGTTGTGTTGATCTTTTTCCTCGGTTGGAAATAGTGCCTTCAAATCAATAACATTTACCTCACCACCTTTAGCAACGGCGTGCTCCACCTGGAGGAAGTGTAGCACCTCACGTCCATCGTCAATGATCACTACGTCATCATACTTGTCGGCTTCTGACACTTCATATGCCAATCTGACATTGAAACTGTCTCTCCGCATCCATAGAAAATAGGCTACTGCAACGTGTTTTTCGAATACTTCGCCGTGGTAGCCTGATTGGATTTTACTTATATATGTTCCGTCTTGTAGTAGGTTCAGCATTTTGAATCAACTGGAGAATAGAAGAGAAATAACGTATTAGCGAAAGTGACAAAGTTGCTACAGTCTGACGATGGTGACATTTTTTCACTTCAACAACAGTCCCGTGATGGAGCCGACAAATTACTTCTCCGACTTGCATTAAACTTTGCATAATTGTTTACTGTGGGCAATGATTAACATTTATAAAAAATGTGGCCATTTTGGACCATGTAAAATTTTCAAAACGGCACTTATGATTAAAATGACGGTTGAGACAAAGTTGTAGAAAAACATAATATTTTTATGGAAAAAAATATACAAGAAAGTGGTTCCAGTATGAAGAGCTTGAGTGGTGTTGAGTACTTGGCACTGATGAAGTCTGCAAGTAGAAGACGAAATACGCCTATCTGTCAAATTATAAGCAAATGTAACGGAATTTAAAGGAAATAAACCAACCCACCCACTCAAAGCTCTTCATAAAGGGATTCCGTTAAGAGGTTCGAAAAATTTAAAGAATTGGTTCCAGTAGTTTGAAGGACAAATTAAAACAAATGTTAATATATTAATGTCTTTACTATCGAGATTTTAACTTGGTTCATTCATTCATTCCATGTTTCATATAATTAATACTTATAAAACAAGATTTAATGCATTTTAAATAATCTTTTAAAAATAAGCATTAATGCGTACCAACAAAAAGTTCCAAATTTACCACAAAATCATGCCCTACGTTTTTTTTTTAGTTTTAAAGTGTCCTTAGTTTTGAATATTCCAAAAGCTTACATTTCTTAAACGTTTTGTATTTTTTTATAAACCGCGCAAGGAAATTTTGAGGCTACATTTGTGTTAAATTTTTATTTAAAATAAATTATAAACATTTTTTGGAAGCAGAAAGACATTATTTTCCTCTGCAACTTTGTTTCAGACGACATTTCGATCAGGAATGCCGTTTCCGCGCTACAGTTTTTAGAAAACTTAAATGGACGCCGTTTTGAAAATTTTACAATTACAATACTAAAATAATACCACACACGTATTCTTTTGATATCCATATATCAGTTTTAGTTACTGACAAAGTATTTTACGTCAAGTTTTTTGGTATTTTACCTCTTATGTCATGCTGATCAACACAAAATTTTGTTATCAGTTCAGAATTAGGTATTCATAAGTTATTTTTTTTTTCTTTATTAAAGAGATTTTCAGGCTTGGGCTGGTTCGTCTCTTTCATAAGTTATTTTCTCCTGCTGTAACGCACATCTCGCAACCTGCGAGATTTCCACCACTGAATACGCTTGCTTTCTCCAGAACAAGTGGCTTGAGCGCCACCTCCGAAGAGGACCACTCGTCAAGGCTTGATTTGCCCGGCAAGAAACCCAACCTCAGGGAGGGTTTATGTGTGGAAGAAACCGAAATTTAGTTTGAGGGCGATTCAGCAGACTGAAATCCCTTGATGGATTGAAATCCTCACACGGTCGCTTCAAACGGTCCTAAGTGAAAGTTGGTGCTAAGCGTCGTTCTACCGAAGCACAACAACCCCGACCATAAGGGAATAACAAATTTATTACAGCTTGTGTTATTTTGTTTCACTATAATTTGTAACACAGCTTGTTACACTTAAGATCTCGGATGTAGTTAAAATAATAAAAAAATGTAACAAAAATTTCCTTTAGATACAACAAATATATATTTCGCTATGTTACTTTCATAACAAAAACATAACAAATTTTGCAACACAATTCTGTTGTGCTATTACAAAATTATATCAAATCGTGTTATAATCATATATTTCACTTTGTAAATCAAAAACTCAGATTGATTAACTGTGTAAATGTAATACAAAACATTATCAAACTCATAGAAAATATAATGCTTGAAAGACACAAGAAAAAATATATTTGATTTTTTATTGGGGTTTGGTCAATAATATCTGGTTGTGATAAAATCTTGTTAAGAATCAGTTACAAAATCATACAAAAAATTTGTTAAAGATTTGTTATATTATTTTCTTGGTGATAGGTTTACTTAACTTAATTACATCATAATCAGTTATCCATAACAAGGCTTGTTATAATCTTGTTATTTTATTGTTATACCCTTCTGGTTGGAACCCCACCCAAATTTATCATCACTGGAGGAACTTTCCCTTTCAGATTTCCTCCACCGATCCTGAGCCAAAATAGTACAGTTGGTTTATACCTGAATTGACTGTTGCTTTGTGTGCTTTCTCTAATAAATGGGTACCATACACTAACGCTATCATAGATGGGACGACCATACCACATAAAGTTGGGTGGTTAGCCGCTTCTTATGGTTATTGTTTATGCGGGTTACTACCGCTTGCAACCGTACGTTCAGATCTGAATTCGAAGTGTATTGGCAACAGCGCACACACACAAACGAATGAAATCTGTATTAGAACAGTCGCATCTATACCTCATTTGCTCAGAGATGCCAGGCTTATTTAGAAAAAATCTGGCAAAACCCGAAAAAAATGTCTGGCGAAAATCTGGCACAGCAAATTAACATAGGAAGCTGCCAGATTTCTCAAAAAATCGGTCTGGCAGAGCAAAAATTTCTCTGGCTGTGTCAGATAAATCTGGCAACCTGGCAACGCTGTTTGCTACAATCATCGTGCTTGGAACGTAGTGAACCGAATGGGCTGTATTTATAAATTTCTTTATGACCAAGTTTTCAATGTTTCTGTCGTCATGACAGCCTTCAAAAACCGACGACATCCCTCAACTTAACCAAGTAGCTGTCACGGAAAGGCTGTCACGAAACATTATATATAATTGATATACGGCAGTGGAGTATGGAAGAAACCCAGAAGAATGATCCCGAACAGACATGTCGGCCCGATGTCGGATCAATTTAAGGTCAATTTATAATCGACGTTGGCCAAATGTCGGGTCGTTTATGTTGGGTCAATGTCGGGCCAACGGTTGGGTTTGGTAGAAGTCAGGTTGGTGTCGGGTAGGCTTATATTTTTCGCCGGAATGTCGGAATGTCTGATCTACTCAAGACTGTGCGTTTTAAAAAAAATATCGGATGAAAGTTTTGCAATGGGCAGCACGAACGTGATAGCAACCGAACGAGCTTCGGCGTCACACTGGTAGTGTAGTAGCAGTTTCACGCCATACAAACAAAATTTCAAAGACAGCAGAAACGAATCGGCAGTTTGACGGACTGCTTGTTGTATATACGAGGAACGTTACAAATGACCATCCGAGGCTGTCATAGCCGAACGAACAAAATACATGAATAAGAACGAGCTGTCGTGTACTGCACAATACGGCAACGTTGCATGTCGTATGAAAGCTGTCGCTTATAGCTCAATCACAAGGCTGTCCTAGGAAAAAGAAAGCGACAGCCGTTGGAATACTGTCATGAGGCGGTACTTTTGGTATGCCTGATCCTGACACGTTAGTGCGGATACTGTTTTCCCAGGCAGTCCAACCTGGAGTAAATTCAACGACAACAAACAAAAATGCTACTACAAAAAAAGCTCAAAATAAAACAACGTCAAAATGTGAAGAATCTAACCAACCCAAATTAATATTACGGGGAAAGCTTTATTTTTTACTAAAACAACATTTATTGTAGGGGCAATTAACGGAAATCATTATATGATTTATTAGTGTTCCTAACCTAGGCTTTATTCATAGTAGAGTATATCAGTGCTAACATTTGAAAACGGCACAAAAGCCATTTGTAAACAAATGGTTTGTGGGCCCTTTACTCACTACTTGAAGTACACCCACGCGACACAACAGCAACATCGGGTAGGGGAAATTTTCCCCTTCCTGACGATGCTGTTGGTTTGCGTGGGCCTTCTTCGGGTAGCGAGTAAAGGGCCCACAAACCATTTGTTTACAAATGGCTTTTGCGCCGTTTTCAAATGTTAGCACTGATATGTTCCTAGCCTCAGTCTAATATGAAGGCTTCAATTACATTTCATGTCGCAGCTTATGTAATGATTGTGCTGCCGTCCATATTGCACAGTGAACATGTAAGCTTAGATATTCTTATTATTTGGATATTGATTAGGCACGACTTAAAAATGGTTAAACTAATTATTTTAACATGAAAACATTCCAGGTACGTGGATGTAATGTCGGTCTACTCAGGGTGGCCAGATTATTTGTTTCATTATCGGTAACTTCTCAAATCTTTTATCGGTAGTTATCGGTAGGTCGTCTTAAGAAGGCTTTCCCGAAAATTGAAACCTGCGTGAGCGGGGGGGGGGGGGGGGTTTGTTGAAGTTGATTGCTGCTAGCTCAGCAACTTTGACCCACTTTACCTAGTTTTTGGTTCCTGCACCAATATATTCCGAGATGAGTGAAAAGGACTTACTTTTGGCTGCTTTTTCATACCGTATACGTTAGATTGGAGTTGCAGAACATATCGCGTTTGATCAAACTGACTGACTACACGGAAAACAAAACAAAGGTTTTGAACATTTTTCACGATGACTAAGCTTGAGTTCCAATGGTGTATTTTTACCTCGATTTTCATTTAAATTTGACAGATGTAAAAATTTCAAATAAATCTGCTATTCCAACAAATCTGCTATTTCTGACCGATCAGGAATCAATCTTGACAAACACCTACTCAAAAATCGGACAATCAACAGCGATTTTCGAACACTGTAATTTATTTTCGAAGTATAAAGTTTAAGTAAAAATTCACCTAATGGAACTCCTGAAAATCTGTGATTCTCGGTAAGAAAAGTAAAAAATCGGTAGATTTGAACCTTTCGTCTGTGAATCGGTAAGCATCCCAAAAATCGGTAGGACTACCGATAAATCTGACCACCCTGGGTCTACTGTACTCAAATCTAGACCAACAATTGAAATAGGCGGAACAATCAAACGTAAACAATGGCTTTAAACGCAAATTCCTCAACAATCAATGCACATCCAAGCATTCTAACCCCATCATCTGATAGATCAAACTTCCTTTATCGAATGGCATTGTTAGTTTGCGTGGGAGTGTTTTGATTCTCGTGAATTTTGTGTTTAAAGCCATTATTTACGTTTGGTTGTTCCGCCTATTTCAATTGTTGGTCTAGAAATTGAATCTATAAATGGATGCAACCATGCTTGGCATACACACTTTTCACTCTTGTTGAAATTTATTTTTATTTAAATAATTGATAGATTAGGATCATAGTTTACTACAGATATGCAAAGAGTAGGTAAATCTTAACATTTGAATCAACGCCAATGATTTTTTCACTTAAAGTGCGAGATGTGCAGCGAGCATTTCTCATTTCATTTTTACAACGCAAAAACAAATACAGTTTAATATTAGAATTAAAATCGACTTGTTTTTTAGTAACTATAACAAGCTTAAACTCTATGCTATCTACTGCTTCAAAAGAACTATGTTACGTCAACTGTGTGCGAAGTTATTAGCAAATGAGCAGTTGGTGTTTACAACTGTGTATGCCAAGGATGGATGCAACTTCGTCCTATGGAAGATGAACCTCGATCTACAAAGGATCGGCATGTGGAATCGCGCTTCTTTTTCAATTTTTATCATTCATATGCAGAGATGCCAGATTTTTTTTCTATGCAATTCCGTAGACTTATTCAAATCTACGGATTTCTACGGGGGGTGTTTTTTTGGTCAAACTTCTAAAGTGATATTTTACGTTAAATGATGAATCGATAGAAGAAATTTTGAAAAAAAAAATGGTTTCAAATTTCGATTTTTCGGAACCACTCGTACTAACACGTTCACACTCACACACGCATACATTTGTCGATCTCGTCGAGTTTAGTCGATTGGTATAAGACACTCTGCCCTCCGGGTCTAACATGAAAAGTTTATTTTACAAGTGCTATGTATACTATTCTTTAAGAAGTATTTTTTATCTAGTTCATTTATTTGGAAGGCTCGAATCGCGTTAGCTTTACGGAGCCAATGGTTCATTGTTCTTTGTTGGTAACAAAATTCTCTTAATTCTATGTCTAGCAGGAGTTGGGCCGAATACTCGCGGCTTACTCGAGGTTAGAGAGGTACATTGTCAGGGCTGTTACAACAGGCGGGGATTTCGCGAATTTCGCGGATTTGTCGCGGATTTGAACTTTCAGTCGCGAAAATCGTGGAAGGGACTGATGTGCTGTCACAAAATTTGTGGAATTCATTGTAACCTTTCCGTCCCGGATTATTTTGCTGTCATCAATTTTGTTGTTCATTTGGCTTTCAATTTTTTACCGGTTCAAACCAAAAACCCTGCAAATAATCGAGAAATGATCTCAATTCCATAAGTCACACCTTTGCATTTACACGGAAATTCCGTGAGGTCTGTCCAATGAGAGACATTTTCATGTTTTTATTTATTTCCAATATGAACACAGCATTTTTCGATGTCAAATCAGAAACGAATCGTATATATGCGAGTAATAACCATGTATACCGGATATTATAGGTTCTCCAAATCGTCGTTCAGTTGATTTGTTCAACTATATCAACCAAGACTGCAATAATGTCTGTAGTATCGAAATATGTCCAAACAGATTCAAAGTGTCTATGTGGATTGTGCCCGACCTATTGCTACGTATACAAGATGTTATAGGTTCTGAAATCATTCTGAAGATCAGATTATGTTTCTACTAAATCACCCAAGCCTAATTCAATATCTGTAGTATCGAAATATGTCCAAATAAATTTGCAGTGTCTATGTGGATCATGCCAACCTATATTCGTGTATGCCAAATATTTCCTAAGGATTTCCATATCGATATTTCGATACTACAGATCATAGATCATCTGGTATACGTGGAAATAATTAAACATTATCCATATAGCCACTACGAATCTGTTTGGACATAATTCGATACTACAGACTGTATCCCAGTCATGGTTGATCTAGTAGAATAAATCATTTGAACTCCAGAACGATTTGGAGAACTTAAAACATCTGGTATACATGGCAATAGTTTATGCATGATTCACATAGACACTGTGCATCTGTCTGGAAATATTTCGATATTAAAGACATTGTCCCAATCTCGGTTGATCTAGTAGATCAAATTATCTGAACTCCAGGACGATTTGAAGAATTTACATGTGGATTACTCGGAAATAGATCATGCATGATCCACACAGACACTTTGAAACTGATTGGACATTTTTCGATACTACATACATTATCGCAGTTTTGGTTGATCTAGTAGAAAAAATCAAATTTGTAAAACCTATAATTTCCAGTACACATAGTAATAAGTCGTGCATGATCCACAAAGTCACATATATATGATTCGGTTGTGATTTGCCAACGAAAATACAATGTCTCACCATTGGACAGACCCCAAGGAATATCTGTGTAAATACAGAACCGCGACGTGACCAACAAGTGTGACTTATGAAACTCTGGTAATTTCTCGATTATGTGCAGGGTGTTTGGTTTGAATCGGTCAAAAATTGAGAAAACTAGTGCCAAATTAACTAGGGGAATTTACGTATTCTCGGCAACCTAAGCAGCGACCTTCTTTCTATAGCCTTTTTCTCTAAGGAACGCACACATATGCAGTATTGGTTTGTTTACAATCTTTTGCTGCCAGCTGCTCTAACAATTTCAGTGGAAAGAATTGTCAAAAACTGTTTTGAAACGCTTTTACAAAGCTCCAATCTTCTCTAGTGAGAGCGGGTATTGTCGGCAACCAGTTTTTCTTCGGCAACCGTTCCATTTAAACTGCATGTAAATCTGCTGTTCTATTATCGGCAACTCTAAATCAGCTACAATTTGTAGTGCGTGTGTTGCATTTCAAGAAAACCTTGCTAGATTGCTTTTTCTCAGTGGTAAAAATATAGTCAAATTGAAGCTGGAAGCATAAAGAATCGTTTGTATGCATTCAGCGAAGTGTTTTCGTAAGAAAATCCAGTGAAAATAGTGTTTCAATTTGGGTTGCCGAAAATAGTCTGTCATGCCGAAGCCGTCATTTCCCCTACAACATTTAGGACAGCAAAATACGTCAGAGACGCAAAGGTTAACTTTCAAGAAAATTTGCATTTCAAATGAAAATGCATTTTTTTAAATAATGCTTCATCAAATCTAGGCCTGTATTATTCAATAGAAACATTCATAAACTAGGGGGCGACCCCGGCGTAGTGGTTAACATCCATACCTCTCACGCCAAAGTCACGAGTTCAAATCTCACCCCCGGACAAGTCACGAATGACTCAAGAGTGTTAAAGTGACCATAACAATTAAAAAAAAACATTCATAAACAACTGAATTTTTTTTCCAAAGGATACAAATGATACTCCTTTAGCTCAGTCGGTAAAGGCGCAGCTACAAAGCGAGGCAATGCTGGAGGCGACTGAGTTCGATTCCCGTTCGGTCTATTAATTTTTCGGGTTTACAAATTTCTCTACTTCCTTGGGCATAGAATGGTACAGGCATAGAAAGCTCTCAAATCAATGTGAAGGTACTTCAAAGAACACTAAGTTCAGAGCAGGCAAAATCTAATATGCTATATGCAATAAGCTTGAAATGCCATGTAGTAGTATACAAATGGTATTTTTAGGTAATGAAAACATTTTTTTTGTCGCGGATTAGTATTTGAAGTCGCGGATTTCTTTTGAGAAATCGCGGATTTCGCGGATCAAATTTAGAAAATATTGTAACAGCCCTGCATTGTCCAAGGGTAGGATCAGGGGAGGAGCTTGGGGATAAGGTTTCGTTGTCTCATCAGAGCGTTGTCGCCAGTATGAACGATAGTGCGGTTCTAGTTTCGTCTGGGGTTCGACCGGCTATGGTGACCAGTGGGCGACGATGAGACTCATCGAGACGGGGGGACAAAACAAACGAAAACTAATAAAGAGAGACAAAAGACAAAAGAATTAAATTCTTACACTAGACATTTGAAGAAACACATAAACCGACTGCATATAGCAGATATCGCGAGTGCCCAACACGTCTCTGATAGGAACATAGGGTTGTCTTCCTTGAGCCTCGAGGGTATTCAAAAGTCGCTCTCTGGCGGTGTCATTATCCGTACATTGCCAAACTGCGTGATCGATGTCATCGTAACCGTTTCCACACCGACAGCTGTTGCTGTCTACGAGGTTTATTCTATTGAGATGAGCATCTAGCGAGTAGTGGTTGGACATAAGTCTATTCATCACGCGAATGAAGTCACGACTTAAGTCCAAGTCTTTAAACCACGCTCTCGAAGAAACATTAGGAATAATTAAATGTAACCACCATCCAAGATTTCCATTGTCCCAATCGGTTTGCCAACTCGAAAGGGTACTCTGACGCACTAAATGGTAAAATTCATCGTGTGAAATTTGCCTGTCATAAAATTCGCCTTCCTGCGCGCCCACCTTTGCGAGAGAGTCCGCCTTCTCATTGCCTGGGATTGAGCAATGTGAGGGGACCCATACAAAGGTAATCATATATGATCTTTCGACCAGCACACTCATCTGCTCCCTTACCTTTGAAAGGAAATAAGATGAGTGCCTACTTGGTTTCATCGATCGAATAGCCTCAATCGAACTGAGACTATCCGAGAAGATGAAGTAATGGTCTGCAGGCATGTTGGAAATCATCCCCAATGCGAAATTGATTGCTGCCAGCTCAGCAACATAAACAGAACAAGGTTCCTGAAGTTTGCGGAAGGCGCTAGAGTTTTCATTGAAGACACCGAAGCCAGTGGATCCATTGAGACGGGACCCGTCTGTAAAATATCTTTTCATGCAATTGACTTGTTGGTACTTTTCAGTAAAAATACGCGGAATAATAATAGGTCGAAGTTGATCGGGAATCCCATGAGTTGCTTGTTTCATGGTCAGATCATATTCAATTGAGGAACTGCGATTGGTGAAGTAAACACGGTCTGGAGTATAACAAGGAAGACACATATCTGACATATGTGTAATGTAGTGGTGGTAGATTCTCATAAATCGAGATTGTGTGTTCAGCTCAAAAATTTCTTCAAAATTTGCAATTTTAAGTGTGTTTGTCACTCCGCATTTGATTAGTATTCTGAGAGAAAGCTCCCAGAAACGGTTCTGGAGGGGTGTTACTCCTGCCAGAACCTCGAGACTCATGTTATGCGTTGAGTGCATACAGCCGAGAGCAATACGCAGACAACGATATTGAATTCGTTCCAATATTATTAGGTGATATTTTCTTAATGTCCAAGAATACTGAAGCCAATTACTCCTTGTGCGCAAAGGCCAGTTGAATATCTGTGGAAAGCAGCGCTAGACAATCGTTTGTTCCTTTGCTCTTGCGGAACCCAAACTGTGTATTTGATTGCAAGTTCTTTGTTTCGACCCACTGATCGAGTCTCCGAAAGATCATTTTCTCCAACAATTTCCTAATGCACGAAAGCATCGCAATCGGACGGTATGAGTTATGGTCAGACGCTGGTTTGTCAGGTTTTCGAATGGCTATTACTTTGACCTGTCTCCATTCAGGCGGTATAATGTTGTTTTATAGTAAGGAATTGAATAAGTCTAACAAGCGTCTTTTAGCGATATCTGGGAGATTTTTCAGAAGATTGAATTTAAAAATATCGCTTCCCGGTGAGAAGTTGTTCGATGAAAGAAGAGCCATAGAGAATTCCAGCATTGTGTATGGTCTATCCAGAGAGCTGCCGCTCGGAGACGCTTCTCGAAGAATGAGTTGTGCTGGAACTGAGTCCGGACAGACCTTTTTAGCGAAATCGAATATCCATCGGTTGGAGTATTCTTCACTCTCATTAGAAGATGAGCGGTTACGCATGTTGCGAGCCACCCTCCACAAGGTATTCATTGAGGTTTCTCGTGAGAGTCCTTCGACGAAATTGCGGCAATAACCGCGTTTTTTGCTTTGATTAATTGTTTCAGCTTTGTCTCAAGCTGTGAATATTCCTCAAAGTATGTGGAGGTTTTGTGTCTCCGAAAAGCTTTGAAAGCATAAGATTTTTCTACATACAATTTTGTGCATTTTCGTCCCATCTATGTGTGGCTGGTCTCCTTTTGAAGTGCGCACTTGGAACTTTTCTTTTTTGTGCTTCCAGTGAACTTTTGTAAATCAAATCGGCGAGGAATCGATATTCTTCCAATGGTAGAAGCGTATCTATTGATTCGATACCGATTGTCACCGCCGTTGCATATTTCTGCCAGTCGATGTTCCTTGTAAGATCAAATGGAACTCGAGATGGTTCTGCAGAGTAAGGGGCACAATTAATTGAAATGATGATTGGCAAATGATCGCTACCATGGGGACCATTCATAACCTTCTACAGACAATCCAATGATAGCGATCTTCAACACAAAGATAGGTCGAGTCCTAGGCGAGTAAGAGAGGTGACACAGTCGGAAGAGTGTTAGTTTGTTTAATAAAATGAACCGCCTATTTTGTTATGGCAAGTTTTGCTATAAGAAATGCTGCTCGTGTTTATTAGCGAAATTCACATCAAAGATTGATTAATTGCGTAGGAAATCAGTTTGGCACAGAATGTGTGACCAGCATACACCTTCCGGTCGTATGAAACAGGTCAAAAACTGTCCAAATCCGCAGATAAAAAATTTTGTTTTGAATTTCTGTATGGCAAAATAGTGAACTTTTCGTGAACATTAACGGCGAAGAACTCACCAACACTGGGAGACCGTGAGTTCCTGCCCACCTGTCATTTCCCATCTCGGGTCGAGTCGGCTTTCTCGAGCCGGAGGTTTTGCTATACGTGTCGCTTCAAAATAGTCAAGTTGAAATCGTCGCATAAATCGTAAAAAAATAGCCACTCTATTGTCATCGTATAGCGCGCCCCACTCAGTACCATGGTAGTTCATATCACCCAGAATTAGTACTGGGGATGGAAGAATCGAAACTAGATTCCAGAGTTGACTACGGCTAATGGAGATTCTTGGTGGAACATAAACTGAAGCAAAGGTCTTTGTTCTTCACATTTATTTGGCAAGCGACGATTTCGACGCCTGATAGAGTAGGAAGAGAAATTTTGAAGAAAGGGTAGCACTTTTTGATCCCTAAAAGTACTCCACCATAAGAATCGTCTCTATCCAGGCGTGGATAGAGTTCTTGTGGAAGTGGAAGTTGAGTTCTTTATCGGAAGAAAGCCATCTTTCACAGAGAGCAAATATATCACAACAGAATTGTGAAGCAGAACTTTAAGAAATATAAAACAACAAAAATGTTATCTTCCATTTAATTCCACTAAATTAATTATGGTATCCATGACAGATACGTATTTCAATTACAATGTGCATTTTTATTAAAAAACTCAATCAAAACCTAACCCCTCTAAGTACTCATCCCCTAGGTAAAAATGTCAAGATCACAGGTATAAAAATGTCATGGATGCCTAAATTAATTGAGTGGAATTAAATGAAAGATAACCTTTTTTGCTGTGTTTGTTTAAAGCATTCCGCTAATAACCTAATTTCATTACTTCATTTAAGAAATATAAAATTCTTGATGAATTAGACAGTTTTGTGTATTTTATCATTTTTGTTTCATTTAGGTGTTTTAAACTGATTTTAGGATAACTAACCACATCAAACAATAACAAATTAAACTTTGTTTAAAATTTGCAGAACATCACTGAAATCTTCTTCCTCTTCTTCGTTTGTCTGTGATTTAGTGACATACATTGCAGAATGCGGTAACTCAAGAATCGCCTTCAGTAGTCGCCGAAGAAATTTTCATCGTTTTTCTGCAGCTCAACAATCTTTGTCCAAAAATCGTCAGAATTGTCTTCATCCGTAACGCCGATGTCTTTAAAATCGAAAACTTGCAGCTCATTGAACGCATTATTGCTGCCAGTCTTCTTTGTCAATAACGTTGTTGAAATGACCGAGTAGAGGACCCAAACTAGTGGATTGTTTAAGTTTTTTCGGCTCCAAGAGGGTTAGATTCCTGAATACCACATAATCCAATTGCAATCGTTTAAGCATTTGTTTAACCAGCTCCTGTTTTCTGTCGTAATTTACGGAGCTGATAAGGACTGATACTTTAACGCCAAAGACTGCGGTTAATGCGCGACCAGTTTCAGCGCGAGCAAACCGAAATGCTGATAGGGCACATTCTATGGCACATATTCATTACGAACCGCTGCATCGCACGACCAAAAAAAATACAGCGGCTTAAACGCCATAAGTTATTTACAGCGGAATGGTAGGGCATTATTGCAGCGTACCGCTACATCGCGCGACCAGTATTATTTACCTCGATAATGTTTGAGTACACTGTAACTGGTGAGTTAATGGGTGAAAAAGTACCCATTGTGGTAGTGTATGGAGCTGTCAAAAAATGCGTAAATGAAAATTTCAAATAATGGGTACTTTTTCACCCAATTCCCATTTCCTGTTCAGGGGGTACATTTTTACCCATTATTGGGTGAAAATATCTGTGTTGCTCCGTAACGTTGCTGGCATACTTGGTGTGCCTTGTCGAGTGCCTTTGTTTCGTTTTTAAAAGTACAAAAAGTGATAAATATGTGAAAATCTTCCTTGGAGGAGTCTACGGACATCGAAGCAGAACTAGCGACTCCGATAATTTGATGTATCACGGTAATATATCCATTACGCTAGATTTTGCTGTTGTTAAAAAGACGTTCATTTTTTTTAGGATGCTGAAGCAGCTTCACAAGAACAATTGACCACTTTGTCAAGCAGTTTTGACGTAACTTTCTACCAGCGATTTCACAAAACTGGACCTACTAATTTCTATTTTTTTATGAAACACACAAATGTTGGCTACTTTTCTCGAGGTTCTAGAAAAAAAAATCTCAAAATAATGTTTTATTTCGAGTGGTAGTAAACGTCATTTTAGCTGCTCGAATGAAGTGGTTAATTGATGAAGTATGTTGGCTGCAATGTCGATGCTAACGTTGATTTGGCACCCCATCTGATTTTCAACGGCAACAATTACTTCATTTACGGGGGACACTCTATTTAAAGTGTTCAATGTTTTCAACATTCGTCCGCCTGCAGAAGTGCAGAAAATTATTGATTTCATCGAGATCATATGTTATGGAATCAAAACGACCAGCACCCGTCAGATAGTCAATCGTTTGGTTCATCGTTTAAGGAATCCATCCATGCTGACGAAAAAGATGTGGATGAATAGTGTATTAATATCATTGTTTTCATAAATTATTGCAATGATGTTCAATAAAAACCATGTTCAGTAATCTGTAATTTCCATTTTATTGATTGATTTTAAAATTATTGCAAATTCTCAAGTTTCAGATTAAGTCCCTTCATTACATTTTTAAAAAGGGGTGCTTTTTACCCAGTTACGGAAAACAATGCATTCTGGAAATGGTAAAAAGTACCCCATGATTTGACGTATAAGCTCTTTACCCATTAGTACATAATGTAGAAAATGCTCGCCATCTAGGGGGCTGGGCTACTTGGGACCGATATGTTTTTGAAATTTAATTAAAAATATCATCATGGATATCCTGAACTGCATTGAAATATACACTATCTGTGAACTATTAATCATCATAGCACTAATATATATATTTTAGTTCAATAAAACATGTTTGAATTTATAAAGTTGTTCTTTTTTAAACCCCACTTAATAAGTCATATTTTCGTATTGTAAACAGCTTAAATGGAACCCGCAAAGCTGCGTCAAAGTGAGCGTCAGCATCAAATTTGAATGAAAATGATAGAAAAATTATAAAATATTGGCATTCTAAAATAAAAATTAAAACAAATTCTCAAAATTTTCAAAATTAATTTTCTCAAAAACAGAAAAAAAAATACCTCCACCAAACTTTCATAGAATTTAGTGGAGGTATCATAGATTAAGACTGCATATCAGGTATAACTAGTTAAGTCCATAGTTTTTGGTAAAAGAAGATGTCATATTGGAAGTTTTTGAATAAAATTTATAAAATTTCGCAAAATTTTTAAAATAATTTTCTCAAGGATAGAAAAAAATAGCTCCACCAAACATTCCCAGAATTTAGTGCAGATATCAAAAATTAAGACTACATACCAGCTTTACCTGGGTAAATCCACAATTTTTGGCATAAGGAAATGTCATACCTATTGGAATTTTTTTGAATAAAATTAACAAAATTTCGCAAAATTTTCAAAATTTATTATCTCAAGAATAGAAAAAAAAATACCTCTACCAAACTTTTCCAGAATTTAGTGCAGGTACCATAGATAAACACTGCATACCAGGTATACTTGGGTAAGTCCACAGTCTTAGGTTTAAGGAGATGTCATATTGTTTACGTTTGGAACCAGTTATGCGAGGTAGGCGATTAGTTGTTCGTATTTGACAGCTTCCTCCCCCCCTTGCGTCCTTTGGCTTGTGCTACCTAGGTCGTAAACATGGATTGTCTTTCGTCAACATGCGCCGTTTATTTTGGTGCAGTACCAGCAGGACCTCTTCCGAGCAGCGGCTTGCCTTTGGTTTCTTTTCTCTTTTGCTCTTTTTTCTAAATCAGTGCTAACATTTGAAAACGGCGCAAAAGCCATTTGTAAACAAATGGTTTGTGAGCCCTTTACTCGCTACCCGAAGAACGCCCACGCAAACCAACAGCATCGTCAGGAAGGGGAAAATTTCCCCTACCCGATGTTGCTGTTGTGTCGCGTGGGTGTACTTCAAGTAGTGAGTAAAGGGCCCACAAACCATTTGTTAACAAATGGCTTTTGTGCCGTTTTCAAATGTTAGCACTGAAATAATAATTTCCTACAGAAATACTTTCGCTTTCCCTTGCCACTCTCATAATGTGAATGACCTGGCAGAGGAGGCCCTCCTCTCGATTAGCGAATTTATAATAATTACGATGTCACGTTCGCAACAATTACTGAAAACTGTTCGAAAACCCAGAAAAATTTTACCGACTTCGATAATCTAAACTTTGTGTTTAGATCCAAAATTTTATAAACTTTGGTGCACAGGAACCATGTTAAATCAGTGCGATTACATTTGCAAACATCACCATTTTAATACCCCTCACGATACAGCGAACTTTCATTTAATGAATATTAATGTCATCTAATGCAATTAATTGACAATTTAAGATTTGGTTTGCTAATCGAGATGAATGTCTATGGGATCGATAAAAATATATTTGTGATCTGAACTAAGCGCAAGCGTGTATGGTACCGCTGTGTATGTACAACCGCTGTAAAAGAAGTGTTTTGAAGTAAGTTCATCCGTTACTATATTTTTCCGCTCTTTTTAATTTGAAACAGCTGCAACCAACGGAGTTAATTTTATCTCTAACCAGAACTGCTCGACGTAAGACGCATTTTACTAGCTGTTTTCTGGAAAAGTGAATAAGTGCTAATTTTCTGTTTGATTTTTAATTTATAGTCAATAGAAAGTCACAGCCGGATAACAAGGTAGGTTTAAATTTGTTATTATGTATTGCGCACTTCCCCCAGTTAGGCTATTTTACTGAAATTATTTTTATGCATTTGCATCCAGTCACCTCGGTACTTTCGGATCACTCCCGAAGCAATAAATAAGTGCTTCGAAGGCTCCGACGTTGAAACGCACTATTATGGCCGTTTCTGCACTTTGAAAAGTCAATCAAATAGTTCAGTTTGGTGAGGAATCCGCAATAAATCTTGGGCAATAGAATCACGGTCATGCATTACATGATATTGTAATTTTGTGAACTTATGATTTTGAACTTAATTTAATAAATGTCTTAATGTTCAAAACCCTTTTAATTCTCAAATTTATAACATAGACCGTTGTATGTGATCTACCCATCGCATGAGGCAAATTTTACTGAAAATCGTCCACTGCTTAAAAAAATTATGCTCAGTGAATACCCCTATATGTATTTGAAGATCTACCAGTTTCTTTCTAGTATAACCGCATACACAGTATCGCGTGTTGATAGATTTGAATTAGAAAGCGCAATCATATATGTAGCACATAATACCCGCGTAGACAATAACCATAAGAGGAGCCCTTTCGGCATATCCAAATCTAATGGGATATCGTGGAACCCAGATATATATTTTTTTAATTGAATACTTATTTAAAACGAAAGTGTAATATTAACATAATGAAATTATACAAATTGATTGGAAATTATCCTGTGAACAGTATCGAGCACTAAAAAAAATAATTTTGGCTCGACCCTTTTCGATTGGCATGAAACTTTGCGCATATGTTCGTGATCAGCCAATGCTGCATTTTTCACTTAAAAATGATTTTTTTTCTAAAGAGCAATTTTTGACTTATCTGACCAAAATGACATCTGAAAAGACATCGTAGGTACATAAAAATTTTTTTCGGAAAAATACACTAACAGAGCAAATAATACGTGCTACAAAATCTTAAAATATTGATTTTTTCAAAACATACCCCTTCGTTTTTTTATATTATTTTTTTTTGTAAAGAAAGCTGAAGTTTCAACTTAAAACTAAGTGAAGGGTGCAGGCTGGTTACTTGTTAAAAAAAAAAAAATTATGCATTTTCATTAAATTTTTAATTTTTGAAATGAAATGATAAAAGAATTCTACACTAAAATGGTGTTCTTCATATCTTCATATGAAAACTTTTTTCCTAAATCTAACCGTTCTCAAGATACACTGGAATAAATAAACAAGTTTTAATTTCATGCTGAAAAAAAAACATAAAACGCTGGTCCACCCCTCCCCTTGATAGTTATATTTAGGTTACAACTTCAGCTATTTCACAAAACAAAAATTTTAATATCGAAGGAAGGTGTTTTGAAAAAAATCAACACCTTAAGATCTCTTAACAAGAATAAACATATTTTTTCATTCCGTGTGTTTTTTTTAACAAAACATATTAAGCCACCTATAGCTTCTTATCAGATGTCATTTTGATCCGATTAGCCGTTTTCAAGTTATGATTTTTATTTTTATTTTAGCCATTTTGGAGTTACATTCCATTTAATTCATAAAAATCTTGAGTGACGCGATTTTGAAGGTTGCCTGCAATAATAAGTTTTTTTTTCGATATTTTAAGGATCAATGGGGTTTAATTGGCTTAAATTTGACAACTTTCTTTTTTTTAAAGAGTTCTGATTTTT
Source organism: Ochlerotatus camptorhynchus (assembly GCF_037179485.1). Taxonomy (NCBI): domain Eukaryota; kingdom Metazoa; phylum Arthropoda; class Insecta; order Diptera; family Culicidae; genus Ochlerotatus; species Ochlerotatus camptorhynchus. The sequence goes on from NW_027040943.1 coordinate 3,282,734, forward strand.
TGTCTGCATGTACTTTTTTTTTATATCGGCGAGTTTTGGGGTAGACCACATGGGAGAATTTGGAGATTAATCGATTGCCATGGACTTCAAGTTATGTTTAATGCGGAATGGTGTGATTTTCAAAGTAAACAAGTAGATTTTCTTTAAAGATTAAGGTTTATTGAGGGAAAATGGGGCTTATTTTGAATAACCTCTCCTGTTTTACTTTTTCCATCTTCCAAGCAATTTTGTTTTGTTTTGACTAAATGCATGCAACTGAAATCTACTTACACATTAAAATTGCCATATTTGACATATAAGATGAGACGTAAATAAACATGTCATGTAATATTAAGTGCTCTGAGACTGAAAAGTTCGTTGCTTGACGAAAAGTACGTTTTAGTGATCTATATTTCGCGTCTGTTATGACTCAAATTTATGTCAAAATTGAAGCTCGTATAAGTCGCTCTCAGAGCTCCTAAATTAACATTTTTTCTAGGTCTGTATATAATAGATAACTTTAAGCTGAAAATATAGGAGAATATGGGGTCATGGGGAAACAATATGTCATGGACTTTTTAAATTATTACAATGCCAAATGAATTCATTTATGAATGATCAAATAGATTACTGTCAGTTGAAATAATTTCCGTACGTACCGCTAGATTCGATACAGAGAAGTAAAGTGTGGATTGTGCTAAGTAGGCAGGGAATTCGTTGTAAGCCCTACATGTATTCTTATATTGATGCTGCATTGTTTACATTTCCATTAACAATTAAAAAGTTTTTTCTGAAGAAATGTTAAGTAATAGAGACGTTGCTATACATTTTTAAATTTAAACTTGAATTAACCCCCTCCCATAATAAGGTGACATAATTTATGATCGTTTCCATCATGGACCCAAAGGGTAAGGACCTCCTTTACGTGATTTTTTTTTTGGTTCACCTAGCTGTTTTTTTTAGTATACCTGGTGCACCCGGTACTAGAGCAAAAGACAGCAATTTGTACCAGAACAGGTGTCAAAAGTGACACAGACAGCACAACTGCCAGCAAAAGCGCCAGCAAAAAAAGCGCGGTACCCGCTGCCGTGGCAGTCAGATTGAGGTGTGTCATATACCTTAGCACGTTTCTTTTTGTTTCGCCATTTGAACTCGTGACTTTGGCGTGAGATTTGAACTCGTGACTTTGGCGTGAGAGGCATGGATGCTAAAAAAAAAAAGCGGAACTAGTTAAAATAGTTAATTATCTAATCTAATACTTCATTAGCTCCAGGGCCCTTGAACATCATATATTTGGATTGTCCCCAGGAGGATTGTTCGAAGAACGATTGTACCCAGGAAGATTGTTCGAATAAGGATTGTCCGCAGGAAGATTGTTCAAAGGAGGATTGTCCACAGGAAGTTTGCTCGGGAAAAGGTTGTTCGAAGGATTGTTCGGAGGAGGATTGTCCGCAAGAAGATTGCTCGGGAGAAGATTGTACGAAGGAGAATTGTCCGCAGGAAGATTGTTCGGAGGAGGATTGTTCGAAGGAGGATTATCAGCAGGATTGTCCGCAGGAATATTGTCCGCTACCGACGAGTCGAGGAGAAAGATTATCCGGAGGAAGAGGATTGTCCGCGGGAGGATTGTTTGAAAGAGGATTGTTCGAAGAAGGATTGTCCGCAGGAGAATTGTCCGCAGGAAGATTGTCGACAGGAAGATTGTTTGGAGGAGGATTGTCCGCAGGAAGATTGTTCGAAGGAGGATTGTCCGCAGGAAGATTGTTCAGAAGAAGATTGTTCACAGGACGATTGTCCGCAGGAAGATAGTTCAGAAGAGGATTGTCCGTAGTAGGATTGTCCACAGGAAGATTGTTCGAAAGAGGGTTGTCCGCAGAAGGATTGTTCGAAAGAGGATTGTCCGCACGAAGATTATTTGGAGGAAGAGAATTGTCCGCAGCAGTGATGGAAAAGTTCATCAAAGTTCCCTATGACTCGCGAACTTTTCCCTTGGTGAACTTCGTGACATATCGCGAACTTTTCCAACACTGGTCCGAAGGAAGATTGATCAGAGGAAGATTGTCCACTGGACGATTGTCCGCAGGAAGATAGTTCCAGGAAAGATCTTCAGAGACAATCAATGACGTTCAAGGAAAACGTTAAGGAACGACACTCATCCTGATGCATGTTGCTTCAAAAAAGATATGGCAACACTGTGACGGCATGCGAGCGGAATTGAAAGAATTTTCGGAATAGACAGAAGGATCAAAAGGGATATTCAGGATATACTGAAAAATAGACAAAAAATCGAATAAGGATGTCTGGAGAAAAAAAGTTCTGACTGATGTTCTGGATATATAAGCAGAATTTTATGGATACATTTGATGGGGATACAGGATGCATCCGAATGTATCGTTCCCCCTGGAACATATAAAGAGCTTCAGAGTTCCGGATAATCTTCTTCCTCCACGTACTCCTTGACTCGTCGGTAGCAGACAATTTTCCTTCAAACAATCCTCATGCGGACAATCCTCCTTTGAACAATCTTCCCACGGACAATCATCTGACTGGCGGGATCTGGTCCATTCGGTCCTCGCTACACAAGGATCGTACCTGGGTCAGCCTTGCATGATTTCTAGTTGGACCCCCAACAATTAAGTGATAAAACTGATTCCATTTTGATCAACATCAACAATGACATTAATCCTAGCTCTGAAGTTCAGGTTAGGAAAAAAGTTAGGTTAAAACAAAACGTCAGCTATTGTTGGTAAACAAACCGACAGCATTGTTGACAGCATTCCCCCATGCACTCAAAAATATAACTACCCACAAATCTAAAAAACCTACCACTGCGTGCACTTCCATTCTATTACCGGGAACCATGATTTTTCGATAAATTCCTTCCACGCTATTGGTCCTGACCTTTGGGTCCATGGTTTCCATACTCGATAAACCATACAACCTATCAAATATCAGTTAAGGTGTAGTCGAACAACATTTTTAAAAATTAATCCACCTTCATTTGTTATATAATTTTACTAAGAAAGACAAGGTACTCTCTGGGAGTTTTTTTATGAGGATATAGAAAATTCCATCATCACCTGGAGCTTTCATATTTTGAAACTTTTTAGTTAAAGACCTTACTTCGTCCAAATCAGTCCCCCAGGAATTCCTGGGAGAAAATATTCAGATAATCCCGAGCAACCTGATTCTCAATAGGACTAGTAAGACCCAAACTGAAATTATGGGAACTCTCGAATTGCTTAGCAAGTTTCTGAGATTTTTCCAAATTTGTGATCCAAATTTTACCACCTTCTTTAAGGGCTGGAATAGGCTTTTGAGGTTTTATCAAAATTTTTGTGAGTTTCCAAAAGGGTTTGGAACTCGGGTCTAATTTAGAAACATTATTTTCAAAAGTTTTGTTCCTCAGGGCAGAGAATCGCTTTTTAATTTGTTTCTGCAAGTCCCGCCAGATAACTTTCATGGAAGGATCGCGTGTTCTTTGATATTGTCTGCTACGGACATTTTTAAGACGGATCAAAAGCTGAAGATCGTCATCTATTATAGTTGAATCGAATTTAACCTCGCACTTTGGTACTGAGGCAGCTCTTGCTTCAACTATAGAAGTAGTCAGAGATTCAAGAGCATAATTAATTTCATCTTTGGTTTGCAAAGTTATATTCCATAAATGTTCGATATTGCTCCCAATCAGCTATATGGTAATTGAAAGTAGAGCTGTTGGGATTACAAATTATTTATTGGGATATTTCAAAAGTTACTGGAAGGTGGTCAGAACCAAAGTCAGCATGGGTAACCAATTGACTACAAAGTTGACATGAATCAGTTAAGATCAAATCAATAGTTGAGGGATTTCTTGTTGAAGAAAAGCATGTTGGGCTGTTTGGATATTGAATAGTGTAATAACCTACAGAACAATCATCAAACAGAATATTAACATTGGAATTGCTTTGAGCATTATTCCATGAGCGGTGTTTTGCATTAAAATCACCAATAGTTAAGAATTTAGACCTATGACGGGTAAGTTTCTGAAGGTCACCTTTGAGAAAATTCTTTTGGTTTCAAATGAAGAAAGAATTTTATGTTTGATTCGTCTATGAACAATGATGGCAACGCCACCACAGGGTCCATCAAGACGATAATTTTTATAAATGAAATAATTTGCGTCCTTCTTAACCTTATGGTCAGGTTTAAGGAAAGTTTCAGTTATAACGGCAATATGCACGTTATGAACTCTCAAAAAGTTAAATAGCTCGTCTCCATTATCTTTCAGAGATCGAGCATTCCAATTTAATATATTCAATGCTTTAAAATCCATTACTGAATTTAAAAGTCTTGATAATATTGTTTGCAAATTTTATTCCAGTTTGAATAGCATCAAACATGGAGTTAGATTTAGGCATATCAGAAATCATGTCAAATTAATGATTAATGAAAAAAATCATTTTAGGGGCAGTAATGCTTCCTAAGTCAAAAATGTCAAAATTTCCGTTAGAATTTTGATTTCTACCCATTGCAATAGCAGCATAGGTAGCTCCATTAACTCGCTGAACATTGTTAGCAGTGAGGGGGGTAGGTATAGATGAAAAATTTGAAGCAGGGGTGATATTTGTACCTACGGGTACGAATGTAGAATTTGTTCCTCGCTGACCGTTGTTAACAGCAGAGGAATTTGTACATGGTCGAAAACGTGGAGCGTTTCCTACCTGTCGCTTAGAACGAGTTTTTAAGATCGCTTGCGAGTCTTACATTCCCAAATCTGCAGGACAAAGTGCCACGCCGTCCGAAGTAATGAGCAGAGGCATGACAGCAGCGCTGTTTTATATATTTTCAGATTCAAGCGGAATGATGTACAACCAAATGGTACTAGATTATGACGACTGGGAAAATCGTTTATTTCATGAAAACAAACATAAAATTATCATTTGTACATTTTTCAAATGTTTTTGTGGAAAATTGAAAAAAAAATATATTTCAACCGATTTGTAATGTAATGTCCTATTGCTTGGCGTATTTGGATTTTATTTTCATCTATAAATGACAAAGTTACAAGCGTTCAAAACCTAACACTAATTTACCACACATATTTTTTGATTTGCACCCCAGTATAGTCGACAAAGACGTAGTTCTACGTCTTAAAAAAATGTGCGCATGTTTTCATCAGACTTCAGACATCAGAAATTTACAATGCGGAATTCAGTAAATTTAGACAGTTCAAGCGCAAAGTTTAGTTTACTGAATGTACTGTGAAACAACAACAAAATACTGAATCGATTACCGAACGTTCTGCTGTTCCATATTCGGTAAAAAATTACAGTGAACTTAAAAAAAATCTTAGTGTGCAGACAATCGGCACAGAAAAGCAAATGAAAGTCCACGCCAATGCGCTGGCGATGGAGGCCACCTTTTGAAGCTTTCCCAACATCGTTAAATTTTTTTTTTTTTTTTTTTTTCTTTATTATAGAGATTTTTAGCCTGAGGCTAGTTCATCTCTTAACATCGTTAAAGCCGCTTTCTGTACAAATTCTGGAATTCAAATCGTTTCAATAGCTGATCTGAAAAATTCTATTTTGGCTACAAACTAGACTGACATCTAATATGTGAAGGAGTAAGCCGAGGAGTAAACAGACAAAAAATCGATGAACGTCGCTTCAATTTTGATTTACATTGTATTCCAAAAAATTCCAATATGACATCTCCTTATACCAAAAACTGTGGACGTACCCAGGTATACCTGGTATGCAGTTTTTATCTATGGTACCTGCACTAAATACTGGAAAAGTTTGTTGGAGGTATTTTTTTCTATTCTTGAGAAAATTGATTTTGAAAATTTTGCGACATTTTGATTTTATTCAAAAAATTCTATTATGACATCTCCTTATACAAAAAACTGTAGACTTATTCAAATATACCCGGTTTGCAGTCTTCATCTATGGTACCTGCACTAAATACTGGAAAAGTGTAATGGAGTTATTTTCTTCAATTTTTGAGAAAATTTATTTTGAAAATTTTGCGGAATTCTCTATTGAGATTGCTGGAGTTTAATGCACTAGTGTGCGTGCGCGTATACGTACATCAATGTTTTCATCGGGAAAGGATTTCCCAGGCCAGTGACAATACCTATACCATGGTGGGTATATACATGGTGATACAGCTTTATCACTATATAGGCGAGGAGGCCGCGGGGGGGGGGGGGGAGTGTGGTTTTAGAGCAAATTGTAAACAAACTCGGTCGCTGTCCCATACAAAAATTCAACATGGCTGAATCATGAATTTGACACATTATAACACCTATATATAGTCACCTTGGCCTATACCAACAACAGCGTTTGATAGTAGGCAGCATGTCCCGGGCTCAAATAATTTATTTTGCTGTGCTGGGCCCGCTGTCACGGTATAGACTTATCTGACGTTTATTAAATGCACAAGTATTATTGCAGACCTAAATTATACACGAAGAAAAAATTCTACCCAAAATTTGAGTTCTTTTTACTGAATATTAACTTCAGCCTCTCACTTGTACTCGCTATTGTTGTCAAAAAAGGAACGAGAGATTCAACCCAACGATATAGTTCAGCCCAATAAGTTACTTTTGAGTAAATTGCATATTCTCAAATTTACGTGAATTAAACTTAAATACTACTTAAGAGTAGGTAATTTTTTTGCTGGTGTTAAATGGAAACTACTATATGCGATTTACTCAAATTTGGGTTATTGGGCTGAACCCCGGAATTGAGGGAAAATTACTTAATTTTGGGTAGTTTTTAATCTCCGTGTAAGTATTAGTGCAAGAAAACCTTTGAATTTAACCAAATTTCTGCACTAATACTTGTGCAATTCACAAGCGTCAGAGAAGTCTATAGTCCTCTCCAGCCGGGTTCGTATTGGTGCGAGTTGCGTGTGTTAGTGAGATGAATTTTTTTGTTAGCTGTGAGAATTTTTTTGTTTGCTGTAAGAACTGTCATTCTAAAGTAAAAATAAACAACAAAACGAAAACAAACCCTACGCTTGCACGGTAACAGTCAAGTACCCTTTTGTGAGTAAAGGTTAACCCAATTTTGATAAAGGTGGTTTTACTCATTAATGAGTAAATTATTTTAACAACAATGAGTTTCTGCTAACAGTAGCTAACAGTTACTACTACATTAATTAGTGGTGCCGCTTTTATTTACAATGGGTTCACTTTTACTCATAAATGGATGTTTGATTCTTACCGTGCACATGACAGTATACGCTAGTGTGTGTAAAATTATGTTGCCCCGTAACGTGGGTAGATCACCTTTTCGTGGTACGTTACGGGATGTAAGATCTGTAGGGATCAAGAGGGATAGCAAGAAAAATATGATTGAATTCGAGAAGCTCGTAAAGAAAAATGAGAGGGTTACTGAGAAAAACTCGGAAAAATCATAACGGGATTGAAAAGGGTTTTGAAATAACTGAATAATAAGAGGGAGAGAAGTAGAGAGAGTGAGAAGTCGACAAAGGAGTAATAGAGGGAGAGGAAGGTGGGATGAGAACGATTGTATAACAGGAGAGAAACAGAGAAATAAAAATAAAAGACAGTCTTGTGATTGGCTTTAGTGAAGCAAGTTCAATGAGTTGTTGTTTACTTCAGAGATGCGAAATATCCGAAAAGACACGACAATGATTCCTAGTCCTGACTACTTCAAACTAGGGGAACAGGTTTTTTCAGTAATCCAAGGAACACATGTTAGTTCTTGTTACTTTTTATGCCTTGTTGATAGTGACAAAAGACTCGGCCTTGTCTACCGAGGATGATCTTGAAACAAGGAAAAAATGAGTTAGTTGTCTTCATCTATGTGATTCCTAATCTTCTATTCATTGTTCCCTAGTTTGAAGTGGTTAAGACTAGGGTTCTGCCCAACAAACAATTTTAGCTGCAGATTAGCTTATACAGCCAAAATTTGCCTTATGTAGCTAATTTTTGCCTGTATAAGCTAAGCTGCACCTAAAATTGTTTGTTAGGTGATGCATGGTCATTATTGGTGTCAAACCTTAATTTTGTTGCTAAGGAATCCAATTTTGACTGACAAAGGGGCGCGCCTTTGGAGGGTGTTTTAAGACTCCGAAGGGTATAAATAGCGGTACTTTTCAATTAGAGTAGGATCCTTGCAATAAATGCAAGAGTGGCAACTGTAAAAAAAAATCGAATACTTCATCATTTCTCAATAATGATGGAGTAATACGACATGCACTAAACTAAGGACACGGGATATACTACAATAGATCAATTTACTGGTCGCAGTTAGAGTCGGTGTATAATGAGTCACGCCAAGAGTGAAGCCAAGTCTACCTATTGAACTGTCAAAGCGGCTACCTATCGTGCAAAGTAAATAAACATTACGATGCTATGAAAGGTTCACGAAAGGTATTGCAATAAAATATAAAATATAATCGAAGAAATGAGCATAAACACGCAGTGAGCGTTAAATTGTCATGGGATACGCTTGGTAATGATTAGTAATGAGAATTTCTACTATTTTTTGTTAAGATAATTTGACAAAATCACTGATATAATGATTTACTACAGCCGCAGTATTTTTTCTCTCGCTAGAAGTCATTTGAAGTTGTTGTAGATGTCCTCTGTTGCCAAGTGAAAAGAATTGGAATCTTTCGAAAACCGTGATGCGAGTTCAACTGTTTTTCTCTTGGCGTGACTCATTATACACCGACTCTAGTCGCAGTAGTGTTTGGTCCCGAACAGAGGAAAAAAAAATTATGTTATTAGTGTAGTGTTCGTGAGATCCTGCTTGGAGAGCTCAATGGGCTGATATTCCCGATGAAAACAAAATCACTAACACTGCTGAAATTTAGGAATAATCGTTGATCTGCCAATGGTTTGTTTATTGGCGCACCGTCGAAAAATTTTCTCTTTCTGCAAATATAGACAGTTTCTTATGAGAATTATCGGTGGAGTGAAAGGATAGTACAAAGTCCGCCATGTTTCACGCACAGTCTGATGTTTGCTTATGGATTTTCTTATAGGAGTAAAGAGCTACAGAGTCGCCGTCAACGCCAATTAACGGATGAATTCTGAACGACACGGTCAGGGACGTCAACATTTATTTAAACGCTATTTCATAAAAACCCAACTTTTGGTTGAATCCATCCAGATCCGTCAAAACTGAACCTACCCAAAAAGGGATAAACTGTGTTCGGAGTGACAAGTTGACAAATGAACAAAGTCGAACGGATTCATGTTGATGTTGTCCATTTGTCAACTTGTCTCTCCCAACATAGTTTACCTATTTTTGATAGGTTCAGTTTTGACCGATCTAGGTGTATTCTACCCAAATTCGGATAGTTTTGAAATAGCGTGTACAGAATCCAACTTTAGTGCCGCTGTCAAAGAATAATATATAATGTGCCCTATTAGAAAGTTCGGTTTTGGTTGCTCGCGCAAACACTGCTCGCGCATTTAACCCAGGTCAAAACTTGAGGTTTTACGAAATAGCCCAAGATTAGGTTTACTTTTCGTGTCAAAGTAGAGTGCATGGATCTGATTTCTGGCTTTTCTGCTTGAAAAAGCTTGTTAATGTTAGCGACAATTGGCAGAATTAAATTAAGGAACTCCAGGTACAGCTCGGTAATTGGGTCTTGTAGCCAGGGCTGACAAATTTCATTTTCAATGAAAGATTTCCCGCGATATTTACAGAGATAATTCTGTCACTATCATCGGATGAGAAAACGATGATAGAGATTTTATTCAAAATCTCATCGATATTTTTGTCATGACAGGACATACATGCAACCTAATGCAATGTTCAGCTTGAATATTATCTGAAATTTGTTCATTGTAGCACAAACAAAGTGACAGACGGAGCGGCTCGAAAACTTTGGTGACTAACATGCTATTTCAATTTTTCAGTGTACCACATGGCAACACCACTACTACTGGATTGTACCACATGGCAACACTACTGCTGGATTGTACTAGCATTTTCATCAAATGTATTAGAATGTTTTGGTTCTAACTCTTTCACTCTACTCAAAACTGAAATACATAGAAAAAATGACAAAATGATACACTATTTGCACACTGTCAAAGAATCATTGTACACAAAATCAACTATGTTCAAATCAAAACAAAAATACTAGCCCATCTGGTGGCTGATGGCACAAGCTTCTAAGAAAATTCTATCACAGCGAACCACATTATTTTAATTGATTTCTTCGCCAATTAGTCGTCTGTCACTTCGTTTGTGATTGTAGTGCTTTTTTTTCCTTTATTTAACGTCGGTCTCTGTTCCGCAATCTAGTGCCAATCACCGACGGATATCGATTGCCATCCATTGACGGCAATCGAATGTGCAGGAAGGCAGCTTCCACACCTGCGTAGGATATCGCACTCATTCACCAACACACATGGGCCGGGACCAACGGCTTTACTTCCCTTCCGAAGGAAGACGTGACCAGAGATTTTTATGCCTGGGAAAAATCCCACCGACCTCGACTAGGATTGAACCCAGACCCATTGGGGTGAGAAAGCAGTCACGCTTACCACTACACCACCGGCGTCGGCCATTGTAGTGCTGTTACAGGTTGTACACGCAGGCAAAAGAACGTAAGAATTCCATAAGAAACACTTATGAATTTTAGCCATAAGAAATAAGTGTGAATTTCATTGATTCGCCTTATGAAAAATAATGTTGACAAAAAAATAATAAATCGGAGCAGACTGAAACCGGAAAATGGACGTTGAGGTTAGGGGGCCCGTGCGTAGACCACTCGTCTTTCAACGCTTGGGAAAATGAAATGGTTAAAGGCGTATAAAAGCTACCTCATGTTACTCGAAAATCATTCATAAGTCACGCTTATGAAATTCATATATGTTGTTCATAAGTCGAGCCTTATGAAATTCTTAGGTCTATTTGCCTCAGTGTATTGTTTATCAAAAACAACAGCAAACGCACCGAGATATGTTAATCCAAGCGAGTTATTAACAAAAGAGAAAATCGATCACGGTTACGTCCTTATGTATGCTCACTGTCTAGTTTGTAATCTGTGATAGATATGGAAGTCACTTTTTTTCCACCACAGAAATACCCCGTATGACAAATTATACATGTGCGTCCCCGAAAAAAAATAACAACAAAAATACATTAAAAAATAATGTAACAATAAAACGAAAATTATTGTCTTAACAATGATTTATATTGTTACGTCTACAATAAATTTACCTTGATTTATGTTGTACAAAACAGTAAATTTCATGGTAAATGGAAAATTTACAATAAAAAAGGGGGGTTGTTAAGTATCTTAACAATGAAATTTTCGTGATTTCCCCATATATTTTTTTTTTTTCAATAACATTATATATAATTGTTATTTTACTGTAGGTTGGTGAATTTATTGATTAAAAAAAATAACAGTGTACTTTAGAGTGTATGTGTTGGCTTGACAGATCTACTTTATCGACTTTAAAAATAAATCGAAAAAATAAAACATCGCCCCGGGGAGGGAAGGGGGTGGTTATGTCTGTTACGGGTGAGTCCTTTTTTACTGGTTATGGATTGAGATTCGATCCGGAACTTGTGAGAAATGCAGGCCAACTCCCCTGCACTCGATCTCTCTAGGTCACGTCTCCTTGGTGGTTGAGCGTCGTTGATAAGTGAGTTAATGCATTCTTCTGGAGACAATCGCCCATGAAATATGCTTCCACCTGAGAGTTCCTTCCTGACATCTTCAAGAGGTGGAATTTTTTATTTTTATATTGTATGATTATTGACTGCACGGAAAAGGTCTGCATTAAGCAGGATTAAGTTGAGGCAGGTGAGTTGAATTCAACTCAAACCGATCTGGTCATAGGCGTTCAATTGACTTGGCAACGAATAGAGCAAGTCCGATATCGGTCAGATTTCTGGACGTTCATTTCGTAGTTCAAGTGAGTTGAACGCTGAATTGAACCATCTTAACCCAACTTTAGAGAGGGTCTAGGATAAGAGATAAGCGGACGCGGACTGGCTGGTTTTTAGTCAAACGAACTGTCAAAGCCAGAGCCATACGAGCAGCGCCTATCTTGATTACATTGGCAGTGTTGCTGACCCTCCCATAGTCTGCATGCTTCAATCAGATTTATTTTTATTGTTCGTGAAGTAACCCACAATGAAAACACACCAATATTTAATGTAACAACAATTTTTATTGTAATAGAGTTGTTCATTATTGTTCATGATCGAATCATGTTAACAATAAAATAAATGAAAATCATTGTAACAACATTTTATTATGTACATTCATTGTACATCTAGGTAGTAGTTTTGCCGTTTTCGGAAGAGTACAACATTATAACAATCATTTTTACTGTCGACAATAAATATTAATGTTAGAGCATTGTTTCCACTGAAAATTTCACTGTAATTTTTTTTTCGGGTCTACAAAACGCGAGATCTTTAAAAAACAGCAATATATAGTAATTATTTTTGCTCAATCGGTAGATAAAAGATGTACCGAGAACTTATTGGAGGGATTTATGCCTAATCGAGATCATCCCGATCAACTCCGGAGTGATTTGAGATTTGGGCGTAATTGCCTTTGTAAACAAACACTTCAATCACCGATTAATGTGCACTCCGTTTTTGTGTGTGTATTCTTTTTTAGCGTTTTGAAGTTGAATCGCTGAGGAAATCTTATTTATGATCAATCTCAGTACCACATAAAAATTTCAATAGCACAAATATCAGCTCTCACGAAACTTATAACAAAGAAACTGTAACTTCATGTTAACTGCAGTGCAGTACACAAGGAGTTTCAATTTCATGACCGTTACAACCGTCTGTAGTATATATGATAAGCAGGGTTACTTCCACTCACTTGCTATAAACAAATGTTTTTCGGAATTATGAAATCATGAAATAGTATAATGCTAATTAGTGCTTGTAAGTTACAAGAAGAGGTCATGAAGTATATGTTTGACACATAAAATCTGTCAATATTGCTTTCAGTGCGTCACAATCAACGAATTTACGACTCGTGAGCGCTCACTCTGAGTGAACGCTCACGAATCATAAGATCGTTGATTGTGATGCTCTGAAAGCGAAATTGACAGGTTTTATGAGTCAAACACATACTTTACACCCTCTTCTTGCTACTTACTAGTGCATCATATCATTATAACATCTAATGATTGCATAATTCCGAAAAATATGTTTTTATAGCAAGTGAGTGGCAGCAACCCTGATGATAAGTAATAAGTAGTAATGAATTAAACATAAATTTACCATTAATTAGTTTTATGTCGGCAAAATGCATTTGGCAGCACTAGTCGACATTCATGAAATAACAAAATGACAGATACACGAAAGAGTGATTGAACATGATTTTGGAAAGCTCCGAATACAACACGCTATTTCAAAACTACCCAAATTTGGGTAGAATCCACCCAGATCTGTCAAAACTGAACCTACCCAAAAATGGGTAAACTGTGTTGGTAGTGACAAGTTGACAAATGAACAACGTCGATCTGATTGATGTCAATGTTGTTCATTTGTCAACTTGTCACTCCCAACACAGTTTACCCATTTTTGGGTAGGTTCAGTTTTGACGGATCTGGGTGGATTGTACCCAAATTTGGGTTGTTTTGAAATAGCGTGAAGAATACGGTTCGTGTTATAAAAATCGAAGTACGTCTACGAAACGACCAAAGCACAGGATGCGAAGTGAGGGAGATAGGACGTATTAATAAAATGACGATATGGGATGGAAGTATGCGGAATGATATTTATGAACGCATTCATCCCGCTCGTTTGGTCATTCTGTTGACTAATTTTAGAGTGGACGGACGCTAGGAACAACATGGGACAATTTGGCGGAAACAGTCATAGTGACAAATGGTCGATGCTTGAAACAACGACCAGGTCACGACACCGTCCAAGATTTATGCCCTATAAATCTTGAAGTGATAGGGAATATCAGCCATCATGACGGTCATTGTAGGACGCTTCAATGAGTCACTTGAAGAAAGCCTTAGGTGGCGGCCAGGGTAGACGCGACACGCGACGCGACTCACGCAAGAAATAGAAATAAATAATAAGATTTCTTTGAATTGGTCGCGTCGCATCGTGAATCGCGTCTACTCTGGCCGCCACCTTACTCATATCTGATTGTAATTTAGGAACCAAATGTAACAGAATATGTATTCGCATTTTTATGAGGTCCTGAATTTAACCAAGTTTTTACTAAGTAGCACATCCAAAATATGTACATAGGACCGAAATCATAGGTTACTTCTACTGTATTTTAAATCAATATCTAGAAAAATGCTCTCAAATTTCACTCAACAGCTTAACGTAGTCTACGTCAACCATGCGGTCGTGTCTTGTATACAACCCCACCAATTTTTTCTACCACTCGATGGGTTATTTTTAAACACCCGCTAGATTATTCTCGACCGGCTCAAACATTCACACTCTCCCGAGCAGGAGAAAATAACGAATGAATACCTAATTCTGATCTGATGCCAAAATTTGGCATTGACCAGCATGACATAAGAGGTAAAATACCAAAGAATAATACCAAAAAATTACATGCATAATATTTTGTAAAAACCAAAAATTGATAATTGGATACTAAAACAATACCTGGGTGGTATTGTTTTGGTATTGCATTATCAGAATTTGGTATTGGAATGGTATTGTGCCAACATTTTTTTGTATTATTTTTTGGTATTTTACCTCTTATGTCAGGCTCATCCATACCAATTTAAGGTATCGAGATATTCGTTCCTGCTCGGGCTTAGCACACACTCACATATTCATGGGATTCAAATTAGGTTAAATGATCATCAATCAACTGCGTCGTCCAAAATGGGAAGAAAATGTATCGAACTAGGTCGTCGCTCCCACGCACTTACCTGATGTACTTTCCGCCAAGTCACGAAGGTAATCCGTAATCAATGGTTACGGGATAAACGTCTGACCGATCACTTTCTTTTTCAACGGTTCATAGAGCACTGTGGTATTCTGAAATAAAAAAATAAAAACTTATCGTTAGTATAAATCCTGTATTCTTTTTTATTTCTTTCCCTAAACAGCCAATCAAATTTGAGAACTCTCGCGTTACTTTTCAAAAGACTCTAAGTAACAAATGTAATCAAATCGAGCTAAGCGATACAAACTATTGCTCTTCTATCATTGTATGCGATATAAAAACACCAATCCAAATTAACTTTCATTTATTTAAGATAATCATATGTCAAAATTTTCCCAATGAACAGTTTGAAATTATGGGTGCATTATGGGTCATTCGGACTGCCTAACATGGTTGGTGCTCATTTTTAACTTATCTAAAGTTAGATACTCTACTCTGAAATCTGTGAAAGGGAATTTAGCTTAATGTAGACAAAACGTCCAATGATCCCATTGATTATGTCATAGAAAAGTATCGTCCAATGTAGCATGTCCGATGTACAACTTGACTTGTCAAAACGTCCTATGTGTGTTTTTTTTAATATTGTAGCATGAAATTCAAAGTAAAATTGTGATTTTAGCGTTTCTACTGAATTTTTAACGTTATTGTGCACTGACTAAATTAAAAATAGTATTTCAAAATGTATTGTTTCTAAACAGTTAAAATAATCATCTGTCAATTTTCTCATTGGTGGATATGTTACATTGGTCTCTTTGAAAATTGACGCGAGAATTATTAATGGATGCACAACGCACTGATCCGGAGAAGGAAGAAATCCTATTGCAACTAAAGACCCAGAGAGCCAAAAAATGCAAATTTGAGAGAGAAAATTCTCTCTCACGAGCTCATTCTCTCAACATGCCATGTAGGGTTAACTACCCCATTTCCGGCGTATTAAGAATAACTCGCACTTAGTCTTTCTTAATCTAGTTCAGTTTAGCATCAAACGGAATGTTATTATTACCTTTCCGTACGTACCGTAAGATTTGAAAACAAGAAACTAATAGTTGAGATATTGTCAAAAGTCCAACACTGCTTCTTGACGCCAAACTCGGCCTACGGATTTAAAACTCGGCCTAACGCTTTGAAACGCAATTGAAACGCCAATGAATTCACTTCGGCCTATCGAATGAAGATAAAAATTGATTCGTTCGGAGCGCTTCTTTTGTTTTTGGGAATAATGGGTGCAAACCTTCAAACCACACGTTCTCATTGACTTCGTTTGGTAGCTTATTAACTAAAGTATTGTAGCAAACGCATAATTGACTTCCCAAGTAACCAAAAGTTCTGATAAAAGGGTATTTGTGGATTAAGCAGCTTGGTTAGAGGTGGTCTATAGAATTCTTAGCAGGCTCACTTTTAAGTCGTTATACGAACTTGAAAGTTCCGGTACCATAATTGAAGAGCATTCTAAGCAGCTTCTGGTGGAACTTGAACGGAAATTTTAGAAAATAATTTAAAAAAGGGTTTTGCCCTCTACACCAATTCTATATATAGTTCGCACTTTTATGAAAGTTATTTCTAAAAGCAGGTATTAATGTGAAAAACCGTCACGTCATCTGAGATATATTAAAGTGAACTGTAGTCCCGCCTACTGTTTGAGTTTTCAGTGCCAGCTGACTGACTTGAATACGAAACACAACACCTTGATGAATTTTAAATTGGTGTTTGCCCACATGATATTTCAACACACTTGTGGCGTAGTGGTTAGCAATCGTAGATCGCATGCCTAATACACGGGTTCGAATCCAGGAACTTTTCCTTCATTTTTTTTTATAGATTTTTGATGCACTGCATACATATAAGAATTATGATTTATTCGGGCCACTGATAATTTCATATTTACGTAAACACCAAATTTTGGGATCGAGTTCCAGCAAAACACATTGCTGAATGGCTTCCAGCAAAACTATATCTTGCTGCATGTTCAGTAATTTGAGATATTTTGCTGGATGCTCAGTAACTTATATGAGACGTCAAAATCATCACCGTTCACTCTCCCGCGTATTCTGTTTTTCTATTGAAGAGAGCAACTAATCATGAATTACAGGTAAAATATAATTAGAATATTCGCAAATGTATCGTGAACTCAATATTTATATGGATTACACCGATTCTCTGTATATCTGTAGCTGCAAAGCTCGCTGCAAATATTACCGGGTTGAACATCAAATGAGTTTAAAAACCGTCGATAAATCCAATAAAATTATGAATCACTTTGAAATTAATTCAACGCCTAAAAGTGAATAATCAATGTGATTGATATGTGAAATGTTCATGCGTGTAATCAAATACCAAATACAATTGAGTTTTATATCAGTTTGAAAACCAATTCCAATTCAAATAACTGGTCTTTCAGCAACATCATTGCCACGCTAATTTGCTGAATATCCAGTACGTGTTGCTGAATTTCCAATAAACAGCTGTCACTTTTCTGTAGGGTCAATTTGCTGGTCGTTCAGCAAAAATATTTTGCTGGAAGAATTGCTGGTTTCCAGCGATATAAAAATAGTGTGGGTGGCAATGATGTTGCTGAAAGACCAGTTATTTGAATTGGAATTGGTTTTCAAACTGATATAAAACTCAATTGTATTTGGTATTTGATTACACGCATGAACATTTCACATATCAATCATATTGATTATTCACTTTTAGGCGTTGAATTAATTTCAAAGTGATTCATAATTTAATTGGATTTATCGACGGTTTTTAAACTCATTTGATGTTCAACCCGGCAATATTTGCAGCGAGCTTTGCAGCTACAGATATACAGAGAATCGGTGTAATCCATATAAATATTGAGTTCACTATACATTTGCGAATATTCTAATTATATTTTACCTGTAATTCATGATTAGTTGCTCTCTTCAATAGAAAAACAGAATACGCGGGAGAGTGAACGGTGATGATTTTGACGTCTCATATAAGTTACTGAGCATCCAGCAAAATATCTCAAATTACTGAACATGCAGCAAGATATAGTTTTGCTGGAAGCCATTCAGCAATGTGTTTTGCTGGAACTCGATCCTAAAATTTGGTGTGTGTACATTAAATTTTGTTACATGTGGCTTGAAAGTTCTGTCGGAACTTTATTTGAACTTTATGGAACTTGAAAGTTCTGTCAGAACTTTATTCGAACTTTATGAAACTTGAAAGTTCTGCCGGAACTTTATTTGAACTTTATGGAACTTAAAAGTTCTGTCAGAACTTTATTTGAACTTTATGGAACTTGAAGGTTCGGTCGGAATTTTATTTGAACTTTATGGAACTTGGAAGTGATTTTAATCGTTGAATGCGGAACTTTTGGTTACTTGGGAAATCATGGATTTATTTGAAGTTTCCTGTTCTATAGGCCCAAAATGGGCGATTAGGCCTAAGTAGTTCTTTACCCTATTTATATAAAACCCGATTTGTGATTTCCTTTCATATATTACAAAATAGCGTACCTGACACTGCAAAACATGTCTTGACGATCAGTGCAAAACACGTTTGTTACCTCTATATTCGCATTGAGATAAAAATCCGAAGTCCCTTTTTTTACATATTCTGCACAAAAGATAATTTCTGCCCCGCCCCATTCATAAAAAAACGGTGGGTGGGTGTGATGGATGTGCTCTTTTTTGTGCAGAATATGTTAAAAAGGAGGATCTTCGAATATTAATCTAAATGCGAATATAGAGGTAACAAACGTGTTTTGCACTGATCGTCAAGCAGTTCAGTTCGGTGTTAGCTCGCTCTCTCGAGTTTTTCGAAAAGTTCGTGACAATAGTGTTCGCGCTCTCTCTTTCGCGGTTTTTGTGTGTGCGTCCCCTGAAGTGAGGAAGCATCGCTCGCGATGCCCGGTGAAAGTCCGATGGCACGATTGGTCGTCGCGATGCCCCTGCGACGAACGGAGATTTCGGCGAAGCTCCCGAAAAAAAAATGCTGCCGACATGAGCGCGGCAAGAGTGAAGCTACCTCCGCTGGTAGTGAAAAATGCCCATCTTAACGAGCTCATCGCGGATCTCGCGTCGCTGGGCGTTAAAGCCGAATTCAAGTTGGGCAGAGTCGGCACCAAGGTGGTGCGCCGTACGAAAGTGGAGTATGACTTGGTCATCGCCCACCTGAGGACTTCCAAGGTGGAATTCTTCACCCACGACATCACCGGTGAAAAACCGTTCAAGGACGTCATCAGGGGCCTGCCAAATTTCGACCCGAAGTTTATCGAACATGAAATCAGGGACCGGTACAAGCTGGCTCTAAGCGCCGTCTATCGGATGACAAGGAAGGACGAAAATGTGTACGCGTATCCGGATTGCCTTTTCCTGGTACACTTCCAGAAGGAAACGGTGACGCTCAACGCGCTGAAAGCCATCCGGTCCATCAATTCCATCATCGTCCGCTGGGAGTCATATCGTAGCGGCCATCACGATGTGACTCAGTGCCAACGGTGTGTGAACTTTGGAAACGGCACCCGAAACTGCAACATTAAGCCACGCTGTGGCAATTGCGCTCAAAACCACGCCACCTCCGAATGTGCTGCGGATGAAGCTGTGGCGTCCAAATGCACCACCTGTGGTGGTGCTCACCAAGGATCCGACAAGCAGTGCCCTAAACGCAAGGATTTCAAGCGCATACGAAAACAGGCGTCCACCAACAATCAACCAGGACGAAGGAAGGATAAGGCCCCAGCTTTCAGGGCGGAGGACTTTTCGCCTCTTCATGGACAAACGATTTCACGGGTGCGATCCGCCCCCCCCCCCCGGCTTGCAAATGACTGGGATAATGCATACCACTGGTACTTCGTGTACTTGAAGGTTATAAAATAGACCCGTCACGCAAGTGACAGTGGTCCTTAGCCTCTTGCCCAGTAACTCCTACCCCTTCCTCGCCGTGGCGCCGGCTGGGGTACGAGCAGGCATGGAAAATCATTTGCATTCATTTCGTGCATTCATTTACATTCATTTGCCCTCAACTTTTTTTATCAATAGAATTCCGCAAAATGATGTGTGGAACTTTTGTAGGTTTTGTTATTAGCTACAACTTTTGTCCAAAGCTCAAATCCGTATCTCTTATGAATGACGAACCAGAGCAAATAGAATCCACTACTGTTTTTCAGTGAATGTATTTTACATTCACTGAAAAACAGTAACGAGTTTTGCCCGCTCTTATTCGTGATACATAAGAGATACAGATTTGATTTCTTAACAAAAGTTGCAGCTAATAACAAAACCTACAAAAGCTCTATTCATCATTTTGCAGAATGCTGTTGATGAAAAACGTTAGAGGCAAATGAATGTAAATGAATGCATGAAATGAATGTAAATGATTTTCCATGCCTGGGTACGAGTAACCTTAGGGAAGATCGGGTAACCAACCCCCGTGGGAACTTTGGTCGTATGCTGACAGGGAAGAAGGAGCTGCATCCTTTTCGGAGGATGTGGCTTACAAAACCCGAGCATCTGTTCTCCATGTTAGGGGTGGCTCAAACAGCGTCTGACTGGCATCCAGCGGCTGAATACGAAATGCTTCGCCCCGAAAGCTATACCCAAGATGGCAGTCCCATCACGGTGGATAGGAGACCTTAGGCCAACCACCTACTGTCTCCGAAACCTTCAAATTGTTACAGAAACCTATAGTGAAAGATTACGAACTGATTTTATGGCAACGACTTTTAGCGCAAAGCATGTCGTTTCATCGCATTTTCTTGGCTTAAATATTCAAAGTCCGCTCGAAGATCAGGTTGCGCAATGTATTCAAACCCTAATCTCTCGGGTTTGACGGTGTATTCAACTTGATCATGAAGAGACTCAGCACGAAAGTACAGTCTTTTCTAACCGCTATCTTCAACAGATGTTTGGAACTGCACTACTTTTCAGGGATCTGGAAAGTAGCAAAAAATCATACCAATCCGCAAGCCCGGTAAAGATCCAACATTTCCTTCAAGCTACAAACCAATCAGCCTCCTTTCAGCGTTGAGCAAATTGTTCGAGAAACTCATTCTCAATCGTTTGCTAAAGTTTGTCGAGGAAAATAACATTCTCCTTCCGGAACAGTTTGGATTCAGAAAGGGGCATTCCACCAATCACATCCGAAGTGATGAATAACATTCGAAGTAACATAGCTGTATCCAAGTCCACAGCCATGGCCTTGCTAGACGTCGAAAAAGCGTTTGACAATGTTTGGCATGACGGACTTGTGTACAAGCTTTGTAACTTCAACTTCCCATTACATCTGGTTAAAATCACCTGTAACTACCTCCAGCAAAGGTCGTTTTAGGTATCGTTGAATGGTTGCCCGAGCAAAGTAAAAAAACAACCTGATATCATCTTGAGAACAAGTCTTGTTATTCCAGATATCATTTTGTTTTCAGTTGTTATCGCATAGCTAATTTAGTTATCAACCTCGACTAATTTTGTTATCTGATCAGATATCTCGAAAGAATATGGAATTGATGCAAGGTTAGTTCAAAACTTCAAATATTATCCACATGGTGAGAAAAAAAACACTGCCAATTATATTTCAGTTATTAGCCTAAGGCTTTAATACCAAATCGACAAAATAATTTGGAATTTTGTTGATAAATTTGGTATGGATCACAGTTGGGATGTTGTTTGACGAAAAGCTCCTCTTCCATTCGGAGGTAGAGAAAACTGTACCCGAGCAAAGTCGGATATCAAAATAATATCAAAATGATATCAAATAATGTTTCTGAAATCATATTGATAACATATTTTGATATACTATTTTTTAACTTCAGTTGAATTCATATTTTGATATTATTTTGATATATCTAAAAAATATAATTTAAAACAAAATTTGATGTTTTATGAAAAGAGCATCAACATTCCACAGATTTCAGTGATAAATCTAATTTATTTTTATTTTACTTTTCTCACGAGTCAATCAGCATTCTTGCTGTTTTCTTTATGGACATCGCAAAGATAAATATGATTTTCACAGTTATATTTTACAACATTTATTGATATTAATCTACCTGCAAATTTAATTAACAAATCGATATAAGATAAGATATCGGTAGAACTGATTGACATATATGTTTATTTTTATTTTGAATAAATGAAAACTTTTCGATAACATTTTTCGATTTTGAATCTTTATATCAACCAATATATATCAAAACGTTCAGATTACTATATTTGATATCATGATAATAAAATAATAACTAATTTAGTTTTTTTTTTTGTTTTTGTGCCATAGCTATAATAACATATTGATTACTTATTTTGTTTATTATTAACAAAATTAGTGATATCAAAACTTAAACAAAGATTTGTTATGAAGAAAAAATGATTTGTTATCTTTTTAATATCCTTCATATACCATTTAGATCTCATTTTTGTTATGATTACTGTTAACTCGA